>NC_138552.1:238949323-239640156 GCF_964273705.1 Natrix helvetica
CTTTGTTTTAATGATGTTGTCTGTTTATTGATTACATACTCAACTCTCTTGGCTTTTGTCTCACACACTACTTCACCATGTTCCATTTTTTCCCTCTAACAGTAGTCCCAAAGGTGCTTTTTCAGGAAGCAACTGTACTTTCTTGTTTTTTCTTTGAAGTCTTTTCACTTCCCATCCAAGAATCTTCTTCAGTTCTGACAGGACAGTGGGGAATGGAGTGGAAGCCAAGAAAGTACAGTTGCTTTCTGAAAAAGCACCTTTGGGACAACTATCACCTGGATGACTGAGAATCTCTACAGACTTTCCTCTAACAGTTATGTCAGGCAGATTATAATGACTCGTCTAACATTATCTGATTTACTGCTTGACGATCAAAGATTTGTACTGTAAGCCACTCTATATTCTGCATCACATTCATTTTCTGTGTGTGTGTGTGTGTGTGTGTGTGTATACATAAATTTACTATATACCTGTAGCAATTATAGATTATATTACTCTCTGATTCCTCTGATAGGTGTTATTTTAATTAATCAAAGACAGACTAATTCCAGATTTCCCCCCCCTCCACTAGCAGTACTCCCAGATGTGGTTTGCTAAAGTATTACTGTTCATGTAAAGTGTTTGTATTAGTTGTGAAATGAGACATGCCACTCTATGAACATTTATTCAGAAATAAGCAAGCAAAAATTCAAGATCATGCCAACTTTCTTGAGAGTCTTGCTGAACATGGATTTATTTGCAATTGAACAAGGTAAAGGACATACACAACAGTCACTATCTTAAATAACCTAACTCAAAAACCAGTTGACCCTAGCTTCAAGTAAATATTATTCAGTATAGGTTGGAAGCTGCCTGGGCTTTTTTTTTCCCAACATGAAAGACAGAAATGAAACAATGTCACAATGCAGAAATAACATGACACTTACCCATATTCTTCCAAATTAAGAGTGTAGAGGACCAACTCCGGTTTGCCTAGTGCCTTATCTGAAGGGTCCTGTGATGTAAACCGCACACCTTTGGCTATTTCAGAGGCATAGCTGCCTAATCTTTCACCTTCAATCCAAATTTCCAGGAGCATTGGTCCAGAGGCTTTTGTTTTTAGCCAGAAATGTACAGCCTGAGTAACATCAAAATTCCTCCAGCCAGATTCCATAATGGGAACTAATCTAAAAATTTAAAAGCATGAAATGCTTATCTGAGTATTTTGGTTAATGCAAACATACTATGAATATAATAATAATAATGAGAATACTAACAACAATAGCTTCTAACATAGGCTTTTACTCTAACTTCCTTTTTCTAGAAAATGTAAAAAATAATATTTGGACAGAGCAAAAATATACTATATTCAAACAAATTATGGGCAAAATGCAGAAATGGTACACACATAAATAAATGAATGAAAAGTAGAACAGTATTAAATTAATGCTACAATATACAAAGTATAAAACTAAGAAGAATCTGGTCCCTATTGTAATTCCTGCTACCAATTAAATACAACTGATAAATCCAAAATATAACATATATTGATCTAGACTGGGAATAAAATATTTTTGTGATCCTAAATTTTCATGATGTTTTTAGAAATCATGTGAGGCTATCTGAAAACCATTGAAATCTCTACATAGACAAATATGGTACCTTATTTTATGACTGCAAAACCTGGATGACTCTTAGATGGCACTAAGGAGACACATAAAATTTTAACTCTTTGCTACTACTGAGTGATTATTTTGATCTCTGAAGTCCAGAAATAGTAGCTATGCCTTATTTAGAATCTATTTTGTATGGCTAGCCCAATATTTTGGATGCTGTCCTGATGCTCTTGAGATTGAGACCCCGGCTTAATCTATGTTTCAAGGCTAATATAATAATTTCTCAAGAGAACAAGTGGCTGCATTCACATATCAGATTGAATCATGGTATTATAGATTACATGGTTTACAGCAACGTACATGTATACATTGCTACAAACTGTAAACCATGATTTATTAACAATAGTAACTGAATTCACACACACTTACATTAAGCCAAACACAGTATGTGAACCAGCTTATATATTATTAAGTTCTTAGAAAGTACTAAAAAAAAATGAATTGCAGAAACATTGTTTAAATTATATTATGTTGACTATATAATTTTAAACTGGCTTTACTGGAGACAAAATAATCTTCCCATGCTTCAGAGTACTCTAAGAGACTGTGGACTCTTCTTCATACCTGGAATCAATTAAAGAGGTCCGGTTAGTGCCATTATCTTGAAGCTGCACCCAGTACACAGTCACCCTTGCATTCATGACTGGTCTTTGTGACTGCCTATTGGGCAGATGTTTCTTGTCCAGGGGCTTTTTGAAAAGCTTCAGTTCGGCCATGGTGACTTCACTGTTTTCTGGAATCCTGCCCTCCATGTCGAAGATCAGGTTCTGACGGGTGGTGTCTGAATAGAGAATGTCTCCTGAAATATCTTTGAGGATGGAAACAGAAGGAACACTTTTAAATCATTATTTACAACTGCCACAAGAAGTATACAGGAAATAGAAGATTCTTTATTTCTCTGGAGGAGTGATGTTTCAATTATCTGGTAGAGATTGTACTGTATAATACAGCATATCTAGAAGACATCTGATTATCAAAGGCTATTTTAAGAAAAAATAACATGAAATAGATCACTTATTAAAATTCTAGAGGAAGACAGATGGACATCCAATTCCTTCTAATTTTTGTTACCATTTTGCACTTGTCTATCCTTCCTTTACATAAACACAGTATAAAAATTGTAAATAGTGATTAGTAAGACCTATCTCAACCATATATATTTAAAACAATGAAAAGCTTTATGGTATTTGTTCATGACAATGCTTTCTACTACTAACATCTCAAATGGAGGTCATGTACAGTCATCTGATAGACATATATTTAGAGAAGATAAATCTACTCATGATTTTCTTTCCACAACCTGGTACCCTTCAGATATGTTTCCAGGCAGCATAATTGTTCTACAAAATTGCTTTAATCATCAATGTTTTTTTTTCTCCCAAAATGGATCATGTATTTCCAAGACTTTAAAAAATAATATATTTACAACTTTCATAGCAAATTAAATCTCTTTTCCTTTATAAGCATTTCTCATTGTTTGAGTCACCAAAAAATTCTTTCTTTATGTAGTGAGAGCCATAACATGGGACTTCCCTTCATTTGTTTTTAAATAACAATTGCATAGTTTGTGATTATTTTTTCATCTGCTATTCAACAAAGCAGGGACCAGCCTCATTTAGGAGAAAATGTGCTTAAATAGCAAATATTTTTCTCAGTAATCACATTTAAGATTGTGTTACAGTAAACAAATGCAATGTATTCAGTCTTTGCAAGGAAAGCAACATAATTTTATGAACAATACTATAACATAATATCTAGGTTATGCTTTAATCTTTAAAACTGGCTATCAACACTACATCAACTCTCCTTTATGAGAAATAAATTAGATTTCCAGACAAATTCTGAACTTCAAATTTCATCTTTGTGGATACATTTAGCTTAAAATATCTTAGAAATCCTGTTTTCCTGTGGTTTGGATTAAATCTCTTAAACAATTGACATTAATGAAGTTTCAGATTTCAAATGGGGATGGAGAATTTGCTTTTAGCTTCATGCAAACATGAGACCAAGTTTACCTGCGTTGCCTGGAATTCCTCTCAAGATCCCAGCTAAACTTGGCAATGCTCTTCGTTTCACTCGGTGCTGCTTCAGCATGGACATATATTTATTCCTTATATTCTCTGGAATCACTAGATTTTCCAGGTCAGTCATCTGGAGAGCAGGGACATCTGGAAGTTTCAGTTTCTCCAGCAATATTTGCTTGAGTCCTTTCTCGCTCAATCCAGCAGTGGTGGCAGTTAGGAACAGGGCAGAGGTTAAAGCCCAGCTAAGACTCACAGCCATCATTTGCTAATCAATCAAATAGGAAAAGACTCTCTAAATCTCTCCTTTCTCAGCACAAGTTTTTCTTGGCAGAGAAGAGATCGTGCTGTGAAGCTGCAGGCTGTTTGAGTGGGAAGGAGAACTCATAGGATGTCTTTATATAGTGAGTGGGATATCACTGGCATAACAAATTCCACAAGCTGAAGTGAGGCAGAGGAAGTGGAAGTGTTACATCTTTTTGGATACATCCAAACCATGGTCACACCTTCCCAAGTTTAAGTAATAACATAGGAATAAGGATGGCAGTGGAAGTATAATTTAGCCACCATTCAGAGGAACAGCAGACTAATTATATTATAAATGTTATATAATTATTATATCTATTATTACATCCTATTCCATCAACTGCAGATTGTTGTAAAATCAAATGGAAATTCAAATTCCATATCTATGAAACTTTGGACACTCTGGAAAGTTCCAAATTAGAGAAGATTTCTATATCTGACTAGGAAAATAAAACATATCTTTTGTCAAAAGAGATATGTATTAAAATAAAATTTTCCAAAGTAATCTGATACTAGGGCGCTGGTGATTATGGTCTGTTATTTTGTTGTTGTTAGGTGTGTGAACATTATAAATGACAATGTTGCCAAATACTACTTAATCGTGACACCATATCTCCCAGGCCTTGCATAATACTTTTTAATTTCTAAAACCTAAAAATATATAGACCAAACCTTTTGAATATGCATTTGCATTGTGTTTATTATAGTTTCCTCTAACTTTAAGTATATTATATATATTTAAAAGTAAGTTTGTCCTATTTTGCAGATGTAATTTGTTGTTTCACAAAACTCAATCTTTAAAAAAATGTATTATTGCAGCAATACCAATCACTACAAAATTAGAAAAACAAAAAGTAGAGCCCCCCCCTCTACTTTTTCAATTTAGGAAAACTTATATTTTGTCTTTGTACTGAAATATCTAGTTATTTGCTCTGCCCAACTTTAATGCATTGAAAAAGAATAAGAACAATTTCACATGAAAAGCTACTCTAACACTTTGTTCTTGCAGATGGACTATATATCAAAAATCATCAAGCATGGCCTAGGCCCTAGGATAACTGTTACCTCTCCACAATTTTTCCAGGAGCTATGAAATCTATTGCTCATAATACATTACTATAATGACTATTAACCAGAGATTGGCCTAGGTATAACAAATTTCTCTACTTCTTTTTTAAAATCACCCAACTTTGTGACCATCCCATCTTGCATCTAATTGTGTAAAAAGACATGGCTACTTTAAAGTTTCAGAAAACTACTACATTTGATATTTGATCCTGGATAGACTACTGTAGATACAATGATTGTTGTGACTTATGGTACACCAGAAGCCATTGTGGATTTTCTGCTAGTGAAATACAATAAAGAGATTGCTAACAAAGGGTTTATGAGTTTAATTTAGTTGTTGGTTTTACCTGTTAATGTTTTCATATACTAGAACAATGTCAGGCTAAGTGGGTTGGGTAAACAGTGTTGTAGAAATGTACAAATTGTGTGCGTCCTTCACAAGGGGGAGGAGTTATTATTTTTGAAATATATTTATCAGTATTCAACTATGGGAGACAATTTATGTATATGTCTGTTTTGTTTTGCTTTATGTGCTTTTTGATGTAGTCTTGTTTAGCTTTTTATATTTGTTTTGTATTTTTGTTTTTGTTTTGTTTTTGTATTTTTCCCTTTTTTAAAGTTTGTATTTGAATGCTTTGCTTTGAATAAAAGTTTAATTTTTTTTTTAAAAAATAAAACTGTTACACTTACTCTCATTCCATAAGCATTATTTTGGGAAATATGTTGGATTGGCATATTGTTCCACAATGGTGAGTGACATGTCTAAGAAAAGCTCTCATCCAGGACATGAGTATAATAGACAATCCCAACATATGGCATTTGGAGTCAGGAATAATTGTAAATCCTAAACTAGCACAAGGTCATTGTGCCTAATAGCTATTAATCCCCTATCAATTTGTTTAATCTTTTCTTAATCTCCACATCTTTGCACAGAAAATTAAGTCATTAGCATGCTGAATCTGCCACCATTCAGTGGGTGGCCCAGCTTGTGCAGTTACAAGAGAGAAAGAAAATCTTCCTATAGAGTTTCTATAAAGAATACAGTTTCCGAGTTGCATTCAACTCCTGGAGACATCACAAAGACATCAATGTAATTTTCCTGGTAACAAGAAAGGATTTGCTTCCCCGTAGAAGTGATTTGTTGCTGCTTTTTTTCCCAGAATGCCGGTTTGACTTCCTGGTCTATCCTGCTATTCCTTGATGGTCTCTGGTCAATTTAGTAACCAGACCCAACGCTGCTCAGGAGCCAAGTCGAGGTTGCCACTTGCTGAGACTGGTTTTACCTTTATTGTGCAGAATTCCACAAAGCGGTATTCATGTCTAATATCAAAATAGGCCTCACCTATGCTCCTTTCCCAACTTCAGAATACCCATTTTGAAATGAAAGTGCCAATATGCTGAACAACAGCGCTGCTGTACATACCTTTTCTTGCTTCTGGATTCCTGGTCCGCCCAAGCAACAGCTGCAACTGAGCCTAAGATGGATAAAATAAGTATACACAACACAGCAGCACACAACTCTTCTAACACCATGATTAAAAATTCAATGAAATATCATCACAGTCAGCGGGCAAATATAAATCATACCTTCATTTAATATAGTCGTTGCCAAGGCTCGCCAAACTTATAGGCACAGTAGCCTAGCTAAATCTCCAGGCCCTCCTGAATAGGATGTCTTTATATGAATTTAAGTTCTCACTTAATACACAGAAATATTTGCCTTGCCCAGAGCATTACCATGGACTAGATTCAAACATCATGTTATCATGGTGTTTGGCTTTATTTGGGTAAGCATATTTAAATCAGAACAAAACATCATTCAACAATATCCTGATCTATTATGTGTTAACTTCATTAGGATGTTCTCCAGTTTCCATACAAATAAAATCTAGGTAGGCTTCCAATCTGAAACAATATATTTCCTTCATTAGAAAAATAAAGATGGGAAATGAAAAACCAGGCAACACGGATATCAGTTATTAAACTTAAAAGATTGTTTTTTTAATCTGGTGTGCCTTAGTTATAATCATATATTGTATTACAAATATATTACAATTGTTGTGATATAATTGGATGCTGTTTCATGTATACTTGGTTTCATGTAACTCATATTAATGTGGGGAACATTTTTGTTCTCATGTGAACTTTTTCCATGGGATGATTTCACATAGTTAAAAAAAAGCATTTTTAAATTTGCATAATACCAACAGCACAACTTTAGTTGAATGCTGGCATTTTAAAATCTGTCTAGTGCTTTGATTTTTGCAAATAAAAAGCAAGCAGTTAGAAGAGTTACACTGGCAGGTTCTTTCAGAGAGATGATCAGAGAGCATTTTCAATGAAAAAAATCACTATAGAAAATTTAATACTAAACGTGTTCAGAGATATTTAAAATGAGAGATTGATTTGACTTGATGTTTTCTGTAGCTGCTGGTATAACTGCACGAAGTTATTAATACGATGGAAAGAATAAGCATAGGTGAGCATAGGTGAGCCTTGAAGTGTGAGTCTCATTACTAGCTAAGTAATGAAACATCTGCAAAACAAACAATCAAGCTCAAAGAACACCAAAGACTCCATAGAGATTTTGTTTCTTTTCTTTCAGTCATCAGTTTTTGTGTCTTCTGCATCAGATCTTGAGGAATCTAGTAGCATCCTTTCATACTCACAAATGTTATTGAAACAGATCAACTTTTGTGAATCATCATAGACTAGCATGGTTTTTTTTATAATTACAATACAATACAATTCAATAGCAGAGTTGGAAGGGACCTTGGAGGACTTCTAGTCCAACCCCCTGCCTAGGCAGGAAACCCTACACCATTTCAGACTAATGGCTATCCAGCATCTTCTTAAAGACTTCCAGTGTCGGGGCATTCACAACTTCTGGAGGCAAGCTGTTCCACTGATTAATTGTTCTAACTGTCAGGAAGTTTCTCCTCAGTTCTAAGTTGCTTCTCTCCTTGATTAGTTTCCACCCATTGCTTCTTGTTCTGCCCTCAGGTGCTTTGGAGAATAGCTTGACTCACTCTTCTTTGTGGCAACCCCTGAGATATTGGAAGACTGCTATCATGTCTCCCCTAGTCCTTCTTTCTCTTAAGCTAGACATACCTAGTTCCTGCAACCGTTCTTCATATGTTTTAGTCTCCAGTCCCCTAATCAGCTTTGTTGCTCTTCTCTGCACTCTAGTCTCCCCATCTTTTCTACATCGTGGTGACCAAAACTGAATGCAGTATTCCAAGTGTGGCCTTACCAAGGCATTATAAAGTGGTATTAACACTTCACGTGATCTCGATTCTATCCCTCTGTTTATGCAGCCTAGAACTGTGTTGGCTTTTTTGGTAGCTGCTGCACACTACTGGCTCATATTTAAATGGTTGTCCACTAGGACTCCAAGATCCCTTTCACAGTTACTACTACTGAGCAAGGTACCACCTATACTGTACCTGTGCATTCCATTTTTGTTGCCTAAATGTAGAACCTTACTCTTTTCTCCATTGAATTTCATTTTATTAGATAGTGCCCAATATTCAAGTTTGTCAAGATCCTTCTGTATCTTAAGCCTATCTTCTGGAGTGTTGGCTATTCCTGCCAGCTTGGTGTCATCTGCAGATTTGATGAGTTCCCCATTTATTCCCTCATCCAAATCATTGATGAAGATGTTGAAGAGTACTGGGCCTAAAACAGAGCCTTGGGGTACTCCACTGCATACTTTCCTCCATGTAGATGCAGTTTCATTAAGGACTACACGTTGAGTATGGTTGGTCAGCCAGTTACGAATCCATCTGGTGGTGATGCTGTCTAACCCACATTCTTTTACTTTATCTAGTAGTAGGTTATGGTCTAACTTATCAAATGCCTTACTGAAGTCCAAATAAACTATATCGACGGCATTCCTCTGGTCCACTAATTTTGTCACTTTGTCAAAGAATGCAATAAGATTAGTCTGGCATGATCTGTTTTTGACAAACCCATGTTGGCTTTTGGCTACTACTTGTTTGCTTCTAGGCGTTCGCTAATTCGTTGTTTGATTATCTTTTCCAGAATCTTCCCTGGTATTGAGGTCAGGCTGATAGGTATATAGTTTCCTGGATCTATTTTTTCCCCCTTTTTTGAAGAAAATTCACTTTCATTTATATAGGCCAGTTTATTATTTCTTTTTTCTTGCCTTACTAATCAATGATGATGATGATGATATAATAGTATTACTAAGGTACGATTATATTTTCTTCTAATTAATCTAGCATATGCTTTGTATAGTAATCAAGAACATCATAATCCATATTTCACCAGATAAATTTCAGTTATCATTTCACTTGCATTTGAGAATTATTATAAAGTGATTTGAATCAATTATCCAACAATCTTTGAAAATGTACATAAGACAAGCATTTAATACAAAATTGGTAACTTATTCTTAGGAAAAAAGATGTTTGTGAATTCTAACATTTATAAACACAAGCATTTCAGAGGAAAAATAGTACTTTATATCAATAAAAATTATAACCTATTTTTATTACTGATAATTAAAAGGCAATTACAGCCATTCCAGCTTCACTTTCTGAACAGATTTTGTTAAGAAACACAGAAGTAACAGAAAAAGGAAGAAAGCAGAAAGACAATAATATCTGCATAATCTCTTGAAAAATATTGTATTCACTGAGGGGCAATTGTACAATAGAAGCATTTTCAGAAAATATGTAAAACATAGACCATGTTGTACTATGAGCTGGGTTCAGCAATTATTGCTGAGAAAAGCTGGTATCTGCTTAAATTATTATTAGTAATATACCTCTTTCCTGGAGTTCAAATACAGTTCTAAATTACACTCCCCCCCCTCCCCAATTGGCTTGAATAGTAAACCAAGCCTTTGGGGAATGTTTTTTGCAGCTGGAGTCTCTAGATTAGAGATTGTTTTCTCCTCTGTGTGGTGTCCAGTCTAATAGACTGAAATCTCTTTAATGTTAAATGTGTATTGGAAGCGGATTTATGACCACCACAGGTGAAATAGAATTATTAAACAAACAGCTGAACTCAATTAGAAAAAATAAAATGTGGATTGAAGAGGAGTTCACACAATGGTGATTATCTGCTCCAATTGCTGGATTTACTATTCCTTTTTTGTCATGCAAACAAGAAAAGGCAAGCATTATGTAGGTGAGCTTTCTGAGCAATGTTGATTGGAACCTACATGGTGGATTTAAAATGTCAGACAAGGGATTTAAAGTGTCTCCTTAGAATGAAATATGAGAGAGAAAACGAGACTCTCATTTTCCACCAAAAGTGCAGGTAAAGTTTGCCTTGATTATGCCTGTAAATAAAAGATTATTCTTTGTGTAACTGATACTTATAGAACTCGTATTAGCTGTTTGCTGCATAATGTTTGCTCTTTTATCAATAAACCTAGGTGTTAATAAGGATTTGTGATTGGTTTAAGTCTAATCGTAACACTGTTGCAAGATAAGCATGGTGCACCTTTTACATACATTTAAAACAATAAATTATCAGATCCCATTGGTAAAAGAATATATTATGGGACCCAGGAAAGGAAGATTTTTTGTCTTTTTTGAAGTTTTCTAAAGGTCAGCTATGACCATGCTGTTTTTTGGTAAAACTCTCAAGATGTGAATGTGTTCCCAGGCATGGGGGGCGGGGGGTGGTGGAACCCATGCAGTGGTTATTTAAATTTTGTTTAGTTCCTTGACGTTTGTATTTCCTGTGATGTTATGGTATTATTTGTAAATGATGTGAACTGCCTAGTTCCTATTGTGAGATGGGTTTTTGTCTAAATTGAAAAAAAATTAAATAAACAATTGAATAATCAGGCTATTTTTTAAATTTATTGTGTATTTCAGTTTTAGTTTGCTTTTGCTGAAGATTGAGTTAAACCTCCCCTTCCAGTTTTTACAATTTTAAAATCGATTAGACTAAAAGAATTGGTTAACTCCACAAAATGTATTAAACCAAAAATTTTAAAGTAATGATTCATTGAACAATGATCTGGATTGCATATAATGTTAAGCCATAATGGGTGGAATCACACATCACACTAAGCTAAAAACAGCCATGAAATCTCATCATGGTTGAATTTTGTGTGTGAATCAGATCATACCACTCGATAAAAAAGCTTTCAGTAATCTTCCCAGCTGAGTAAGAATAAATTCTTCCTGCCCATGTCTGACAATCCCTTAGACCATATATGGTCACCTTTAAAAAAAAGAAAGCAACATGAAGTTTCTTAAATAAAAGGAGAACATTTTATTTCATATAGATTCAAGGGTTACCATGTTAGTTGCGCTCCCTAACATGCATTTAATAAACAAAGAATTTGCATTTTTACATTTTTAATGATTAGAGAACAACAAAGAGATAAGTGCCCCTTCATATTTATGCAGCACAGATATAGTAACCCTATCTTAAGAGTTTTCAATACTGTTTAAAAAAATAGCAGTGTAAAAGTGACTTGGAATCATAGAATTCGAAGGAACCAATGAGACCTTTGATTCTTTCTGCTTCCTATAGGAAGACAATAAAAGCATTCATGATAAATTGCTTTCAGCCTTCCTGCTTCCCTCAGTTATTGTTGCTTCCATCTTTATATGGCCTGATAAATAACACTTTGCCAAGATTACATCTCAGCAACTTTCTGTATTTTGGGGGGCTGGGGGGGGTGTAGGAATTCATGGTTGTGAAACTATCTAGACACAATTTATGTCAGCCTCTTACATGCACCCTTCTTCAGGCATCCAAAATTGCCCACATGGCTGTGTTTTGTACAAGCTGAAGTTTCCAGATACTTTTCAAGGCTAACCCCATGTAGAGTGCACTGCAATAGGCTGGAGATGACCAAGGCATGAATGTCTGGGTCAGGGGTGGGTTGCTGCTAGTTCTATTACCGGCTCACGCATACGCAGAACAATTTACAGTGAACTGCGCACGCACAGTCACTAAAAACTAAAATGGTGGTGGCCCTGTCAGGGGAAAAAACGCCTGATATCTGAGATCAATGGACCATGGCTGATTCCCTTCCGCATATCTTTTGAGATATTGAGAAAAGTAAAAGTCTTTAAAAGTATTCTAATTAATAAACAAACTTTAATAATAAAATAAAAAAGTAAATGAAACAGAAATAACTAATTGTTACATTTTGATAATGAAAGCTCCGTCTGCCAAGTTGGCAGCCGAACAAAGAAGAAAAGAATTTGGAATGTGTAACCGCATGCGCAATAAATCACTTTCAGATAAGAACTTTTTTTTTTTTTATGACCTGCGCAATAAAGCTTTCTTAGTTTAACTCCTGAATGTCAGTTCATGCCTAGCAAACTTTTTAACATCGTGACACCCCTTCTTTTGCTAGTCTGGGCTGACGTCATCAAATCATCAATTAAGGCACATCTTCTTTCACAGATATTCGTGTTGATTTGCAGCAAGTGGTTTGTTAAGCATGTCTGCGATCTGATCATGTGTAGAAACATATTGCAATTTAACAAAACCTTGCTTAACTAATTGCTTTGTGTTTTGATAACGAATGTCAATGTGTCTGGACCTAGAACCTGTAAAATGTGACTCAGAAATATAAACAACAGATACATTATCTTCCATCACGGTGATTGGTCGAATCGGACGTGTCCAGATATCTGTGATCAAAGCATCAAACCACGTTAGAGAATTACAAGCATCTGAAACACAAGCATATTCAGCTTCAGTAGATGAACATGAAACAAAACTCTGTTTTCTCACTTGCCAGTAAACAGGACAACCATTTAGGAACATCATGTAACCAGAAGTGCTTTTGCGTGACTTCTTGTCGCTCGCCCAGTCGGAATCAGAAAAACAAATCAACTTTGGTTGATCAGTGTGTGTTGGTTCTAGCAATAACTTCATGTGCTTAGTGTGTTTCAGGTATTTCAACAACTTCTTAATGCATGACCAATGAAATTGTGTTGCCTTACCTACGTGTCGTGATAAAAGATTAACACTAAGTGCGATGTCAGGTCTGGTCCAACTACTAATGTATAATAGTGAACCAATGACTGAACGATAAAGTGTTTCATCCTCGAACTCAGGACTTGGTTCATGTGTTAAGTTGTGAAAATCTGTTTGCATGGGTGTCTTTGTTGTGCTAGCATCTTTCATGTTGCAATGATGTAGAATGTGGTCAATTTTCTCTTCTTGTGAAAGACTAAACCCCTTCTGTGTCTTTTCAATTTGAACACCTAAATAAGTGCTAATGTGTCCTAAAGATTTTAGTGTGAAGTATCTCTGCAAACTTTTAGCAAAAATCTCACTCATTTTCTTATTTGGACCAATATAAACAATATCATCAACATAAACAAGAATTATCTCATATGCATTGTTAGATCTTTTTGTGAACACGCATTCATCAGTTTCGGACTTAATAAAGCCCATTGAATTTAGTTTGTCAGTAAGACATAAATACCACATTAAACCTGACTGTTTCAGACCATAAAGACTTTTGTTCAGGAACCAGGTATCCCCTTCTTGCTTTCGGAATCCTGGAGGGCTTCTCACATAGATCTCTTCATCTAGGTCTGCATGTAGATAAGCTGTGTCCACATCAAATTGGAAAACTTCTAAACCAAGAATAGTTGCAGTGGTTAAGGCAATTTTTACACTTTCAGTTCTGACTGTTGGTGAGTAAGTGTTTGTGTAGTCCTCAGGATAACGTTGAGCGAAACCCTGAGCTACCAGTCTGGCTTTGTATAAAGACTCACCATTTGGTTTCTTCTTGATTCTGTAGACCCATCGGGTGCCAATGACTTTCTTGTTTGCTGGAGGTTTTGCAGGTGTGAATACATTAAGTTTCTTTAAACTGTCCATTTCATCCTGCATTGCATCATACCACTTGTCTTGTTCTGAATCAGGAAGCTGTTTGATTTGTGTGAATGTCTCTGGAGGAAGAGTAACGTTGCAAATCAAAGGTAATGGTGACTTTGTCAGTTGCCATGAATAACGTTGTGGAGGGATTCCTTTTGTGGCCCTCTTGGAGCGTCTAGGAGCAACAGACCAGTCTTCTTCTTCTTCATCATCATCATCCTCGTCCTCACGTTCGTCGCTAGCATCAGCATCCGCGGCTTGCGAAGACGGAACATCAGGTTGTGAAGAACTGGTAGAAGGAATATCTGCCTGCGAATTGTCATCAGGCTGCGTGGCATCTGGAACACCATCTCTAGGAAAATAAACTTCAGGATCATTGGAATGAATCCTGGACCAGTCAATATCTTCCTCAAAATTAGCAGATTGTGAAATGACAATCACATGTTTAGTATCAATGAATTTGTACCATTTTGAGTTATCATCAATACCCATAAATCTCAGTCTCTTTGCTACTGTACCTCCCTTTCTTCTTTGACTTAAGGGAGTGTTCACCATAGCATATGAACCAAAAATATGGAGGTTCTTGAGATCAGGCTTGTAGCCATAAAGCATGTAGAAAGGAGTTTGATTGATTACACTGCTCCAAGTACGGTTGACAATGTAATTTGCATACTTGATTGCTTCACCCCAGTATGCGTTACTGAGATTGGCATCTTCTAGAAGACAACGCATCATGGTTTGTAGAACCCCTTGTCTTCTTTCTACGACTCCGTTATGAGCCGGTGTATATGGAGCAGATGTCTGATGGAGAATTCCATTCTTACGCATCCAGTCCTGGAAACGCTGAGACATGAATTCTGCACCACGGTCACTCTGGATTCTGGCGATGCGAACTTGGTATTGTGTAGAAACAAACGCTGCAAAGTCTTTAAAGATCTGAAAGGTCTCAGATTTCTCTCTCATAGGATATACAAATCCATATCTAGAATGATTATCTACAATTGTTAAAAAATACTTTCTGCCACCAAGTGTTGGTGGGAAAGGACCCACTATGTCAGTGTGTACCAAATCAAAAATGCGTGTTGACAGGCGTGTAGCGTGTTTGGGAATTGCAGCCACCTTGGATTTAGCCTTTTTGCAAACCGCACAATCCAAAAACACCTAACACCCCTTTAGATCCAAACCTTTTGCGAACTCCGGCATCTTTCTAAGAACACGGAAACTGGCATGCCCCAATCTTCTGTGCCACTTGTGAATACACCTGGAATGCAAAGGTTTACCAGTTAGTGAATTCTCAACATTAACAGTTTCATGAGGACCCTCAGGCTTGCTCTGAGCAATCTGTTTCTGTTTTCTTTGTTTGTTGGCTTTAGGAGCCTTTGGCACAGTAACGTTTTCTCTCTCTGGGACAACTCTCTCTGGGTCTGCGTTGTGCCTTTTTGGAGTTTGCATACTTGCCTGTGCTTGCCCTTTAGGCTTTGGCTTTAAGTAATAAACACCACCAATCAGCATGGTTTCAGCAACAATATCACCATTTTTAACTAAGTAACTTGCTTTTTCGAGGTGGTGAACCTGGAACTTTAAATCTCTAGACAAGTGACTTTGACTAAGCAAATTACTGGTTGCTGAAGGTATGTAATAAACATTAGGGATGTGTGTATCGAGCTCTTCAATGTAAACAGTTCCTTTTCCCATGACCTTGCAAGTGTGGTTGGTGAAGGAATACAGTTCTCGATACTCGGGCTCTGGTTCGCCCATCTCTGTGAAAAGTTCCCTTCTGTGGGTAACGTGCACAGCTGCTCCACTATCTAAAGTCCACAAAAGACGTCTGTCGAACTTTGGATCAGGTTGTGGAACGTTGGTTATGGCCAGTGTCACAAGTGGAGTTTGTGGATCACGCCTTGGACCACGACGACCTTGTCTTCCGCCTCTACCTCTGCCTCTGGAATCTGTTCCTCTGGGCTGGTACGTGACGTGAGCTGGAACTCGTTGGGGACAATCCCGGGTGTCATGTCCCACACGGTTGCAGGTGTAGCACTTTGGCATCCTTGGAGCGTAGCCTCTTCCTCGGAAGGGACGTCTGGCTGGAGCCTTTGATGCTGGGGGCCGTTGCAGATGTGGTGTAGCTAACCTGATAGCTTCGTCTTCCACTAAAAGTCTGCAAACGTGGTTAACTGTGCGTTGAGCAATAGGCACGTAGTTAATCTTTGCAACAGCATCTTTCCATTCATAATTCAATGAGTTAATGATGATGCTAATCATTTGGATATCATCGATTACATGGCCATTTTGTCTCAATTCACTTCTCATTCTTTTCAGTTTGGTCAAATGTCCACCAATTCGTTCACCAGGTTTCAACTTCGAACCATGGAACTCAGACATGAGCAAACATGAGGATTCAATTGAAACGGGCCTGTAGCAATCTTCCAAAATAGCCCATATTTCTTGGGCAGTTGCATCAGGTGGAAAGATACCTTGGATCTCAATTTCCATTGACATGAGTAAAGTCGTGATTGCTCTGTTTTCGAGGTCTCTTATCACAGGTGTCCAGGGCTGAGGGGGAGGATTAAAAACCATGGAATGTGTGCCTTCTCTTCGAAGCAAGAGCGCAATTTCACTGACCCAGGCTTTATAATTCTCTCCTGACTCCTTTAATTTGGACTCACCAGTCAAGGGGG
Source organism: Natrix helvetica (assembly GCF_964273705.1). Classification (NCBI taxonomy): domain Eukaryota; kingdom Metazoa; phylum Chordata; class Lepidosauria; order Squamata; family Natricidae; genus Natrix; species Natrix helvetica. The sequence goes on from NC_138552.1 coordinate 238,965,890, forward strand.
TGACTGTGAATACCTGCTGAGGAATGTGCATCGGAACAATTTGTTGCTCTGGTTGCAAATCTGGTTGTTGAACCAGGGGATGCTGGGGTTGCATCATTGGCCTTTGCGTGGCAACATCAAATTGGCTTCCTCGAATTCGCCTTTGGCTTTGCCTTTTTCCATCTAGGGAGGATTCGACACTGCCAGGAGGTGTTGAAGACTTAACCTTTGGGGGCAAAGTTTGGGCTTCTGTAAAACTCATAGACAGATCTCTAAAAATCTGGTCCAACTGCTTCATCTTTTGCTGTAATAATTTTTCTCCACCAGCAGATGGCAGTGCAGCCTCACTTTTTGGCTGCAGTCGTCTATACGTATGCGGAAGTTCAGTTGACTCAAAGGGACCACGTGACCTCGGTGACGTGTACATGTCTCTTTGTTCTAATTGACCAATGAACTCTGTGGGGTGTGTCTTAGGCTGTTGTTTTGAAGACAAGATGGCGTCCTCAGACATTTTGGGAGTGGGGGAGCTTCTCCTACTTCGCCTTATCTCCTCAAAGCACACTCTCGCGTCCCTGGCATATTTTTCGAAACGTTCTATTTGATCAAGATAGCTTTGCATTTCTTGCTCATCATCTGGGGAGATTTCATAGACTTTGCTTTCTGCGTGGGAGGATATTTTTTCTGCCGGCCATTCATCAATTGTTTGATAATCTGCGAGGGTCTGGGAATGGAGTGGCTCTGGCAGAGTGGAAAGTTTTGGCTTGGCCCCCAAAAATTCATAATCTCCTGGAGATATTTTAGAAGGAGGAACCACTGACCTCGTTTCGTGGATGTCGCGTCCTGTAGCTCCTTCCCCCACATCTGGCTCGGCACTTTGTTGCTCCTGGAATACGTTTGAAGGTTCTTGCTTCTGTGTGTCCGAGGGAGCCTCCTTGTCAGAGGAAGCTGATTCATCTGTGCTCGCCCCATCTTTCTTTTCCTTTTTTTTCTTTTTCTCCGACATTGCTAATTAGGCTTAGTCGGTTATCTTTAGATAGCATGAAGGGAAAATACAGCCATAAATTGTAGCCATTTCAGCTGCCAAGTTGTCGACCAACCTCTGCAACCAAGTTGTCAGGGGAAAAAACGCCTGATATCTGAGATCAATGGACCATGGCTGATTCCCTTCCGCATATCTTTTGAGATATTGAGAAAAGTAAAAGTCTTTAAAAGTATTCTAATTAATAAACAAACTTTAATAATAAAATAAAAAAGTAAATGAAACAGAAATAACTAATTGTTACATTTTGATAATGAAAGCTCCGTCTGCCAAGTTGGCAGCCGAACAAAGAAGAAAAGAATTTGGAATGTGTAACCGCATGCGCAATAAATCACTTTCAGATAAGAACTTTTTTTTTTTTTATGACCTGCGCAATAAAGCTTTCTTAGTTTAACTCCTGAATGTCAGTTCATGCCTAGCAAACTTTTTAACATCGTGACAGGCCCAGTGGCGGCTAGGGAACCGGTTTGAGGCGTGGCAGGCCTGGGTCTTTGCCGATTCTGCGACCCAGGCATGAATTCCACTACCGGTTTGGCTGAACCGGGCCGAACTGGGAGCAACCCACCTCTGTTCTGGGTGGAAAGCCCATCCAGGAAAAGGAGTTACTGTACACAACATGAAGCTGAGCAAAGACCCTCCTACCCATGGCTGCCACCTGCTCTTTAAGCAAAAGCTGTTAAATCCAGGAGCCCCAGATTATGCATTGGGTTTGTCTGGGGTAGTGCAACCCCACCCAAGACCAAAGATGATAAACTCCTGGATAAAGAGAGGCCACTCATAGCTGGGGTTCAGCTGAAATCTATTGTTCCCCATCCAGGCCTTCACAGCCTCCAAGCACAGCAAAAATCTTATTTATAATTAAGATTAAGCCGTATTTAACTTCAAACAGAAAAAAAATCCTTGGATCTCATCACCTCATTCTATAGCGTGTACAGATTGGCTGTGCTTTGGAACAATATAACTGTCAAGATCTCTATGAATATGGCTAGAACTCCTGGATGCCAATGAAAGTTTGGAAATATAGTTCAATTCCTTAAAAATCAAACTAGTTTGTTTTTTTGACTTCCTTTGAATATTGTTTGGCTCATGTCAGGAGCAGTTTGGTCTAGTGGTTAAGGCACCAGGCTAGAAAGTGGGAAACCAGGAGTTCTTGTCCACTTTAGCCATGAAAATTAGTTGGGTAACCATGGGCCAGTAATTCTCTCTCACCCCAATTCATTTCACAAGGTTGTTGTCATGAGGAAAATAGGAGGAGGAAGATTTGTTGGATACATTTGCTGCCTTGAGTTATTTGTAAAAATAAAGGTGGGATATAAATAAATGTACACATACATATCAAAACTTGAATTTTATGGCTCAGAAATTGTACTGCACAATTAAACTACATAAAAATATAGGAGAGCAAATATACAAACTACAATGTGGAATCTGAACACATTATTAAAACAATACTATGAGACAATATTAAAAGAGTTTAAATAATTAACATTAAACCAATGAAGGCGCTTGAGTAAATCCCCTCCTAAACTGTAGCAAAGAACAGCTTCAGCTCCAATGGTGCTTTTCTTCATAACATGCAAAATTAATGGCAGATATCAATTAATTTGATTCACAAAGGGTGTCCACCGGTTATCTAATTATGTGGAGTGGTGTACATGAGGGCTGTCAGTCTTGCAAGTAGGAAGAAACAGCAGTAGGAACCCCAATAACTGAAATATTTGTATCTCGTTTCATAGATCTGCCTCTTATCTCTCTATAACAGCAGGCTCTATCTCCCACAACAGGAACTGAAATGCCATTATGCGTTTATCCTAATGTATTTTAGAATTTTTACCTCAATCATAGACCTAATGATCCACTGAAATATTTAAAAAGTGAATAACACCACAAAATAAAACACCCATCAGGAAAAGACAAAATAGTTTTACTTAAATCCCAGTACATTAGAAGCATAACAAACAAAGGAGATTTGTTAAGCTTTTAATGATCTGCACTCCAATCTTTGATGGAAGCCAAGAAGTTTGTACCAATCTGACTTTATTGGTTTCTCACTGCATTTTGCAGCTTAAGTTTGCACAATTAATTATGCAGTGTTCTGAAAACAACAGCGTTTCCCTATAATTCCAACTCTGTGACATTTAATTTCCCACCCAATTTTTCTTAATTTAACCATGGGACAGTAGGGGCAGCTATACTTTAAAGCTCCTGCAAACAGAACAGAAGGTTCTACAAGGTGTTATATGAATGCATTAATAAAGACCTTCAAAGGAAATTGCTACAATCTGCATGCTAATAAAAGACAAGTAATTTGCAATCTCTAGAAGGTGTCTTCTCAGTCAGCCTTGAGAAAAAATTCAGTCAGAAGAAACATGGTAGAAAATGCTCCCTGCTAAAGATCTGTGAAGTATTATTGCAAAACCAGCTTAGCTTCCCTTTGAAGTCTGCAAATTAGAGAAGGGGTAATATTTGTAGTGATCTGGGTGAAAATCAATGGCAGAAGAATATCTACAACAAAAATAACAGTAGTATTTATACTATGTCATGTACAATTAGCAGTAATATCTGTTTAAATATCAAAAAATAAACTTACTGATCTATTCTAAGTTGCTGAAAGCAAATAAAACCAATGGATTCAATGAACTACCGGTAATTATAAACTCCTACCCTATGACATGAAGACACATACGTATATCAAGAGGCCATGTTGCCAACAACACAACTTATATAGGCGCCAGCTATCACAATGCAAACACTAAGCTGTATCCTTTGCACAGCAATGTAAGGATGACCAGTTATTATCTTGACACCATTGAGGTTGGTTACAAGGATCAATGTAGTTACTCCCCATATCAAGAACACTGGTATCAGATTTTCCTGTTTCTTAATGGCTACTCTAGCCACTTAGATACTGATGGGGAGGGGGAGGGGGAGAGGAGAAAGGAGGAAAATCTACATGAAACATGTGTTATTTGGTATAATGAATGCAAATGTTAAGATAATGCTAGAACTTAGAAAAAATACAATACTAGGAAAGATAATCAATTTATCTTATCATTCTTAATCACTCTCATAAAATGGCTAAAAGGGCACTTTTCTCTATAATATGGGACACATGGCCATCTTATTTAGATGGGAGGCAGATTCTGGATGTAGGAACATCTATTCAATTAAAAAACCCTTAAGTATGCATATTTGAGGGTCGTTGCCTGTAGATTCCACATTTTAAAAAAATTCATACAAAAACACTGCACTCTGCAATGGAACTCAGTGCAATATGCCAACATTTATGTCAATAAAACTTGGCTACAAAGCAAATACTCAGAAGAGTGAGTATTTGTTTAAACGATTTAAATAAAAAGGTTTTATACCATAAAAATAGTTACTGTTATTAATTTATTTGAAAACATAGTTCAAGTATTTGAATATGTATTAAGGCATAAATTGCTGATTGCAAAATATTTTTCTTCCCCTCCTTCTGGCTGAAGTCTGAACACAGGTTACTCAACCCAACCAATCTATTTAACCATGTTATGATTAAAGATATGAAGAAATTGTAAGAATTAAGGGCTTGGAAACACCACAGAAAAAGGAAGACAAGAACAAAGGAATCATTTGAAGGACGTGGAGAAAGTAACAGCAAAAAAAAAAGGGAATTGTTCTATAATTTATCAATATAATTCATGTATTAACTTTTGAAAAAGTATAAGCATATTGAACATACAGATGAATAAAGCTTCCTTATTTATTTCAAATCTTCCTCTCCCTTCTTTTTGCACATGAAAATCTAGAACTAGATGAGTTCCTATTAGGTGATCTGGGCAGCATAGATAATTAATATCTGTCTTACTTTAGAATATAGAAGGAATTCTGTAGATAAATGACAGTTTTAAAAAATTTAACATTTTTGAAAAGAAAAATTTAAAAATTTAAAACAGACCCTGTAAAAAATTGTACAGATTATTTAATTCTAAAAGGCATAACATGTGAAATAATTTTCAGAGGAGAAACATTTAAAAGGCAGGCAGTGTTAGGAAAGTGAATTAATCGTAATAACTAGAATTTTTAACAAAGAGGCATTTAACAGATAATCTAATCTTTATTTCACTTTCACCACTGGAAGAAAATCTGTAATAGAAATAATACAACCACCGATAGATGTTATGGGACAACACCTCATACCACCCGCTGTCTAAAATCTAAGGATATATGTGTTCCTCAGGGGAAGATTATCCATAAAGGAAAATCCTGCTGGGAGGCATAATAAGAAGCTGAGTTTACTCTGAAGTAGGAGTGTATTGTGGCTCACTAATTGAAGTCATGTGGATACAATCACACATGTAAATGTAAGTAAGTGTGCACAGTGCTTGGGTGTTAAGATTACTCAAGTGATAAGTGGATTATCCAAAATATAATGAAAGATTTGAATAATTTATCTGTATAATTAGATTTTGCCTTTAGGTTTCCATTTATCGCTAGGATTGAAAAATAAATGTTTGGTACCTACTGAACCATCTATGTGGCACCACCAAACTGACTTTGGCCAATTCTGAAAAAGTAAACATGGCCAGATCTAGTTATACTTGGATGGCAGGCAGATACTTTAGCTATTCTACGCATGTAGTCTACACTGAGGAATTGAAGCAATGGGAATATATCAAACCATTTCCAAATTATGCTTACAGGACTGCAGGGACAGGAAGTCACCAAGAACTGATTCAGATTTGAGGGATATTTTATCTTTTCACTATCGATACTGGATTTGCCAATAGTATGACAAGTCATTCAGTTCAAACTCCAATTTATAAGGTCAGAAATGGAGCATGACAGATGTATTGGTAGAATTCTTTCATATAAAAGTGCTTTATGCACATTAGTGAGAAAAATCCAAAACCAATTTTAACCAAACTTTTACTTCACCTTAATAGATAGTAAATTAATGCAACATTACAATAGCCAAGTAGATCTCTACAAGTTCTCTTAGACCAACCATACTGAACTTATATTTCTATGTGCTGCCAAGCTTTGACCTTATACATTAGCATATGCAGTGTTCACTTTGGTTTTTGAAGCTACAGTGGTGCTTAAAAATTTATAAACCCTTCTGAATTTTCAATATTTCTGCATAAGCATGACCTAAAATGTGATCTATTTTCCACACAAGTGATAGAGAAGCCATGTAAAGAAATGAAAGAAGTATACTTGTTCATTAAAGAAAATGTGGGGGGAAACAAATTAGCATTACAATCAGAACATATCATCTGACCCACAATCCTAGTTTTCCTCCACTGTAACATTCTGCAAATAAATTAGACAGGTAATAGTCAGGTAAAAAGGTTATTACCCTATGTTGCCTGTTAGTAATACCTTTCAAAAACTTTAATATAAAAAGATAGACCAGTTTTTGTAGACCCTTGGTATTGTGGTAAATACCAGTATTGTTAATATCTACAGGAAGAGAACAGCAAATTAGATGATGTCTCTAGATATCATCAGTTTCTGTACTAGTGATCACTTTGCCATCCTGGTTTAAAACAGGCTTTATGTTGCCACGGAAATGGCTGTGTAATACAATAAATCATTGTGGACAGCTCAAAATGAGTGGGCAAATGAGAAAAATTAAAAAGCTCTAATATGCAAATACAATACACAAAAAACACCTCTAGCTATTTTAAAAGGATGGCTCACTTGAGAAAATCCAATACTCTATGTTGATCTCTTAGCAAACTGTTGATAAATTGCCCATGTTATGGGAAAAATGCTTTTTGAAGGTAATTCTTGATGCATCAGAATGGTGTTTTGATAAAAATCTAGATCAGAGAAAATGATTAATCTTAGGTATGGGACAAATTTCTTTAAATATTTTATTTGTTAAATTTGTATATTGCCCATCTCATGGAGTCTTTATCCCTCTAATATCTCTAAACTATTGGCGCTGTCTCTGCTCATTTACAACTTTTAGGAAAAACACGATTACATTATTGTAACATCACTAGCCTTTTATTTTAAGCCTTACCACAAGGAGAGGTTGTGGGAAGGAACCTCTCCAGTCTTTGCTTAACAATGTTTCTCAACCCAAGGTGCTTTTTCAAGAGTCAACTGGCTTTTCTTGTTTTTCTTTGAAGACTTTTAGCTTCTCATCCAAGAAGCTGAAGAAAGTCCAGTTGCCTCTTCCAACAGCACCTTTGGGACAACCATGACCTGGATGATAGAGAAGCTCCATAGGATTTCTCAACTTTAGTCTTTTAAGCCCTATAGACTTAAACTCCTCTCCCCTTCGACTGGGGACTTCTGGGGAGTTCATGTCCACAGGTCTTTAAAGTAGCCAAAGTTGAGAATCACGAGCGAAACAATTTACAAGTCCAACTAAGGATAGCCAAATAGGTAAGCTGGGAATTTAGAGAAACCCGTGTACTTTGCCCTAGTAAATCGCCATCTGTCCACTGCCTGCCCCTCATCGCTACAGATCGTACCCCGCTGATCTGTGCTGTATTAAAAGAAGCTGTCTTAAACCGGGCTTCTCACGCCGCAACAAAACTCGAGTCGACCAAAGTTTTGCATCCTCTTGGTCGGCTCTAAATATTTTAGCATTAAAAGACCATTAACGCCTCCTCTGAAGGGTGAATTCACATTGAAGAGCGTTAACTTTATGGATTAATCTCCCAAATACGTCGGGAGGAGGAGGAGGGGAAGAGAATATTTCCCACGTGGCAAGCAGGCGGCACCGCTGTGGAAAACCCGTCCAACGAAACTAATCTTAAAAGGCAGTTCCATCTACTAGGTTTCCCCTCCGGAGCGGGGAGCGCATGCGCGGCTTTCGAGTCACCTCCTGTTTTCTTCAAGAGCGAAGCGGCTGCGCTGTTCCCTATTGGTTTTCCGTAGAACGGTAGGTAGCGGGGCTGTGCTGCTGGTGGCCAAAGTAGGCATGGGGGGAGGGGGGAGTGCGAGAAATACTCTCGTTAAGGCTCTGGTTGGCCGCGCTGGCCAACCTTGGGAAGCGGGAAAGCCAAGAGTACCCAGCAATTCGGAGTGCGGGAGGAAGAGCGGGAGCTGAGCGTCTTTGAAAAAAAAGAGAGAGAACGGCAGCAGCTGTTATCTTGGCTGCCGCATCTCTCCGCCGACCAGCTGCCTCGGGAGAAGGGAGCCGACGGAGGGAGCGACTGGCTTGGTCCTGGGTCTTCGAGACCTCCCCGCCTCCTTAAGCGACTCCCGTAGTCTTCCCAACCTGCCACCTGTTGTCGTTATTTTGTTCCGAGGGGATTTGTCGTGTATCACTTTGCTTCGCCCTCCTGTCTGTCATCTTGCCCTGGTCCAAGGGTTAAAAGCTTAATTTATAGTGTGCTCCCCGATCGGGGCTGCAAAATCCGGATGACCATTAGATGGCAGCAAAAAAGAAAATCCTGCCTCTTCTCTATCGCCTTAATTGTCTGCCGGATTTTTGCACCCTAGTTCTGGTAGGTCCCTGCAGCTTCTCCTGCTGCTCCCTGTTCTCTAAGTTCGGTTTTGACAGTTGCTTGAAGTTCAGAAAGGAGAATTATTGATGCAGAAGATCACATGCTTGAACTTCTGTTTAGTGAAAAATGATATTGAGGAAAGAGGAAGCAAGGTTAGGCCTCTATTACTTTTATATATAAGGGAGAATAACGTTCTATTCAATATTCAGATATTTTATGCCGTGATCTTGAGGTTTTTTTAGGCTGTCCAAATGAGCAAAGGCATTATGAAAACTTTAGTAAGTTATCTATAAATACATACATATATATTCTAAGACTGAAAATATTTCAGTCTCAATTAATGGTGGCAAGTGAAAATGACTCCATTATAGCATCTGCAGGAATTTTTGAAATTGTTTTTGAGAAACAATTTGAAAGTTCAGAAAGGAGAAGTATTAAGCTATGTTTTATCTCTTATGCAATTGTGCTAACTAAATTATTTTGCTTTATGGATTCTGCTTTCCTGATGGAGTGGTTGGAATCTTATCTTTCTATGGCAGGGAAGAAATGCATTTTCTAATCACATCACTATCCCATCACATCTATTTGCCTATAATTTATTTTGGGCAAATAGTCTTGTTCTAGCCAGATTTCTTCCACTCTTTCAGAATTCACTGCACAAATGCCTGGAAAAATAAATGACTGAATCAGAGATAAATAAATTGTAATTGCAATTGTAAAATTGAGTTAAAGGAATGATAGTTTGTACCTCTTAGAAATATTTATTAATTTATTTAACTGGGCTTATAGACTAGTCTAATTATAATGTACATCTGCAATGGTATACATCCCAGTTGGTATAAAAACAATATACACAAAGAAAATATCTGTATATTTCTATCTTCAACAGCAAACAATAAAACAAAAAAATGGGTGGGAGGACATTGACAAATCTTAAATGGATTGACAGAAGCTATTAGGAATAAATCCTCCAGATATTCTGGTCCTGAGCCATAAAGGAATTTAAATGTGACAAACAGGACCTTCCATTGTATCAAAGAGCAAATAGGAAATCAGTATAGCATTTGTAGTAGTGTATTCTATAACAAGACCAAAACATACCTTTCAGATCCCTGCATTCTGGACCAGATGTACATTCTGACTCTCTGCAAGGGTAGTTCCACATAGATTATATTGTAGTAATCCAGTCAGATGATGTCAAAGACATAAATGACTGGAAGTAAATACTTCTGTTCCAAGAGGGGTCATAACTGGCATACAAAATGGACCTGCGTAAAGGCTCCCCTGGGTACAGCTGCCCCTGCTTATCAAGCATAATTTTGAAAATTTTAAGTGAATGACTCTCTTTCTGGAAGTGGTCCTTATAGCTTTAAAGACAATTTAATACTTGTAGATGGTTGGAAATGAGCAAGTTTCTTCCATGCTTGAACAGCTATGAAAACTGACTACAAATAGACAAAAGGTATTATAAAACAAAAATAAATAATCTGTAAAAGTGTATTTTTCCTGCTATACAATTTCTTTTTCAAGTAGGACAACATGATTCCATTCCTGACTTTTGATGCTGGTCATTCACATCTGGTTCACTTGTTAAGTAGAAGAAATAATACTGAGTCTCCAAATGGGACCTACTGTTACAGTTCTGCAAAAGGAAGCACTGTACTTCAAGGAGTAACCTTTGGTGGGGTTCCTACTGTCCTGCTGCTTGATGTAATCTGCTTTTTGGTAGGCTTGATTTATTTATTTTTATAGCTAGCTGATATTTTTTCTTTCACATTGTTGGCTCATGGCAATTTGAAGAGTGAATAAATAGTTTGTTTCATTTTGCTGAAATATATATAGCTTTGAAAAGAAGAGCTTCAATATTCCCTTCTTCCTGCTCCACTAGAGAGAACTGTGCTGGAAAATAGGGCTTGTCATGCTGATAGCAATTCTACTTCATTGTCTTGAATCTGAAAAATTTTGTACTGTCTGTCAAGCTAAAGGTAGCATTTGTGTTTTCCTAATGCAATGTAATATTATTCATTATATATTTATAATACAATAATATAATCTATGCAACTATAATGTTATGTAAAAAGAGCATTATTTTAACTAATGCATCTTCATTGCCAAATATTAGATTACTTTGTGTTGGTGTTCTACTTGATTTTGAAGCTTTTATATTGTCTTATATATTATATTTTATAAGTTTATATATTATATTTTATATTGTCTAAAGTAAAAGCAAAAATAAAGTGGAAGAAGCATATAATTCAACATGAATATTGAGCCTTTAATTAATCCCCTTTTTATTTTCTAGGTGTTGCTGGGGATGTTTTCCTTTATTAGAAGAAGATTTTGGGATTATGGTCGCATTGCATTAGTATCAGAAAGGTAAATATAAGAAGTTGGTGCTCTATATCCTAGTGCCATGATGGCGAACCTTCAGGTATTATATTAGTATAAAATTCTAACACTGAAGTCTGTTATTTTGTTTTCGATTGAATCTAGGTATTATGAAGTAATTGAATCCACTTCTGTTCTTGAAGAACCTCAACCTGAAGAGGTCAGTTGTCTATTGGATTAAGCATATGACATTTTGCTATTCATAAAATATTGCCACTTAATATTTTAAGAAATACTTTAAAAGGTAATATTTTTATGGCTCCCATTTTATTCCAATACTTTACGGACTAGTTTGTGGAAATACAGAAATTTTCTTTAAACTTTAATATTTTACAGATAAAGAATCAGTGTTCTAAAGAAATGTCCCTGCGCAGTTATGTTAACACTTTTAAACTAGGTAAATGTAAAACTCATTATTTAAGGAATGGAATCCTCAGACTGTCCTGTTTGTTTTTATTATATATCTTTGAGTATTTGAGTATCTCCAAGACAACTGTATACTCATTCCCAGAGTAACCTACTACTTTTCTGGAAGCAAATATTCTAAACTGGAGGCAGTATTAAATGTTCCACAATGGTCTGTCCCCACAGTAGACTACTGTGTCTGCAATAGCACAAATTACATCCAGCCTGCAGGATTCACTTCAGAAAAATTGCCAATATTTCTCTCCTTAAAATGGTAGATCATTGGTATCGAAAGGAGATTTAATGTGATCCACAAAAGGAATTGCACGTTCTGGAAGCGGAGATATCCACTTATTTTAAATCATAAAATGGTTGAAATATTAAGTAAAATTAATACAATTTTATGATTTTCCTCTAAAATTAATATAAACATTGTAAGTATTTTTATCCATTAATACAATACAATAATACAATACAATAGTAGAGTTGGAAGGGGCCTTGGAGGTCTTCTAGTCCAACCCCCTGCCTAGGCAGGAAACCCTATACCGTTTCAGACAAATGGCTATCCAACATCTTCTTAAAGACTTCCAGTGTTGGGGCATTCACAACTTCTGGAGGCAAGCTGTTCCACTGATTAATTGTTCTCACTGTCAGGAAATTTCTCCTCAGTTCTAAGTTGCTTCTCTCCTTGATTAGTTTCCACCCATTGCTTCTTGTTCTACCCTCAGGTGCTTTGGAGAATAGTTTGACTCCCTCTTCTTTGTGGCAACCTCTGAGATATTGGAACAATGCTATCATGTCTCCCCTAGTCCTTCTTTCTCTTAAGCTAAACATACCCATAATGATTATGACTATTTCACATCATAATTGTTGCATTTGCAATTAATCTCTCCCCCAGATCCTGTTGACTCTGAGGCATATGTATTATTAAAATATGGAATAAACGGCACTCTCTTTGCAATTAGAGAAATGGGAGACACCATTATAGACTATATCAAGCCAATTATTTTATTAGATTTACGGTGTAATTACTGGGGCAATCCCATCTTTTTGGTGTTTTCCATTTCACTAAAGATTTTAAGTTCAGGAAGTGTCAAACTTCCATTTGACAACTCTTAAATATTGGACAGGTAAGAATGATCCAAGAATATCACTTTGCTTATTCCTAAATGGTTACAAAAGACAATTTACAGGGATCTTTGGTACCACCAATTCATAAAGTTTGCTTTTTTAAAATTTCCTGATGCCACTTTGGGTCACTTTAATTCCCTTGTTTGAGAAGTGCAGAATTTAAATTGCCTCGAACAGGGTTGTTAAAACCTGTTGTTGTCAAATGACGTATTGTGACTTTTTTCCCCTTCGCTAAAATGGGGGTGAGAGTGATCAGCGGGCGATGCATCTAGCCTATGGGCCATGAGTTTGACACTTCTGGCCTAGAGCATACTACAATTGTAGCTGGAAAGAGCAAGTGAGAGTCACATTTTGCAACAGGATTACTGCTAATAATAATTTTTATTTTATTTGTAAAATTTATTGGCCACCCATCTTACCATCGAGTAACTCTTGGCAACCTACAATATTAAAAAGATAAAACTGAGCCCTAACTAAAGGATGGGGAGGGAGGGAGTAGGATGAGAAGGGAGTGAAGTGGGATCTATTATTAATATATCAATCTCTCCCAATGTGAAACCCCTGCATTGGAGCCTCAAGTCAACTGGCAGAGCCAGATCTTTAAGTTTTTGTGGAAGGCCAGCAGGGTTGGAACCAACCTCACTCTGGGGGCCAAGATGTTCCAAAGTGCAGTAGCAATAGCAGAGAAGGATTTTCTGGACCCCAACAGAATACCTCGGCTGATGGAGAATGCAGCATGCCTCCTCTGCTGGCATCCAGGGGGAAGGTAGGGCAATGCCAGTGGAGTGAGGCAATCCCTCAAGTAGCCTGGACGGATGCCAGGAAGGATTTTTAAGGTGATTACCATCACCTTGAATTACATCAGAAACAAACCTGTAGCCAATGCAAGTCACACTCTGCACCAGCTGTATCTTCTGAATGCTCTTCAAGGATAGCCCCATGTAGAGCGCTTGCAATAGTCCAACTGTGAGATGACTAGGGCTTGAATGATTGAGCACAGGGACTTGGTGCAGCACAGGCTGTCCTAGCTGTGATTGCAAGTCCAGGAGAACCCACAAATTTCAAACTAGATCTATCTGGGGTAGTGCCACCCCATCCAGAACTAAAGATGACAAAGTCTCAGACCTTGAGGCTCCACATGCTCAGAGCCATTTGGTCTTACACGGGTTCGGCGGAAGCCTGTTGTTCTCCCATCCAGTCCTACACAGTCTCCAGGCACCGTGAGAGGACAGCAACAGCATATCTTGGGTCACCTGGGGTAGAAATATAGAGTTGGATATTGTCAGCATACTGCAGATACCTCAGCCCATGGTGATGGATGATCTCACCCAGAGGCTTTGTGTTGTATCTAAGACTGGTTTATTTTCAGAATAACAATTCTGTAAATATTTATTTCTAGGGAATTTGTTCTTGGATGGTTTCTGCCTTTCGCATGCAGTAAGTATGCACAAAAGTTGCGATCTGAATATTTTGTTTAATATTTTTAAGAAAATAATTTTTTTTTTCATTTTTCTCAATTTCATTCCCTGTTTGCTGACTGTTTTATGCATTAGTGTTATGCATTCAGTAAATAAGAACTGTAATTATTAAATAAACTATATTGCCCTTCATACTATTAACTCATAGTTTTGATGTTAATTTTAAATTATTGTATTTTAGACTTAGGTTTTCCCTTAAAATATGAATCTGCTATGATTCCTCTCAGGTTAAAACATTATAATAATTTTTCAAGCAATGAATAATTAAAGATCTAGTAATATACATATACTTGATTACTTGATTAGTATAAAACCTATGTGCAACTTTGGATTTTGTAACAAGAAGTGCTGTTTTATGGTTAAGTACTTTGGTTAATTTTGTTCTATAGAAATGAAATAGCTGTCCTGAATCAGCTTCAAATTACATTGAAAATTCTATGATCAGTATTGCTACATTTTTCATTAAGGAAAAACAACTATTAAAATGCTATATTCTAAAATTTGAGTGACATTTCTGTTTTATAGCATTCAATCAGTTGCAGGAGTAAGCCTAATTGTTCTATTAGGTAGTTCAGTTTTAAATTGGAATTTTATTTTACTTCTGTATGTAAGACTAACCTAGAACAGCATTTTAAGAAGGCTTTCGCTTACTATGGAACAATGGTTGACAAGTTTAATTTTTAAAAAAAGCAGGAGCAGAATGGCTCAATTTTTTTTATAAAGATGCACTTTTACTTGCATCTGAATTATTAATTTATATGTTATGTAGTAGCATCACTACTCTCTAAAATGATTTATATTTACAGTGACAACCCTGCAATTTTAAATAAGGATCACTGAGAAATAAAAACCAAAATATTTAAAACTCTTAGTACATAGGAGAAAAGTCTATTAAAATAAAATAGTATTTAGAAAATAATAAAAGGAGGCGGAATCTATTGCATTCACAGGACAAACCATTCCATAAAACGAATACAGCTGTTAAGAATACTTGTCAAACATGCTTCTAAGTAGCTGGAATACAGAAGGCATGTAAAATAGAAGATTGTTAAAGTAATGTCAGAAGCAATAATTTGAACAGTATTTAGTGATCATTTTTATTTTTCCATTATTTTTATAGTATTTTATTAGATATCACAAGCACTTTTGATTTGTTCCTATGTAGTACTTTCCTTATGGTTACACAACTTTCAAATTTGATGATTGACTTCTCTTTATTTGTGGTGCAGTGATGACGAGATTTACGATCAATGTGGGCATGATGCCATTACTTATCTCTCCTTTCAACGCCATCTCATCTGTCTCTTGATCGTGGTCAGCGTGTTGTCTTTGTGTATTATACTTCCTGCAAACCTATCAGGTGACTTGCTTGGTAAGAAACTTTTTTATGATTTGAATTGCATATGTGCAAAACAGAGCAATCTGATTTAACTGTAGCATTTGAAGGGTTCTGTATTACCTGAATTGTCTTGAAGATTAGCGCTATGATTCATATGAGACTACTGAAATAGCTAATGAAAATTACCATATTTTTCACTCCATAAGATGCACTTTCTCCCCCCCCCCCAAACGTGGGTGGAAATGTCTGTGTATCTTTGGTGAATAGCAGCTGGCCTGCCGTGGCGGGGTCCTTTTCAGTGCCTCTTCTGTCTTTGTCGTTGCCTGCCTCTTCTGTATCTTTTCTGCAGTTCAGGAATCACTAGGCAGAGATGGCACATGAGAGGAAACCTATCTATAGTCCTCTCAGGCTCCGCCTGAAAGCTTTTTGTCTTGTTTTCCCCCTCTAAACCTAGGTACGTCTTATGATCAGATGCGTCTTATGGAGCGAAAAATATGGTATATCTTTTATAATCAAAATACCCTATTCTGTAATTTAATTTGCTAGATTTTGATCTCCTGAAATAATATACAGTTATTTAAGTATAAAGCGTACTTATAGTATATTCTTTATTGAACGATACGTTTGTTTTGGTGATGACATGTTACATTTCTTTCAAGTTGTGCTTAGAGGCAAGTGGACATGTACATTGACATTCAGTAACTGGAATGTTCTCCTGTATTTCAGAAGTTAGTTGCTTGAAATGCTCAGTTCACCATCATTTGGAAGAACAAAACCTAGGCTGTAGGCTAATTATTGATAATTGAAAATAAGTGAATTCTATCAATTTGTCCATTTCAAATACAGAAACTGTAGCAGACTTTTTATTTTAGGACAATACTAAAATGGAAAAACTTTGAATTTAGAACAGCCCATCTTTAGCTTTTTTCAGTATATAGACAGGTCTGGGATTAAAGGATTATATTTTCCTGAAAAATATTATTCTTGCCTTTTTCTAATAGTTCAGGAAACTGAAACTGCCAAAGTTAAAATATATGTTTCTTTTTTTCTGCAATGCATAAGGATTGTCAAGGTTGTAACAAATCAGTAAGTATAACAAGATAGTTTGTTATTAACAATATGTTTTAGATCAGGTTTTGTGAAATTGTTTGTGAAATTGTTTGTGAAATTGTTCCGTCCCTCCACCCCCCCCAAGTATTTCCGCATAAAGTTGCTTAGATAGCATCATAGGAATTGAGATATTTGCAGAATGTTATATTGTAATATGTCTAGGTGGATTGTCGATGTAATTCTTAATGGGCAGAGACTTTATCCACAGTTTCTGCTCCTCAAAGAAAGCTATAAAACTATAGAGACCTTGTGTTCCATTTATTCCTGATCCTTTGGGAACAGAGCGGCAGAATAAAGAGAGAGAAAAACGTTTCTCTCTCACAACGTTGTTTCCAAGTTTCAAAAAGTATTATATAGTTGTTGCAAAATTATTCAGTTGCAGAATAATTTTCACAATTGTTCAATTGCCATATAATTTTGCCAAAGTAAGAAGCACAACATTAAGAAAGAGGTCCATATTTATTGCAATGATAATTAGATACCTGCTTTACAAGAAAGATAGGCCCTGAACAACGGAAAAACAAAGTTTTTAAAAAAATTGAAATTGAGGGCCACAAAACAGGGTTTCTGGCCAGTTTGGAGAATCTGGACAGGTCATTGTCTCTGTAATTGGAGTGAGTTCTCTTGGTAGGCAAAGTGGACCTTTCAGATGGACAGCAGAGATGCGGAAGTTCGTTGTAAGGAAATGGAATGCTGATAGGCAGGCTTTGACTCTTTGGTCTAGATCAGGGGTGGGGAACTGTGGCTCTTTTGCGACTTGTGGACTTCAACTCCCAGAATTCCTGAGGCAGCTATGTTGGTTCTGGAATTCTGGGAGTTGAAGTCCACAAGTCGCAAAAGAGCCACAGTTCCCCACCCCTGGTCTAGATGGAGCTGCCCGGGAGCTTTTTCTGGGACAGAGAGAGTCAATTTGAGTCTGATAGGATTAGGCAAAAAAGACATACTGGGTTTGACCTTGGTCATATCCAAAAGAAGAGGGGAGATGGGATGGGAAGGAGGATAGTCACCATTCAATGTGCTGGGTTTATCTTTTCCACTACACAGATATGATTCTTTCCAGTATAGGGAAGAGACAGCTGGTATAAATTCAGTTATTTGTTCTTTTTCCAAGGAAAGAACACAGAAATGTAGGGCTAATGACATCTATAAATCTTAAGGGGAAAAATGGGTAGCAAGAAATTCCCTTCTATTTAATTCAGTGTTCTCTTCAACATGAGATTCCATGATAGTGCTGCTGGTAGAAGAATCCTGAAACTTTAAAATGCACATATTAATTGCCAGAAGGACAATTTAGATCAGTGGTTCTCAACCTGTGGGTCGGGACCCCTTTGGGGGTCGAACGACCCTTTCACAGGGGTCGCCTAAGACCATCGGAAAACACATATTTTTTAAAAAATATGGAAAACATAAAATAATTTTATGGTTGGGTCATCATAACATGAGGAACTGTATTAAAGGGTCGCGGCATTAGGAAGGTTGAGACACACTGATTTAGATGGAGATGATCCACTGTATTATCATTTAGTTCCATTTTGTTTTCTAGATTTTTACTAATTGTAGAACATTGGCTTGGCTGCTGTATTTGTCACTAGCACTTTTCTACTGTATAATATCAATACTTAGAATTAATCAGTTTCCTTTCCCATTGGGAACCCCCTTTTCCCCCCCTTTGAGTCAGCAAAAACTATACTGGCATGATATTTCCTGTCTGCATTGTTGCCTCTATTCTGCCTAGATTGTCTCTCTCTATATAAAGTTACTAAATTCACCTCTCTACAAAATAATGGGTGTCAAAGTCTAGCATGTTTACAATAACTTATGGCTGCCCTTTCACAGGACAGAAATAAGAAGAAAATGCTATTTTAATGCTGATATTGCTAAGGATTACATGACTGGGTCTTGATCTTCAGCTGAAGATGAGATGAAAGTTAATGTAACAGTCAGGTATCAGAAAAAAGTAGGTAGAAATGGGAAACCAAAGAAAAAATAAACATGCAGAAGAACTAGTATTGCTGAAGGAAAGTCAGCATGGATTCTGCAAAGGTTATCCTGCTTTATCAATTTTCTATTTTTTTCTTTTACAATGTCAACAGGCACCTGAAGGGAGATCATCCTGCTAATGTAGTATATTGTATTTGAATTTTGTAAAGGCTGTTAACAAAATCTTGTCAGAAGGTTGACTAACCTAGTGACCGTAGGCTAATAGGGCCTGTCCTTTTATTGATTACTTACTTGTTAGGGACCAGAAAGAGAAGCATACACAGTTTTATCTCTGGAGGATAGAAACAAGTAGAGTACTTCAATTATTTGTGTAAGGACCCAGGCTTAATAATAATAATAATAAATTTGGATTTATTAGCCGCTCCCTTTCCAGGTAGGACTCGGGGCGGCGTACAATGGAGCATAAAACATAAAAAATATATAACAACACCAAACGTACATACATACGCAACATACCTACATACATACACGGAGGAGGAAACAAATTACATCAATAGACAGTTAAAAATCAACTTTAAAATACCCCAATTGTAAAAACCCAATAAAAATTAATATTTAAGAACAATTTAAAACAGTTTGGAGGAATGGGAAAATTACGATTGCGATTGAGCCAGGCCAGATAATTGAAAGAGGTGGGTCTTCAGCTGTACACGGAAGGAGCGGAGATCGGAAGTAATCCTGATGTCACGGGGGAGGTCATTCCACAGGGCTGGGCCCATCACAGAGAAGACACTGTTTGGCGGACGGCACCCGGAGAAGTCCCTCTCTGTGTGCGCGAATTGGTCGTAGGGATGTGTGGGGCAGGATGCGATCCTGCATATAACTAGGCCCTGTGCCATGGAGCGCTTTAAAGATCATAATCAAAACCTTGAAACGCACTCGGTAGACCACAGGCAGCCAGTGCAGCTCGTGCAGGAGAGGTGTTACAGGGGAGTATCTAGTCCTCCCCATAATCACCCGCGCGGCCGCGTTCTGGACCAACTGTAGTCTCCGAGTGCATCTCAAGGGAAGCCCCATGTAGAGAGCATTGCAGTAATCCAGGCGAGACGTCACTAGCGCATGGGTGACTGTGCGTAGGGCATCCCGGTCCAATAAGGGGCGCAATTGGCGCATCAGGCGAACCTGATGGAACGCCCCCCTTGCCACGGCTGTTACATGGTTGTCCATGGACAGCCGGGCATCCAGGAGGACGCCCAAATTGCGCACCTGTTCCATGGGGGCTAGTTGGACGCCCCCGATGGCCAGAGATGGAAGCACCTGGTTGAACCGGGAGGCCGGAAGCCACAGCCACTCCGTCTTGGAAGGGTTGAGTTTTAGTCGGTTGCCATCCATCCAGACCCGTACGGCCTCCAGACACCGGGACATCATTTCGACGGCCTCATTGGGGTGGTTCGGAGTGGAAATGTATAGCTGAGTATCATCAGCATACAGATGATATCCCACTCCAAAACTACGGATGATCTCGCCCAGCGGTTTCATATATGTGTTGAACAGGAGAGGCGAGAGCACCGATCCCTGTGGCACTCCACATGTGAGTGGCCTCCGGGTCGAACTCTGCTCCCCTGTCAACACACGTTGCGTCCGACCAGAGAGGTAGGAGCCAAACCACCGTAAAACGGTGCCCCTGACTCCCAGCCCCTCTAGCCGGTGCAACAGGATACCATGGTCGATGGTATCGAACGCCGCCGAGAGATCTAATAGGACCAGGATAGAGGAACAACCCCTATCTCTGGCCCTCCAGAGATCATCAACCAATGCGACCAAGGCCGTCTCCGTGCTGTGCCCGGGTCGGAAGCCGGACTGGCGCGGGTCTAGATAATCATTTTCCTCCAGGTGACGTGGGAACTGCTGTGCTACCACACTCTCTACAACCTTCGCTAAAAAAGGAAGGTTGGAGACTGGACGATAATTGACTAGGTCCGTTGGGTCCAGGGAAGGCTTCTTGAGCAGGGGCCTCACCACCGCCTCTTTCAAGGCGGCCGGTAGAGACCCCTCACCCAACGAGGCGTTCACCAGGCCCAGGAGCCAGTCGCGCGTAACCTCCCAGGATGCCAGTACAAGCCAGGAGGGACACGGGTCCAATAAATTAATTCTGATCATAAATAGACATAAACAATGAGCTATCCGAGTGAGTGAATGATACCAGGCTACTCGGAGTATTTGAAAGAAAAAATGATTGTGAAGATCTTGTGAAATATCACTTTAATTGGAGTGGATGACAGCCAAATAGCAAATTTGGCAAGTTCAGTGTCATTAAGTATAAAATTGAGGCATAATGCAACAAAAACCCCTAACATTTGTATATACACTGATGGGGCAGAGCTTCATGGAACTACGGTTAGTCCTCGATTTACAATCACAATTAAGCCCAAAATTTTTGCTGCTAAGTAAGACAGAAGTGAGTTTTGCTCTGTTTTCTGGCACCTTTCTTGCCAGAGTTGTTAAGTGAATCACTGCAGTTGTTAAATTAGTAACGGTTATTAAGTAAATCTGACCTCCCCATTGACTTTGCTTATCAGAAGGTCACAGAATGTGATCCCATGACCCTGGGACACTGCAACTGTCATAAATATGAACCAGATGTCAAGCATCCAAATTTTCATCATATGACCATTGGGATGCTGCAATGGTCATAAGTGTGAAAACTGCTCATAAGTCACTTTTCAGTGCTGTTGTAACTTTGGTCAGTAAATGAATGGTTGTAAGTCGAGGACCACCTGTAATCAGTATCTAAATCTGGTAGTCACAGTGAGTAGTTCAATGAAGATATTGACAACTGGTAGGGTTAATTATGAAAGGCAAATTCCATTGTAGGAATCATTACAAAAGAAATTGAAGATAGAACTGCTAATATTATAGTCCCATTACAGAAATGTAATTAACAATTGTGTCTGCAACATGATTATAGTTCTCAGCACTTTTTTAAAACGATGCTATTATAGAGCTGGAATAAAACATAGAAAAGGCCAACCAGTATGACTGAGAGTTTAAATAACTTATTTATAGATTGGGTAGAATGTCTGAATACACTTTGCAAAAAAGGTGACAGATGAGCATTTTGAGCTGCATAAAACCGAGATTCGTTTTTGTCTCTCTTTAAAAACACTAGGACTAGGAATCATCTGATGAAGTTAATTGGAAATAGATTTAGAACCAGCTCATAGAAGACAGGTATATCATGGAGTATTAGTCTCTGTATTGGAGCAAGGAGACAAGGGCAAAATAAGGGCCTGTATCCATTTTGTCCTTTTAGATAGATCCTTTTAACCACTGTATTAGACGAAGATGACTTGATTTGATTCAGTGAAGCTATTTTATGTTATGTTTATCTTAACAAGCAGCAGTAATAGGATAACCAAGCTGCTTTATTTGTATAACACTTACCGTAATTATTTGCAAATAAATGAATAAAACATACTTAAAATATTATTTTCTGCCTTTTAGGTAAAGATCCATATAGCTTTGGAAGAACAACTATCGCAAACTTACGAATAGGGTAAGTAATCATGAGATGTATATTCAGAATACTTTCCTTGAACATTCTTTACTTTTCAGTTTGGACAATATTTTTAATCATTTGGTAGAAGAGAATAAGATGTGCTAGATGTGCACTGAAAACAAAAATGTAATAACTACATAGTTATCAATGAATTATCTTAGAATCTTAGAATGTATTGTCATGAAATGTGAAAAATGTACCATGTTTTTCGGAGTATAAGACGCACTGGAGTAAAAGACACATCAAGGTTTTGAAGAGGCAAATTTAAAAAAAAAAAGCTTTTGCACTTTGCAAATCTCCCAAAAACGACCCGTTTTTTCCAAAAACAGGCCTGTTTTTTTTGTTTTTTTTTTAAAGGCATGAATAGCCTTTGGGAGGCTTGTAGAGTGCTCCTGGGGGCTGTGGGGTGCAAAATTGAGCAAAAAAAAAAGTCTTTTTTTTCTCTCATTTTTGCCCTCCCCAGCCCCCAGGAGCTCTCTGAAAGCCTCCTAAAAGCTATGCGCGGCCATTTTGGTGAAGGGGGCAGTGTTTTGGCTGGCAAAAAATGCTGTATTCAGTGTATAAGATGCACCCAGATTTTCAGCCTCTTTTTTGAGGGAAAAAGGTGCGTCTTATACTCCGAAAAATATGGTAATTCCCAATGCCTAAGAGTAAAATGGAGACATATTTTCATTCCCTCCCAATAGCTGTTTCTATATGCTATCTGTATATGAAGAGTTTAACTAAGTGGGCTACCAGTGGAAGAATAAATACTATTTGAATCTGAGCTGTACACTTTTTGAGTAAACTAAGGAATCACACATATACAAGTAGTCCTTGACTTATGATCATTCATTTGATTACTGTTCAAAATTAAAAACATGCTGGAAAAAAATGGACTTATAACTCATGCCTAAAAATTACTGTCGTTAAAGCACCTACACAATCACATGATCAAAATTTGGGTGCTTGGCAGCCTGCCCACACTTAGGACCATTGGGGCACTGCAAATCAGCCCCCCTCTGGCCCACCAACCAGACCCACCAGCTTGGCATAAAGCTGTCTTCTCCAAAGGCCTTGACTTCAGCCATAGTTCTTCCATCAAAAGTGCAGTTGTGCAGGGCAGAAAAATGAGCATAAAGGGGGGGGGCATAGATGGGTCAGAGGAGTTGCAGTGCTCTTGCACTGGTAAACTGAATGGGCAGCTGAGGATTCCCAAGTTGTAACAACTTTGCACTATACTGCCATGTGTCTGAATTTTGATTGTAAAGACGGTACAACAGCCATAACTTAGGCCAGGTAGTGAGTTTATTTTTTTCAACAGTGACATAATTTCAGTCAAGGACTACTTGTAGGGGCACTTGCTGAATGTGTCTCAGAGGTGAACAAGCAACTCTCAAAAAGTCAGGCAGAGGCATCCTATAAGTAGAAAGCCAGGCAAATAAGTGAGGCCATGATAAATGTAATCAATGCAAATATTTTGCTCCAATTATTTCATTTATAATTTTCTGAAATTCTACTTCACAGGAATAATCTTCTCTGGCTACATACAATTTTTGCTGTGGTTTACTTGATTTTGACAGCTGTCTTTATGAAACATCATGTGGGTTCCATTAGATACAAAAAAGAAAGCATAGTAAGTTTCTATGAATTAAAAAAAATATTTTGTGAAATATTTGTGAAGATTGTGAAAATTGCTTCTTGGCAGATTGTATTTACATACCTGTTTCTTCACTGAGGGTGTGATGGGAGGAGGGGGTCTTCAACATGGGACAAACCTAATTGCCTATTCCACGATTCAGCTTTGTAGAGTCTCAGTGGTGTTAATAGGTCTATTCAAATTGTGAATAATGTTTCTTGCTCTCGCTTTGATTTTTTCCCCATTAACAAGTCACCTAGAGTTTCTCTGAGACAACAAGTGTTTCATTAAAATGTTGCTTTTAAAACAAAATGTAATTGAAAGTTTGCAAAACTGTATGTGTGGAGGACAAAGAGATCACAATTCCCATCACCATCCCCTTTTTTATTTAATCTGTGCTTTTGATGGGGGATTTTAAAGTTATGACATAAATTGTTACCAATTAAAAAACATAAGCATGACCATAATAAAAGTGAGTTTAGAATGAGAACAGTTTGTTGGATTTTATTTGCATATATGTTAGTATGGGATTTTAGAGTATTTATGTTTTTGTATTGAATTATGTAAAGAAAAGTGAAAACAAGGTTCAAGCTGATTACAAAATCTGAATTTTTAAATTTTTCATATTCCAAATTATTTGCTGTGATTGCATACTTATACACAACAGATAGATAGATAAAATTACACTTTAAATAATAGTAACCTTAGGATGAATTTACCTGAATTTGAGATATTAGATGTATGTATTATGTTTTAAATGTTTTATTTCTTATCAAAAGGTAATGAAATTTTCATCCCAAATTGACACTTCCAAGGGAATGAAGCATGCTGATCCTAATATGAATGAGTTTAGAGGGTTTTTTTAATGCAAAACCATCCTTTCTCATTTGGGTGTTGCCAAAAGTGCATACCTCCCTATGTTTTTAATGTGCAATTACTACAAGAATAGTGCATAAATAACTTATTTCTCAGAGAGGATACTGACCTAGAAGTGTACAAAAAATTGTAAGAACAGAGGCAGAGATAAGGATATGAAATAAAAAAACATCATTTTCAGTTTATCTCAGTTGGCACTAACTTGTTTTTGTTTTGTTTGTTTTATTGGATTTATATGCCTCCCTTCTCCCAAAGGACTCAGGGCGGCGTACAGCATTAAAAAACACATATTACAAAAGCTAAAAGGAAATTAGAAACAATCCAAAAAACAAACCCAATTAATATAACACTAACATTTTAAAAATTAGATAAAATTAACAGCTAGCCCGGCTTGCTGGAAAAGCCAACTTTTTAGGGCGCGTCGGAAGGAAGTCAATAAGCAGTATGCAGGAGTAGGGGGTTGCATTATGGAGCTAACAGTAATGGGAAATGAAAATTCAGCACATTATCAACAAAAAACATATTTTTAGTATAATCTAGTAATGGGGTTTGTAGCCACCTGTAGTTTGGTTAGTTGCAGTCAAATTTGTGGATATCTGGATTCTACCAAAATATTTGAGCTGCTTTTTCTGGAGGGAGAACTAACAAAAGTGCCCTCATCATCAGTGGTGGGATTCAAATAATTTAACAACCGGTTGTCTGCCCTAATGATTTCTTCCAACAACCAGTTCACCAAACTGCTCAGAAAGTTAACAACCGGTTCTTCTGAATTGGTGCGAATTGGCTGAATGCCACCACTGATCATCATTATCTAGCTTCTGGGCATCATATGGGATATATTAGATATATTCGATAATAGGATTACAAGATAACATCATTATGCATGAAGGAAAATATTTGTAATTTTTTTGTTTAACCTGAAATTTAAAGGACAGAAATAATTATATAAAGGCTTAATCACTTGCTTCCAACCTTTAAATTGTCAAAAAGAAAGTGAAATAAATTGAGTTTTTGTTTTTGCTACTGAATATCAGTAATTATCTGTAATGTTATTTCTATGGGTTCTCCAGGAACTGTAAAAGCTGGTTCAGAGCTGTGGGGGGCTGAAGTACTTCTGGAAATTTTTTTTTTTTTTGCATTCATAGTAGCTTATTATCTATGTCCCTCCAAAGAACTTAGGGTAGGGTCAGATTCAAATCTGGTCTGCTTAGAAGAAATACTACTTTGACCTACTTACCTCTTGGCTCCACATTAGCCTACATCAGTGGTTCTCAAATAGTGGGGCGCGCCCCCCAGGGGGGGCACGAGGCTCCGTAAAGGGGGGCGCGAGGGCTCCCTTTCCATCTGGGTGCAACGGCGGCGGCAACAGCGCAGCGGCGGCGGCGGACTGGAGTTTCCCGCCAAGGTTGCCTGTCCGACCAGCCCCCGCTGGCTCCTGGCTGAGGGAGGAGCTGCCGCTCCGCCTTCTCCGAGCGGGATCCACGCCCTGCAACTGGCCGTGAGGGGAAGGTTTTGGCCAAAAAACGGGCCATTTTTGCCCATTTGTTGCCAGTAGAATGCTTCTGGGGGTGGGGGAGGTGAAAAAATGGGGTGCACAGATGCCCCAGGAGGCACAAAAAATGGGCCCCTTTTCAACCCCCCCCACCTTCAGAAGATGATAGAGAAAGAGAGAGCTAGTGAGAGGGAGGGAGGGAGAAGTGAGACAGAAAGAGATAGACAGAGAGAGAGACACACACACACAGAGAGAGACAGAGAGAGACAGAAGGAGAAAGAGGGACAGAAAGAGAGAGAGAGGAGAGAGAGACCGAGAAAGACAGAGAGAGACAGAGAAAGACAGAGAGAGAGAAGAGAGAGACAGAAAGAGAGAGTGAGACACAGAGAGACAGAAAGAGACAGAGAGAGAGGAGACAGAGAGAGAGACAGAAAGAGACAGAGAGAGTGAGAGAGAGACAGAGAAAGACAGAGAGAGAGAAAGAGAGAGGGAGACAGAAAGACAGACAGAAATAGAAGGAGAGACAGAAAGAGAAAGGCAGAGAGAGAGAGAGAGGGAGAGAGACGAGGGAGAGAGAGAGACAGAGGGAGAGACCACTTGGACTGTCTTCGCATCTGGGATGCATGGGTCTTTCCCATTGAGACGAGCAGGTGTTGTTTCTAGAAATCACTGCATGCAGGAAATATATGTGTGTGTTTGTGTGTGTATGTTACGGTGAAAGACCGAAATTGGTGAATGTCGACATTCACCGGTGAATGTCGACATTCACCAATCTCACTTGGTGAATGTCCGAAATATTTGCTAAATGCCCTTATTTCTGACTTACACCGGTGAATGTCGACATTCACCAAGTACGTTTCCCCCTCTCTTTGGGGAGGAGGAGAGCCAGAGGGTCGCCTCTCTTTGGGGAGGAAAGTACGTTTCCCCCTCTCTTTGGGGAGGAGGAGAGCCAGAGGATCGCCTCAAAGGATGCCCCAAAGAGAGGCAAAACGTACTTTCCTTCCCAAAGAGAGGCGATCCTCTGGCTCTCCTCCTCCCCAAAGAGAGGCGATCCTCTGGCTCTCCTCCTCCCCAAAGAGAGGGGGAAACGTACTTTCCTCCCCAAAGAGAGGCGATCCTCTGGCTCTCCTCCTCCCCAAAGAGAGGGGGAAACGTACTTTCCTCCCCAAAGAGAGGCGATCCTCTGGCTCTCCTCCTCCCCAAAGAGAGGGGAAAACGTACTTTCCTCCCCAAAGAGAGGCGATCCTCTGGCTCTCCTCCTCCCCAAAGAGAGGCGATCCTCTGGCTCTCCTCCTCCCCAAAGAGAGGCGATCCTCTGGCTCTCCTCCTCCCCAAAGAGAGGGGAAAACGTACTTGGTGAATGTCGACATTCACCGGTGTAAGTCAGAAATAAGGGCATTTAGCAAATATTTCGGACATTCACCAAGCGAGATTGGTGAATGTCGACATTCACCGGTGAATGTCGACATTCACCAGATTTCGGACTTTCACCGTAACATGTATACATGCACATACAAGTGTCATTTCTTCAGTGTTATCACAGAAGTGAGTACACCCCTTAACATTTTGTAAATATTTAAGTATACTTAAATATTTACAAAATGTTAAGGGGTGTACTCACTTCTGTGATACTCTATATATAAATATATGTATATATATGTTCTAGCTGTGCTCCTTTAAATCTTTTCTGCTACAGTTAATAAAGCTATTCTTTGTTGTAAATTGATCCACATTTTTCTTTTTTTATTCTCTTATACGTTAATAAGGATACAGTGTTATGCAGAGGTGTACTTATAACAATTTTATAGACAAATGATACTATTTACAGTCACGCGGGGGGGGGGGGCGAAATGTTTTCTTCTTCCTAGGGGGGGCATGACAGAAAATAATTGAGAAGCACTGGCCTACATAGATATAACATGCATAAAATATGATAAATATCCCTGGTAACAATTTAAAAACTGAAGCTAAATTTAATGTAATTTATAAATGTGTATAGGTTAAAGAGAGACCTGAATTGAAGTCAGTCGTAGAATCATACAAAGAAAGTGTTAGGAGGGACTTTGGAGATGGTCTGGCACTTTAGTTTTCCTTTCAATCTTTCTCTATGATCAGTTCACTGAGAATGTTATTTTTTATATGTAGGTAAAGCGCACATTGTTCATAACCGGCCTTCCCCAAAATGCCAGTGAAACAGCCATTGAAAATCATTTCAAGTAAGTTTTTTTATAAAAAGATTTTCAAATGTACATTTTCTTAGTTGCAATAGTTCAGTCATGTATATTGAGAAATGACTATTGTAATTCCTTCCTATTTTTTTCTATTTTCCTTTCTTTTGAAATTTTACTTATCCTCCTGTAATTAATCTGTAGTAACTGAGCTTTTTTTCCCCCTTTTGCAGAGAGGCTTATCCAACTTGCATTGTGCAGGAGGTACAGTTGTGTTACGATGTAGCCAAACTCACATACCTATCCGATGAAAGGTATCTGTATTATGGAGAAAGCATCTTATTTTAAGTAGAAAATATGCTAAGTGCAATAGGCTTTCTGTGCCATTGTCATAAATATTGGTTGTCTGTCACCAGACAACCCACAAGACCCGTACTGTAAAACGTATTAAATATGTGCAAATACTCAATAGAGAACACATTGGAAGGATGTCATAGTAATGCTCACAGTAGAGTGATTTCATTTGTTAAATGTCTGATTCTCTCAGTGAAATAATTCATGCATTTTCTGTTGAGTCAATTTGACTCTTGTTCTGAGAAGTTCCAAGGAAGTGCATTTATTGGGGAAGCTGCAGTGTGTGTACTGAATTTAGTCTCCGAAGTGAGGCGTGGGAGGAGTCACATATGGGTATTATCACAGCCCTTTTGCCCTGGAGGCTGAGGTAAATCTTGAGGCCACACCTCCGTACCTCCTCTGACCTCCCAGATTAACCTCAGCCTTCGGCCCAGAAGGAGTGTTTTTCCTGACTCTCCCTCACTTCGAAGACTTAGGAATTTTGTTTGGAGAATTTTGTTTTTTCTTCCCTTTACCTTTTTTCCTTTGCTGCTGGATTGCTGCACGGCTAGCGCAGAGCCTTGCCGCTGGCTAGCGCGTGCTCCCCAAGCGGCTGGGCGGTCATGAAAAAGGGGGAAGAAACCTCTGCGCCGCATGGAGCGCGTGGAACGACTGCCCGGCTTCCAGGAGATGGGCGAAGACCTTCGAAGGATCGGGGATCCGGCAGGGATCGCCCCAACGCTCCCCAGCTACAAGAGATCGGGCCGCAGATCGGCGGCCGCCATCTTGCCCTGCCATCTTGAGCACATGGGTGAGCGCGTGACCGGCGTTTCTCCTACGGACGCCGAGAGCATTCAGAAAGCACCGCCGAAGCCGGAAGAGGCTTCGAAGGGCCTAAACTCTGCCGGTAATCCGGGGAGGGCCGTGGATCGGTGCCTGCCGGCAATTCGGGCCGCAGATCCGTGGCAGAGAAGAGGACTGTAGGGGGATTCGGAGCCCACAGTCGAGGCCGGCAAACAGGGAGGAGGTTGGTGATCAGCAGAACCGTGAGTACGATGGAGGAGGCGGCGAGGAGTGGGGGTTCGAGGACCAGATCCACAGGGGGTGCGGATCCCGGCGAGAGGACCTCCAGCGGGGTTCCCCCAGTCACCAGAGGGAGGTCCCCCGCCAAGAAAGGCCACCCCAGGGCCCATAAGAACGGAACCTCTAGGAAGGAGGTTCGGGCAACCAGGGCTTCTTCCAGAAGATTCAGGGCCACCATCAGCCCCTCCTCTTCCAGATCTCGCTCACCCCACAGCTCCCGGCCTTGGAGGAGGCCCAGGTGGCACCCCCTGGCTCTCCAGAGGGTTCAGGAAGAGGGCGTAGCTCCATATCGCCCCCCCCTATCGCCTGGCCATCCATCCGAGACTAGACCTGACCCCTTTGGGGGCAGGGTCTCTAGCCAGCCTAGCTACCAACTGGCACCGCAGGCCCCTGATTCAGGGGAGCCGCTGCAACCCCCAGAGTTGCACCCCTCCCTCCCAGAGCTTCCTGAGACCTTCCAGGAGGTGCTAGCCGGGGCCATAGCCCAGGGAATTGCTTCTGGGATGAAACACCAGTCACAGGGTGCCAGGAGTAGGTCTTCCCGGGACCAGTCCAGGGGACATCAGGATCACCCCAGGTACACCTCCACCAGAGAGCCCAGGTCACCCTTCCCCTCCACTGCCAGTGAGGCTTTGGATTTGGAGGAAGGGGAGTTGAAGGAGGTGGGGTTCTCTGAGGATGAAGATGCCCAGACCCCTGATGCGCCCAAGATTACCGGGCTCTTTCCCCCCTCCCTTTTTAGTTCCTTACTTGGTAAGGCCAGGGCTACAGTGGACCTGGACTCCCCTCCAGGGAGTCAGTGGCAGTTGTAGTCAACTCCTACAACTGCCACCCCCAGCACCAGCGGGGGGAATAAGAAGGGGCCCTTCCACAGGCCCCAGGTGGAAAAGGAGGAGATCCCTACTCCAGAGATGTTCCTAGAGGTGCTTAAATCCCAGTGGGTTAAGCCAGGATCTTTTCCCAACCCGGGGGGCAATGAGTGTAGATTCTATAATCTCAATTCTACCTTCGCCCAAGCTCTGCAGGTACCTTCGGTGGACACGCCGGTCGCCAGCCTGGCTTCTGCCTCTGCGGTGGTGACTGGAGACATTGCCAACTGCCTCAAGGCAGGGGACAAAAAGGCGGAGATGATCTTGCGTAAGTCCTTCCAGGCTATAACCTGGGCTATTAGGGCAGCTGCAACCGCCTCCTTTTTTTAACAGGTCAACAGTGCTGTGGCTGGAACAGCTGAGAGATAGGATCCCGTCCACAGAGGTGCGTTTACTGCAAGACATTTCCAAGGTGCTGGCAGTCACCCAGTTCTCGCTGGACACCACGCTGGATGCAGTTAAATATGCCTCTCGAGCTTTGCCGTACTCTGTAGCGTCCAGGCGCCTGTTGTGGCTACGTCACTGGCAGGTGGAATCTTGAGCTAAGTGGCACCTGGCAGGAGCTGACTACACCGGGGACAAACTGTTCGGCTCCTCACTGGATCCAATCCTGGTGGAAGACAAGAATAAGCGGAAGGTCTTCCCGGCCACGACCAGAAGGTCAGAACACCGACCGGCCCCATATCCCAGGAGAGCATCTTACCGCCTGCCTGACACGGACCCCCAGAATCAGAGGTACCTGGTTCCCAGGTTCCACAGGTAGGGGGACAGGCAGTCTCTAGGGACAGATTCAGAGGCCAGCAACAGAGAAAACGGCCCTTTCA
Organism: Natrix helvetica; assembly: GCF_964273705.1. Lineage (NCBI taxonomy): Eukaryota > Metazoa > Chordata > Lepidosauria > Squamata > Natricidae > Natrix > Natrix helvetica. The sequence continues at coordinate 238,996,973 of NC_138552.1, forward strand.
AGGAGGGGGCAGCCGTCCCTTTCGCAGGTTCAAGTGATCCGAGCGGGGATCACCCCATTGGCGGTCGCCTCTCCTTATTTGCGGATGCCTGGGATCGCGTCACATCGGACGAGTGGGTCCTCCAGACGGTTAAGCTCAGGCTCCAGCTGGAGTTCCACTCGCAGCCCCCGAATAGATTCTGCACCTTCGCCTCCTCCAGAGAAACACCTGTTAGACATCAGGGCTATAGAGAGAGTACCAGAGGGGGAGAAGGGTTCTGGATTCTATTCGAACCTGTTCCTGGTTCCCAAGAGTTCAGGGGGGGTGAAGGGCCATCTTGGACCTTAAACTGCTCAATTCCAGAGTGGTCTACCATAGGTTCAAGATGGCCTCGTTGAAGTCCATCCTAGAGGGCATCAGACAGGGCGATTACCTGGCCTCCATCGACCTCATGGAGGCTTATTTACATATCAGAATCGCCCCAGAACATCGTAGATTCCTCAGATTCTCACACGAGGGCAGCTACTTCCAGTATAGAGCCCTCCCCTTCAGGCTGGCCTCAGCTCCCAGGACCTTTACCAAGGTGCTGGCCGCGGCCGAGGGTCACCTTCGTTCCTTCCCAGTCCGTCTCCACTGTTACCTGGATGACATCCTAGTCCTAGCCAGGTCTCCAGACACGGCTAGGCAGGACCTGCGTCTCACCATTGACACGCTAAGGTCCCTGGGATTCTCGATCAACCTCGAGAAGAGTCACCTAGCCCCTACTACCAGACTCCAACACCTAGGGTCCATTATAGATTCAGTGTGGGGAGGTTTTCCTTTCCCGGGAACGTAGGGACAGCATTGTTCAGCTGGTTCAGGAGATACGCAGGTTACGCTCTGTCCCTGTAGTTCTTCTTTCCAGGCTCCCTGGGAAATTTATTTCTTGCATAGGGATCGTGCCTTGGGCTCGCCTCCATGCCAGGGAGCTCCAGTGGTTCCTGCTCCCACACCAGAGAGCCGGAACAAGCGACACCAGCTTCAAGGTCCAGGTGTCACCCCAGGTTCTCCTATTGCTCCATTGGTGGTTGACCCCAGCCCTAGACAAGGGGTCACTCTTCAGAGAACCAACAAGGTTCAGCTGGGGAGCTCACTTGGAGGCCCAGATAGCCCAGGGCCGCTGGACTCCTACTGACCTGCGCAACAACATCAACTGGTTGGAGCTGAGGGCCATCCATCTGGCTCTACGCCACTTCAGGACTACGGTGACCGACCATCATGTCCTGGTTCTGACGGACAACGTGGCAGCCAAGGCCCACGTGAACAGACAGGGAGGCACCCATTCCAAGGCCCTGCGCAACGAGGCCCTCCGATTGGGGAACTGGGGAGAGAGGAACCTCCGATCCATCAGAGCAGAACACGTCTCGGGGACAGAGAACCAGCAGGCAGACTGGCTCAGCAGAGAGACAACAACAACGGAGAGTGGCAGCTCCACCCCAACACCTTCCTATAAATCTGCAAGAGGTTCGGACGCCCGACGGTGGATCTCTTCGCAACTCCAGCGAACGCCTAGCTATCGACCTTCGTGTCGAGGTTCCTGTCCAGAGGCGCCATGGACACAGATGCTCTTCGTTGCAGATGGCCGGTCTCCTCTACGCCTTTCCTCCCCTCCCCCTCATCCCCGGGGTCCTGAGGAAGTTAGTGGCAGAGAGAGCAGAGATGATTCTAGTGGCTCCCTTCCGGCCACGTCGTCCCTGGCTAGCAGACCTGGTGGAGCTGTCTTCAGCCCCCCACTGGAAGCTCCCACTAGGGGAGATGTCCCTTCAGCAGGGGTCTCTGGTACATCCGGACCCGGAGTGGCTCCATCTGACCGCCTGGCGATTGAGCGGGAACAACTGAGAGGGGCGCACTTCTCCGTGGAAGTCATTAAGACCATCGAAGCGTCCAGGAGGCAGTCCACTACTTGCATTTACAATGCCTCCTGGGCTGCTTTCGCGGACTGGTGCCAAGCAAGAGGCCTTGTCCCAGCTTCGGCTTCTGTGCCCCAGGTGTTGGACTTCCTACAAGAAGGCCTGGAAAAGGGTCTGGCCCCCAGCACCCTCAGGAGACAAGTCTCTGCCCTCTCCACGGTCCTGGAGGGTGGTGGACTCCCCTCCTTTGTCTCAACATCCGGTACTAAGGCGTTTCCTTAAGGGAGCGGTGAATGTGAAGCCCCCCCCCCCGTGGTCCATCGTTTCCCTACCTGGGACTTACCCACGGTCCTCCAGTCACTAATGGAGGCACCCTTCGAACCCTTGAGGGAGGTTCCCCTTCAATTCCTGACCCTTAAGGTCGTTTTCCTGGTTGCCATCACCTCAGCCAGGAGAGTTTCCGAGCTCAATGCTCTGTCCAGCAGGGCGGACCTCTGCTCCTTCCTGGAGAACCAGGTCGTCCTCAGACTGGACCCCGTGTTTATGCCCAAGTTCAACTCCCCATTCCACAGAGGACTACAGATAGTTTTGCCGGATTTCTGCCCGCAGCCTTCCAGGGATAGAGAAAGATCATGGCACCGGCTGGATGTTAGAAGAGCCCTGCGCATCTACCTGAAGCGCATGGCACCCTTCAGGCATTTAGAGGCTCACTTCGTCTCCTTTCAGCATTCTACCCGAGGAGCCAAGGTTTCTCCGGCAACCATTAGCAGGTGGATCAGAGCGGCCATTTCCAAAGCTTACGAGGCACAAGGTCTCCAGGTTCCAGGGGGCATCACCGCGCACTCCACCAGGAGTGCGGCCACCTCAGCGGCTTGGGCCACTCAGTCTCCCATCGAGGAGATCTGTAGGGCTGCCGCTTGGTCTTCTCTATCGCCTTTCATCAGGCATTACCGGCTAGACGCATACGCCTCTGCGGATGCGGCCTTTGGGAGGAGGGTTCTTCAGGGAGTCCTGGACTCTCGGGGTGCTCAGGCCCATTGATCCCTCCCAAGGACATCTAGCTTTGGTATGTCCCCTATGTGACTCCTCCGACGCCTCACTTCGGAGACTGTCAGTTGGTCCTACCTGAACTGCATGTCTCGAAGGTGGCGTGGGACTGGTCACTTCCCCCCCCCCCATTAGGGCGCCCCGCGCCAGGGGCCTGAGTTAGCTCAGCGGTCAGTCACGGACCAGGCAGGAAGGATGTGTGTTTCTTATCTGTCCCTTCCTTTCCAGGTTCTTTGCTACGACCATCGGTTAATCTGGGAGGTCAGGAGGTACGGAGGTGTGGCCTCAAGATTTACCTCAGCCTCCAGGACAAAAGGGCTGTGACATTACCCATATGTGACTACTCCCACGCCACCTTCGAGACATGCAGTTCAGGTAAGACCAACTGTCATTTAGATACAGGATGGCCTGATCAGTTAAGGAGTTTGGTGAATAAAACTGGTTAATTTCTTTCTCATCTTATCGTATTTATTTAAAGGGTTTATATTCTGCTTGCTGACTAAGATGCAATACAATATATTTCAAAAGTAACAAAAATAAGCAAATTATTTGAGAAAGTCAACATTTGCAGACTTCATCCCAAGTTTTATGATGTTGCCTACAGCTTTGTTTGCAGGTCTCTGAGGAAATGACACAGCACTAAGTGGATGCCCCTCTCAGATATTTCAAAAGACAGAATTTCCTCATCCAGGCTGTTAGGACTGATTTAAATATGGCTCTAGGTGGCTAATGCAGTGGAAATGGAGATGAAAGAAGGGTGTTTACAATTTTCAATTATACCAAATGCCATTGTTGTTCCTGGACTTTGGACACTTGGAAGGCAATCACTTTGGCCCAAAAATGGCTGATGGAACAATTAGACGTTTCATTGAGATGCTGTTATTAACAGTATATCTGAGACAATGATGAGGTCTGTAATTTTCTTCTCCATTTTTTGGTCTATTAAATCCAGTGCTGTTTTAAACAAGAATCTAAGGTTATATTTTAATTTATTGTTTGATTATTTTGAATCCTGAACTTTGAAGAGAGTTGCTTTCATTGGTGTCCTGTAAAATACCAATGCTTAAGCACACTTTATAATATTAAAGATGATCTATTCTTAATAATTCAATAAAAGTGTACATCTTTTCAAAAACTATTACTATAAGGACTTTGAAGGTTTTTCTTACTAATTAGGTTCTTCTAGTTAACAAAATTAACTGCAAAGCTTAAAAGTGAATTTTATATAAATAATATCTACATGATTAAGCCTGCATAATTAAAGAAGTAGAAATATTTCGAATACCTATGATATGTGTTATCCGCTTAAGTATATTGCCTATCATGTGAATGTTATTTGTGAAAATGAATACATATTTTAGATATACACTTCATTTTAATAAATTCCTTGCCATATCACATTTATGTATGTGTTTATACTAGAAAAAAGGCAGAGAAGAATTTGGCTTACTATACCCAAGCTTTTGAGCATACTGGTAAAAGGTATCGCATACATACACAGCCATGTGGTCAGTTCCTTTGCTGTAACATCAGAGGATGTGAAAGGGTAAGAAGCTATTGTGTTTCTTAGTTAAAATGTTAAATCATTGCAATGTTTAAAATAAGATAAGATTTGCCATGCTTGTTTTTTAGGAAAAGATTAATAAGAATTTAAACTTTTTATTATTAATAATAAATTTATTTATTTATTTATTTATAATTTATTTATTATTACTCACTTTTTTAAAAAACTTGCAATAAAAAAGATACAAAAACAACAAAGAAAATTGTAACAACAGAGGTTAAAATGACACTGCTACTCGGAGGCTGGAGGTTTGTGTATTGGAAACAAAACACTTTTACTTTCTTTATTGATTATTCTGGCTTGGTACAAGGTCTCACTGTTTTGTCCGTAGAGAGTGATAAGAAGAAAAGCATACAGATGTTCCTTTGAAGTATATCTTCAACCAGAGAAAAGTGAAAATAAGACCTTATTGTGAATTTATGCTTAATTTTGTAAAAACCTTCCAAGCCAGAGCAGCAGTGTTTGTCAGCTGGAGATAATGGCACAATCTCAACAGCAGAAAGAAACTTTACGTTTGCAAAAGATATTGTTAGAAATTCAGAAATTATCAAACACATTTGAGAGGACGGAGAAGAAGTTGGAAAATCTAGAGCATCTAACAGTAAAATATGATGAAGAAGTTGGAGATGTTTATCAAGTGGAAAAAGTGGAGGTTAGAGTCCTAAAAACCGAAGAGAAAAATGACTACAAAGAAATTAAATCTGCTGATATCTATGGTGATTGGTTTGTGTCTGGAAATGGAAAGAGTGGAATATGGAAAGGGGAATTCATTGGAGGGGAACTCTACCCCAGATGGCAAGATACAGAAGAATAAAAAATAAAAGAATTTATGGATTTAAAGAGAGTAATTCTCCACGATTGGTGGAGACAGCAGTCATGTAGGGTTCACTCTGTCCAGTAACCAATAGGCTGAGTCTACAGATTATAAAGCCTTCCTCCTTGCTGCTCTTCCCCAGTTTTTAAACTCAGCCAGTTCTGGGTTGGGCGTGTAGTTGTATTTCTCTGATTATATTGTTCTTTCTTACTGATTGGCTATTTCTAAAACTTCCATATTTCAACCCCTGCTATTTCTTAAGATCTTGCAGGCAGGGGGAGTGTGTATATTAAGCAAGGAGCTTTGTTACTCGCCGCAGAGCTAGCCGCGCGGCTGGGACAGCCGTTTTAAAGCGACGGAGGCTTTTTTCCTGTCAGCGATCGTCGGAGGCCTGTATTAGGCAGCGGATCAGCTCCATTTTGTCCCTTGCCCAGTGTCTCGCGACAGTCTTAAGAGACAGTTGGTGGAACAGGCCATTTACCATCTTCTTCAGATCAGGGCCATCCAGGCTGTTCCCAAGGGCCAGGAACGTCAGGGGTTTTACTCCCGGCTGTTTGTGGTTCCAAAGGCCTAGGGGGAATGGAGACCAAATCTGGATCTGAAAATCTTGAACCGATATGTCCTTTATCGACGGTTCAAGTTGCACTCCCTGCAGTCCATCCTGGAGAGCGTCCGCAAGGGCGACTTCCTCTCCTCGGTGGACCTCACGGAGGCATATCTTCATATTCCCATCCTCCGCGAACATAGGCAGTTCCTTCGATTCGAGTACAGTGGAAATCATTACCAGTACCGGGTCCTCCCCTTTGGGCTGTCATCAGCCCCAAGGGTATTCACAAAAGTGCTAATGATGGTGGCTCAAGATTAGTCAGAATTCAAGTATATCTAGAAAACTTTCTCCTGCTGTCACCCTCCATCAGACAGGGTCACAGGGACATTTGAACTACCATTCAAGTCCTCCAAGGGCTAGGCTTTTCCATAAATCTGGCAAAAAGCTCTCTAAACCCAGACACCCGCATCCTTCATTTGGGAGCTCTAATAGACACTGTGCAGAGCAAAGTGTTCCTCTCAACAGATCGGCGGAACAGTGGAATTCCACCCAGTTGAAAGTTCATGATTTTATCCCCACACCCATAATCCCATCACATGTTCCAATCATCATCTTCCATGCTGGCATCTATACCCCTCTGCTTCCAGTCAGGTGTTGAGGTGCGGAGACAAAAGATGACCTTGGCTTCTAGAAAAGAATCACAACAATACATTCCACAATCCTACTCCTTTCTATTCCCCCCTCCCAACTACTACACTAATGAAACAGCATAGGAAAATAATAGAAAGTGTGGCAGGCCAAAGATCCTAAAAGAAACATAACTACAGGCCTGACAGGCGGCCTCTCCTCAGAAAAAAAACGTTTCCTGAAAAGAGAATAACATAAAAGTTAGCATAATAAAATTTAACCACCTCTTCTCCCCCCAGGGGGACCCTTTGACTTATCAGGAAACTTCTCATGGAATTGTTTTACTAACTTCTCCATTTTTAGGTTCCCACTGTTCACCCAAGTAGCTACAGACCAAGGGTAACCCTTCCAGTGCACTAAGTACTGTAAGCGACCCCTATTCAGCCCGGAGTCTACAATTTTTTCCACCTCAGATTGTGTTTCCCCTCCTATCACTACAGGAAGAGAGTGAGCTTGGGTGGATGCTCTTATGCTAGACCCAATTACTGGTTTCAACAAGCTACAATGAAATTCTGGGTTAAAATTCTCTAGACTTCTGGGTAGACTGAGTTGAACTGTAACTGGGTTAACTATCTTCACTAGTGGGAATGGACCTAGAAATTTTGGACCCAATTCCTTGCTAGGCATTCCTAATCTTTATGTATTTGGTAGATACAAAAACTTTTTCCCCCACACAAAAGGGGTTTTGGAGCGAGCGATGTTGATCAGCTTGCTTCGTGTAGGCTTCTGCCGCAATTGCTAGAGCCTTCTTCGTATTCTCCCATCCTTTCTTTAGCGTGTCCATCCATTCAATCAAAGGCATGGAGGAAGGAGGTTCTCTAGGCAACTCAGGCATGGCAACAACTTCCATGCCACTGGTAATCTGGAAAGGAGTTAATTCTGTGCTGCTGTGGACCGCGTCGTTGTACGCCACTTTGCCGAAGGGTAGCATGTCCGACCAGTTGTCTTGCTGATAGTCCACAAAACACTGGATCTATTGTTCCACCACCGCATTGGCTCTCTCTGCTGCGCAGTTCATGCTGGGATGAACCTCTGAGCTTAGTTCTTGTGTGGACCCAATGGATCTCAGGACCTCTCTCCAGAACTTGGCTGTGAACTGGACTCCGCGGTCTGAAATGATCCTCTTGGGTACTCCCTGCAGGTGATAAATGTGTTTCACAAACATTTTCGCTAATTTCTTTGCGGATGGCAATCTTGAGCAAGCAATGAAGTGTGCCTGCTTAGAACCCAAATCAATAACTGTCCAGATTACTCTATTCCCACTGCTGTCTGGGAGTTTCACGATGAAGTCCATTACGACCTCTTCCCATGGTCGGTTAGGGCTCTCTGCTGCAGGTGCTGTAGGTTCTGGGCTCTTGGATTCAATCATCCCTGGCTGGCCCTTTTCCTCCTCCGAGGCCTCCCCCTTGGTAGGACTCTTCGTCACCTTAAGTTGGGGATCCTCTTCCAGAGGTCGTTTGGGCTTCTCCCCCTCCGAGGCCTCTCCCTTGGTAGGACACTTTGTCACCTTAAGTTGTCCACCTTAAGAGGGGATCCTCTTCCAGAGGTTGTTGGCCCAGATGACTCTTCTGTGGTGGCATCTGGGACCCACTCTTTACCGCAGTGGTGATTGGTACACACATTTGTTCTTCAGCAATTCCCTCCTCCGAGGCCTCCCCTTTGGTAGGACTTTTTGTCACCTTAAGTTGGGGATCCTCTTCCAGAGATCGTTTGGGCTTTTCCCCCTCCGAGGCCTCCCCTTGGTAGGACTCTTTGTCACCTTAAGTTAAGGATCCTCCTCTGGAGATTGTTTGCCCTTTTCCTCCTCCGAGACCTCCCCCTTGGTAGGACACTTCTTCACCTTAAATTGGGGATCCTCTTCCAGAGGCTGGTGGCCCAGATGACTCTTTTCTGGTGGCATCTGGGGCATTCTTCTTACCACTGTGGTGGTTGGTGCGCACGGTTGTGGCATTGGGGCTGGAGCCAAGCACTCTGACGCTCTGTGGCCAAGTTGACAGCAATGGTGGCATTTTATTGGCCCCCATGAGGAAAGGAACCTAGTTACATCTCTAAACTTCGGAACCACCTCATCACATTGGACTGCTGTCCATCTTGCAGCTTCCCCCTTGGTAAACCCTTCTTCCATTGTGGAAATTGCTTCTCTATCGGAAGGTGGGGTAAGAACCTTTTGGGGCATTGCAGGTGCACATTTTCCCGCCATCCATCTTGCAGGCCTCCCTTTGGTAAACCCTTCTTCCATTGTGGAGATTGCTTCTCTGTAGGAAGGTGGGGTAAGAACCTGTTGGGGCGACTGGAACCGGTGGGGAGGTCAATCCCTCGATTGGCCACTGCCCAGTTTTCTGCCATGGTGCCATCTGCTGAGGGAGGGCAGGTGCCCACTGGCATCCCTCCCATCCATGACCTGGGGTTAAGACCCATCCCGGGGTTGCCTGATTCACAGGTTTCAGTTCAACCAACGATGGCTGGCTAGGGGGGTTTATGTGCCAAGGACCCTTCTGTTGGCTTGGAGGAGTTATGGGCCAAGTAGGTGCCCTCTGCTGGCTTGGAGCATTTTCCCATGTTGATGGCACAGGAGGTGCCCAGTGGCATCTTATCCATCCATACTCTGGGGAAAAAACCCAATCTGGTGGTGCTTCATTCACAAGCTGCCCAATTTCTGGTGGCTGGCAAGTGAAAGATGCTGGCCAAATCCCTTCTTGCTGTCTGGGTGGAAATTCCCATTTTGATAGGGAATCTGTCTTCAGCTCAGTTGCAGGGTAATAAGTCATTTCATTTATTGCAGTCTGGAAGGAGTCAAAACCTCCACTCCAGGTTTTTTTCCAAGCCTTGCTTCCAAGCTGGGGGGAAGGAGGGGAAGCATACACTCACATTTAGTTGTCCGAAATGGTCTGGGAAGCCCATCAGAGATGACTACGTGGGGATGGCTGTGATCTCCTTTCATCAGATCTTCTGGCCATCCTCTAGCCGGGTGTAGAAAAAGTCTTTCCAGCCCCTCCGTTCCATCCCCTCAGGCTGTGCCCCTTGCCAAATGCAATAAATCTTGAAGTAGAAATTCCTTTGCCTTTGAAGATTTGCAGAGAAGTGTCTCATCTCAGCTTCTTATCTCCAAAAGCTTACTCATAATTGTTCGCTGATATTTTACACTGTCCCGGTCAGCGTTGGGAATTCAGCACCCTTCACCAGCCACCCCCACCCCCGTGCGAGGGGGGGTGCTAGTGATTTATTTTTAAAGGGAGAGTTGGAATAATGTCAGCATTCTAAATACCATGCATGAAATCAATCAGAGACCAAGGCAGAATCATCCTTAAAGTTCCAATTTAATCATACAGGCATTTTAGCATGTCTGTGGAATTCCAACTCTGATTTTCTTCCTGGAATTCCACCCAGTTGAAAGTTCATGATCTTATCCCCACACCCATAATCCCATCACATGTTCCAATCATCATCTTCCACGCTGGCATCTACACCCCTCTGCTTCCGGTCAGGTGTCGAGGTGCGGAGACAAAAGATGACCTTGGCTTCTAGAAAAGAATCACAATAATACATTCCACAATCCTACTCCTTTCTATTCCCCACTCCCAACTACTACACTAATGAAACAGCATAGGAAAATAATAGAAAGTATGGCAGGCCAAAGATCCTAAAAGAAACATAATTACAGGCCTGACACTGCCTTTGGAAGGAGGGTTTTACAGCAAGTCCATTCTCTGGACTCCTCTTCCATGGGGACTGGATCCCTCCCTTAATTAGAGACTAGCTTGGATATGTCCCTACATGATTGCTGTCTCCACCAATCGTGGAGAATGGGTGTTGGTACTTATCTGATACGCTCGTTCTCACTGCAGGTGGAGACAGCAGTCAGCCCCGCCCTGTTCCGGTCAAGGTTCTCCTTCATTAGGATTAGGTTGGTCCTTTCTTCCCTTTTCTTGGCTTCCCTTTATTCTCCTTCTCCATATCAACTACACGTCAGTCTACATCATGTCTTCATCTAAAAGCTGGGGAAGAGCAGCAAGCGGGAAGGCTTTATAACCTGTAGACTCAGCCTATTGGTTACTGGACAGAGTGAACCCTACATGACTGCTGTCTCCACCTGCAGTGAGAATGAGCATATCAGGTAAGTACCAACGCCCATTTTGTTAGCAACATCATTGAAAACACCACTGACAATTAAAGATAAACTGATTAAGCAAACAGAAGAAGGGCATTGAAATTACATGAGACTTAATAAGCAATGAGTTGCAAAGAGGAGTCCATACAAACTTGATTAAGGAGATGATTAGAGGACTGATACCACAAATGGCAGAAGACATGAGATTGTTTTGCTACTGGAAAGATACAAGTTGATAGATGAAAGGGTATAATCTAAAACTAGTTAAACTTAGTGAAATTTAGTGACAATAGATATAGTTAAATAAATAATTGATAATGATAATAATGTATACATATGTATTGCTATGCTAAGTAATAATTGGATATGAATATTGAATGGTACCTATAAAAGGAAGATTATAATTTTTTTTGATCATATATAAAGGTTAATAAAAAAGAACTAAGTTAAATTCAGTTAAGTTTTGTTTATTGGGGGAAAATGTTATGATAAAGGACACAGTCAAATAAAGGAGGGATAATGATAATAACGCATATATATGCATGGGTGCAATATAAGGAAAGGGGATGTATACTGTAAACTGTAAACAGTGATTTGGAAAGGAGGATTAGAAATTTTTGTTACTAAATATTATGGATGTTTAGCTAGAATAGGCCATAAGGATTCAGTGCTATTGGAGGATATTAGAAATAGCAAATGAAATGCCAGTATGTGGTTATGTTTTAAATCTTGATATATTTTGATATATTGATATATTTAAAGGACGTTTAAACAATTATAGTCAAATGAAAATGGAGGTATGATGATGGTAATATGTATAAATATATCTGAGTTAAAATGAATTATGGTTGATGACTGTGGAAGAGATGCACAAAAGTTTTTTGTAACCAACTGATACACTTTCTAAGTATGTAAAGAATTCTTTGTGTTGTGTCCGTTTTGAAAATAAAAAATAAAAAAATTATATATAAAAAAGAATCATAAGATACAATACTTACTTATAGTCATAAGTTACTAATAAGCAATCAAATTATACTAGGAAACAAAACAATATAAATTTTAAAGATACAAGCAACATCATTATAGTCATAAGTGGAAAGAGATAGGTACTAAGAAGGAAGGGAAGAATAATAGTAATACAGTAGGTAATATGACAGTGTTATGGGAATTAGTTGTTTAGCAGAGTGATAGCATTTGGGGAAAAACTGTCCTTGTGTCTAGTTGTTCTGGTGTACAGTGCCCTATAGTGTCATATTGAGGGTAAAAGTTGAAACAATTTGTGTCCAGGATGTGAGGGGTCTGAAGTTATTTTCACTGCCCTCTTTTTGACTCCTGCAGTATACAGGTCTTCTATGGAAGACAGGTTGGTAGCAATTGTGGGGTTTTTTGCAGTTCTAATTATCCATTGAAGTCTGTGTTTGTCTTATTTTGTTGCAGAGCCAAACCAGACAGGTATAGAGGTGCAGATGACAGACTCAATAATTCCTCTGTAGAACAGAATCAGCAGCTCTTTGGGCAGTTTGAACTTTCTGAGTTGGCGCAGAAAGAACATTCTTTGTTGTGCTTTTTTAATGATACTTTTGATGTTAGGTGTCTATTTTAAGTCTTGAGATATAATAGAACCCAGAAACTTGAAGGTAGATGGTAACTTTTTAAAAGAAGTTTGATTTATTATTACTGAAATAACTGCATGTGAAACTACTAGACACCTAGGGAAGGAAAATAAAAAGAAACAAATGGAACAGTGAAATAGGATTATATATAAATACTTGAATATTAAAATGTAACGGCACTCTGCTTTTCAACAGGAAGATGCTATAGATTACTATACTGCAGTTTCCCAAAAATGTATGGAAGAATACTTGAAAGAAGAGAAGCTAATTTATGATAAGCCATTGGGAATAGCTTTTGTAACATTCCAGAGGATAACCATGGCCTCTCTGTAAGTGTGCATTTTAAATTTTATTATTACTATTAATTATTTTAAATGAAATGAAACATCAGTCTATCCCTAAGGTTACTTCCAACTCAAAGCAGCTCTATTAAATCCTATTTGAAGGCAATGCATAAAATTCCTGTTGATGGTCCCAGTGACCAACCCAGATTGGATCCCCCAACACAGAAATCCTATTAAAAGGCACCTGTGTATGTATTCTACTGATTGGGCTACATTGCTTTGAATAGATCAATCATTGCATCTTTCAGATAGTAATATTATAAACATTTTCTTATCATATGCTTTATTTGTGTGTCTTTGACGTGCAACAAACTTGAGAAAAGTGCTTTATGACCCAAAAAGCACTTCTGGCTGTCATAAAATATAGAACTGTGTCCCCCCCAATTCCCCCCCCCCCAGTCTTATGACCACATTTTGCGTGCTTGACAGCTGGTTAACATTTATAATTGGTTGCAGCATCCCGCAATCACATCATCAAATTTATAATATTTTTTGCTGGTTTTCAGCAAAAAACACCCATTTGGGGAATGGATTTGGACTTCTGACTGCATGATTCACTTAATGTCCGCTGTAAAAACAGTCATAAAATTGAGGAGAACCTTTTATGTGCAGTCTATAAAAATAATGATTCTATGCTGAGTCAACCATAATAGCTAAAATGCTTAATTTTACTGTAGCATTCTCAAAGATTACAATGCCTGTAAATGTCAAGGCTTTAAGTGCAAAGGAGACCCTCAACCATCAGCTTATAGCAAAGAACTTCGGATTTCCAAATGGAATATTAAGTATGCTACATATCCTCAGGATGTTTGTTGGTAATGTATCTTATTTTCCCCTCTTATTTCATGTGTAAAAAAAATGAAATTTGATACCATTGTTTTTTTTAGAAGATGAATGAAATTTATCTTAGCTATTGTCTGTATTATTGTCAGATTATTTAATTATGAGGCCAGAAATTGATAGAAAATCTTGAAAATACAATCTCAAAACAATTACATTGATGTCCAGACTAAAAATATAAACTAATCCAGTGCATTGATTTATAAATGGTGTAAGGTACAATGTTGCTTAAAATATTGAAAATTCAAACGGTTCACAAACTTTTAAACACCACTGTATTTTACAGGACTTCTATGTTCTGCTTGGACAACACACATGCCTTACAGTCAAGACTGAGCATTCAAATACTTATTTTAAACTATTGTAAAAGAAATCTAGCCAATTTTTATTCATGAATCTAGATCAGTGATGACTAATCTTTTTGTTGCATGCGCACACCCATAATGCAATGCACATGCCCTCCTGGTGCCCCCATGCATGCATGCATGACCTCCGTGTGCATCCCCTGCGCTCCCCTGCTCATGCACGGATGACCCCGTGCATGTGCGCGTCCCTGCATATGCCCTGGGCATGCGTGCATGACTCCCCACCCTGTGCATTGTGCATGACCCCTCCTACGTTCCCCCCCCCCCCCGAAAGACCTGAAAACAAGCTGGCCGGTCTGACATGGGGCAACGGCTTGTGTGCCCGCAGATAGCTCATGTGCCTGCAGAGGGCTCTGCATGCCATCTGTGGCATGTGTGCCATAGGTTCGTCATCATGGATTAGATGATCTTAAGAATTTGTCTCTCATTTTAAACAAGGTCTATTCCAGAGATAGAGGAATTTTTTATCACTTCTTGGTAAAAGTTATTACAGTGGGTACCCTGCTGAATTCTTCAGTAAAGGCAAAAAAAAATGCTACATTATGTTATGAAACAATTGGGAGGTTGGGGTAGATGATTAGGTTGCACTCGGGGAGGCAGTAGGCCAGGAAAAGGCATAAGCAATCTCTTGTCCATTTAATCTCCACTTCAGGTTTACCTATAACTTTCTCATTTTTACATATTTTTATTTTGAACAAAACATATCATATTCTTAATGCCAGTTTGGAAAATAAGCACTGTTACTGCTTGTCTTCTCTATTTTTGCTTGACAGGAATAATCTCTCAGTTCAAGGACGGAAGTGGTGGAGTAAATGGTTTTTTATCAATTTACTCCTTTTTGCTGGTCTCTTTTTCTTGACAACCCCTTCCATCATTATTTCAACAATGGACAAGTTCTATGTAACCAAACCGATTCAATATCTTAATGTGAGTAATGCACTATATCTGATTTTAATCATCTGTGCTTCTTTAGGTTGTCATAAAAGATTTCACTCTGAGGTTAAACTTGACTATCATTCTAATTAATAAAAGCAAAGAAAATATAATGTGAAATATAACCACATTTAATAAACACTGACACATATTTCTCAAATATAGACAAGCACCTTTCATCCTTTAAGTCCTATAGTTGTAAGTCCTGATACACTTTCTGTGTTACTGCCAGAGTTCATTCTTCTGTTGTGTTGAGATAGGAAACACAAAAGTACGTCCTCAGTAAAGATAATTGAACATCAATTAAAATTCTGCCTTCCCACAAAGGAAATATTCCCAGCAACATTCATTTTGCATCATGCCATTCTTAGCCCTTAGACACGTCAAGAATTAGTCATGTCAGTTCCTTGCCACTAAAAGTTGTTCATCTTGTTTTAAAGGGTATTGTTTGGAAATGGAAATTACCAGGTTTTGGGGTTTCTTTAAATGTAATCTTTGTTCCTGGATTAAGCTGCTAAGAGATTTTGATCTCTTTCCAAATCCTATCTGCTATTATTATTCTTTTCATAAGAACAATTTTATTTCAATGGTTGTTAAGCTGATATAATAAATATGTTTGGCTTGATCGCATTTGTGGTAAATCTGCAGAACTAGTTATATATCTCTTTATTCTTTCCTCAGAATCCTGTTATTAGTCAGTTCTTCCCAACACTCCTTTTGTGGTCCTTTACAGCTTTGCTACCAACCATCGTCTATTATTCAACAGTGTTTGAATCACACTGGACAAAGTAAGAAGACTCTTTGTTTTGGCTCATCAAATTACATTTGGAAGATTTAAAGGATAGGAAAGGCAAGGGATAATATTCAGAATTTGCAGTAATGTCTACTTTCCCCACATTCTTTTTTTGCACAGCTCTGATTTTAGCTTTATATAAACCACAAAATAATATTTATGTTAATTATTATCCTCTGTTCACAATAACGTAAAGTCACAGCTGCCATTTCTTTAGCTTGAGTTGGCCTTCATATGTATTGAGTTCTTCCCCAAAACCTAGGATATTGTAATGTATCAGCATAGTATAGGTCAGATCCAAGCAATGTGATTTTTTTGCTATTGATGGAATTATTATAATTATTTGTTTATTTATGGTCCAAGATCAAATTTTGGGTGCTTAGTAACCAGTCCACATTTACAGCCATTTGCAGCATCCTGTAGTCATGTGACTGATTTATTGTGATTTACAATGTTTTTGCTGAAAAGCAGTTTTTACTTGTCCAGACCGGTCATGGTTTTATTTGTCCAGCCTGGCCTCATAATGGTCATAACAACTCACCATTGCCTTGAGTTCCCCAGATCAATTGACACATCCACGTTTTGAGGGACATGGAAAGTTTAACAGTGAATTGGGGAGGACCAATCTTACCATGTGGGGGATGATATTTTGCAGGGTGGATGCCACAGCAGAAAAGACTCATGTTCTGGATTATACTAGATGCAACTCCTCAGAAGACAGAACCTGCAACATACTTCTTCTGCCAGACCTGATGAGACTGGCAGTTGTAATCAGGAACAAGTGGTCTCTCAGATAATCTGGCCCCATGCCTTGAAGGATTTGGTCAAAGAGCTAAAGTCAAAACCAGTACCTTGAATTGGATCTGAAAATAAACTGGGAATCACTGCAGCTCAGAGCTGAAGTGTAACTTATATTGTTTTAGGGCCACTCATATACCATATTTTTGGAGTATAAGACACACCGGAGTATAAGACGCACCAAAATTTTGAAGAGGTAAATTAAAAAAAAGTTTTTGCACTCTGTAGACCTCCCAAACCCTCTGCACACCTCATTTTTTGTGAAGAAATGGGGCATGCAGAGTGTTTGAGAGGCCTGCAAAGTGCTCCTAGATACTGGGAAGGCAAAAACGAGCAAAAAAAGGCCTGTTTTTCACAAAACCGGGCCCGTTTTTGGCCGCATAGCCTTTAGGAGGCTTGTAGAGTGCTCCGGGGAGGGGGGGGGCGCTAGCAAAAAGATGGTCCGTTTTTCACTTGTTTTTGCCCTCCCCAGCCCCCAGGAGCACCTTGCAGGCCTCCAAAAACACTCTGGACCTCCATTTTTGTGAAGGTGGTGTGGTTTTGGGAGGCCAAAAATGCTGTATTCAGTGTATAAAACACACCCAGATTTTCACCCTCTTTTGGGGGGGGAAAGGTGTGTCTTATACTCTGAAAAATATGGTGTCTCTGCCGCTATATTATGTACAGGCTGAAGCTTTCAGGTAGTTCTCAAAGGCAGCCTCATGTAGAGTGCGCTATAGAATTCAAACGGGGGATGACCAGGGTGTGAGTGACTGTGAATGGAGCCTTCCTATCCAAGAGATGTGCTGTGTTTTAAATTTTGTGACTTGGTCTTGGATCATAAATAAACAAAATATTTTTATATTTAACATGTTGGGGTTTTTATTGAAAGCAGTCAACTAAATGATTGCACAAATAATATTTATTGTATAGCTTATTGGATCCGGTTTAGTATTTGACTTATGGATGAAGAAACGGAAGCTTAGGGGTTTTTTAACTAATTATTTTTTATCCTTTTTAGGGGGTTCCAGGGAGGGTTTTAGGGTGGGGGAGGGGGGGAATCTGTCCAGGAGGGGGGCCAGTGCCAGGCGAACAGGTGAGTCTAGGAGGGAAGTGAGTGTGGTGGAGGGGGGGAGGGGAAAGAACATTCCAATAGAGGGTTGTCTTATTACATCGGTCGCGGGGAGGAGGGGATGCGAGGACAGGAGAAGACCACAACATCGGTTGGGAGACCGTGGTTGTTGGTTACACCCGGTCGTTTGTACCAACCCCCGCAATCTAGGTGGTCAGGAACTACAGAGCCAGGGCCTGAGGCTGATGCTCTGCAATGCAAGGTCCGTCACCAACAAGGCCCCCCTCATTAATGAGTTGATCTCGGAGGGGGAGCTGGACCTTGCAGGGATAACGGAGACCTGGTTGGGCCACGAGGGTGGTTTACCCCTCGTGGAAATGTGCCCACCGGGTTTCCGTGCATTCCATCAGCCTCGGGCCCTGGGTAAGGGTGGTGGAGTGGCGGTAGTTATACGGGAATGTCTACAGCCGAGGGAGTTCACTGTACCTCAGATACCCGGATGTGAGTCCCTTGGTGTGAAATGGGGCCCAGGGAGGCAGTGGGGCTTGCTGATTGTATACTTGGCTCCTCGCTATGCATCAGCAGCCCTGCCCGAGCTCCTCGAGCTGATCTCAGAGACGGCAGTTGAGACCCCCAAGCTTGTGGTTATGGGGGATTTCAACTTGCCGTCGACGGGGGAAGCATCCGAGGTAGCTCGGGAGTTCATGGCTTCCATGACAGCCATGGACCTGACCCAATTAATTCAGGGCCCCACACACGAAGGTGGCCACACTCTGGACCTTATTTTCGTATCTGAACAGTGGACGAGTGATCTGGGAAGAGGGGATGTAACCATCACTCCCCTGTCATGGTCAGATCACTCATGTCTCCGGCTGGACTTCCCTGGCGCTACCCCCCACCGCGAGGAGGCGGAACCAAACTGTCCAAGTTGGTACCGCCCCAGGCGCCTGATGGAACCGGATAGGTTCCAGACGGAGCTTGGGCCATTCCCTGTAGCCCTGACCCGCTCTCGCTCCGAGAACCTAGTGGCCGCCTGGAATAGGGCGGCCGCTGGGGCCCTGGACCGAGTTGCGCCTTTGCGGCCTCTCCTGCGGCGACGACCCACCCGGGCTCCTTGGTTTACCGAGGACCTGAGGGTGATGAAGCGCCATAGGAGACGCCTAGAGGGCAGGTGGAGGTCCTCACACTCCGAATCTGACCGAACACAGGTAAGAGCCTATTCACAGACTTACCTTGTGGCATTAAGAGTGGCCAAACGCAGACATTTTGCCACTCTTATTGCATCCGCCCTGCCGCCCTGTTTCGGGTGACCCGCTCTCTCTTATCACAGAGGACGCGGGAAGCCCCTTTACAGGGCAGAGCAGAGGAGTTTGGGGAATATCTGCAGGACAAAATCACTCAGATCCGGAGCGGATGGGCCCCCTTCAGTGGACCAGAGGAGCCGCCAACAGTGAGTCTTGTGAGACCATTCTGGGAGGAGTTTGATTCTGTTGCCCCCGAGGATTTGGATAGGTTGCGTGGACGGCTGCGACCGACCACATGTTTAATGGACCCGTGTCCCTCCTGGTTGGTACTGGCATCCTGGGAAGTGACACCAGGCTGGCTACTGGGCTTGGTGAACGCCTCTTTGAGCGAGGGGTCCTTACCTGCCGCCTTGAAAGAGGCGGTGGTGAGGCCCTTACTCAAGAGGCCTTCCCTTGACCCGATGGAGTTAGCTAATTATCGTCCAGTCTCCAACCTTCCCTTTTTAGCGAAGGTTGTAGAGAATGTGGTGGCACAGCAGTTTCCACGACACCTTGAGGAATCCGAATATCTAGACCCACGCCAGTCCGGCTTCCAGCCCGGACACAGCACGGAGACGGCCTTGGTCGCGTTGGTCGATGATCTCTGGAGGGCCAGAGATAGGGGCTGTTCCTCTATCCTGGTCCTATTAGATCTCTCGGCGGCTTTTGATACCATCGACCATGGTATCCTATTGCGCCGGCTGGGGGGGATGGGAGTTGGAGGCACCGTTCTGCGGTGGTTCGGCTCCTACCTCTCCGACCAGACGCAATGTGTGTTGACAGGGGGGCAGAGGTCGACCCTAAGGCCACTCACTTGTGGGGTGCCTCAGGGGTCGGTCCTCTCGCCCCTTCTGTTCAACGCATATGTGAAGCCGCTGGGGGAGATCATCCATGGTTTTGGGGTGGAGTATCATCTGTATGCTGATGATACGCAGCTGTACATTTCCACCCCAGACCACCCCAACGAGGCTGTCGAGGTGATGACCCGGTGTTTGGAAGCCGTCGGCGTCTGGATGGGGGACAACAGACTCAAGCTCAACCCCTCCAAGACTGAGTGGCTGTGGCTACCGGCACCCCGGTTCAGTCAGTTGATTCCATCACTGACCATAGGGGGCGAGCAATTGCCCCCTGTGGAACGGGCGCGCAATTTGGGCGTCCTCCTAGATGCCCGGCTGTCAATGGATGACCATGTGGCAGCCGTGGCAAGGGGGGCGTTCCACCAGGTTCGCCTGGTGCGCCAATTGCGCCCCCTACTGGACCGGGATGCCCTACGCACGGTCACTCATGCACTGGTGACGTCTCGGCTGGACTACTGCAATGCCCTCTACATGGGGCTTCCCTTGGGACGCGCTCGAAGACTGCAGCTAGTCCAGAACGCAGCCGCGCGGGCTATTATGGGGAGTACTAGGTACTCCCATGTAACACCGCTCCTGCGCGAGCTGCACTGGCTGCCTGTGGTCTTTCGGGTGCGTTTCAAGGTGTTAATTACCATCTTTAAAGCGCTCCATGGCTCAGGACCTAGGTACTTGCGGGATCGCATCCTACCACATACTTCCCTACGACCGATTCGCTCTCACAGGGAAGGACTCCTCCGGGTGCCGTCCACTAAGCAATGCCAACGGGCGGCACCTAGGAGTAGAGCCTTCTCTGTGATGGGCCCAACCCTCTGGAATGACCTCCCCCCCGATATTAGAACCACCACCGACTTCCGCTCCTTCCGTCAAAAACTGAAGACTCCCCTGTTCCGTTTAGCCGGCCTGGCCCATTCATAGTCTTATTCTACCTCCTGGCAGATATTTTAGTTGGGTATTTTTAGGGTTATTTATATAGTGTTTTTAATTGAAACTTTGCTTTATGTACAGTTTATTGCCTCCTCTTTTATGTTTATGTTTGTATTTTCTATTTGTTGATGTGTTTTATCTAACTGTACACCGCCCCGAGTCCCTTTGGGGAGAGGGGGTGGTATAAAAGTCTAAATAAAAGTAAGTAAAGTAAAGGATGCTTGCACTAAAGGATAATTTTTAGATAGAGCTGACAGAAACTAGTGTAAAAACAGTCAGAGTAACAAATAACACCAACTCCAGAGTAATCCAAAATCAACTTATTTCCAAATTTTAAGTTTAAGCATTTCCATTTGCAACTACCATACCAACCCAATAATGTTTGACAACGTGCAACAATTAATCATTTTCTTCTTTTTTAATAGGTCTAATGAAAACAGAATAATGATGCACAAGATTTACTCATTTTTGATCTTCATGGTACTAATATTACCTTCACTTGGTTTGACTAGGTAAAGGCTACTGTAAAATTCTAGCTTTCTGAGTATGACATGGTTTCCATTCTTTTAAATTTATTTTTTTTGCAGCCTTTAAATACATGAAACAATCTTTGCCATGCCAAAAAAATAATTTCTTTTTCTCCCTAATTATTTTTTTCTTCATATTTCCTCTTTGCAGTACAAAATGTACATAAACCATGTAAAAATAATCAGCAACTCTCTACATTTAAGTGTTTGAGAGGTAGAATACTTTTCACTTGCTTATCACATTTTGGTCTATATCTGTTGTTTATATATCTATGTCTCCTTACTGGCTGAAATTCAGAATTGCCCAAGGGACTTGCCTTTTTCATCTATCGTTTTCCCACACCTCAAAAATCTTCTCTGGGCAGAATGAGTGGACAATTTATTCATAAACTTCTAGGCTTTATTGACGGAACTATAGCAACATAACCGTCTTTCATTTCATCCAATAGTTTCCCCCCGCCCCTTTTCCAGGGATACAGATACAGGGGCAGGGGAATCACTTCTAAACACTCATGGCATTTCAAAGGTCACTGTTCCTCCTGTTCCAGTGAGCCTTCAGCCCTAATTGATTTTTTTGCCATGTCCATCTTGGGGTGGGGAGTGGTTGGTCCGGTGTTATTTTTACTTTTTACAATAATTCCACCAAGAGCAGAATTTCATTGGATTTTATTCAAAAACCTTTCTTATTTTTTTCATTTTAAAATCAAACACATTATAATTGATTTTAATTGGCTAAAAAGTTAAAAACACGATACAGGAGTTAGCGACAGCAATTCTGGCAATCCCAATTGCCATTGTTAAGTGAATCCCCTTGAGTGGTTAAGTAAGGATGTCGTGTACTCATCACTTGCAACTTCCTGCTGGTTTCCCCAATAACTTCACTTGCCGAAAACCAACAAAGAAGATTGCAAATGGTGACCACAGAATATTGTGATGGCTGAAATTCTGAGGACTGGTAAGTACAACTCATTCAATGCTGTCAAACGTTTGAATAGCGGCTGAACGAATGATTGTTAAACATGATCCATTTGTAGCTTGGGTTTTTAAAATAACTTTTATGCTTTTATAATATGTGTGGTGATAGACAGTGATTTGAAACTATTAAATTTGTTGTACTTAGATTTTTCTCTTCTATTTGATGTTGTAGTAAATTGGAGAAATTAACACCAAATATTTCTTTCAGTCTGGATTTCTTCTTTCGCTGGCTATTTGATAAAGCATCTGAATCTAGAGTTAGATTAGAGTAAGTATCTAAAAAGAAGCTTTCATTCTTTTGCTAATTGACCCAGTATATGTGAATGGGTCTTCAGTTACTATTTCGTTTATGAATCATAAATTGATACTACCCAGTGGGAAGAACTGAATGTAAAGATTCTTATGTGATGATTTGTTTGTCTTGGGAAATGATTTTGAATAACTAGTAAACATTGCTCTTTGTGTCTTCAGGAGCGCTGCTCCCCAAAAGTGTGACCTAAAGTTATTCCATTGAAAAGGAAGGCATTGTGAAGCCAAAGAGCTGTATAAGTTCTGTGTGGGTTTTATGCAACTTCAGAAGGAGTGTTGATGGGGGAAGTTTAATATTGCTTTCTAAAAATTAAAACGCCTCTTAAATTTATCCTAAAACCCCGGAAAAACTGGAGCTATCCACACTCAGAGGCTGTCTCTTCTACTTAGAACCATTGCTCCAGTCACTGCAGCCTTTCTGTTTTAGTGCAGCCATTGGCCCCAAGTACATCATATGCAGTGATCTATCAGAGATGTTCAAAGCTCAAGCCACTGATATCTTGTCAAGGATTTAAATCTGAGAAAAATCACAGTATGACTTTGGGCTGGTCATTCTGTGTCAACCCATTCTATCTTGGCTGTGGAGGGAAATTGGAGGAAGGGCTGCTATGTGGATGGGACATCAATGTAATCAAACAATTGATTTTATTTACTATGATGTTCACCCTTGACCGATATTTTCTAGAATATATTTCATATGCCATGAGAGCTACTGACTCCTCAGAATGAGTCGGGGCAACTTTTTTGAGGCGGCATGAGTGGTAAAGATAAAATTACTTACATTAAGCCTTACAAAAGCAAAACAGGTACCTTAAGCCTCTGCAAATCTCATTCACAGCAGAAAAGCATAGAAAAAAATACTTCGTTTTTCCCAAGTTTAACTCAGAACTTCCTTTGTCCTCAGAGGAATTTGCAGTATTTTTAAAGTTTGTCACTTTTTTGTATTTCAAAATTCTTCCAGTTGTCTTAAAATAAATGAGTATGTGGCAAAACCATGGGTATGTGTGCAAATTATTGTTGGATTGATTTCCTATTTTGTGAGTGGACATTGAAGACAATACTGGTCCCTGTTTTCACTGCTTCCATTCAAGACAGATGTGCAGAAGAGAAAGAAAATGCTCACTGTTCACCATGGTCTCCAGATGGGTGAAAAGGAGATAAGATTGCATGCCTATTTTTTCATTGCAGGTGTGTCTTTTTGCCTGATCAGGGAGCTTTCTTTGTGAACTATGTAATTGCCTCAGCTTTTATTGGCAATGGAACACAACTGTTGCGTTTCCCAGGCCTTATGATGTACACCATTCGCATGATGATGGCCAAATCTTCTGCTGAGAGGAAAAATGTTAAGCAGGTATCAAATCTTTCTATCATATAACACATTTTATATTTAATTCTTCCATTGGAGTGTTTTACATCTCTGCCCATTGGGTTTGCTGCTGTTCATTCTGAGACACTTTGACCTCTTAGTAGTGCATGAAACATCACTACTTCTTACCTTTACTGGGTAGAAGATATCCTTTATTGAATTTGTTCTTTCCACTTAAACCAGGAGACAGAACTTTGCATATAGTTATGGCAGGATGAATCAGCTCCTAGTTATGTCACCTAAAGATAGAAAAATGAATAACAGCAACAGTAACCTATTCAGAGAAAAAACATTTAATGATATATCCTCCCCTGCCTTCCATACCATAAGCAATACTTAGCTCAAGGACAGCTGGATGCCAATCATCCACTGTAGAAAGAAAATTGGATGATAAATACTAACTTTTCACTTTCCTACAGTGGTGGAGGGTACCCTTCACAGCAAGCAAACCAGAGTGGTCTCCATATTTACCATGGGAGAGGAACATGCTGAATATGACATGCAGCTAGAGGGAAGGAACCATCCTTTCAGGCATCTTCTCACAGAAATATCTTCCGCTAAAGCAAAAATACATTATACAGAACAATTAAGAAATATACAGACAATGTGGCCCTCCTGAATATTATCTCCCAAGGACATTGCTGTCTTGACAGAATGGTCAGATTAGCTACCCTCCTAGTGGAATGAGCAATGGCCATATTTGGAATAGTAGCCAATTGAGATTCATATGTCAAAGATATGCAACTCCTAATCTATCTGGAAATAGGGAGTATGTCTGAACCTATCCACCGTTCTGTTGTCAAATTTTACAGTGAATGATTCCAGATGCTATGTGCCATTCTGTTTGGACAATGAGCTGCTCAGCTGTTACCGCCAGAATGTTTAATTGGTTCTTCAAGAGCCTCTTCAGTGTAAGAGCTGGATGTAGCCACTATCAAAGAGAGATCTTCACCACCATTGGGGCTTTCCTGAGCAATGATGGCCTAATAAGTTTAGGAAATGAGGGAGTCAGCCTTTGCCCATGAAATGGTAATCTGTGCAAGCAATGTTTAGTCACTGAAGTCTGGGAATGTTGCAGTGTGTACAAAATGTTCCCATCTAAGAATCTGAAATTTTTATCACAAGCCTAGATTGTGCACATAATTATATAAGTGAGGAGTTGATTGTTGATTGTTTATGTACATTTGCCAAAATCAGTTTCCTTAGAAATTTATGTGAATTATTTTCATGCTTAATGTATTTTGATTTCCTTGTAGGAACAAGCTTATGAATTTGAATTTGGAGCAATGTATGCTGGGATGTTATGCGTATTCACGGTCATCATAGCATACAGTATTACATGTCCTATTATTGTCCCATTTGGTAAGTTGATAAATGAGCTGGGATTGTATTTTGGGGCAGACTGAAGTGCCAGATACTTGGCTTGGGAATAACATTGAAATGAATGCCTTTGTTACTTACCGTATGTTTTGGAGTATAAGACGCACCAAGATTTTGAAGAGGCAAATTAAAAAAAAAAAGTTTTTGCACACTCTGCAGACCTCCCAAAAACGGGCCCATTTTTTTTTCAAAAAGGCATGCATAGCCTCAGGAGGCTTATAGAGTGCTCCTGGGGGCTGGGGGGGAGGGTCGGATGGAGCAAGAAATGCCCCATTTTTCACTCATTTCTGCCCTCCCCAGCCCCCAGGAGCACTCTGAAAGCCTCCTAAAGGCTATGCATGGCCATTTTTGTGAAAGGGGAGGGGTTTCGGGAGGCACAAAATGCTGTATTCAGTGTATAAGACGCACTCGGATTTTCAGCCTCTTTTTTGAGGGAAAAAGGTTATATTCCAAAAAATACGGTAATTACTTTTATCGTTTTGTTTTAGATGAAGTGACTATTTCATTGCAAAGATGCTTAAAAATGCTGTTTAGTCTAAGTTTGGTAGGAAGCCTTGCAAAAAAGAAAAAGAGATTTAGGGCATCAAATCTATATAAGAAAAATGGAATGAGTCACCTGTTTACCAATATTCATGAATCTGAAGCCATATGTATCTAGTAGTTCCATTTGTAGAAAAAGAGAGTGTCATTTATCATTTTACATTAAGCATTTATGTTTTAAGTGATCTGAAAGAAGTTGGTGGTTTTAAATATTCAACAATAACAATTGGGGGTGCAGTGGTTAGAATTCAATATTGCAGGCAATCTCTGCCCACAGCCTGGAGTTCAATCTTGACAGGGCTTAAGGTTGAGTCAACCTTCCATCCTTCCAGGGTCTGTAAAATGTGGACCCCAATTGTTGGGGACAATTTGCTGACATTGCAAACTACCCAGTTTACAGTGGGGTGGTATATAGGTCTAAGTGCTATTGCTGTTGATATTGCTATATAGCTAATTTGTCTGAACTGGTGTAAGAGTTTTCTGCCTGAGGAGGGGGTTGGACTAGAAGACCTCCAAGGTCCCTTCCAACTCTGTTATTCTTCTCTACTCTACTCTACTCTACTCTACTTTATTCTATTGGGTTCTCCTACTGATGTTTTTTTCTCCTTCATGCATGCCTCCATCTTCTGTAAAATCTGGACATACAAAAGTGTGAGGTAGAAATTTACTGAAGTAATATTGGGCATATACTTCAAAAGCAATTCAGCTTTTAAATAAAGAATCTAGATTGTGCATTTTAAATTTCTGAAAAAAATATGAAAGAGCATTACAGCATATTACAGTGATGGTGAGTCTATGACAGGGGTGTCCAAACTTGGGAACTTTAAGACTTGTGGACTTCAACTCCCAGAATTCCCCAGCCAGCCATGCTGGCTGGGGAATTCTGGGAGTTGAAGTCCACAAGTCTTAAAGTTCCCAAGTTTGGACACCCCTGGTCTATGACATATGTGTCAAAGGTGACACACCACAACTTTTTGAGTGACATGCCAGTGTTCATCAACATCCAGCAACAGCTGTTCTCGAAATCATGCCCCATTCTTGTGTGATTTTTGAAGGCTCTAGAAACTGCGCAATTTCCAGAGGCCATACACAAGAGCACACTCCACTTTCACGTGGTTTCTGCAGTCAACAAAAATTGATTTGCAGAGACTGCTGAGACCATGTGAGAATTGCATACCCACAAGAAGTCATGTAACCTCTAGAACTTCCGAAAATAGTGTGAGAACAGGGTGTGCTTTTGCACAATTTTCAGAGGCTGCAGAAGCCCCCCAAAAATGAGCTGTGCTCTCACATGGCTTCTGGAAGCCATGCAAGGAGACTGTACTTTGCCACAGCTTCTGAAGCCTACAAAAATTGCTTGAGAATTGGATGTGCTTTTGTGGGGTTTGGGAAGGCTACAGAGGCCACAGAAGAATATTCTTCGAAGGTGCTTCAAGAATGAAAACCTTGTGTGAGCCTGAGCTACCTTGGGTAGATCACAGTGGCTTGTCAACAGAGAACACCGCCTGAATCCAAGTGGTACACAGCAGATTCTAAGAATCACAGACATAATTGGACAGTATTTTTTAAAAATAAATTAATATGTAAAGAATTGTTTCTCTTTTGTTCAAGGGTGGGGAAGTGACACGCCAGCAAAGTCAACTTAGTCATTTTCTGAATTTTTCACATACTGAGCCCAAAAGGTTCACCATCACTGGCCTATTACAAGTGAAAGAAATAGCATGAAAGAAAAGAAATTGAAGATATCTGGTAGCTTTTAGATCACATTTGTAATGTAATTACAGATTCCTCTTATGGTTACTGCTTATAATTAGAAAATAATTCCAGAAACCATGCTTTGGGGGTGTTTTTCCTGCCTTGCCCCCTCCCTCCCAAAGAATTACAGGCTTTAGGAGGCAAAGATGCCTTTTTTAAGTACTAATAATAAAAAAGTTGATTTTACCTTTTTATACTTTCTAGTGTATTGCATCTAGCATTCATATTTTATTCCCATACTCAGAACATCTCAACAACATGTCATAGATAATGGGAACTTATGTTTAAAAGCTGTCTGTAATGCTTGTGTGAATAGTAAGGAAAGATACCCAGAGTGTCAGTTTTTTGCATTAGTTGTTAAATTGCATTTTAACATTGTGCACTATTTATGTGTAATATATTGAATTTTAAATAATAATATGTGTTAAGAAAACAAAATGTTATAACCATTCATTATGCCATTTGTGTTCGTTTTTGAGAGTTATTTTATCACTAAGCGTGGAGGATGAGTTGAGGGAGTTTTTTGGATGTTGATATACATTTTTGCTAAACTTTTTTATAGCCCTTAGTAATTCTGTCATAATTTTTCTTATTTTCAGGGTTAGTTTATCTATTGCTGAAACATACCGTTGATCGCTATAACCTCTATTATGCATACCTTCCCACCAAACTGGAGAAGCAGATTCATATTGCAGCTGTGACTCAGGCATTAGCAGCTCCTATCCTCTGCCTTTTCTGGCTGTTTTTCTTCTCATTTTTAAGATTAGGTAAATATCTCTGCTTCTCTGAAAAAGAATGCAGACATTGCAGCAGATAAATATGTTACATTATGTATCATGGGTGTTCTGTTAATCCACTGATATACATTTGGATAAGAGCCAACGAAAACAATATCCTAAAATGTAAAGATTCAGAGGTAACCAAAGGGGTGGTTGGTTGTTGCTGTGGTCCTTTGAGTCAATGCAGGAGCAAGCCCATGTAGTTTTTCTGGCAACATTTTTCAGAAATGGCTTACCAATACCTTCTGCATAAGATGGGGTGCAAGATAGAGATGGATGAGCAGTTCTGAGTGTATGCTCTCCATTTTTATTCTTTTATTTTAGTAGTTTTACTCTCCGTTTCTAATTTTTTAAATTGTATTGCCTGAGAGGTCACTTATCTGCTGCTCCAGTCATAACTTAATAATTTTTAATCTGGGATTTAAGAATGGGGAAAAGGAAGAAGAAGAGACACTATATCCACTTCAACACAGATTTCAACCAAGCCTCTGAAGCAACAGGAAATAAGTGAATATACGATAAATAAGCAGATAACTTCAGTAAGTAACTTTGACTCTACTATCTCATCAGATAGATATAACACACATGACTCCTTGGAGTGGGATCTACAGGTGGAAATAGGAAACCAACAGCTATATAACTTTTGTCTTCCCTGATAGAGGATGCCTCCCCTCCCCTGACTCCAGCTGTCTATTCAGCAGCTACCTTGATTATGCAGGGATGGGGATGATCTGAACTTTAAAAGGGAGAATGGAACAGACTTCATATCTAGACAATGTCTGCTTACAGCACACAATGACTTCAGTCTTTGAATATTTAACTTCAATTAAAAATAAAGTTAACTAATTAAAGGAGTCCTTTGCAAAGTAAGCTAAAAGCCACTATAACTGCAGAAGCCATAAAGACATATGTTGCTCATGCTGATAAACACTGTGAGGCTACCAGGGAGTTTAGAGCTGTCCTCATCCCTGACACTATTGGCAGAAAAAGGAACAACTGTGGCGGGCTCAACTCTCCAGCAGAAAAAGGGCAGAGTTGAGACAAGTGTCTCATCTAGAAAGTCTACTGAGGACTCACTGGAAGGAAAGCTGATTGATTCATTTGGTGCATTGCCAGATATAGAACAAGCAGACATCATACACAGACTGGACAAATTAAGAGAAACATGTGGACAATATGCTTTACAGCTAAGCCATTAATTGATATGGCCTTGTCATTTACTTATGATTGTGGCAATACATTCAATCAACAAATTGCTAATACTCCCACAATATCAAAAAAAATCCAGTTATACAGTCACTGGAGAATCCATGGTGTCCAATCCAGCTCCTGGTAATCTGCAGCCTGGCAAAATGTTGCTACAACTTTGTGCTTTCCTAAGCATAAAGATCCTGAAGGAACAGTCCACCCCATGCCTTCTCTGAACCTGCTTTCAACATTTGCTACAATGTGGTTCTCCGACTGCATCCCTTAGAAAATGGCTGTAAATCGTTATGGGGACTAAATGGGGATGTTGAAGATTGTTCTGATAAAAGATGAAGAACCAATGTTCCAGCACTTGGCAACTTCCCAGAGACAGAGGTCTGGTTCCAGGTCTTATGTCATCCCTGGAGCTATCTTCTAATGCTGATGTTGCCTTCTCTGATACCCAGAATATACTTGCCTCATCGATAGTTGATCCCAACAACAAACAGCATGACACAACCTTCTTACTGTTCCTCAGAATTTGCCTTTAATAAGGGCAAATACAGCGAACTCAGATTGACATTTGGAGTCCCTAACCATTCTCTCATGGAATATTGTGGGCTGGAATGCTAAATCCAAATATTCTGCTTTTATAAATTACATTGCTGAATTCAATATGCTCCTACTACTCCAAGAAATTACCTTGACAACAACTTGCATATAAATGGGTACAAATCCTTCTTATTCCCAGCAGTTCCTGAGCAGGTATGCAGCAGATTCTGTAATGTTTTGAGTATATATATATATCAACTTCGCCACGTTCAGACATAATTAGATCCAATGGACCGCTGTACAATGTCTGTGCTGCTAGAATTCAATAATGCCCTATTATTATTGGTTAATGTTTCTTCCATCATCTCAAAACAGGTCCTAATTTAACAGTTTATGGACCAAATTTGAAGTGTATGTATGTGTACATATATATACATGTATATAGTATGTGTACTCTCTTAGCCTATATAATAGTTTCTGATAACTTAAATGCAAGGGTGGGGAAGAATGATATGACACTTCTTACTCCATTTCATCAACACCTCCCATAACCAGCCATAACTGCCCCTTTAATAACTCTGCAATCCAAAAATTTAAAAAAGGACTGTAAGGACTGCTTATTTCCATTTCTTAGCCGAGGGAACCTGTGTTGTCTGAAGGCATTTCCATGGTTATGTGGCCAGCATGACTATATACCGGCGCATGGAACACTGTTACCTTCCCACCGAAGTGGTACCTATTTATCTATTCACATTTGCATGCTTCCAAACTGCTAGGTGGGCAGGAGCTAGGGCAAGTAATGGGAGCACACCCGTCACACTGCGCTCAAGTCTTTCCAGCTGACAAGCTCAGTTTCTTTAACTGTTGAACCATTGTACCCCCTTTGTATTTATGCTCTTACGCTTCATCACCCAGCTGAAATATATATATCCAAACCAAGTTCATCACTGTATGCTGTATTCATTTATTTTAAGTCTGCATTTGATTTCCAGAGAAAGACTTTAAGCTTTCTGTATGTAGTAAGCGTCTGCATACTACCATTGAGAGATTCCTGTTATTGCTTATTTACAATCTTTGTAAGAATTCCAGAATCAAAGTTTGATGCAGTATGCAAGACTACCCTGATGAGATTCCAGGCTATAGAGGAGTAAGGCAGATATGCATTTTAGCCCCTCTGCTGTTTAATCTCTATATAACCTACTTGTGGCCCAATTAATCAATTAGAATATCACACACACACACCAAATTAGCTAATAGACATAGTGCATCTTTGTTGTATGCAGACGATATAGTTATTTTATCGCAAACACAAATTGGACTTATAGGAGCCCTGAACGCTTTGGCTAGCTATTGCTTCAGAGAAACTTTTGAAATCAATTACTGTATAGTAAAACTAAGATCATGATCTTTGCAAAAAGACCTAAATTGCATGCCTGAAAGAAAAAATGGCCAGAACATCAAGCAAGTTAAATCCTTTAAATATTTGGGTATGGTTTTCCATAGCTTTACTGAATACAGTGTACATCAAAACTATGTTATTCAAAATGCTCAAAAAACAGAGGCAGCAATTGAATCATTTCAGTTCTCCAAAGGAGCACAGTATACTCCAGCAGCACTGAAGCTATATTTAGCTATGGCTCATGCACAACTACTCTTTGGTGCTTAGCTGGGACCTTACTCTACTTTTACTTCTCTGGAAAGTGTGCAGTCCAAATTCCTAATACGTGTATTTCAGGTAGCTCACTAAGTCACAAATGTAGTACTAAAGAGGGAGGCAGGATTATCTAAACTCGAAACAGGTGCATGGATTTACATTATAGCACATTGGTTAAAATTACTCTTTCCCCCACAGGTTTGAATTCTTTCCTTTTAGAGGTCAATTACGAATCAGTATGGTTCAGAACCATCTCCCCAAAACGTCAGTGTCTTGGCTTCTCCAAGGAAGTGCTCTTAATGATAGGGTACAAGTGTGCACTTTAAACGTATTAAAGACCTGCAAGCCCAACAAGAACATTTGTTTTCTGAGCAAACTCCTCTTTTCAAAACATCGAGATGTTTACATTATATAACTGTCCCCAAACTCCAAAGAGCACTAACTTTAGCATGCTGCAATGTACTTCCCACAGCACTTTTAGAGTGCCAATATAAAAATTCCATATGAACTGAGACTGTGCCCCTCTGGACAAGGGGTTATCAAAATTACAGCGCATGTCCTATTATATTGTACCTTCTGTAAGGACTCACGGAGCCATCTCCTAACATCTCACCGGATAAATACTTGGGAGATACCAATCATTTTTATGTGCAATTGCTGTACATGTATCGGATCAGTCCGTTGTAGTTTCTTTGAATGTAGCTAGATTTTCTCTGCAAAATTAGGCAGACTTTGACTGCCCACTGCTCACTAACAATCCACCACTAATTGTACTATGTTGTCTTTTTTTAATGCTTCTTGTTTATAATGCTGGTCTGTGACTGTAATAAACAAATATTATTACCTACTGCATAGTGAGCTTTTATGCCTTCAACAGTTGAAACTAAAGGCAAATACACAGCTATTTGCATTATTGAGTTTCAAGTCTGATGAATTTATCTGTTAATCCATTCAAATAATGGCTACTAGCATTTACTGTCTTCACTCCCCTGTCATTGCTACAATTGTACCATTGCCTAGTCTATCATGCTTTTAAGTTTAAGTTGACAGATTTATTTTCTCTCTCTCTCTCTCTCTCCTAGGATTTAATGCACCTACAACATTACTTACGTTCTTAGTTGTATGCATAACAATTGTTGTTTGCGTAGCATATACCTGTTTTAGCTTGTTCTGGTATCTGACCCCCATGCAATACAAGGTAAATGAATCAAAACATTTAATTTTAAAATTGCTGTATTTTAGATATTAACGTAAAACACATAAAATGATCATTAAATAAAAGCACTTTCTATATGTTGATAAATATAATAGTTATTTGTAGAATTTTGAATATTTATATTGTGTATATATTTTGAAATTTATTTCAATTTAACTTTCTTTCATTGTTACTTATAGGAAGAAAAATATCTGTCCAGGGATAAAGAAAATAAAGCTGACATTTCAGCTCCAACATCTTCTGTAAGTATCAGATATTATTACATAGGAAAATAAATATTCTAAGAAAGGGCTTGTGTCTATTAGAGAGTTCTGAAGTTACAAAATATTTGCATTAATGATTTCACTATTGAGAAATACTGAAATATAGTGTTTTTAATTCTGACTTGTTGAGAAAACATTTCTTTGCAGATAAAATGTTGTGGGCAACTGAAACAGGTTAAGACAACTGTTTGCTACATAATAATATATGTGATGCTCAATTTTGGTAATGTTTTACTTGGCAGTCATACCAATTCTTGATTTATGTAATATTAGAAGGTTATATAGCAGAACAATTAGCTAGATAGATGCTGTTGAATCAGATATAACCATTGCATAGTGACTATGCAATGATAAACTCTTGCTATATGTGGTGATAATTCTTAAAAGGAATGCCTTTGGTCACTTCATAATTGTCCACCTTATCTGTTGTCTGTCTCTTGGTTTCCCTCAATGTATAGAGTCTTTTTCTAATCTACCATCTGCTTTCATCAAGAACGTTAGTTTCTGCTTGCTGGTCACTGCCCTGAGACAGCAGACAGTCTTTATTTG
The DNA here is from genome assembly GCF_964273705.1 of Natrix helvetica. Lineage (NCBI taxonomy): Eukaryota > Metazoa > Chordata > Lepidosauria > Squamata > Natricidae > Natrix > Natrix helvetica. The sequence continues at coordinate 239,030,459 of NC_138552.1, forward strand.
CTACTTTCTGAAGTTCATGGGATTTTTACTAGCTGATTATGAATTTATAATTTAAAAGTGTCTTCTTTTCTGTAGCCATGCATTAGCACTTGAAATAATTACTTTTAAATTTTTATTTTTATTATTGCCTTTATATGGTACTTTTTCTGATAGTCCTGCTGTATTTAATAAATAAATCTCAATACATTTTTCTTCTCTCCATTCTTCATTTTATATTAACTATGTGATCTAGTGTCCATCTACATTTTCTGTAATGGTTCTATTCATTTGGCATTTTTCTCCATCTACAACTGCATCTATGAGGGCAAGATCAGAAGACTTTGCCTTCATGAAGAATTAATAAGGCAATCATTTGACCATTCTCTTGCAGTCCTACCTCTTCTATCTTTAGAACATAGTTAAATATAACTGATTCCCCCTACCCAATCACTAGGTCACATATTTCTTCTTGAAGAAATATGAAGAAGACTTTTTCATGTTTCTCGACATAGATCTGTTGTTATTTTAAAAGGCTTCTCTTGCAGCCAAAAACAGCTCAGTGAATATTTAATCTTCACCTGCTGCTTTCCTATTTCACAACTGGCCTTCTGCTTGTTGCATCTCAGTTTCTATTTTGGCTGGTTCTTGAATATACTTTCTCTCTGCAAATGCTTTGTCATCCGTAATTTTTTTCTTAAAGATTTAATTATTGCCACGAGAACCAGTTTGATGTAGTGGTTAAAGCGTCAAAGTAGAAACTAGGAGATCATGAGTTATTCATGGCATAAGTGCATATGTAAACATGAGCTGGTAGTAATCCTTGAAAAACATATAATTGGTTAGAATCTATTAACGTGTATATTTAACTGCATCCTGAGTTTCCAGTTTCCGGCACATGAATGCGCACCAGCCAGCTAGTCTTTGTGTGTGAATGCCCGCCAGAAACCAGTGACCCATGCGCATGTGCAAGCCAGAAACTGGAAGGTCAGCTTCTCAGTGTGCGCATGCGCACCGGGGAACTGCTCTTCCAATTTCTGGCGTTCCTCCATGCGTGCTCATTCCTGTTTTGGCACTCGGTGCCAAAAACTTTCGCCAACACTGTTCTAGGTGGAATAACTTTCTTCCTTTTTGCAGAATCTCATCTGCCCTCATACATGTTATGATTTTAGATTCACTTTCCCCTTTTCAACTCTTCCAGTGAGCATGAACCTGTCATGCTTCTCCCCGTATTACTCTCAGGAACACTGAAGCTATGAATTTTCCCACCATATCAAGTTGGTAACTTCATGAGATGGACAAGAATAGGAACACGACTTAAATATATTTGACTTCAGATTTATAAGACATAAATTTACATTTAGCCTGTAGAATTGGAGTAATGAAATTTATGTGTTTGTTTTATTCCTATAGAAAATGCTTGGAAGTAAAGTATGGAGTGAGTTAAGATTAAAATCTTAGGTAATTTAGAATTATAGTTGCCTTGTTATTTAATTATGTGAAAACCTCTTACCATTACAGATCTATGTTCCTCGCGTTCTGCAGCGTGTTTCTACCGAAAAGAGTATTTTATCTTCTGCAGGTCAGATATCCTATGGAGCTATTTCAAGAATTGGGGAAGAAGATGTCATCTGTGTCTCTTACGCTGAGGAAACAGATGTCGGAGAGATGTGAAAAATCTTGGTATCACGAACTAACACAAGATGGCACACTTAGCCCTGTTTCAAAAGAGCAGATTTCACAAATGGATTCCTGTGTTTCAGTGCAATCTTTTTAAGAAGTATGACCTCTTCATGTAGAGGACCAGAATATGACCGAAAAGGATTTGGGGATGACAGACTATAGGTGGCTGAGAACTGTTATTTATGGGACTATTTAAATCAATTTTCTAGTCACAGTTTTAAGGGCGTCACACAAAAGGAGCTAACATGTCAAACAATAAAGGATGTAAACATTTTATTATTTTTAATCTCTTAAGGTTTTTTTTTAAAGAATCTTTAAATCTGCTAAAGTATCACAAATATGTTACACTGTTTTTGAATTATGAGGTAGATAAATTTTTTGAAAGAAGTAATATTAAATTTAAATGTAATTAATCAATCACTTTCAATAAAACACTGGATTCAAATGCACATTTACCTCGGTTCTTATTGAATTTTGAAACTACCTGTTGTAAAATATTGCCAAAATGTACATTGCTTTTTTAAAGTTTTTTATTTTTTCCTTTCAAATTCATTCATTGATATACATTCTTATAATCACTATTTAACATTTGTCTATTCATCATTAGTCTCTATATCATTTTTGCATATATATATATATATGTCACTTTCTTGCCACCTCGTGCCTCCATCTTATTTTGCAACAACCTTACTCCTTCCATCTTCTCAACCTCCCTTCTACCTTCTTCTTTCCTCCTCTCCTTCCTCCTTTCTTCTTCCCCTCTCTTTCCCCTCTCCTCCTCCCTTCTCCTCTTTCTTACCCTCTCTCCTACTCTTAATTCCCCACCCTTACTTTCCCTGCTTTACCCTTTCTTCTTTTCCCTCCTAATCTCCCCTCCTTTCCATTGTTGCCCTTACTTATTTATTTTCTCTGATGGTGTTTCAGCAATCCCAACTTTATATTTTCATACAAATAATTTTCGGTTTACATTTTATTTCTAATATTAGTTCCACTTATGTCATTTTTCCGCTTGTATATTTTACGTTTTAATATTTTCTTATTTCCCCTCCCTCTAATTTAATAATGTGTCATCTGAGTTATTTATTTCATGTTTTGTTCCTTTCTCTTTCTATTTATATCATTTTTCAAGCCAATTGTAAAACCACCCCCATGTCCTGAAGTACACTGATTCCTCTTTGTCCTTTATTCTCAATGTCAACCTGTTCATTTTTGCACAATCTAGTATCTTATTTATTACCTCCCATTCCGATTGTTGTACATTGTTGAGATCGACACCACAGGTATTCATGGGCTTATCCCTTAATTTTCTTAGTAACAATATGGCAATTATGTATTGTTGCTTTCTTTTAGGATGTTGGAAGTTAGGGGTTTCTGTACTATGGACTTTTAATTTTGTAAGCTACTTGGAGTCACTATTTGTGACTTGGGCAGTCACATAAATATGTTTAATAAAAATAAAAATTATATTGAACACAGAATTAATAGCATAATGCAATTTACATAGTATTTATTTATATTTATTTATTTGTTAATAAATAAATTTATTTATGTGTGCTGACCATCTCACCGTAAGTCTACTCAGGCTGGCTTACAACAATAAAACAGGAAAAAAATGATAAGTATAAACATAACATCAACAAGCCATAAAACAATCAAAGAATGGAAGTGCAACCATAAGAAATTTAAAAGACGGGCAGAGGGAGAGCTGGAAGCACTGTAGGGAGGTGGGGCCAGCTAATAAGTCCAGTAGCCATCTCCAGTGATGGGGTCCCCAGACAGCAAGCAGAGCCAGGTCTTTAGCCTCTTGCAGAAGGATAGGAAGATGGGGGCAAACCTCAACCTGTGGGGCAGGATGTTTCAGAGGGTCAGAACTACAGCAGAGAAAGCTCTTCTCCTGAATCCTGTCATTTGGAGTTCCTTGACAGAAAAGGATTCCCAGTTGACCTCCTTTGCTAGCACGATTGGTGTGGACTTGTCTTAGTAGAATGAGAAGGTTTACCAAGTGATCTGGACCTATGCCATGGAGGGCTTTGAAGGTCATAAGCAATACCTTGAACTTCACCTGGAAGCAAATGGGCAGCTAGTGTAGCTTGCAAAGAAATGGTGTGACATGGGCCACTCTAGGGGCCCTAAGAACTGCCCATATCGCTGCACTGTATGCCAGCTGTATCTTCCAAATGCTTTTCAAGAGTAGCCCATGTAAAGTGCTTTTCTGTAGTCCAAATATGAGATGCCTCAGAGCTTGAGTGACTGAGTGCAGGGACTCCTGATCTAGGAAAGGCCACAGCTGGTGCACAAACCGAAACTCTGCAATGACTTTCCTAGTCAGAACTACTATCTGATCTTTGAGTAGCAGTTACGACCCCAGGGGAACCGTGGAGTCCAAAAACCCCTGGAACTGGGTCTGAATGGGATAATATAACCCCATCTAAAATTGAAGATGTCAAACACTTGGATCTTGAAACTCCATGCACCCAAAGCCACTCAGTCTTGACAGGCTTCAATTGTAGCCCATTGTCCCTCATCCAGGCCCCTACAGCATTCTAGGCACTGATTATAGAGTATATAGAATACTCTATTTCTCTCTGGGAAACTGATTTTTATGAATGTTTCCAATTCTCTTTTATGGTCATCTAAGTTACTGATCAATCCAAAATCCTGTGGTAATAATTCACAGTCTACCTATGTGCTGTGTGAACAAGGGGTTCTGTTGTTTCTATATTTTCCAATTGGTTTATTGAATGACTCCTGGTCTGTGTATTAGAGCAAAGGAAAAATTCTCTCTGTCCTCTCTTTCCACACTACACTATATTTTATACATACAGATAACAGTTTTCCCCTAGCGTTTTTATTCCAAAAATAATCTCAACATTCTAGATTTTTTTGGGTAGGGAAGGGGTTCATCCTCCTTGGTTTACTATGGTTGTCATTTTTTGCATTTTATATCAACACTTTTCAAAGAGTTTTTTTTTTTCAAACAAATTTTTTATTGGTTTTACAAAAAATAATCAGGAAAAGGGATGGTGGATAAGGTTACAAATTTTGACAGTTACATAATGCAGGAAATGGCCCTCCCCCCATTCACATAACTTTCATTTATTAATACATTAAGTTGTTACTACTTAGTAATATTTTGTCAGCATATTTTAGCCTTTTATCTTCAAATAATTTCAATCATTTTATATCAAACAGATTTTCTAGTTCATTTTTGTGATCTAAGTTTTCTCGATGTTGCCTCTTCTCTCCCCACCAGCAAGGCTCCAGCACCTCCCGTGTCCTGTATGTCCCGTGTAGTGTCATCAGATTTATCCAGGAGGACTTTGTTTTTTTCCATGAAGGCCTCAGCCTCCATAGTTGTGTTAATTCTAACTCTAGTGTCCTCCCAGAATATCAGCATACCTTCTGGCATGAGCCATCTGAACCACACCCCTTTCTGGTATAATTTCTTTGCTAGAAGCGAATATTTTTTTCTTTTATCTCTAACTTTCTTAGGGATTTGTTTCAGGATGGCTATTTCTCTATCCTTGTATTTTAATACTTGCCCCCTTTGTGCACTCAGAATCTCATCTCTTGTAGTCTTTCTGAGAAATTTAATGTGGACCTCCCTTGGAACATTATGTGTTCTGGCGTATGCTGAGTTTACTCTATAGACCAGGTCAATATCCCACCCCAACTGTTGTCTGTCTTTTTTTATATATTCAGCCAATAATTTTGTCATAATGTCCCTCAAGTCTTCATCATCAGCCTCAATTACATTTTGAAATCTAAGGAAAAAAGACATCCTTTCAAACTCCATTTTTATCTGATGGTTCTCAAGTTCTTGGTTTCCTTTCTGGACCCCCCCCCTCCCTCCTCATCTCAGCTGTCCCCTCCTCCAAAAGTTCCAATCTTTGTGTATTTTGGGCTGTTCGGTTCTGGTTTTCTCTGAGCTGTTCATTCATTTCTTTTAGTTGATTCTTCAGTTCCTCCTGCCCCTTTAAGATCGTTTGAAACATCTGTTGGGTTAGGTCCACCTCAAGGTGTATGATTGTTTGTATGTTTTAAATTTATTCCTGTACACCGCCCCGAGTCCCTCCGGGGAGAGGGGGAGGTCTAGAAATTTAATAAATTAATTAAAAATTAAAGGGGTTTAGGCTGGAGCAAAGATGTTAGTGTCTGTTGTCCACTGGGGCTAGACGTTGAAGATGTTGGGGCAGAACCAGCAAAGCCTGGTTTCCCCGGTGGTGGTTTTTTTTTTTTTAAACAAAGTTTTATTGGTTTTTTGGTGTTTTACAAAAGGAAAAGGTATGGGGAAAGTTACAAATTGTGGCAGCCGCAAACTGCGGTAGGTATACGCCCCCTCCAGACTCATGGTGTACATTTGCATAGCATTCAAATATTACATAATAACATATAGTCAGTGTGGTAAATTCAAAAATAATTTCAATCAATTTGTATCATGTGGATTTTCTTACTTATTTGTGTGATCTAAGCTTTCTTGATGTCGCCCCATCTCCCCCTGTTGGCAGTGCTCCGGCACCTCCCGTGTCTTGTGTATCTACTGGGATGTCTTCTGGTTTTTCTAGGAGTAATTTATTTTTTTCCATAAAGGCCTGCGCCTCTATGGGTGTGTTAATTCTGACCCTTGTCTCCTCCCAGAATATTAACATACCTTCAGGCAGCAACCAACGAAACCACACCCCCTTCTGGTATAATTTATTCGCCAATTGCGAATAATATTTTCTTTTCTCCCTCACTTTCTTGGGGATCTGTTTCAGTATAGTTATCTCCTTATCTTTGTATATCAGGGCTTGTCCCCTTTGTGTATTCAGAATTTCATCTCTTGTGCTTTTCCTAAGAAATTTAATGTGCACCTCCCTGGGGACATTGTGTGTTCTAGCATATGCGGAGTTCACTCTATAGACCAGGTCTATTTCCCACCCCATCTGTTGTTTTTCTTTCTGGGTATACTCAGCCAGGATAGTTGTCATGATGTCCCTAATGTTTTCATCATCTGTCTCCATCACATTCTGAAATCTAAGATAAAAGGACATTCTCTCAAACTCTATTTTCATTTGTTGGGTGTCAAGCTCTTTATTTCCCTTTTGCACGCCCTCCACCCCCCCCCCCTTTCATCTCAGCCGCCCCCTGCTCCAAGAGATCCAATCTCTGTGAGTTCTTATCAATTTTTTCCTGGTTCCCTCTAATTTCTTCTTTCATCTCCTTCGGCTGTTTCTTAATTTCCTCTTGTCCCTGTAAAATTTGCTGAAACATTTGATGAAACTCCAAGTCCGTAGTTTTAACTTGTTTAAAAGCTGTCAATGTTGATTGTGTGCTCGGACTTGAGGTTGCAGATGTCGGGGCAGAGGCAGCAAAGCCGGACTTTCCAGGAGGTGGTCTTTTAGATGTCATTGTTAGTAATAAAGAGTCCAGTCAGTATAGAGAAGAATCAGTCAGAGTGGTAGAGCAGCCAAGGGGGTTCGGGGGGGTAGAGAGACCAGGCACAAGGGAACTCTCTAATCACCCTGGCAGGGAACAGACGTTTTTCACTCCAGAAAGTTCAAAGAGGTCACACTCCAACTAAATGGATCTTCAAACCTAAACCCTTAGGCTTTAAGAAAACTTTAAAAAAACACTGAATTCACATACTTCCCTTTTTAAATAACTTCCAGAAATTACTTGTTAACATTTTTAGCTGTTAAGAACCTTTAGATCAACCAGTTTTATAGCACTGGGCTTCCTTCAATCGTTAGCAAAAAAAGTTTTAAATATAAGCTAACAATTCTTAATAAACAGCAAAAAGGTGATTAGAACTTTGATTTTGGAAATGGACCAAAGCTCCAGATGGATTTGAAATCATATTTTGGAATGAATTATAATTCATGTAGGAAAAATGTTTTTGTTTTGAATTCTCTTAAAAAAACGTAGAATAAGACTTTAAAGATTGGATGCTAGAGGGAACCAAGAGGAACTAAAAGATTACAATTAAAGGAGAAAAATACTAATACAGAATATTTTAACACTGGATTATTAAAGAGTATTTTGAATAATAGATCCAGAAATCCTTTTTAAAAATGTTTTTTCTAGTCAGTTTTACCTAACAAGAATGACACTGGACTGAAAGTGATTTAAAAATGACAGGCTATAACAGTGGGTCTCAACCTTCCTAATGCCGTGACCCTTTAATACAGTTCCTCATGTGATGACCCCCAACCATAAAATTATTTTATGTTTTCTGTATTTTTTCAAAAATATGTGTTTTCCAATGGCCTTGGGCAACCCCTGTGAAAGGGACGTTCAACCCCCAAAGGGGTCGTGACCCACAGGTTCAGAACCACTGGGCTATAAGAATGATGTGGAAAAGAATGCCACATTGGACACACAAAGAAAACCAACAGATGTTTTAAAGGCATATACAAATAGCCAAGAGAATGGCCTGGATAATTTTCTTATATTGGATTTATAATAGAGGCTTGTTAAAACTTTGAAGAATTTATAAGAATGAATAAAAAAATGCAAAGAAATCAAATTTTAGGACATTATTTAAAGGGGCTAAATACCAAGATTGTTAAAAGTAAAAGGTAGGAATATAAAATTGCTTTATTTTATCAAGGTTAAAATAGAAAATGTTATCTTTGATAACTCTGAATGGACTTTTGCTGATTAAAATTTAAACAACTCAGCTTTTAGGCTTTTTATATTCAAGAGAGATGGGATATGGGATCATTTGTTGCCTTTTAAGAGAAGATAATTTATTAAAATTACTTCCTCCTTGTGATGAAGGAGGAAGTAATTTCTTCATATATATGTTTTATTGTTTTTTTCTATTTTTCTCTCTCCTGCACTATTTTTCTTTTATTTATATTGGTAATTGTAATTTCTAATATAATTGCTATTTTTTTTAAAGGAAATCAGCTGGTTTCTAAAACTAAACCTTTAAATGGTCCCCTATTTCATGTCAATTGTAGATGCTTTCATATATCTACATAATCATAATAAAATCTATCTTTCTCAAGGAGTACAGATATGTGCCAAATGTAATATAACCTAATACATTTCAGCAAATATAAACTGCAATTTATTACTGATAATTTCTATTCCAAATGTTGGGAAGTGTTGTAAAGGTAAATCTTTTAAAAATTATGTTATAAGTAAATTGGATCACAAGCCAGTTTTTTTTTAAGAAGTACACAATTAGCTAGAAGGCATTTTTCATATTTTGTAACAGCTGCCCCACAACTGCTTTGAATAGTTTGGACCAACTGCAAAGAAGTAAAACTGAGACCACAAATACCCCAAAAGGCAACTGCCCTGAAAACTGTCTTCTAATTTTGATACATCAAAAGTATCCATCTTTGTAATTGTAATTATTCTACTTATTTCAGACATGTCAAGTAGCTGCTGCAGAGGTCAGTCTCAGATCAGTCTGTGTTGGATGCAAAGTTCTCCAGGGGCAAATGCAGCTCTCCCAATTTCTTTCACACAGGCCTAGCAATAGAGCTGGGCCTCATTTCCATCCAGCCTGTAAAGGGATCTCTTTGGAAGCATCTGAATGTAGACCAGCTGTCTTTCAGCTGCCTATACAGAGGCATATTGAATCCTTATGATGGAATGGTGATGTGAACGGTGTATGCAAGGGTGTGTGAATGTCTATAAATGATTTGCCAATGTGTAAAAGGGACTCCTGTTTAGTTTGTCTCTGTTTCTAAGTTGTCTCAAATATGAAGGGACTCATTTGCAAGTGATCAGAAATATCTTCAGGGAGGGGATTTTAAAAAAATCAAGATGGCAGCCACAACTATGTAGCCAAAGCCACAGCCTTTTGTATTACACATCACAACAAGTTAAAAAGAGATGAGGCTTTGATTGCATAGTGTCTGGCCTCTTGCCTAATTTTTTTACTCCCCTTTGAATATCTCTGCAAGTGATTCTGGAAAGTGCTATTTTTAGAGTGAGGCTAGGATTTCTGAAGAATATAGTATGCATACAGCTGTTTTTCTAACAGAATTTTTGATACAGTGCATGGATCAAATTACAACTTCTTCTTTCAGAAAAATTATGTCTTCTAATTCACCAATATATAGAGGAGTACAGAATCATATTCTCCTGTTTAATAATGTCTATATTGAAGGACCCATTTATTTGAATACAAAACAGATAAAGTGTTTCCCCCCCTCTGTGATTCCAAAACCACATGAAACCATTTTCACTCATCTGTCTGTTAAATAGTTCTAATTCTGGCCCGGAGGAAAATGAATTTCTGCTGTAACTGGAATTTCTGCTGTAACTGGAATTGGGAATTTCCAGAGACTTTTGGTTACAATTGTCACTATCTCTCACTATTGGATGTGGTGATCCTAAATATTAGAAGATGAACAAATAACCAATTATATGTTCCTTCTCCCTACTCTAAAAGATCAGGTGCATAGCTTGAGGATTTATTATTGGTAGAAACACAATTATTGTAGTGGTAAAAAGAAGTTCCTATCTTTAGATCATGGCACTCCAAGTGGTTTTACCTTAAGAAGGGTAATCCCAACACAGTTGAAGGACATCCGATCGGGATGGCTGGATTAGTTCTTCCCTGCTTGGTGTCATAAATGCTTAGGATGGTCTTTGCCAACCTTTCTTTCAACTCCCATAGATTCCTAGCCAATTAGAGCAGTTGTAACTCAGTGCACTCTGGGGGGCACTAAGAAATCTGCCTTAAAACCTTAAGGGCAAAGGTTTAACTTTTTTTGATTCAGATATAGTAATAGTATTGAGTCAAGGTTAGTTGTCTTTCCCTTGATAGGTATTTCATCCCAACAACTACACAAAGGAAGATAATGCAACACGCTCTGTGTTGGAAGAATAGCTTTAACTGTTTATAACAGAATTTACCCACAATAGCCAATTATCACCAGCCAAAAACTTAGTGAAATGGAGAATAAAATGTGGGAGAAACCATCTTGAATGGATTTGTCAATTCTCTAAGGGGCAAGCAGACAACATTCATGCAGACAAAGGCTACAAGAATGGAGCAATTAGAAATGATCTATTATGTCACAGAGATGTTTCCCCCCCCTGATTTTCTCCTACACTTAAAAAGCAACTTATGTTAAATTATGGAAGCATAAAACGCACATTTTATATGGTTTGACAGGAATTGTAATATTCTGATGTTTAGAATTTCTAAATGAAGGGCACTGAGAGATCAAAAGAATTCAAGAACTTAATGGCAACTACATAATTGAAAATGAAACATCATTTCAGATGCCTCACGATACATATAAAATGGGGCAGCTCTTTAACTACATGGTCACAGCCACCATCAACTTCTTATATTTATTTCTCGCTTTTGGAAAAACATACAAATTTTTAGATACCTAAACAAGAAATAAGAATGGCAACCATTTTTTAAAAATAGCTCAACTCTTTCTTGCAGCAAATCTTATTTATGAGATAGTGACTCTGAGCAGGACATTTTCCATCCTATATTCACAATACTCTTGGCAGCTGAGGCAGCATTTCAATGGGAAGTCAATATTCTAAAATAGGGCCTCTCTTGCTGGCCTCTTTTAGAGACAGAAGCCCTTTAAACCACAACTGAATATTAAGGAGAGCCTGGCAGCCAAACGTAAACATGTCTTCATACTAAATCACCCGATCCTGCAATGATCACATGTCGACTGAACTAATTAAATATGAAAAGGTTAGGAGAACCATTCCATGATGAATAGAAAAAGCATGACCTTTTGATGAGCAGTTTTTCCCTCCATGTTTTAATTTTGGATACTGTGAAGCATATCCTCAAAAGAATCAGTGCAGAATTTTCGGAAAATGTGACTCAATTAAACATAATACAATACAATACAATAGTAGAGTTGGAAGGGACCTTGGAGGTCTTCTAGTCCAACCCCCTGCCTAGGCAGGAAACCCTATACCGTTCCAGACAAATGGCTATCCAACATCTTCTTAAAGACTTCCAGTGTTGGGGCATTCACAACTTCTGGAGGCAAGCTGTTCCACTGATTAATTGTTCTAACTGTCAGGAAGTTTCTCCTCAGTTCTAAGTTGCTTCTCTCCTTGATTAGTTTCCACCCATTGCTTCTTGTTCTGTCCACAGGTGCCTTGGAGAATAGCTTGATTCCCTCTTCTTTGTGGCAACCCCAACATACTGTAGCTCTACATGCCCCAAATTACATTCTCTTTTTGACACCTTGGCCTCACACATAAAAGGGGGAATCTGCCACTTCTTCCTCCCTATGGGCTTTGCTTAAGGTAAAACTCATAATAGAGTGGAATTACAGCCTTGGGTTTGATTAGCCTTGAAAAGAACAAAGATGATTTTGTCACTCATCTAGTGCTTTAGACCCTTGCATTTTAAACTCTTAAACTTTTGACTACACTCAGAATGGACCAGATATTTCAATCAATAGGATTTCTTTATCATAATTAATGCCTCATGAATTTTAATGAGTCTATATACTGTACTACCTTGTGGTAGTCAACAGAGACATGCCATCTTTTAATTACTACTGTACCAGCTATCTCTCTGGTATATTGTGTTCTTTGTCTCATTGTTTAGTTTTCCTTCTTCTTCTTCTTCTTCTTCTTCTTCTTCTTCTTCTTCTTCTTCTTCTTCTTCTTCTTCTTCTTCTTCTTCTTCTTCTTCTTCTTCTCCTCCTTCTCCTTCTCCTCCTCCTCCTCCTCCTCCTCCTCCTCCTCCTCCTCCTCTTTCCAAGAAAAGCATTCGATGAATGTGCATTGGATTTCCCTCTCACCTCTAAAGAGGTTGCTGCTGAAGTCATAGGCTGAAAAGAAAGCCTCCCACACTTCATTGGAAAGCCAGTCTGGCAACCATCATTCAGTAAGCCTCCTTTCCACTTATTTTGTCTGTAACATGACAGATCTGTCTAGTAGGAAACATTAATTTTATTTATGTGGTGGCTCTGCCACAGAGCCTTATCACATGTTGACGTATATTTCAGGAAGGTGACCTCATGCCTGAAACAGGAGATCACATATAGTATATGGAACCAAAGGAGGGCAAATTAAGGTTGTGGGAAAGTCAAGAATAGAAAACAAAACATTAATAGAAAAAGAAATGTCAGATTATCAGAATCTATTGCTTATTAATTTGTTATTATGATAGAATGGTGGGAAGACTAGGAGAAATGACACATACAGGATGCTGTTGGATGTTAAACATGTTCATTAATTCATTTAACTCAGTATTATCACCATTGGTGGCAGAGACTCAAGTATTTTTCCCAACCCTAACTACAAAAGTTTGGGACTGGAATAAAGTAATGAAATTACTTTACTTTCACCAGAATAATACACTTCCCTTTAAAAAATACTACTAAGAACTTAATTTTTTTTATAACAGAGTGATAGTGGGGTGGGACTTCAATCACAGATGCCATCTTGATGCTTTTAACCTCCCCACCCAACTTTCCCGAAAGCGTTATCATTTTTAAATGCCTACTGTCTTCTACAGTTTATTCTCCTTTATTTTAGGAATTACATTTATTGCCATGTGCATGTATTCATTGTTCCTTTAAAAACAAGCCAAAACCCCAGATTTTGAGTTGTCTCCCCCCCCCCAATACACAGGAATAAGATTTATTTACACTTATTTACATATAAAACTCATTCATCAAAAAGCACCTCCAACAACCACATTATTCTGTGATCCAGGATGATTATACTAAAATCACATATTTATAACAGTGACTGGAACAACAGAAATATTAACCTCTGAAAATAATATAAGTCAAAATCTTTCTTCTTTGGCTGTTACTCAAAAGATCTTATAACCAAGATCAGAAATATAAAACATTGAAGATGGAAAATAAAAACCTGATACCTTAACATCCTCAAGTCTGTAGGATAATCCTCAACACTACTTAACTATGGCACACCAGATGCTACTTCTTGAAATATTTCATCCTCATTCTTCTAGGACAAAAGGCTTTTGAAACGTGAGAAGGAGGTGGCAGGTGGCAGGTGCAGCAGAATAGGCTAACCCAGGGGAAGTTTCTCCTCTCTATTTTAACACCTGTCTTTTTGTTTAGTCTGCTTCATGAACACATACACAGATGCAATTGAAATAAAATGCACAGCAGTGCTAGTTAGGATCTTTGGCTGTCAGAATTTTCCATTACAAGCTTCTTTAGGTCAACACAAGGTTAGCTGTTATTTTTGCATGTCATTTCTGGCATCATTACAGTTTACTTGAGCACTGCGTTAAAAATTCTAAAATCTGCACAAATAATCTCTCTCTCTATCTCATCAAGATCCAGGATCTGTAGAAATTCACTTTGATCTCTCTTAAGCTTTTGAATGGAAGGACTTCTTGCATACGATTTGAAGAAGTCATATCAGGCTTGAACACTGTAAACAATTGCACGCAATCATTCAAACCCTCTTTCCACCATTTTATCATCACAAATGTGTGGCACAAAATGGAATGAAAGAAATTTCATTTTTTGAAAACAAAATTTCAGAATTTGGAAATCGAAAAGAATAAGAACACAAAGCTACAAACTAGGAAAATATAATAGTTAGGAATAGATATAAATGAATGTATATGTGGTCTTTGAAATACAAAGAACTTACTCATTATTTTTGTTGATTCAAAATAACATTTAAACATCCAGCATTAATCTTATATGGAAAACATTATTATTATTGCAAAAATATTTTGCTATATTTAACCTGCATTGAAAGACCATTATTTTATTGCGTTAATTTTTCTACCCACAGAAAACAGGTTTTTGCTCATTTTTGAATATCACTTTAGTGATATTTAGTGAAAAAATAAGTTTATATTTCCAGTGTAAAGCTAACTTTATATTTCCAAACAGGAACAGCCATTGTCCTCTGCAGCTTTGCCATTAAAGTTGGTAATATGGACCAATTTGTTTACCCCTCCCACAAAAACAATCTTTAAAAAATGACAATTAATATAATTTAATTTTAATTGAATATGCCATCTATGAATTATTGTCCATAGTTAATTCTTGATGATTTATTGAAATACTTTAAAAAGAAATACAATTGTACAGAATGTTGCAATAAAATTCATGAAAATCAAATTCACACAATCCTTCCTGAAATATTTAAGATTTTCAAGGGACCCTCCTGTTTTATAAAAATGTTTATGAGATTCATTTTCTATTTTAAAAAGTAGACGTACACTATTTTCTGAAATTTTCAATTGGACTTACTCAATTAGCTACATATTTTATGAAGGAAGGCAACTATTACATTTGCAAAATCTGCTCATTAGTTAAAACATTGGCATTTATTATTAAAGCATAATTGTAGAAAATATTCTATATGGTAGTGGGCTGTGGAGTATAAATTTGAAGGCAAATATTGTCTTAATTTTTTTCCAATCTCTAGAGTGAATTTTAAATGTGGATTTAAATGGCAGAAGTTTTCTTTCTTTATACTATGAGAAAGGAACAAATACATTCAGGAAGCTAACATACTGGTTTGGAGACTGATAGCTCCTTCTGCTGTTTCTTTGTTTCAGCTAGTATATTTCAATATACACTCTAACTGTAATAACACAGCGGCCTGCATTGATTCTTCCCTCATCCTTCAATTTCCTATATTATCATCAAATCTGTTTTATTGTTCAAAGAACTTTTAGAAATGTGTGAAGTTGCTAGTAAGATACACTTTTCTACTGTGGAGTTTTCTGAGTGGAATTGTAATCGGGAAATGCTCCTGACTAGTGAAAAATAAATGAGATCCAAGTCAGTCAGCAAAAGGCTATATCGGCTGCATTTGATGACCAAATAGCCTAAATCAGAGGTGCTCTGTAAAAGAATTGAATTCTAAACAAAAAGATACATGTGTGAACAGTGAGCAGCACTCATCAATTAACATAAAATCAGAAATAATTTGGTAACATTTGATCTCTGCAGGAAGCAAGACAGAAGTTCTAGAAGATATGGTTTGAGACTGGAAAATATTTTTAAAGCTTTGAGTATTGTACAATTCCACTACTCCATCCTTACAATCACCCTTTTAGTTCCTCCATTCTCTACTAAGCTCATTCTTCACTGCCTCTATCTTTGACTATTTTTTTTAAAAAAAAAACTCAACTCCTGGTGACATCAGGCTTCAATTTTCTTGGTATCTTTATCATTGCCCTCTTCCATCATGTATTTTTTTAAAATAACCATTGAAAACCTTCTCTTGGAGGTCAGAATTGTTCCAGAGAGATGCAATTTATCCCCCAAAGTCAGTAAACACAATTTACATTCATTTGAATAATTTATTCTGGGGCCAGAAGTGACACTGTGGACCATAAGATTGATTTTATATGCCTTTAAAAATGTGTCTTGTTGGCTTTCAGTTCATATAATTTTTGACAAAGCACAGAATCAATAAATCAAAGCTGAGGACATGAGAGTTATTTCATCAGTCTTTCATGCCTTCGGTTTAATCAGCTGGGAGGCACTTTAAATACGGTAACTGACAAAAGTATCAGACAATTGGTTTAACAACCTTAATAATTGTTCTTAGTGTTTTATGCAAAGCAAGGGTGTACATCATGCAATTCCTTTTAACTAAATTATGATTTATTAATGTGACAAAAGAGAAATTATTTGGAATTACAGGAGAAACAATTATATTAACTGTATTTTATTTATCTACATAAAGTTTTAAATTCAACGACTTT
Organism: Natrix helvetica; assembly: GCF_964273705.1. Taxonomy (NCBI): domain Eukaryota; kingdom Metazoa; phylum Chordata; class Lepidosauria; order Squamata; family Natricidae; genus Natrix; species Natrix helvetica. The sequence continues at coordinate 239,046,783 of NC_138552.1, forward strand.
GCTCAGCCCCTGCCTATCTTTTTAGAGCACAGTCCAGGCAGGCCATTAAGTGTGGCTTAGAGCAGGGGCATCCAAAGAGAGCTCAAAAAAGTCAAAATGGCAGGTGTGACTGCACAGTCAAAGACTTGATCCTTAACGTGCATCACACATGCATTAAAAAGCAATGAGATTTTGACTGTATGGCCATGCCTGCCACTTTGATATTTTTTGACACTCTCTTGATACCCTTGCTCATCCTGAAATATGTGCTCCTGGAATGCTGCATTTTGCATATCCAGTGAATAGCATCCATATTATCTGAATAAGGTATTGTAAGGTAGGCCAGTGTTATCATCCCTCTGTTTCAAGAGTTTTAAAAAAAGAGGGAAGAGTGACTATGGAAGAGCTACTCGGTGAGCTCATACAGATGAGATTTCCTTTCACTTGTCCTGCTTTCTCTTTTGTGCCTGTTTCTAGATTGTTAGCAAGGATTTGCCCTCTTATTATTTAACTAGCCCATCTAGATGGGTGATGTACAATAATGATGCAAAAAAAAAATAGACCAAGTCTTCATGAGCAGTTCAGTCATTCAGTCATAGCACTGTACTAGCTCATCATGGGTTCAGCTTGAATGGAGGATCTGATTTTCATCAACTAGCATAAACAGAGCCACAATTGGTAATAGTTTAACCCAAATCACCTTTTCCCATATTTAATCGCAATAATCCTGCACTGAAGGTAAAACTATTCCCATCACCCAATCAGAACCTTTCTTCTCTTTCATTGGACAAAGGCGACTTTTTCTACTTTATCTACAAACTGTATGATGTCTGCTGCAAGGAGCTCTGGTTCCTCAAAAGCTGCAAAATGACCTCCTTGAGGCATGAAGTTGAATGAAACGATGTTAAGATATTTCTTTTGAGCCCATGAACGAGGAATGTACAACATTTCATTGGGAAATACAGCAATTCCTGTGGGAACCTCCACAGGCAACCTGCAAAGCAATGATATAATTGCATAATGAAAGGCATGATCTTCTACCAACAATATTGCTTTCTTGAGCCACAAGCAAAAGGTAAAGAGGCACGAAACATAATCCTACCTACACAAAGACAATTGAACATAAATCAGTAGGATTTATTTCCAGGAAATATGTGCCTCAGAGTTAAGAGTAGGTAGGAAGTGATCAAACTGCAGTCCTCTAGATATTGTTGGGTCTCAGTCTTGATTATACTGTAAGATGGAAGTCGGAGTTTGTTATTATTTATTGAATCTGTATTTATTATTTATTCAGTGTCTGAAGACTGTTGGGAACTGGATGAGATAACAGAGTGGCTGTATTTGGACACGCAAACACACCCAAGACAAGGTTCTTTTACCTCTGGTCCTGGATGGGATTGCACAATAGATTTGGTCATCTGAATAGTGCAAATGAGTGTGGAATCTTCTTGGAACTGCTGAAAGGACTGTATTGTAAACAGAAGATAGCTGGTGTTGCATCCTGTCCCTTCTGTTGAGAGAAGGCTGTTAAGTTTTAATGTTGATGGCCTCTTTGACCCCTCTTTCAAACCGCTGGTCAAGAACGTGAACTTTGCTGTCTTCAAAAGAATGACATTTATCTTTCAAATGCAGATGGAATGCTAAATCTTATCCTGATGGGTTTATTCTTTTATGAAGTATTTGTTTTGTTTCTCCAATGTATAGAACTCTACATGTCTCACTGAATTGTATTGCATATATCACATTGCTCAGTTTATGTCTGGGAGTTTTATCTTTGGGATGGGCAAGCTTCTGCCTTAGTGTATTTTTGGGTTTAAAGTGTGTGTGTGTATGTGTGTATTGTGTTGATTGAAAATATTCCTGGGTTTTTCAGATATTCCTGCAAAGTATGGAATGATAATGTTGCTTCATTGGTTCTTCTCTTCTTTGTCTGTTATGGAGGACCTCTTGCTAAGACTCACCACTCAGTGGAGCACAAAATGGGATTGAAGAGAGAACCTTATACCACCAGGCTGAAAGTTTGCCTACCAGCAAAGATGGAAAACAAAAACAAAAAACCCTAAAACACATCAAGGAAGCCCTCAGAACCAATCGCTATCCCAATTGGGCCTTCATCAAATTCAAAAAAAGATCCAGCAGAAGCTACTCCATAACAGACAAAGAAGAGAACAACAACTACTGAATTACACCTAGAGGCAAACTGACAGCCAATGCAGCTTGCAGAACAGAGATATAACACTGACCATCCTAGAGATACAGACCATTCTAGAGCAAGAACTCCAAAATAGAAATATGGCAATCACTTACTTGTCATGTTTTTCTACGCCAATACCCTTCCCCAAAAGTTCTTTGTAGAAGCGCATTGAAGAAACCACACAACCTGAAGTCCAATAGATCATTACATTTGTGAGAAGGTCATCCAGAGTGAACTTCCTGAAAAAGTACAATTGATGCATTGTAATTAATCTCTTTTTACAAACAGTAGCTAGTGCAGCTCACAAGGAATGTAGGCAGTTGCCTTCTGACTTTACTCTGACTCATAATAAAGGGCTCCTATTGGGTTTTGCCTGAAGGCAGCACAATTGATATTCCTCTTCCCCTCCTGGCATCCAAAGCACCAGTAGCCATTGCACTCTTCCTCAACTGTTGTTAGATTTAGCAGAGATGGCCAAATTGACTGCTTTGATCAAAGAAAAAAATAGAATTATTTTTGTTTCTGCTTGGACTTTGTGCTTGGTGTGGAAAAAAATTAAATGAATAAAACTGAATCCTAAAATTTTGATTTTGGGATTTACTGATTCATAGGTTTGTTGTTGTAGAAATGGCTAGTTTATATTATGCAAAAGTAAAAAATTGAGGTTTTGTACTATTTACTGATTCATAGGTTTGTTGTTGTAGAAATGGCTAGTTTATATTATGCAAAAGTAAAAAATTGAGGTTTTGTACTATTATCTTATTCTACTGCACCAAAGGGAGTCAGAAGTCAAGACCTTTTCTTTCTTTTTTCCTTTTGCCCCATACTTTTCCCTTCCCTTTCCCCTGCCTACTTCCCTTTTCCCTACTATTTTCTTTTGTATTTTTGTATTTTATATTATAAACTAATAAATATAATATGCCAACAGGAAAAGAGGTGTTAGATTTCAGCTTCCATAATTTCAGGCCAATATACTAATGGAGTTGAAGCCAAAATTACTGGAGCACCCCTATATTGGAAATGGCATTTTCAATCTGAAAATGAAACATGCTGAGGTCTTCTATTTCTAAATATCCTAAGGCTGCTTTTAGGTTTCTGGAATCTATTTGGGGCTTGTTGCCTTTGACATTAGCCTAGCAGTTGTGTTCAATGGAGAAGACTTCTTCAGCTTCCCACCTGGGTGTTACATTGATCTTGCTTGCAAATTTCATCACTTCATTCAATTATAATTTTTAAAAATTATCTTCCCTGATTGAGTAAAATTGTTATATGGCTAAGACCATAGCTGGAATGCCTTCTCCCACCTATTTATTCTCTGACAACTTCGTATTCCAATTTCCTACTTGATCTTACATGCCAACAAAATATATCTTAACTTAGCTTCCTCTAGATGGGCAGGAATACAGCTCCCATCATCCATACTTAAAACCACTAACTGGCAACTAGCTATTGTATTCCAACGCATCTATGGAGCCCTGGAGTGGCTGCTATGCAAACCTAACTGGGAATAAATCCCAGTGATTTTATTTTAGATGTAGGTGTCCATAACGTTTAGTATAAAGAAAATGAGAGAGGGCAGAAATGTCACTTACAGTGACTTTGACAAACACATTATTCTTTTTGGCTGTGATTTGCAACATCATTTTAATTAAACTGTTTTCTCTCCAGAATGGTAAGAGTAAATGAGTACTTTGTGATATTTATTATTCATGAACTGAATCTCACCATATGCAATTAATAATATATTAACTAAGAAGATGATAAAAACACGAGCAATTACTGCCTATTAATGCTGCATCTGTCACTCAATGCAAGGAAAATGTATCAAATATTTCTGAAGTGAACTCACTGTTAATAAACACCTAATAAATATCATTGCCCAGTATACCATTGCTTTCAAGGCAAGCTACAAGCTGATACCATTCCAAGCAATTTTTTAAAAATTAAGGTTTGACTGAAATGAAATCATTTGATTTCATTTCATTCAAATTCAATTCATGTGAAAGGAAATCATAAGATTTTAAAAACAGAGTCATAATCTCTCAAGTGCTCTGGGTGGGTTCTAGCAACAATAATAACACATTAATAAGAAGTTGTCAGAAAACCAATTGTTGGTACCCAAAATTAATTTGACTCTTTAGGATCAGGGAACATAACTTACATCCTAGGAGCAAACATTATTTTTTTCATGGTTTTTTGTATAGCTTTCAACCCTATCATCAGCAGATCTCTTTACTTTAAATCACAGCCCACTACCAGGCCTTGAGCCATTTGGAACTGGGCTATGGAAGTGGAGGGTGAGCATATGCGCACATCCTCATTTTTGAGAGTAGTGGGTGAGGATGTGTGTGTGCTCCATTTGCACCAGGCCCATCTCTCATGCAAACCGAGCTGTGTGTACCTTTGACCGCCACGCACCTAGAACCATCTTCTCTTTCCTCCCCCCCTCCACTGGTCCACAAAGCCAGAAAGGTTAGGGAACTCGGCTTTAAATGAATAAAACTGAATCCTAAAATTAGATGTTGTAGAATGCAGGTCAGAGGGAACTAATGGACTCATTCCCTTTCTGTGAGCATATAGTTGACCAGAATAAAATGGAGCACTAGATTATATGGACCTATAATTTGATATATCACACATTGTAGTATCTCAATTACCTTATTTTGTTAAAATTATGTTTTAAAATATTTTTAAATTATCATAATCCTTCTCCTTTTCAATAAGATTTTAGCAGAGAGATTCCATGAGGATTTTGTGCAATGTACAGATCTATTGCTAAACCAAAGCTTCATCTGTCTCTCTCACAATTAGCTCTGCAATTTGCAAGCAAGTGCACAATTTGTAAACAGCTTTACAGTACGGATGAGCAATCTATACTAGTCTCCACACAATCAATGTCTCATAGTGAATTTCATGGGGCATCAACTTGGAAGCTGCTGAGGCAATGCTTCCTATTCATTCATTATTTATAATTAACCATATTTTAAAAATCAGTCAAGTAGAACAGTGATAAAGTACAAGATATCTTATAGGTATCCCTGACTCCACAATTTATGCCACAGGAAAGATGCCCCATAAATGAAAATTAGGTTTTGCACACTGTAAGAGTCACGTTGAACTAAGAATTAAGTTGAAACATGGGAGAGCTGTTCTATAGAAGTTCTTTTTTTCTAGTTCAATAAAATTACAATCATCAGCAGAACTCATTGCATGATTAGTCCTCAGAAGAGCATTGTGGAGCTCCTAACCCATCAGTGTTTAAGCATATGAACACATCGCAGAACAACATAAAACAAATAGATACAATATAATTTGGGACAATTAAAGTCAGCTAAACTACGCTCGGGATGGGGTGGTAAATAACACCTACTTTTCTAATCCGCCATCTTCTAGTTTTTTAAAACTGCGATCAGTCCATGTAGAAAACTTCTCCAAGATGTATGCAGCCAATCCCACAGGAGAGTCATACAAGCCACAGCCTAGGAAAAAAGAGAAAGTGGCGAGTTTCAATTTAGATAACTTTCAGATGCCTCTTTTATAATGGAATGCTTTCTTTTGAAGTGTGTGTGGGGGGGGAATTGCTCATTGCTGCCTAGGGAACTATTAGCTAAAAGAGTGAGAAGCCCATAACTGGCAGAAAAAGAAACTTGGAAAGGATCTGCTCTAACTTATTATGTGGTAAAAAGAGACAGTGAGATTTCTACTTTCAGACTTGTAAGATTCTGTTAATTTAGTCTTACATTAACAGAATCTTATGAGTTTGAAAGTACACATCTCCCACTGACTCTTTTTATCACCTGATTTCATTACTAATTAAGCAGAATTAGAAGTAAAATCATCTTGCTGTGTTTCTTGTTTAATCTACTTGGGGGGCTTATGGATACATAACAAATTACTGTCCCCAGATGACATTTAATAAACAGATTCATGACAAGGAACATTATGGGAGAAACAGCATGTATCAAACACTGCAAAAGAATTAAGACACTGCACACTGTTTACCAACACTAGCAGTTCCCCATTTAATCCAATGTTTTAATAAAGGGAAAACAAGAAGTTTAAGAATGTTCCTTGCAACCCACTTGTATCATATTAACTATGAAGCTAAGTCAAGACTTGTCCCTGCCTTGTCGGCCCACCAGCTTTCCCTTGAAGGCAGAACTACTACCATAAGGAAAAGAAGCTCATTGTGTTTCTCATCTGTTTCAAAGAATGCTTCAATTGGATAGATGGCAGTACTTTTACTCATATATACTAGTACAGGTTACACAACTCATGGCTTACTAACCACTGGAAGCCCCAATAGGTATCCACAGAGCTCAGTGACTACTGAAGGTTCCCAACCCCCTTTTGTGAAGTCCTTAGAACAGATTCATCTACAGAGAAGGTCAAAACACTCAGAGCCAACAATGCATTTGAAGACTTGCCTCAGTCTAAACTACACACCTGAGATTTCACCTACCTTCTAACTAGCTTTGACCCGTTAGCATTTTGGTTCAGCCAAGGTTGGCTACATTAGATGCTTCTTACCACACCTAACTGTAACTAAAAAAAAAACCCAAAGGTGCATTTCCTGATTCTATAAATACTTGTCTGCAAAAACAAGCACACGCAATGCTCAAAGCAAAAGCTTCTCTTACCTACAGTGTCTGGCTTTGTAGCTTGAAGGTGCATATAGCCAGTCTCTAGAATAAGTTTAGAGACCATTTTTTTGAAAGGAAAGATCTGTTGAATATCTTCTGCCTGGAAGCCAAATAGTCCTGGGAAATATTGTCCCAGTAGAATGGAGAGTTGCTGCTTGTAGCTGATAGCGGTCAGGAATACTACATTTAAGTGAATGCCTTTCACGTGGCTAAAACAATTGTTTAGAAAGAAGTCAGGCACTTTAACAATAACATTGTGATTTGTTCAAATTTGTATATTTATGTCTTATTACTCAAAGTAAAAATGACACACTTGATTCTTCAGGATATTACAGATGTAAAATAAATCTTCAACAGAAGTTTTGGGGACATAGTCATGTGACTCTCAGCCATTCTGCTTTAAAGTGGTACATCCAGATGGCATAAGTTACACTATCTAGCAACTCTATGTAGCGTGTCCATTGGCTGAAGAAGATGGTCCCTGCAATTCAAAAGCTTGAATGATAACTTGGAAAGACTAGTTCAATTTAAGAAATCAGATGTTTAGTTTTTTGGCAGGTCATTATTGTTGTCAGTAATTCTTTTTCCCAGACCACATCCATTGATAGGTCACTGCCTCTATGGACAACTCCTTCCTTTAATCAAAAATATACCCCAGAGAAAAGAGGTTCTCTTACTGTGCAGGGACCTCTTGAGCTGCCAGCTGTATGCTAGAGTGTTAAGATGGGGATGAGGTAAGAAGCCCCATGGATATTTTGGTTTCTGTTCTCATTATGGACCACATCCATCCAGTGCAAAATCTGACAAATTCTATCCTCTGTGTATTCTTGTATTTATACAATCACTGACAGTTAATGTTTTCAGAAGTCAGCTTAAGGCAGTGGGGGGTTCCTACTGGTTCGGCCAAACCAGTAGTTTGATGGCAGCGACCCAGGCCTGACACACCCCCAAACTAGTTCTCCAAACTAGTTCATCTTGTTTTTCAGTTCTGCGCAAGCGTAGAACAATTTTAATTGCACTGTGCATACATGTGCAGTTCGCATCATGCACAGGCAGTGCACATGAAGCATGTGCGAGAAGTGTGCACACAAGCAAACCGGCAGTAGTGACTGCAGGAACCCACCCCTGGCTTAAGGGATATTAAAAATACAATGCCAGTAGACATCCATTCATGGTCAAAAAGGAAGAGAAGACAATAAAGGAACTAATATTTCTTTGGTTGTTTTTTAACATACAAATAATCCTTGACTTATGACCGGTCACTTATCATTGAATTGTGATTGTTTTGAAAATGGCAGCCCAGCAATGAAGAGGCCTACTCTGTTTCCCTAACATGAACTCTGGAAAAATCCACAATGGTTTGCAGAGTTCAAGAGCTTCTTGAAGCTCACTTTAAGGAGGCAGAGTTAGTCCCTCCATTCCTGGGCTATGTGGCATGATCCCAGAAGCAGCTGCTATTTTTGGAGTGCCCATAATTCAATGAAGCTGCCATGAAAATGGCAGCCACTTCTGGGATTGCACCATGTGACCGAGGAACAGAGTGGCAAACTCTCCTTTCCTAACTTCCAGAAGTCTTCCAAAGGCAAGTGCACAATGGGTGATGTGGGGTGAGGAGGAAGGTGCTGGGCCCAAACAAGTGATGGAAAGCAGAGCACAGGCTATCTTAGGGAGTGTGGGAGGTCTTTGGAGGCCTGGGGCAGAAGCTGCACTAGACCTCCCAGGAACTTCCCCAGAGTCCCTGAAGCACCCTGTGCTCTGCTTAATGACCTGCTTGTTTAAAAACCACGTTAGGAAGAGCAAGGAAGGTGGGGTCATAAGTGAGGTAATCATGTACAGTGGGGCAAAAAAGTATTTAGTCAACTACTAATTGTGCAAGTTCTCCCACTTAAAAAGATGAGAGAGGCCTGTAATTGGCATCATAGGTAGACCTCAACTATATGAGACAAAATATAAAAAAAAGACCAAACAATCACATTGGCTGATTTGGAAAGAATTTATTTGTAAATTATGGTGGAAAATAAGTATTTGGTCACCTACAAACAAGCAAGATTTCTGGCTCTCACAGACCTGTACCTTCTTCTTTAGGAGGCTCCTCTGTCCTGCACTCATTACCTGTATCAATGGCAACTGTTTGAACTTGTTATCAGTATAAAAGACACCTGTCCACAACCTCAAACAGTCACACTCCAAACTCCACTATGGTGAAGACCAAAGAGCTGTCAAAGGACACCAGAAACAAAATTGTAGACCTGCACCAGGCTGGGAAGACTGAATCTGCAATAGGCAAGCAGCTTGGTGTGAACAAATCAACTGTGGGAGCAATAATTAGAAAATGGAAGACATACAAGACCACTGATAATCTCCCTCGATCTGGGGCTCCACGCAAGATCTCACCCCGTGGGGTCAAAATGATCCCAAGAACGGTGAGCAAAAATCCCAGGATCACACGGGGGGACCTAGTGAATGACCTGCAGAGAGCTGGGACCAATGTAACAAAGGCTACCATCAGTAACACACTACGCCACCAGGGACTCAGATCCTGCAGTGCCAGACGTGTCCCCCTGCTTAAGCCAGTCTATGTCCAGGCCCATCTGAAGTTTGCTAGAGAGCATTTGGATGATCCAGAAGAGGATTGGGAGAATGTCATATGATCAGATGAAACTAAAATAGAACTGTTTGGTAGAAACACAACTCGTCGTGTTTGGAGGAGAGAGAATGCTGAGTTGCATCCAAAGAACACCATACCTACTGTGAAGCATGGGAGTGGCAACATCATGCTTTGGGGCTGTTTCTCTGCAAAGGGACCAGGACGACTGATCCGTGTACAGGACAGAATGAATGGGGCCATGTATCATGAGATTTTGAGTGCAAACCTCCTTCCATCAGCAAGGGCATTGAAGATGAAACGTGGCTGGGTCTTTCAACATGACAATGATTCCAAACATACTGCCCGGGCAACGAAGGAGTGGCTTCGTAAGAAGCATTTCAAGGTCCTGGATTGGCCTAGCCAGTCTCCAGATCTCAACCCCATAGAAAACCTTTGGAGGGAGTTGAAAGTCCGTGTTGCCCAGCGACAGCCCCAAAACATCACTGCTCTAGAGGAGATCTGCATGGAGGAATGGGCCAACATACCAGCAACAGTGTGTGCCAACCTTGTGAAGACTTACAGAAAACGTTTGACCTCTGTCATTGCCAACAAAGGATATATAACGAAATATTGAGATGAACTTTTGATATTGACCAAATACTTATTTTCCACCATAATTTACAAATAAATTATTTCCAAATCAGCCAATGTGATAGTTTGGGTTTTTTTTTACATTTTGTCTCTCATGGTTGAGGTCTACCTATGATGCCAATTACAGGCCTCTCTCATCTTTTTAAGTGGGAGAACTTGCACAATTGGTCGCTGACTAAATACTTTTTTGCCCCACTGTAGATGCTTCACTTAATGACCATCATGACTTGACTATAATAGCCAGGCTCCATTATGGTCATCAGTTGAGGAGTAGCTGTACTATGTATTGAGAGTGTTAGCTTTTTTTATTCCGAATTACGTTTGGGAGGAAGAAAATTGATTGCTTGTGAATGTGGCCTCTGAATATAACCATTATAGTGCAGCATGAGTATAGTACTGAAAGATCAAATACCATTTACGTAGATGGAAATAATATAAAGAATAATATTAAGACTAATTTTAACAGCAGCTGTTAATGAGAAAACAGGAGAAAACTTTCCATAAACTTATTCAGTAAGATATAAAGTGTAACTTGTGAAAGATTCCAATAATCAATCCAGTCCTACTTCTGTAGTAATAATCCAAGAAACATGGCCTTTACATTTCATGATCCAAAATTTGTTCTGGTAAGACTCTTTTTTCATATTCATTTTTAATAAGAAAAATAAGTTGAAATCTCTTGATGACTAAAAATGCATTGTTTTTTCCAGTGGGGGCTCTGTAAAATGAATTTGTCTACTGTAGATTGATACAGTGCTACTCAACAGTCTAAAGCAGAATAAAGACACTTCATCTTTGAGCACTGCTTCGATAAATCTGATTTGAATTTAACCATTACAAAGAAAAAATCTCACCGCGGAGCAATCTGTGCCAGATTTGTGCATATCAGAGACCCATAGTCCCCTCCCTGAATGTAGAATTTATTAAAGCCCAATTTGAGCATTAACTTATAGAAGACACGGGCAGCACACATAGGATTAAAGCCTAGGGGGGAGGGAAAGGAAAAAAACCAAGTAAGACTTTTTTTTCTAAATTCAGATATAAGCAGTTCTTGCAATTGTTCTTTTATTCATATTTAAGACTGTTAACATTTTCCCCTGCAAATATTTTACCAAAACAATGAGATCACAATTACCAATACAGTATTTCACTAGAAAATCATTCCCTATGTTAAATCTTGCCAGAAGTCTCAATAAACTCTAGAAGAGTTGTCTAAAGACTTGCCCAAAATAGACCCCTCCTCTTCTTTTAACAACATGCAGATAACGACACAGGATGTTCATTGAATTCGGGAGGGGGGGGGCTGTTACATGTGATTGGTGGCTTGTATTGAATAAGGGTGGTGCATTTCACAGCATCTTGGATATGGAGAAGAGACATGTTGTTCAAATCCCACTCAGACACTACAGGGCTGACTAGAATACAGGTAATCCTCAATTTACAACAGTTCTTTTAATGACCGGTTGAAGTTACATCACTGAAAAAAGTGACTTGTGACTGTTTTTCACATTTACAACCATTACAGCAGCCCCATGGGCACATGATCAAAATTCAGATGCTTGGCAACTGACTCATGACAATTGCCGTGTCCTGAGGTCATGTGATCACTGCTTGTGACCTTCTGACAAGCAAAGTCAATGGGAATCCAGATTCACTTAGCAACTGGGTTATTAATTTAACAAGTGCTGTGATTCACTTAACAACTATGGCAAGAAAGGTCGTAAAATGAGGCAAAACTCACTTAACAAATGTCTCACTTAGTAACAGAAATGTTGGGCTCAATTGTGGTCATAAGTTGAAGACAATCTATACCTTGGGCCTTTTATTTTTACTCCCCCGTCCCAAACCAGATACCTTGTTTGCGAGGAGCCTCCGAGAAGCCAAAGCCAGGGATGGAAGGGCAAATCATTTCAAAAACATGGTCACCATTCAGGCCATGGTTTGTAGGGTCAGTCAAAAGAGGGATAATTTTGTACAGTTCATACACTGAGCCAGGCCAACCATGGATCATCAATAAAGGCTTAGCAGACTGCCCTTTAGGCAAGTGCGGAGGTTTTATATGAAGAAAATGGACATTGATTCCTACAGGAAGAAAATATAGACACAGAATCTTCAGAAAATAACTAAATAGATAGGTCAACATAATATAATTTTCTGAGAGTCAATAGGGTCCTGGGTTGTGCCCTGTGGATTTCAAATTAGCATCTGTATTCTCAAAATGAAATTGATTGCAGCCTGAAGCAATGGCCTCTCGCTCTCAAAGGTTGCTGGAGAGCAAAAATGTGGTTTGAGCTTCTTTTGCTTTATTTTTAAAAGTAATCTCAATTTACCGACTCCAGCAAAAAGGGGGAGTTGAGGATATCCACTTCAGTGTATGTAAAAAACATTAAAATGAACATATCTTCCTTGTGTGTGTTTATTGGGGATTTTCTGAAGAAAATGTTTTATCTGAACTTATATGCAGGAAAAGAGCCATGTGGTTGAAAGTATCCCTCTGTGCAAGAGAAACAACACCGAAACTGCCTGATTAGCATGGCTGTGACTAGGCAAAATACACCCCCCCTTCCGTGCCTTAAGCCAAGTTCAGTTTAGTTCCTCCACCATCCCAAAAGGGATGTGAGTTGCCAGGAAGCTCAGAGAAAGAGTTCTCAATCTGCAAAGAGGCAAACTGATTGGCCCCATTCAGCACACATACATCCAGGCCATTGTTTCAGATAGCCAGTTGGCCACACTTAGTTTGCTAATGAGCATTGCAACATTTACAGCTGATTATGTCCTTTTTCAAGGACGTGCTGATATCCATGGTTATCCAGGTTTACTACATCTTGTTCTCTCCATATCCTTGGTACAGAAAAGGGAAAGATAACAAAGAGGGGAATGTTGACAATTCAGAGAACAAGAGGAGAAGACTCTTATATCAGGGAAATATAATAAAGGTTTGGGCAAAGACTCTGTTGTGTGTTCACTCATAATTAAAAGGAAGTACCAGAATGCACCGACTGGCAAATAGGGTATGGCAAAGTTCAGGCACAATTGCTAAGAACACAAATGGCTTAAAATACTCAGCTCAAACATACTATAGTAATTATTAGTGGCAAACCTTCAATCTTTGTTTTGAATTGTGGGAATTGATTGAGAATTTCCACTTGTTTCTCCCAGTTGAACTCATTTCTCCAATAAGAGACAATTTTCTTAAGGTAAATTGCATTAAACCCATAATGAAAACAACTGTCCTCTAATGGCTCTACAAATCTTGCTTTGTCAAGTCTTTGATGTAAATCCTAGAACACAAGCAAAGTGTGTACAGGAAAAAGAAGATAAAATTTAAAAAGCTAACTGGGATACCATGTAATGTGCTCTTAATGACTGCAATGAAGTTAAGTAAATATATCACGTATTGTAAGCTATATATTTACTCCCTTCCTGAGAACTTGAAAAAGGACCACTGCTATGTATTTTGATGGGGTACAACATTATTCTACACATGGAAATAATCATGAATAGTTATTATTTATATTTCAATTGAAAGTTATAGATTATATATAATCTTACTAAAAAGCTTTTGTTAAAATTTGCTGTCTCTGTCAACAATATGCCATTATCTGCATATCATATGCTCAACTGAGTAAGAGGTGTTATTCTGCTGGTTCGCCCTGGTTCAGGTAAACCAGTAGCAGCAGCGGCGGGAGGCTCCACCCACTCACCCAGACATCATCACAGACACTCTGCGCATGTGCAGAAGCGCCACACACGAGCGAAGCAAGCGCACACGCTCCCAGTTCCGAACCAGTAGCGAAGGTAAGAGAAAACCATTACTGCAACTGAGGCATCTTTAATATCACCCCAACCAACAAATCTAAACATTTATTATTAGTACATTCAATAAGGACATTGCCCGTTCTCACCTTATTGCTTGATTAATGTTGGTACGCTTTTATTTTTTTCTCTTCTTTTCTTTTGCTGCAGCTGGCGAGCCTTTTCTGAAGGTCTCTGTAGCTAATAAGAGAGCTCTGGATGGATCTGGAGCTCTGTTATCAGCTGCAGAGGCCTTCAGGAAAGCCTTGCTGGCCTTGCCGGATGAAGAAGTTCCTGAAGGCCTCTGGTAGTGAAAAAGAGGCGGGGGGAGGGGGAGGGGCGCACGCAAGTGAGGTGAGTCAGTGGATGACGTCCCCACCCCTTGAAAATAAGACCTGGTGCCTTTTTTTGGTGGCAAAAAAATATATAAAACAGGGTCTTATTTTCATGGAAACATGGGTAAGTCTAAACCAGTGGTTCTCAACCTGTGGGTCGGGACCCCTTTGGGGGTCGAACAACCCTTTCAGAGGGGTTGCCTAAGGCTATCGGAAAACACATATTTTCGATAGTCTTAGGAACCAAGACACCAATTTTATGGTTGGGGGTCACCACAACATGAGGAACTGTATTAAAGGGTTGCGGCATTGGGAAAGTTGAGAACCACTGTTCTAAACACTATTGCTATTAAACAGGGTCTTGCGTAGTCTCATTTCTTTCTCTGTGAAGAAAGCAACTTTCTATGCTTCTTATATCAGTTATACAAATTAAACTCAAGAGGTAATAGTGAGGTTCATCTGAAGTACTTTACAAGTACTTTAATATTTTGCCTGCAATTCTAACTAGTATTTGAGTAGACGTGCTATTGCATTATCTCTCAGAAAGCATGAACAGATCAGTACAACTAGCCCCCATGTTCTACTGTACTTCAATATGAAAGAGTATCTTACCTTGATCTCCTCCTCTGAGGTGACCACCTTAAAAGGATGTATCATTGTGTCTTCAAAGTCAGGCTTCTGTCCTGCAGCCCACCATCCATCTCCTATAGGTAGATCTTCCTTTTTTTTCTTAGTTAGGAACAAGTAGATAATGGTCCCCAAAACAGCAGCCAGTATCATTTCAAGCAACATCTTGACTACAGAGTCGTAATCAGATTAAAGAACATTTTCATCAGAGAAAAGACTTTTTCTCCCCAGAAAGGAGCAAATAATTTTTCCAGTTTTAAGAATAAGGCTTATATAATTTTAATCTGAACGTGAAGCTCAGTAATATTACAGGATTATCTGAAACGGGGTTGAAACATATCCTTTATGCAAGGAACAATCAACGAAGATTTTGGAATATACTTGCAATTATCCATTGTATATTAGTACATTATTTGTTTATTTTATTTATATCCCACCTTTATTATTTGTATAAACAACTCAAAGAGGCAAATATATCTAATATTTCTCCCTCCTCCTTTTCCTTCGATAACAACAGCCCTATGAAATGAATTGGGCTAAGAGACAGTGATTAGCCCAAGTCACCCAGCTGGCTTTCATGACTAAGGCAGGATTAGAACTCATAGTCTCCTGGATTTTGTCTAGTGCCTTAACAATTAAACCAAACTGGCTCTCTGCCTCATATATACACATGTATAGTGCATGTAGCCATTTGAATTGCTGGTAAGGGTAGGAACACTCATAATTAACTAGGAATTATTTGTTTATCACAATCTTTATCAATTTAATTCCATGTATTTTGTGAATGATGAGATTTAATATTAACACAGATAAGTCAGAATTAATCAAGCAAGACAAAGTCTTTTTTTGTAATTTCAAGTTACACAGCATTTTATAAGAAGTCATTTGTTATGGGAGAAAGTCAGATCTTTCAATGGCAGCACTATAGAATTTGTGCTAAAAACGAATAATGCTTAAAGTACCAGTCTTGTGAATCAAGGAATCATACAGATGTTTGTATGATAAAATAAAATATTGTAAATAAAATATTGCAAATACAATGAAATAATCTTATTTACCCTAGTGTTTAATTTAAATAGGACACTGGACTTCTCTGTTATTGTTTGCCATTGTTTCTGGTCTTTTGGGTGTTTCATAAATACATACATACGACATAAAAGCTATTTTGTTTTCATGGAAGATGCTGCATATTATCAGTTGCTTTATTACCGTAACTTTATTTCTGTTAAGATGTTTCAAAATTGTGAATAAAAACAAGTTGTAAATATAACAAATGAAATACAAAAAACAAATACAAAAAAGGACTGAATTGAAATATACAAGTTATTGTCTAACAGAAACCACAGAATTACAAATCACAGAACCCACACCACATCTACCCACACAGATTCTTGATAGAGGAGTTCAAAGGGAATAGTTTTACCAGTCTGCCTTCGGGGCAATATCTGTAATAATCATCACAGCAGTTACACTATGCACAGGGCAAGTGAAAACCATGATAAGAGTATGGTCAATAACATAATGAGTAACCAGAGAAAGTTTATTCAATATTCACCCACACACGCCCACACTCCTCTTTTGAAGCTTTAGTATTTAAAACAGTGATATGGATACAACAGGCTTAGAAAAACATTAAGACACCCTTTTTGTTCCTTATCGTTGAATAGAAAACTGAAAAAAAATAGTTGATGATGTTTGGTACATTAAAACAGAGCACAGCTTCCCTTAAAACCTGTACTGATTACTGATTAATGGGCACACAAAAACATAAATATATTTGTTCACAGATATTTTGAACAAATTGCAGTGATGAAAAAAATCATAAAAACGAGAGTTTGGCAAGACACTGTAACAGAGATGCCAGGAGATGGTAATACTGAAAATTTCAGTGTGGGAAATAAACAGGGAGGATTGGAAATGGCAAACAAATATGATGCAATAGCAATCCAAGAAAACACTGGAACATTCTGCAATTGTGTAAACATATTCCATAATCGCCTTTAATATATGCACAAATAATGATTTCTTAATATTAATTGTTCTGAGATTTTTAAAATATAAGCAAAGTGAAGAATTTTGTATTTAAACAATCACTACTATCTTAGGAATTATGAATTATTAGCACTTCAAATCTCAAACGTATATTTTTTAAGGAAGTTATTATTCAAAAGGTATTTTGGTGTACGGGCTCCCTGAGTTAATCTTCCCAGAATTGTTTCACAGAATAAACAGAATGGTTTGTTTTTGCACTGTTGGTAAATATGATCTAAAAAAAAGAAAAGAAAATCACAATACTGCATCTTTTACTGTTTTAATGAATACCAACTTTTTGTTTTTACTCTTTTTTGCACTCATGGTCAAAATATGGCCAGCTTGCACTTTAGACAGCTTAAGAAAAGTCAGTGCTAGTAAATTTGAGAACTCAAGCTGAAAGGTTAATGAAAAAGGAACTTCAGCTTGCTTTTGCTTTCACTGCAGGAAATATAACAGATCTGGTCCCAGATTGGAGCAACTATTATGAATAATACATCAATAAAAAAGGAAAATAATTCCATTTTCCATATGGAAATCACCAAGTATAAGCCCTTTATACTCCCACCTCTCTTCCAGAGAAATCTGGAGTGCCCTTCCCTGGTTATTTGGGAATTGGGCTGACCCAAGGAGCTCTATGTAATTCTTTCTGCCAAGTTGTTATTTTTCTTCCAATAAATGTGGTGCCATTGAGTCTTTCATCTGGATGCAAAGGACAAAGTTTGTTGCGTGTCTGTAGACTCTCAGTCGTCCAGATCATGGTTGTCCCAAAGGCGCTCTTTCAAAAGGCAGCTGGACTTTGTTTTTTCCTTCAAAATGTTTTACATCTCATCCAAGAAGCTTCTTCAGTGCTGACTAAATGGTGGAGAATGGAAGAGTCGCTGAAGCCACTTGAAGGTTTATTTGTGCCCTGAGGGTCACCTGAATAGTGCAAATGTGTATGGAACCTTCTTGGAACTGCCGAAAGGACTGTCTTATAAACAGAAGATAAGTAGTATTGTATTCCTTCCCCTCTGTTAAGGCTGTTCAATTTTTAGGTAGATGACCTCTTTGGCCTTTCATTCTAGAAGTCCTTTCTGTCCAGAACGTGAACTTTGCTGTCTTCAAAAGAGTGACTTTCGTTTTTGCAATGAATTATAAAATAAAATAAGATACTGTTGAAAGAAATATCCTTCTGGGTTCTGGCTCCAAGTGGGGAAAAAGACACTGGAGACATGGTGGCTGCTTGGAAAGATGGTTTTAATGGTGGATAGGACCACATGGCCTGAGTCCTGAACAGAAAATGTGATCACATGCTTCAATGTTGGTGGAGAAGAAGAGAAGGCACGATGGAGGGGCTTGCTAGGCTTTTTATAACCTGTTCAGTCCCACATCTCTGTTTCCTGTTCCTGTGTAAGAAATGTATTCTGATTGGTTGTCAGACTAACATGGGCCCATGCAGGGGCAACTCTGTAGTCCAGGTTTGGTTGAATTCTCAGAGTTCTCAGATGCCATGTGGTCAGTTGAGTAAAGGCTTATATTATCATGCCTTCATTCCCATCCCCCTGGAGCTGAAGGGGAGAACTCTTTATTATGTAAAGGGACTGGCTTGGCTTTCTTAATGGCCCATTGACAAAGTGGGTGGAGGCAGGAAGCTACAGGGAGCTATTCTCAATTTAAAACATGTTTCTTCCTTTTCACATCCAGGGAAATATAATATTCTGCCTTTTCAATATTTCCTAGGATATTTCATTTTTCTGGGAGAGGGCTGGGTGATAACTTCCTACAATACAAAATGCAGAAGTAAATAGGAAACGGTGGGGAGGAATAGCGGGAAGAGAAGTGAGGAAGGATAAGAAAAAAGAAAAGGAAAAGAAACATTGACTTCTGACTCTGTTGGGGTAAAATAAGGCATTAATATCAAATTACAACTTTTTGCTTTTTTATAATGAGTGACCTTTGTTTTTCAAATGCAGATGGACTGTTGAATCTTGTCTTGACGGGTTTCTTCTCCTATGTTGCGACATGCATTCATGAAGTGGTTGTTTTGTTTCTCCAATGTATAGATCTGCATGTCTCACAGGATTGTACTGCATATATCACATTGCTTAGTTTGTATCTGGGTGTTTTTTTCCTTGGGGTGGACAAGCTTCTGCCTTAGTGTATTTTTGGGTTTAACGTGAGCATGTATGTTATGTCTGGTGTTTGCTTTCTCTGATACACTGTCTCTCCCCCCCCCCCCAACCAGGAAAAAATTAAAGGAGAAAATATATCCAATGCAGTGGTAAATTCAATTTTTTTTGCTACCAGTTCTGTGGGTGTGGCTTGGTAGACATGGCAGGGGAAGGGTACTGCAAAATCTTCATTCCCACCCCTCTCCAGGGGAAGGATACTGCAAAATCCCCATTCCCTCCTCACTCCTGGGAGAAGGATATTGCAAAATCTCCATTCCCACCCCACTCTGGGGCCAGCCAGAGGTGGTATTTTCCAGTTCTCTGAACTATTCAATTTTTCGGCTACCGGTTCTCCAGAACCTGTCAATTTTACCTGCTGAATTTTATCCCTGATCCAATGGTATTGTGGATCATTTTCTTAAACCCTAACCCTGAAAACTTTATTAACTTTGCTCATGGCATAATGTCATCTTGGACTGTTCCATTCCCATTTTTTAAAAGAGCTTGGTTTTTTTTAGTCCCACAGGAAATGATCCCTGTGTTCCCATCTCCAGCCTTCTCTGTGGGAGCGCCTTCCCTCTGGAATGAGCTGCCCCTGGAGCTTCGCATAATCCCTGACCTCCGGTCCTTCCGACGCGCCCTAAAAAGTTGGCTTTTCCAGCAAGCCGGCCTGGCCTGTTAATTTTATTTAATTTTTAAAATGTGAGTGTTATATAAATTGGGTTTGTTTTTTGGACTGTTTCTAATTTCCTTTTAACTTTTGTACTATGTGTTTTTTAATGCTGTACGCCGCCCTGAGTCCTTGGGAGAAGGGCGGCATATAAATCTAATAAATCCAAATCCAAATCCATACAAATAAAATCCTTTCTTCTTACATATCTCAACAATTAAACCCTCTAGCTTGACCTTCTCCTTCTCCAACTCATCAAATTTGCAATTTTCAGCTGGTCACATTCTGGTTTTTAGAAGGCAACCGTCAATAGGAACTCCAGACGCCTAACCAGCATTTCTACTTGAGAAATTAGTGTCTCAGAGGCCTTCCCTGTGTTGGATCTTTTCTACATCATTTTATTTGATGGATTGATTCCTCCCTCCTTTTTAAAATGCTGCTATTCAAGACATTCATAACAGAACCCGTCTCCCCAAGAAAGGAGAAAAATGAAAAGATAAAATTAGTTCCCCCTACAAGCAGAAGCTAGAAAGTGGAAAACCAAAATTTGGTTTATTTTTTTAATATGCTTTGTTTTCTATCAAAATTACCCTATGCAAGCTAGCACTGCACATAGTAATCACATAAGCAAACAATATATTAAGAAAACCAGAGAACAAAATGAGCTGAAGACCAGACATACCTCTTTGTCGTTTTCCTCTTCATTGAACTCATGCAATATCGAACCTCTTTTTAAAGCCTCCTTGCTATATGTCATAGGCAGCCAATGCTGGAAAATGCCAGCACCTGTAATTATTATTTGTTTGATGTTGCATGTGCCAATTGTTACAACAAAATGATGAGAAGAATTAACAGCGGCATGTAGGGGCTTGTACACTGAAGTAATTGGGTATGTCCAATAACATGTTCTGAGCTTTCTAAAAGCTTAAGGTGACCAACTTTTTTACAATGAAAAGGAGGACAAATAAATTGGGAAAAAATATCGTAAATAAAAGAAATATTTTATTCATTGTAACAATAATACACTAAAATATGATATATGCATAATAAAAACATTTGTAACATTTTATATTGTAATTATGCTTACATGCCTGTTAATTATTATTTAAATGAGTACTTTTCCATTGAATTAATATTTTTTGTCAATGTATCATCTTGTAACAATATATTGGAAATATCTGAACAAGAAATATCCTTCATATTGAATTTTACGGCAAGTGCTGCAGCTAGAGTATCAACATTCAATCTCGATTTCTCACTTGTCGAAAAATCATTGGCAATTGAAAAAAACTCTTTCAACTGCTGCATTAGTTCCAGGGCAGCACAACGTAAATTAAACAAGTATAAATAAATGTTCACATGGAATATGTTCATTTTTGAAATGGCTGAAAATATCCACCCATCTTTTATCAATTTCAACATGTTGATTTTCCCATTGTATTAATTTTTCAGAATTTAAACAATATATTGGAAATATCTGAACAAGAAATATCCTTCATATTGAATTTTACGGCAAGTGCTGCAGCTACAGTATCAACATTCAATCTCAATCTCAGTCTACTGCGTGTGTATGTGCCGTGTCGTGTTTCTGTAAGAAGTAAACAAAGCCACTTGCACGCGACGCTCTCTCTCAAGGTCTCCCATGCGGAGCCCATGCGTCTCATAATCGCACTATGCCGAGCCTTGACGAATTGTCATGTCAAATACAAATACGTCACATAATGCGCAACAGATTAGACTTCAAATATCGAAAAGGAGGACATGTAGGAGGACACTTTTCAAGGGAGGACAAAACTTACAAAAGAAGGACTGTCCTCCCTAAAGGAGGACGGTTGGTCACCTTATAAAAGCTAGCATTTTTTGCTTGAATTGCTCTTAAGGATTCAATCAATCATAAAATTAAGATTAAAATTAAAAAGGAGGGAGGGAGGAAGGGTTGCAATTCAAGTCATGGATTTGAATGAAATTAGCTAATGTTTCCATTTAATGGAATTAACAAATTCAGATTAGTTTTGCCCATTGATTTAAATGAGATTTCAGTTCTAGTAATTTAGCTCATGCAATCCATTACAAAAACTATTTATTTTGCCTTTTGTCTACAGAGTGAAGTACATAGTTCCTCCATAATTATGTTCTAATAACAACTCAATGAAGTGGATTAGACTGAGAAGTGGTGTTAAGACTAACTTCTTCCATTCCATACACAGCACTGCTCTTTGAACCAAGGACTTTTTGATCTTGGGTAAAAATGCCTGCATTTAATAGCTCATGAAAGAAAACAATTCTGCTATACTCCTATAGTCAGGCACAAACTGGGGTTGTGAGTTTACTGCAGGAAACAGAAGAAATTATGGAACAAAGACAAACCAGTGCGGCCACTAAAGGTAAAGAACAAGAATTAAAGTCTCAACAAGCCCAGATGATAGTCCAAGAAAATATAAATACGAGCACAGAAGCTGTGGGAGGAGCTAGACCGAAGGTGAAATCTCAGCAAGATTTCCAGGCAGCTCTTAGAAAGCTTCAGCATGCCAAAGATGACAATTAAATTTCTAACCTGGAATGTTAATGGCTTAAACTCACCACAAAAAAGGGAAAAAATATTTCACTATTTGAAACAATTTAAAAATGATGTAATTTGTTTACAAGAAACACACATTAGAACACAGGATCAGAAATACTTGATGAACGCAAGACTGGGACCACACTTCGTAGCATCTGCTCTGGAGAAGAAAAATGGTATAGTCATATATTTAAGAAAAGACTTAAAGGCTGAATTAATTGAAGCAGATACTCAAGGAAGATATATTGCAATTGAACTATTAATAGAAGGGAAGAAAATACTCTTAACAGGAGTATATGCTCCCAATCAACAACAAGAAAATATTTATAAGCTGCTTTACACTAAATTAACACAATGGGGTTATAGATCCTGTGTTTTATTGGGTGACTGGAATGGAGTACTGGATCCCGTTCAAGACAAGAAGAGGCTTTTACAAAACATGAACAAGATTACCTAAATCCTTTTTTGATATGATGGACAATTTTGAATTGAGAGATATCTGGAGAGAACGGAATGTTAAAGAACGGGATTTCACATTTTTTTCTGATAGGCATCAATCCCTTTCTAGAATTCATTTTATACTAATTACAAATGACTTTTTTTCTAGGGTGAAGAAGGCTAAGATATGTCCGAGAATATTAACAGATCAGAACCTGGTTTGGATGGAATTTGAATATGGAGACTGATCTAGG
Source organism: Natrix helvetica (assembly GCF_964273705.1). Taxonomy (NCBI): domain Eukaryota; kingdom Metazoa; phylum Chordata; class Lepidosauria; order Squamata; family Natricidae; genus Natrix; species Natrix helvetica. The sequence continues at coordinate 239,069,700 of NC_138552.1, forward strand.
AGGTCTTGGAGATTAAATGAAAATCTGTTTAAATATGAGAAAAATGTTACGGAATGTAAAAAACTATTGAAAGAATATTTTGCTTTTAATATGCGTAAGGGGACATCTATGGAAATGGTTTGGGACCCAAGTAAAGCATACATGAGAGGTGTTTTAATAAATTTGAATAATATTTATAGGTGCAGACAAAGGGAGAAACAAAGGGAATTAGAGGAAGAGATTAAAAAAAAGAGCAGTAGTTAATGTCTAAACCAGATGATAAGAAGACAAAAGGGGTAATTACCCTATTGCGAGGGCAGTTTAATATGTTGATGTCGGACCAAATAGCTACTAATCTTCTATATGCTAAACACAACACTTTTTGCAATGCCAATAAACCAGGCAGATGGTTAGCATACATGTTAAGGAAAAAACAAGTCTCGTATTATAGAGAAAGTAGAATACAAAGGTAAAGAAGTTTTTCAACAGGATATGATTAAAAAGACTTTTTTAGAATTTTACACTAGATTGTATGCTGGTGATAAAATACAAGGCTCAGACATAGACAGATATTTGGAGAAAGAGAAAATTCTTATACTCACAGATGAGCAAAGGGGAAGATTGAATCAACTTGTAACTACAGAGGAAATTTTCCTGGCAATTAAGCAGTTAAAAATTAGCAAGGCTCTTGGCACAGATGGTTTGACAGCAGTTTATTATAAAAAGTTAGAACTACCGTAGAAATGGTGGGACCTCTTAGGGAATTATTTAATAAAATCCAAATGGAAGGCAGGGTTCCACCATCCTGGAAGACAGCCTTTATTTCCTTGATTCCAAAAGAAGATCAGGATCCTACCCAGCCAAAAAACTACAGGCCTATTTCATTACTTAATACAGATTATAAAATGTTTGCTAAAATACTGGTAAACAGGTTAATGCCAATTGGGCAACAAACGATTCATAATGATCAGTCTGGTTTTATACAGGGGAGACAAATGAAAAGTAATGTCAGACAAATTATTAATATAATGGAATATTTGGGAAAGAACAATCAAGTCCTGGCAGCGCTTCTATTTTTTGATGCTGAGAAAGCATTTGATCAAGTCAATTGGCAATTTCTAATAAAAATATTACAAAAGATGCAGTTCGGAGAGCATTTCATGCAATCTATTAAGGCAATATATCAGAAACAGACAGCACAAATTATAGTTAATGGAGGTTTAACAGAATCTTTTAAAATTGAAAAAGGAACAAGACAGGGGTGTCCCTTGTCTCCATTATTGTTTATTTTAACTTTGGAATTGTTGTTGAATAGAATATGTGGGTCTGACGAACTACAAGGAATTAAGATTAGGCATTATGAATACAGAGTAAGAGCATTTGTGGATGACTTGGTTGCAACTTTAACCCAGCTGGGGGAATCAGTTACAGGTTTAATGAATATAATTAATCAATACGGTCAAATATCTGGGTTTAAAGTAAATTTAGGGAAGACAAAGATGATAGTTAAAAATATGACTATAAACCAAAAAGAAGAATTAGAAAGAGTAACAGAATGTGAGATAGTAAAAAAGGTTAAATATTTAGGAATTTATATTACAACTTCAAATGGGAAATTATATAAGTATAATTATGAACCATTATGGCATAAAATACAGATAGAAATGAATAAATGGAAAAAACTACAATTGTCTTTGTTGGGAAGGATAGCAGCAGTCAAAATGAATGTTTTGCCTAAGTTTCTATTCTTCTTTCAAATGATACCAATACTTAAAAAAGACACAAATTTGGAAGAATGGCAGAAAGGTATTATCAACTTTGTTTGGGCAGGGAAGAAACCGAGAATAAAACTTAAAATAATGCAAGATATACGCTTAAAAATGCCCAACTTAAAATTATATTATGAAGCAGTAGTTTTAACAACAATTAGCGATTGGATTAACCTAACAGAGGATAGAATATTGAATATTGAGGGTTATGATCTGGTATATGGTTGGCATGCTTATCTAATATATGACAAGAAGGTGGTTAAGATTTTTAAAAGCCATATTTTAAGGAATGCTTTATTGTGTGTCTGGAAAAAATATCAATATAGGTTAAATGATAAGATACCCATGTGGGGGGTGCCCAGACACGCTATAGAGAACATAAGTATAGAACAAAAACAAGATGTAATTACATATGCACAACTTCTTAGTATGGGTGGAAGTGTACCACAGTTAAAATCTTTGAATGTATTAAGAGAGGAAAGGATAACTCAAACCTGGTTTCAGTACGGACAGTTACAGGCTAGATGGAAAAAAGACCAGAAAACTGGTATTATCCAAAATGAGGATAATTTGGTAAAACAAATTAGGGACCAGGGTCAAATGCATATAAAAAGGTTGTATAATGTATTGATAGAAATAGACTCTGAAACAGAATTAGTTAAAGATTGTATGATAAAATGGGCACAAAATTTTGAAGAATCAATAATGATGGAAACATGGGAAGAGATCTGGGTAAGAAATGTAAAATTTACACAAGCTCAGAACTTGAGAGAGAATTTTTACAAGATGCTGTACAGATGGCATTTAGATCCAAAAAAGTTAGCCTGTATGTATCTGAATTTACAATCTAAATGTTGGAGATGTGATTGTGTTAGTGCCACGTATTACCATATTTGGTGGACTTGTAAAAAAGTTAAAGCATTGTAGATAAAAATATGGTCGGTTATTCAAAATATTTTGAAAAAGATGATAAAGTTTATGCCCCAGTTGTTTTTGTTAGGTATAGTTTCAGATTGTACTATTGAAGAGACTAATTTGATTATGAACCTAACAACGGCAGCAAGATTTTTGGTGGAGCAGTATTGGAAGAAGGAAAAGTTGCCTACTATCCAAGAATGGACGTTAAAAGTAATAAACTTAGCAGAAATGCCCAAAATTTCAGCGTATCTGAAGGACCACTCAGATGAGAAGTATAAGCTGGACTGGAGAAGATGGATTGACTATATTCAAAACAAATACCTGACTAAAAAATTTCAGTTAGCTTATGAATGAAGGCATAAGGAATGCTACAATTTATTTAAAGCTAGTTTAATAAAGGGGGAGTTAAAACACAAGAATGGTAGCATGTTAAAATTGGTTAGCTTATGTTAGCGTATGGTTGTTAAATGTTTATACCCTATATTTTGCTCTGGGAGGTCGGGGGGAGGGAGGGAGGGAAGAGGGGTAGGGTTGGGGGAAGAGGGAGGGAAAAGGGGGAAATAATTGTAAAACTTATTAAAAAATTTTAATAAAAAAAAAGAATAGGGTGATGTCCACAGTAGAGAGTTTAAGATTAAAGCTGTGAGGATTTGAGGCTGTAACAATGGATTCAGGTAGACCATTCCAGGCATTGACCACTCTATTGCTGAAGTCATATTTTCTGCAATCGAGTTTGGAGTGGTTTACCTTAAGTTTGTATCAATTGTTTGCACGTGTATTATTGTGGCTGAAGCCGAACCAATCGTTGACAGGCAAGAAGTTATAGCAGACAATTTTGTGTACTATGCTTACATCGAACCGCAGGTGGTGCTGTTCCAGATTGACCAAGCCCAAAATGAGGTATCAATGAGATCAAGTGGATCTTCTATTATCTGTTCTCACAATTCAATGGGGTGTTATCACTGTGTTGCAATTGGTTAGGGTGGTATCAAAATAATTGATATAATCAATTAGTATAACTGATATCATCATAATAGCATTTGAGGCAGAAAGAAATGTGAGAAAGCCACAATTATTTAATTATTTTATCAGTGTTACTCAACTTTGATATGTTTAAGATGCCAGGACTGGAATTCTGAAACTTGAAATCCAGACATCCTAAAGTTGCCAAGATTGAGAAAGTCATCTTCAGACAGTAGGTACAAAAACACATGGAGGAGAAAAGCTAGGTTGCCATTGCCATCAGCTGAATCCAAGAACAAAAAACTCTTTAATTTAAGACATGCACAAAAGAAAAAAACAAACTCAATGCTATTCACATATTCTGTTTCAGTCTTTGAATGCACCATAGCAATACCCTGAATGTTATACATAAAAATAGATTTAGCTTGGTCTCTTGTGTTGTCCTCATAGTAGCACTTGAGGCAGAAAGAAATGTGAGAAAACCCACAACTATTTAATTACTCAACAGTCTTGGGAAAGGGAAAGTAATTTCCACACATCATGCCTTGATGATGTCAACAGAATTACTATTGAAGTCAAGGGTTTGTGTACCAGAATCAGAAGAAATTGATGGACTGCTTCCAACTTCCATGCAAGTTGGATTGGTGGTTCTTGATATGTAATGGTGACAAATGACACATGGTCATATAGATATATTCACTTTGGAGAAATATACATGGACACTGAACCAATAATGAATGAACAGCAGTTGCAAGTCCAGTCAAACATAGAATTAAAACTTCTGGTAGAAGATAAATGATACAGATAATCATAGCTATGATCTTGGCTTCAGAAGCCCATTTCTGAAGGTTTGAGTTACATTTCAGTTTTCTTCCTAAAAAACACATGGAACCTTATCATTGCTTTAAATTTCAGATGCAAAGCAATCTTATAATGTTCTACTTAGATAACTCCCAATATATTCATTGGAAATTACTCCAAGATAAGAATTCACAGCATTAGTTTCCTTTGTTCTTTAAAACAATGGCCAAACTGTATATATATATTCTGTACAAGCTGTATTTATTTATGCAAAGTATGACACAGATTTTCATAAACGTTTCAGGGCAGTTTACAAGGTTAAGAGTGTATGTCCTTGTGTAGATAATTTACCCATATACATGATTTTAGATTTTTAGTTGAATAAGTACTCTGAGCCAGTTTAGTCTAGTGATTCATGTACCCAGCTAGAAACCAGGAGATTATGAGTTCTAGTCCTGCCTTAGGCATGAAAGCCAACTGGGTAACCTTGGGCCAGTCCCTTTTTCTCAGCCCAACTCACCCCAAAGGGTTGTTGTTGTGGGAAAAATAGGAAGAGGTAGGAACATTAGGTATGTTCATCACCTTGAATTATTTATTAATATGATAAAGATAGGATAATTTTTCAAAATTGCATTTTTATATTTTGATAATTATTGATTTGTTTACTATAATATTTGTATTGTGAGAGAGTAGCCAGTATTGCATATAATATAAATCATTTTTGCAACAGAATAAATTATTCAATAACATATATAAAATCCCAAATAACAGCCAAAAAATTAATTCAAATATTTCCTTTCATTTTTTCTAAATGTCCTACAGTTGCAGACAAGGGACTGTTGTCAGTTTCTATGGAAACTGAATGCCTGCATCTTTTTCCAGAGACAACTTGATTCAGATAATCAAAACCTGAGAACAGAGGATGGAACAGATCAGTCTGGATTACAACCTTCACCAGACATCTTTATTTTCTGGGAATAGCTAAGCCTCCGTTGCCACCTAGAGTCACAAGCTTTGATTATCCTTCTTGTTGTTGCCTCCTGATCTCTGCCTCTCTGAACACCTAAAGCAGTAGTGCCCATTCCCCATTTCATTTTCCAAGCAAATTTACAAGGCAAGTTAGGTTGCAAAGTAATGAACTCCAGAGTTTCTCAATGAATTTCATGGCCTCTGAATCTCTCAGCTTTAAACTGACACTCTTAACTCCTATCCCATACAAGTCATCTTAGGATAGTAGTTTCAGAAACTCAGGGAGAAATAGGTTGCCATCAGCCAAGTCCAAGAACAAAAAAGTGCAAAAGCTCAGCCTAAAGGTTTTAGTGAAAATACAAAAAAGCAAAAGTGCAAAAAATAATTGTACTCAGGTGCCATCAGAGCCTTAGCAGGTCCCCGAAAATATAGATGTCTAATGAAGGTTGTAATCCAGATTGATCTGTTCCATTCTCTGTTCTCAGGTTTTGATTGTCTGACTCTGAATCAAGTTGTCTTTGGAAGAAGATGCTGTCATCCAAGTCTGGTTATATCATGGAATATGGGAAGTAAACTCAAAATCCATTTTCTTATTTGAGTCCAAGTAAAAAAAAAAAAAAACCAAAGGTTTTCCCAGCTGAAATCATGCAGTTATAAGCAAGGGTCTCTTTTTGAAATTTTTTTGGAACCTACATCTTGTTTTGCTATTTTGTATTTTAAAAAGCATTCGTCTCTGCACCCTGAAATTTCTTAAGCAAATCTTAAATCTCAATGATCGTAGAGGCGGCTGCGACTTTTCAACTCCTAGGTTCTGCTGTCGTTACTTTACAAATTGCATACAATAGAGCATACAATTGCACAAGCTGTGGGACTCGAGAGCATAAACTGAAACACAAAATCGTGTAAATGTAGGAACACGTATGGGGAGGAAAAAGATGCACCTTTTCAGACCGGATCGTGGCATGGCTCAGATACCTACGCCACGCTTCGTTTTCTCCCAATTAGAGTACCGCGTTAGGAAACGCTAGCGGGAGAGAGACTATCCCACCCGTATGCCCAAGTTTCCCCCCCGACCCCCTTGCCTGAGCAAGATATGAAGCTCATTTCCACGATCGAAAAGATTTCCCTGCGGCTGCTTAGCGGTTGACGAGCGGTGTGAATGCTGTCAGTGAGGAAGGAATCAACACAGAAGAGAGAATGCACAATATACGGAAGGCTTAAATTTTCATTACAAAGTGTAAAAACCCGCAATCACATCAACCCCTCGTCCTTCCAAAAACAGGTCAGAACTCCCCGCCCACCCCACAGCAACTCCAACCCAAGCCCGGCGCGGTCAAGGAGGGGAAGGGAAGCTTAAACCTAAGGAAGCCTGGGAAATGTAGTTCTTAAGAAACCCCTGCTTCGGTCCGCGTTATAGAGGGCAGCCCACTTGTACTCGTTTCCCCTAAACTCCCTGAGGTGGAAGGCGATGGACTGCGGCTCCCTATATTATGGCGCAGTACTGTCAGGACGACTGTCCGGTTCACACATTTGTACAGGAAATTAGTATCATAAATTAGTACCATTTTATCCTTTACCGCAGGCAGCCAAATATCTTGGGGCAGTTCTGATGAAAAGATGGAAAAAAGGAGGATAAAAAATGCAAGGACTGGGAAGAGGCAAAACAAGAGATCTGAAATGGATCTTGCGTTTGTTTCGTTAAATCTTATAAATCTTCATTCAGCATTGGGCCTTAAGTCATAATCTTGTGCAGATATATGAAAAGGTGAAGAATGACATTTATGTTTCCAATATTCCAAACTTGGCTTATAAATTACATTGGAAAACTATGAATAATATACTTTATATTATGCAAGATGGGGCGGGGGGGAGGGGAGAGACAATAATGCCTGAATGGGAGATGTGTTCCAGAAGTGTGACTTATCATTACTTCAGTAAGGAAGGAAATTAGATATATTAGTATTCTAACACCATATCTCTACAGAAGTGTGGCTGCTTTTTGGAATAGCTGGCAGATTTTTTTTTCAAAATTGTATTTTGTTAGCGGAAGTAATCACATGAAATGAATATTCATCAACAAAATAAACTGATTTCATGGTCATCCAGAGTAGTCAGAAGACTATTCTCATCAGGTTTCTCAAATTTGTTGTTTTCTAGATACAATGAATTTCAGCAAAAGTGGTCAATTTTGGGTGTCAAAATCCATAAAAAGGATTGAGGCTTGTGTATAGAATGTGTGTGTGGAAACCAATCCTGGAAATTCCCAGCTAGAAAGTAACTTTTCTTGTTGTTGTGGGGAACACTCTAGACTAGAGCAGTGCTTCTCAACCTTAGCAACTGTAAGACAAGTGAATTTCAATTCCCAGAATTCCCCAGCCAGCATTGGGAGTTGACATCCACTTGCCTTAAAGAACATTGCTCTTAAGAACGCTCCAGGATTTTTTAAGCACCCTGAGTGGGCATGGAATGCCAGCTGACAGGCAAGGGAGGAAATAAAGGTGAATGGAGTATCCTGGGAGATAGCATGGGTGATACAGATTAGAAGCATTACATACTGCAGGTTCCACTTACTGGAAGTTTTTAAAATTAGTGCAGTATCTAAACACTAAAACAAATTGCCATATTTTTCGAAGTATAAGACACGCTCCCCCCCAAAAGAGGGTGAAAATTTGGGTGCGTCTTATACACCGGATGTAGCCAAAAATGCGAGGCACAGGAGACGATGGTCTGTGGCAATCCCTGCAGCCTGGAATAGCTGATTGGGGGTATTCCGGGAGGCAGATCCACCCACCAATCAGCTGCTCACACTGACTCAGGCTGTAATAATGTGCTGAATCTGACATGGCTGTTTGCTATTTGCTGCAAGGATGTGTCAGAGTTTCCAGCAGCAATCACATTCAGAAAGCACACACAAGTAACTGATTCAGCATGATTCAATAACTTCTCTTTATATAGAACACATTAAGTAAACATACAATACCAAAAGCAGGTTTTCCAATGTGGTAGTTCAACAGAGACGTTTCACTTTCACTTTTAGTTTCAGATATCAGCACAGCATGCAGCTTTATAGTACAGAACAAGCCATGCCCTGGCTCCTTGCTGTCTCCTTCTTTGTTGCTCACACAGCAATAGTGTGTTTCCAAACAGCCCTCAACTTTCTCAAACACTGATAGGATGCTAGCCAAATGAATACCATGGATGCTGGTAGGCAGATTTTTTTTTCTTATTTTCCTCCCCCAAAACTAAGGTGTGTCTTATACTCCAAAAAATATGGTAGTTTAGAAATACTTTTGACCACTGTGAAGCTGAGATTTTTTTCCCCAAATGGAAAAGGTAATTGAAACTAATATACCCCTGTTCATTTTCCAATTTTAATTTAGTTTCTAAAGGACAGTTTATTCGTTCAAGTATGAAGAGTGCTTTTCTAGATTATATTTCTTCATAAGATTGTAACAGCATCTATCAGTTAAAGAAACCACCACAGGGGCTCATTTACTTACATGTCCTGAAATTACAAAATTGATTTCACAGCCAACTAATTCAAGTAGAGTGAGAAATAGTTTCTTACAACATGATCAACCTTCATATAATAAACTAAGCCCTGCCCCATACAATGATAGTCTTCAAAGTAATTAAACAAATGGTACAAAGCAAGGGTTTCAAACCTGATTGCATTGCAGGCCTTATTGTGACATATTGGGATTTTTTTGCCCTTACAGGGCTGGGATAGGCATGGCCTGCACAGGCCGGATCCAGTTGTGGGTGTGCTTGACATGTCTGGTATAGTTATGAGAAGCGTTAGTTCTGGTATCTCTATATAACTTCCTTCTGTGTATTGAAAGCAGCAATTCTCTCAGCATTAGGGATCCTGAGTAAGAAGATGTTGGTACTGCACTTGTGTTGTAGGTTTTGTTTGCAATTGGAAGTCACAGAGAAATAAAATACTGGGACACCATAGATCCGTGATGGCGAACCTGCACCGTGTCCCCAAAAGGTTGCGTAGAAATGCTGCACATGTGCTTCTGTGCGCTCCTCAGGGCTGCGCTCTGGAAAAGCTGAGCTTCTGGGTTGTAGCGCACATGCAAGCCCGATGATTAGTTGGCTAGTGCACATGCGCAGGCTGGTTTTTGGCACTGCCGCACACATGAAGGGATCGTGCTCCGGAAAAGCTAAACTTGCGGATTCTAGCGCACATGCGCACCCGACAATCAGCTGCCCAGCACACATGCGCACTGGTTTTCAACACTTCCCCGTGCACGAAGGACAGCTGATTGTCGCACGCACATGCACGCCAGAAACACAGAAGACAAATAAGTCAAGGCCGCACGTGCTGGGTGACATGGCTTCACGTGCCACTTTGGTCACGCGTGCCATAGGTTTGCCATCACAGCCATAGATGAAAACAAAATGAAGATCCAAACAATATCCTCAAACACTTTCATTTTCATCTACCTTATTTTTTGTCATCTACCTCAACACAGTTATACTTATATGCAGAACAAGATAGGCACAAGATAATCTACATGCTTGATAGATGTGACTTATGTTAGTTAGCCTTTAAATTGGATAGTTGCACATTCATGGCTCCCATCTCAGCTGAAAATTCTTGCACAAGGAACTTGCAAAAAATAAGCATGCTATATCCTGAAAATGAGAGCATATAACACTGGCAGATTTGTATGTCAAGAACTGAAAAGCGGTCCATGGTATTTCAGTAGTCTACTTCCAGAGAAATGGACCACAAAGGCAGCTGGATTGATATAATTCAGATTTTAAAAAAATCTAGATTTCCTAAAACATTTTATCCCTGGAACAACCTGCTTTACACATCTCTGATCATTGCAATTCCCTAGAGAAGCTGATAATTCTATAATAAAACATTTGAGCATTATTTTCTAGTTTCATGTTTATTTTCTAGTTTCTATGAACATTTCCTAGTTTCAGAAAAACAATCTAAGATGAATTTTATTTTATTATTGGCAAGCTATGCCTACCATTTTATACTTCGGGTGATTGTGAAGCTTTTGTTGTTATCATTAATCATACATAGTCCCATATCTATCACTACTTAATTTAACATTTGAAAGTGAGAACTTCATATGAAAATAAATTAGAAGACACTTGAAGGCTGGTTTCAGTAGCAGTTATTTAAGAGTTCTACATACAATTTTATTCATATGCCTCAAGTGTTTCTACAAGTAAACATTTGGTTTCAAACCATTTTAACATGATATTTTGCAAAATGTCTCATTCAAGTGTGAAACAGGTGTTTCAAGCACTGCAAAAGTGTTTCAATTTTGTACTAGAAGTGTGATGACTCCTGAAATTTCACATCTGGAACAGTTCAAGATCAAATGTTCTGCACATTTAGTCCTTTCTATCATTCAAAAATCAATGCCAGTTTGAATTATTTATTCATCAAACTTGTATGCTGCCCATCTCACCGAAGGTTGCTTTGCCAGCAATCTTAAATACAGTACAGAAATAGCTGTTTTCAGCATTCGCCTGTTAACAAATAGAACATCTTTTTCAGTTTATATGGTTATGAAGCAAGAATCAGTTCTGAATCTTTAAGTCTAGACACATGAATTGATTCACAAGCATCCTTGTTTTTCCAGTAGAACATTTTATCAGGTGTTATTTGCCAACTAAATAATACATCAATATATAAAGATTATACATCGCTAATTTAACAGAACATAAAATTCCACAACCCTCCCCCCCAAGCCTATATAACAGCATTCTTCAATCCATCAGAGAAATCTTTAGGCAATGTCCTAAAGATTTAAGAAAGGAAGTTATAAATCTGGCTGAGTATACTTTAACCTTTAAGAATTCCAGAAAAGAACATATATATATTTCCTCACTCAAATTGAAAGAAAAATAAATAGAAGCTTTCAATGAAAGCATATAGTCTACCAGCCACTCTGAAGTGGAGCCCCCAAATCCTTACAAAACTCAATTTTAATAGTCCACTTGATGCCATCGTGTGTCCATTCCAAATATGCCGAAATCCAATAGATACGTTCCTCCTGTGATACGTGACTGGAACATTCATTTTATTTCCACATATTCAGTCTGTTTCCATGGCGACACTGCGGGATTCTTTGGCTACCATCAGTCGCATTAATTGACTGTGGAATTTCTCAATTTTCTTTACATCTTGAGCCTGATCTGTCCTATAGAGTAAACACTGAAAGGGAAAAAAAGCATAGGGAAAAGACTTATCAGCATTTCCCTGAAAATAATTTCTCTCTCTTTCTCTCTCTCACACACACACGCCTACTATGCTGCTTCATTGTGGCAGTGGGGGAATGTTTCTGGGAGGGATACACAAAGAATGCCAGGATTATGTCAAGACTACATTTTCCCAGCAGGGTCACCCATGACATTAAGATCTTCCACTTGCGCCCCCCCCCCCACTTTCCCAAAAGAGGCACCTTTTAGGGCAACAGTTTCAGCAATGTAGGAAGATGCTGGAGGTAAAAGAACAATTTAGCAATATTATGCTGGAAAAAGCAATGATAAAAGCACTCCTGTATTTTATCAAAAATAAAAACCACCTGGAAAAATAATAAAAAGTGATTGATGATCCAGTGCTGTGTGATAAGCTCTCAGGTTTGACTGCATCCAACATGCCAGATGAATAAAGCCAACCACTTTCTATATTATGGTCTTAAAAATATACCCACCATTTTAAGGAGAACATCAGGAATCATTTTAAAACCCTGAACCTCAAGAGGAACTGTGGAATTAAATCTTATTGTACACTGCTCAGAATCCCTCCGTGATGGAAATAGATCTTAAATATAATAAGCAAAATGAAATAAATAAGTTAATGTGAAAAGAAATTACCAAGAAACAGAAGAAATCAAAATGGATATCACAATAGATAAAATTGCTCAGAACTGAAGTTAAAGGCAAGAATATCAAAGATCTTAAGAATATATTTAACAAACAATTTCAGAGAACCGTTGTTTTTAAAAAAACAAGAAACCATACTACAAATGACATCTATAAAGATACTAAAGATTTAAACAGTAATGTGATAAACAAGAAAAGTCTTCCGAAAGTTCCTCAAACTCAGGAGATTCCAATCTCACACTGATCTGCTCAAGGATATCAATAGATCCGTAATAACAGATTCAAAGAAGTCAAACATATACAGAAGGAATACAGGAACTCCTTGATTTACAACTGATCACTTAACAACCATTTGAAGTTTCAATGGATCTCCTCTCAAAAGCTATTTATGATACAGTTCCAACATCATCTCCCCTTCCCACCCGATCGCATTTTGAGCATTCAGCAAGCAATCCATATTTACAGACGTTTGCAATGCCCAGTCGTCATATGATTACGATTTACAACGGTTTTGCTGGAAACCAGTATTTACTTCCTGTTTCCAGCCAAAACTGGTCCATAGCAAACAAGGAACAATTGCAGCATTTGCTTAATGACTGCAGAGTTTCCATAATAGCCACTGTGAAAAAGATTGTAGAATCGGCTCTGGTCACGTAGTGACCTACTTTCTGACAGTCACAATTTATAACTCTAATTGCCAAGCTCAAGTTACGACTGTCAATTTGGGGACTACTGCATACAGTACTGAAATTCTGTACATATTTGAGACAACCAAGAGACTTAAGAAGATACTCCTTAAGAAGAATTCACATGAATTCTTAGTACAATCAAATGCAATTAGATGAGCACATTGGTCATTACTAATTGAGACGGCTGCAGGTATTGATGGAATATCTACACAAATGTAACAAGCAACAGAAGACAAATCAGTTCTAATTCAACTATACCAACAAATCTGGAGACTAACAGTGTGGTCAACCCTATTGGAGCTTAGTCTACATACCAATCAAAGAAGACTTAACAGAATGTGCAAATTATCATACAATATCACATGTTAGCAAACTAACTTTCTCTGAAGATTATAGCCATGGAAGACTTAACAGAATGTGCAAATTATCATACAATATCACATGTTAGCAAACTAACTTTCTCTGAAGATTATAGCCATGGAAATGTGGCATGATGAAGCTGGTTTTAGAGAAAAAAAACAGACAGGAAGAATAGACCATCCTGGTTAATTGAAAAAGCCAAATAATACCAAAAAGAAGTCAATATATGCTTTACTGATTATAGAAAGGTTTCAATTATGTCAAGCACGTTATGTCCTTAGGAAAATGAGAATCCCAAAACATCTCAACTTCTTCATACAAAGCCCATAGGACAAAGTAAGGAAAGCCACAATCTACACAGACCATAATAAAAACTTATTTTACAGTTGCAAAGGAATGAGACAAGGCTATATATTCTCCCTTATTTATTCAGCCTACATGTGGAAAATATATTGAGTAAGGCTGGACTGGAAGAAGATGAGCATTTAAAATTATAGGAAGAAATATCAACAACCTGCACTACACTAATGCTGATGTCATTAGTCTGATAGAGGTAAGTGATCTCGAAGTTATAGTAATGCAAGTCAATGATCACAATGAAAAAATGGGCCTACAAATAAATATAAAGACCAAACGAATGATAACAGGGAGAACAATCAGAATTGACAACAAAGACAGTGATCTGGTGGATAGCTAATGCATTTCAGAACCGATCATCAACAATAAAAGGACCAGCTGTCAACAGAGTAGAATTTGGTAAGGTGGTTATGAAAATCTTGGAAAAGATATTCAGATGCCATGATCATAGTTCTTATGGCAGAAGGCACAATTGGCATTTGAACAAATGGTTCAAGTAATCATATTTTGGATACATTATGCAGACTGTGCTCTATTCAGATGTCCGTAACATTGGGAAAGAAAAAAAGGGCGGGAAAGATAACCAAGAGCAAAGTGAGTGTCCTTAATTACTACAGCAATAGGTACACTGTTAGGAGACCTGAAGGGCCAGGTTGGAGTCAGATTAGAGGAGAGGTCTATCCATGTGATCACCCAGAGATAACATTGATTTGATGGCAAAATGGTTTTTAAACGTCTAAAACACATACTTTGTTCTTTATCCTCATGAGGACATAAAACAGCTATTACAATGTGGTTTTAGAATGGAAATTAAGCTGTTATGACAGAAAGACCTAACAAAGGAGAAGCAGCGATTATGAGGACAAAATATATAAAAAGGAAGTGCATTTGCTCAGGACCAAATTATTTTTTTTATAGTTATGTGATCTCTTTTGCGAACTTCTGACAAGCAAAAATCACTGGGAAAGATAGATTCACTTAACAACTGTGTTACTATTTTAACTACAGTGATTCACTTAACTACTACGGCAAGAAAGGTCGTAAAGTGGGAAAAAACTTAATGTTTAAATTAGCAACAGAAATGTTGGCCTCAGTTGCAGTCGTACGTTGAGGACTATCTAATTAAAAATCGTTCTTTAGCGTAAAGTTTAAGCAGAATCAGCTACTTCTAATCAGGATATCTAAAAAACGAATGTTCCCAAGAGTTTAAAAATATATATGAAATATATACAAAGACTGCACTTCCTTAATAAGTAACAGAATTGGAGATCTTCTAGTCCCATGATGGCGAACCTATGGCACGTGTGCCACAGGTTGCATGTGGAGCCATTTCTGAGAGCACGCAAGGCGTTGCCGTCAGCTCCAGTGTGCATGTGCATGCTGCAAAGCTGATTTTTGGGCTTGATTTTTGGCCATTTTTCACCCTCCAGAGGCTTTGGAGGAAGAAAAACGGCCCAGCGGGAAACCCGGAAATCTGTTCCCCAACTTCTGGCTTGCATGTTGGGCTGTTTTTCACCCTCCCCAGGCTTCAGGAGGGCAATAAACGACCCAACGTATCTCCTGGAAGTCCGGAGGCTTCAGTGAGGCATGCACACATGCAAGGGGGGAGGATTGGGTTGTACACGCATGTGCAAGGGAGGGCATTCCATTATGGGTGTGGGCCCACATGTGTGTGACCCCTCCAGGCTCCCCCCACTTTTGGCACGCCTCGACAAAAAAGGTTAGCCATCACTGCTCTAGTCCAACCCACTTCTCAAGCCGAAGAATCTATATCATTTCAGACAACTCAAATGTTCAATCTCTTCTTAAAAACCTCCAGCAATGGAGCACCCACCGCTTCTGAAGGCAAGTCATTCCACTGACTGATTGTTCTGTTAGAAAATTTCTCCTTATTTCTAAAGAGAAATAAGCTTTCTCCTTGATTAGTTTCCATCCACTGCTTCTTGTTGTGTCTTCAGGTGGTTTGGGGAATTAGATTAACTCCCTCTTATTTGTGGCAGCCTCTTAAATATTGGGATACGGCTATCATGTCACCCCTAGTCCTTTTTAATTAAACTGGACATACCCAATTCCCGCAACTGTTCGTCATATTTTAGACTCCAATTTCCTAATCATCTTTGTTGCCCTTCTCTGGACTCTTTCTAGAATCTCAGTATCTTTTTAAAATGTTAGCCTTTTTGTTGGCTGAAGCACACTGCTGGTTCATATTTAAGTAATTGTCCACTAGGACTCCAAGATTCCTCTCACAGTTACTACCGTTGTGCCAGTTACCCCCTATTTGATACCGGGCATTTGGCTTTTATTGCCTAAGTGTAGAATCTTACTTTTCTCACCATTTAATTTCATTTTGTTGGATAGGACCCAGTATTCAAGTCTGTGAAAATGCAGCTAGTGTCTTCTGGGGTGTTGGCTATTCTCACCAGCTTGGTGTTGTCTGCAAATTTGATGATTTTCCCTTCTACCTCCTCATCTAAATCAGTTTATGAAGCTGTTGAAGAGTACTGGGCCTAAGACAGAGCCTTTTATTACCTGTGAAACAGTAGGTAAATGCTTTTTTATTTATATACTTATTTAAAAGATTTGTATGGCTGCCCACCATACATAACTCTGGGCATTAGGATTCTAAAAATTCATATTTATTCTGAGCTCTGTTTTAGAATTTAAAAATGCCAAAGCACTAACTCTAAAAACACCACACCTTATAAAAATGATTTGAATGCCTCTAGGTTTACACAACTGCTTCTTTTTTCTGCTAAAACAATATTGAAAATATGGTTTGGACTCTGAGAATTTAAAATTGTAAATCACATCACCTAAGTTTTACTTACAACAACATCATCTGTTACTTTAATACAGAGATTCCCATCACAATGTCGGTACTTGAGTACAACTCGGACCTGAAATGACACAAAAAATCATTTTATAAAAAAAATAAAATAGCATCCATATAGATACACTTTCACAAGTTAAAAAATCTGGTTATTTACAAACCTGCCTTAATGCCAGTTACACACAGCATTTCAACCTTTAGCCCTTTTTCATCTGATGAGAGCTCCCAACCAAGGCACACTTGAAATGAACAAAACCAATAAATGTATCCCCTTTACACAATCCTGCATAAGCATACAGGAGCTGATTATCCAGGAGGTTTTGTACAACTCATTGCAACAGCCACTACCAAAGGGTATGTTAATTCAATAGTGAAATACTGATAGTCAAATACCCCAAACACTAGAAGTTCGGAAGACTTCCTATCACTGAAACCTATTTTTTATAACGCTACAAGAAGAGTTACTTCCAAATTTACTCCAGCCAGGAAACATGATAAAGTGAGATCCGTAGATTTGCAATACATTCAACTGTCACAAGTAAATACACGACAAAAAATAAATAAACAAATAAATCAAAACTTTTGATTAATGCCTTTATACTCTGAGCGAGATTATAGCTTTTCTATGGTTGCCAACATAGCCAGCAATTATTACTACTTCTGCACCACCAGAGTTGGAAAACTAGTCTAGTAACTAAAATGATAATAAATACCGCCATCCCCTAACCCATGCAAGTCCAGAGAC
This sequence comes from Natrix helvetica, assembly GCF_964273705.1. Classification (NCBI taxonomy): domain Eukaryota; kingdom Metazoa; phylum Chordata; class Lepidosauria; order Squamata; family Natricidae; genus Natrix; species Natrix helvetica. Next base: position 239,086,944 of record NC_138552.1, read on the forward strand.
TCGAACACCCAGTAAGCCCTCTTCCTTCTGCTCAATTTTTGAGCGAATTCCCGCCGACTTCTCCTCCACCGACCCTCCACGCTTCAGATCACCTCCATGCCCAAGTACCTTCATAGGGTCGGACAAGTAGAGTTTCTCCGCTGCGCGAGTGAACTCCTCCCAGGTCTGATAAAGCGGCATAGCTGGGTCCCTCTCGCTCGGACCGGGAACGTACAGCTCAGCACTCTGAACAAGAAGTAAGATGGCGCTTTTAGACGACCCACATTCAAGCAAGGGGTTCTCCTATTGGGTAAGCTCAAGAGTTACTACTAATAGGGAGGCTTGTTATTCAAACGTGGCTCTCTCTCCCCTCAATCTCCGCCTCTTCCTGCCGTACGAGCGGGACAGAGAAATTCTACAATGCTTGCCTGTTAGAGGCAAGAGGAGCGCCGTCTTCCGGAGCTTAAGCGGCCGCGGTGCACAGCACAGCGCCCCCACGTGGTGTAGGGGGGAAAGCTCAGTAGCTGCCGCAGATCTGGGTCTCAAGGGCCGATGTGACAGAGAAGTCAAAGCGATCCCGGCTGGCAGTTCTGGCCAATCAGAAGAAGGTAAATGTAAGAAAGCGAAGGTTTCCCTTCTTGCTTTTACCATGTCAAGATTTCACTGTGCAATATTTCGAAATGCATTTCCACGTTAAGTAGCTTTGCTGCTCTTATCCATCATGCGTTTTTTAGTTCAAAGGAAAGGAAGGAATGTTGTAATTTAAAATAACGCTAAATATTGAAGTCTGCTATCGTATCTCTGCTCAGTTTTCTCTTCTGCAGAGTAAATGTAATCAGCTGCCTTATCAGCTTGGTAGCCGTGCTCTAAATTGGCTCCAGGTTGTTGTTGTTGTTGTTGTTGTTGTTGTTGTTCTTCTTCTTCTTCTTCTTCTTCTTCTTCTTCTTCTTCTTCTTCTTCTTCTTCTTCTTCTTCTTCTTCTTCTTCTTCTTCTTCTTCTTCTTCTTCTTCTTCTTCTTCTCCTCCTCCTCCTCCTCCTCCTCCTCCTCCTCCTCCTCCTCCTCCCCCCCCTCCATTATTATTATTATTATCATCATCATCATCATTATCATTATCATTATTATCATTATTATTACCAAATATGATATTCCAAGTGGGTTCTCACCAAGGCAAAAAAGAGTGGGATAATTACTTCCTACTTTCTACTTACTATCATTTCTTGCTAATACATCCCCAAATAGCATTTGCCTTTTTTAGAAGCTACATCACATTGTTGGCTTATATTCAGTCTGTGATTGATTGGAACATCCAGATCTTTTTCTGTTATGTGGGCAGTCCTTGCTTACTGACCACTCATTCAGCAATTGCTTGAAGTTACAGTGATGCTGAATGGAATGGTACTTGCAGCTGCTCCTCAAAATTCTGGCCATCACACCACCCCCATTGTCATATGATTGTGATTTGGGTGCTTGGCAAGCAGCTTCACTTATGATGGTTGTACTGCCCCGTGGTCACTTGATCACCATTTGTGACCTTTCCTGCCAACTTCCCATAAGTCAAAGGGGAAGCCAGCAGGGAAGGTCGTAAGTTGCTGCAGTAATTTCCATGACCTTGTATATGCCTTGTGTTAGGCCTCCCCTCCCCCCCATGGCAGCCCCTTGCTCCTTACATAGGATTCCTACAGCGACCAATGGGATACCTGCCCTTACACAGGAACAGGAAGCTCTAAGGCGGGGCCCAAGAGAGGGTATAAATATAGATCTCTCTCTCCTCCATGTGGTCAGCTACCCAGAATCACATGTGCTTGGTGGTTCTGCTTTACCATTAAACCATCCTTCTAAGCAGTCTCCATGATTCCAGTGTCTTTCTCCTCACTTGGAACTGAACCCAGATGGACATTTCTTCCAACAAGCCACATTGCTTAGTGATGGCAATCCTAGTCCAATTGTCATTGTAATCGGAAGCCTACCTGTACAATTGCCAAGCCAGGTCTCTCCAATCCTTGCGCCTTTGATTTTCTTTTTATTCCCAGATGCAGCATTTTACATTTAGCATGTATTTATTTCTTAGATGTTGTCCTGTTGTATCAACCTGCTGTTGAAATTAGATCTTTTGGGATCTTCTCTTTCTTTTCCAACATGTTAGCCTCTCTTAGTTTTGTGTTATTTGCAAGTTTGATAGTCATCCTGTCAATCATTTCATCCAGGACATTAATAAAGACACAGAGTTCTCCAAAATGGCATTCATAATTTCCCCTAAACTGAATACACATACACTATATTGCCAAAAGTATTCGCTCACTCATCCAAATAATCAGAATCAGTTGTGAGCGAATACTTTTGGCAATATAGTGTGCCTATATTACACATAATGTATTAACTTTGTATTTAGTGTAAAATTTTAAACATCTTAATCTATCAAAATATTCTTTTCAGCAATTAATCTATCCATTTGATCAGCTAATCTGGTGTTTCTCAGAAATATAAATTTATTAAGACTGCATTTTCACATACAATGTCCTATCCTGTCTACCATGCAAATACATCAAAATTCTATCCCATACTAATGTATTAAATAATAATCTCCTTCCTACAGAAAGTTTAGGCGCACACAAGGGAAGGCTTTGGTTTTATTAATCATGATGCTTGTAGCTGGTCCAATGAAAAACTGTACAAAAGAGATGGGTTGCACCCATCCAAGAAAGGGACTGAGTTACTTGGCATTAAATTCACAGATTTTCTTGATAAACATTTAAACTGAAGAGCGGGGACAGAGAATTAATAGATACAGAACATTTCTGTCCCCAGCAAACTAAAATTCATAGGGTTATAAGTGCATGTAACATAGATGTGTGTGTGGGTAAGATTATCACTCCTGCTGTCAAGCAAAACCAAGCATTTAATAGTGATTGCCATTCCATGTGCATGAATCACACAACTGGCAATAGGGGCAGTCAGGCATAACACAGGTTATGTAGACAGTAAACACAAGGTCAATCAAAATGGACTCAAATGTCTATACACCAATGCACAGAGTATGAGGAATAAACAGGGCGAATTAGAAATTCAAGTAAAAGAGGGCAGATACTATATTATTGCCATTACAGAAACTTGATGGGATGAAACCGACAAATGGAACATACAGCTAGAAGGATTTAAATTATTTAAAAGAAATAGACCAAATAAAAGAGGAGGTGTAGTTGCACTATATATAAGAAATAACTACATCTCTACAGAAATAGAGCACAACAATGATGAGAACTATCTTGAATGCATTTGAATCAATATTAAAGGTTGTGAGGGAAATGACATTGCCATAGGTCTATACTACAGGCCACCCAACCAAGCAGAGGAAGTAGATGAACTTTTTGCTAGTCAGCTAACTAAGGTATGTAGGAAGCACACCACAATAGTAATGGGAGATTTTAACTACCCTGACATCAACTGGGAAACAAACTCTGCACCAAGTGGAAGATCCAACAGGTTCCTAACAAACCTAGCAGACAACTTTGTTTCCCAAAAGGTAGAGAAGGGAACAAGGGGATCAGCCATATTGAACTTAATTCTCACTAACAGAGAGGAAATGATAGAAGGTGTTGAAGCCATAGGAACCCTGGGGGCAAGTGACCATGCAATATTGGAATTCAACATTATCTAAACACAAGTAGTAGAACAAAGCCAAACTAGAGTCTTGGACTTTAAGAAAGCTAATTTCAATAAACTTAGAGAGAGCTTGGGAAAAATTCCATGGATGAGAATCCTCAAGGGGAAAACAACTCAAGAAGCTTGGGAAATTTTGAAAAATGAGATTACAAAAGCCCAGTCTAGCACAATACCAATGAAAAAGAAAAATAGCAGCTCCCAAAAGAAACCAGCATGGCTGCATAAAGAACTATCCGACAAACTGAAAGACAAAAAAGGTAAGTATAAAAAGTGGAAGGAGGGGGACATAACTAAGGCAGAATATCAGCAAATAGCCCGAGCCTATAAAGATGAAGTAAGGAAAGCTAAGGCTCACAATGAAGAAAGGCTTGCCACAAAAGTAAAAATTAACAAAAAAAGCTTCTTCCAACATGTTAAAAACAAGAAAAAGGTTAAGGAAACAATTGGTCCATTGCTAGGAGAAAGTGGCAAGAAGGTGACAAGCAACAGGGAGAAAGCAGAACTATTTAACTCATGTTTTGCATCTGTCTTTACACAAAGGGATAAAACAGTCCAACCTGTCAAAAGCAGCACCACAAAAATCAGTTTAGGAACACAAATTGAAATAGGGAAGAAAATGGTAAGTGAGCACCTGTCTACCCTAGATGAGTTCAAATCACCAGGACCAGATGGATTACACCCCAGGGTTCTGAAGGAACTAGCAGACGAGATCTCAGAACCACTGAATTATATCTTTCAGAGATCCTGGAACACCGGGGAACTACCAGAGGAGTGGAAAAGAGCTGATGTGGTTCCCATCTTCAAAAAAGGGAAAAAAATAGATCCAGGAAACCACAGACCTATCAGCCTGACCTCAATACCAGGAAAGATTCTGGAAAAAATAATCAACCAACGAATTTGCGAACACCTAGAAGCAAACAAAGTAATAGCCAAAAGTCAACATGGATTTGTCAAAAACAGATCATGCCAGACTAATCTTATTACATTCTTTGATAATGTGACAAAATTAGTGGACCAGTGGAATGCCGTTGATATAGTTTACTTGGACTTCAGTAAGGCTTTTGATAAGGTAGACCATAACCTACTACTAGATAAAGTAGAAGAATGTGGGTTAGACAGCATCACCACCAGATGGATACGTAACTGGCTGACCAACTGCACTCAACGTGTAGTCCTCAATGGAACTGCATCTACATGGAGGGAAGTATGCAGTGGAGTACCCCAAGGCTCTGTTTTAAGCCCAGTACTCTTCAACATCTTCATCAATGATTTGGATGAGGATATAAATGGGGAACTCATCAAATTTGCAGATGACACCAAGCTGGCAGGAATAGCCAACACTCCAGAAGATAGGCTTAAGATACAGAAGGATCTTGACAAACTTGAACATTGGGCACTATCTAATAAAATGAAATTCAATGGTGAAAAGAGTAAGGTTCTACATTTAGGCAACAAAAATGGAATGCACAGGTACAGTATAGGTGGTACCGTGCTCAATAGTAGTAACTGTGAGAGGGATCTTGGAGTTCTAGTGGACAACCATTTAAATATGAGCCAGCAGTGTGCAGCAGCTGCCAAAAAAGCCAACACAGTCCTAGGCTGCATCAACAGAGGGATAGAATCAAGATCACGTGAAGTGTTAATACCACTTTATAATGCCTTGGTAAGGCCACACTTGGAATATTGCATTCAGTTCTGGTCGCCACGATGTAAAAAAGATGTGGAGACTCTAGAAAGAGTGCAGAGAAGAGCAACAAAGATGATTAGGAGACTGGAGGCTAAAACATATGAAGAACGGTTGCAGGAACTGGGTATGTCTAGCTTAAGAGAAAGAAGGACTAGGGGAGACATGATAGCAGTGTTCCAATATCTCAGGGGTTGCCACAAAGAAGAGGGAGTCAAACTATTCTCCAAGGCACCTGAGGGTAGAACAAGAAGCAATGGGTGGAAACTAATCAAGGAGAGAAGCAACTTAGAACTGAGGAGAAATTTCCTGACAGTTAGAACAATTAATCAGTGGAACAGCTTGCCTCCAGAAGTTGTGAATGCCTCAACACTGGAAGACTTTAAGAAGATGTTGGATAGCCATCTGTCTGAAACGGTATAGGGTTTCCTGCCTAGGCAGGGGGTTGGACTAGAAGACCTCCAAGGTCCCTTCCAACTCTACTATTGTATTGTATTGTATTCCGAAAAGGGAAGGAACCTGAAGCAAGAAACCTCATTCAGAAAATGCACAAGACGTGTTACAAATGTTTCAACCCAGTCTTGGGAAAGGGGAAGAGGAAAATCTTTAGAAACTTCATTTTGGGCTTGTTTAGCAGATTTTCAGTTCTGTTCATATATTTTACAAAATAAAGTAACATTCCTCTAGTCTAACCCTTGTGTTGTCTGTTTCCTGATCTGGCCTATCTGAAAAGGATAATACATTGGTTCCTCTCCCCACAAAGGAGGTGGCAGAAGAAGGGCTGATCCAGGGATGGGTTGCTGCTGGTATTATTGCCAGTTCGATGCACGATTTGCGCATTCACGCTCACTTCGCTCGTGTGTGTGTATGCGCAGTTGCCTATAAATAGGCCTGAGCATGTGCAGAAGGTTAAAAATGCCAAAAAAACATGTTGCGGTGACCGGGGAACCAGTTCGGGGGCATGCCGAGCCTGCCGTCCCTACCGGTTCAGTGGCCCAGTCGCAATTTCAACTACCAGGTAGCAACCCACCTCTGGGCTGATCTCTCTAGTCACACACTTCACCATTACAGTGCCTGGAGATGGAGAAGGACATACGTATAGAATATACGTATGTCCTTCTTATCCTTTTTATTTCCCGGTAAAACATGCACGTTAGGGGAACTGCTGGGGTTGTATTTTTGGGTAGTTATCCCTTTATATTATTATTTCATTTTTATAATGTTATCATATTTTAATGCTTTTACTATCAAAGAGAATGTAAACGATTTACATTCCTGTTGGATGGGAGTGGCATATAAGCCCCAGAGAAGTAATAAATAAGTTTGTCGTTAAAAAACAGATGTTGGTTGAAGGATTCATGAAGGCTATTTTATTTGTTTTTCCAAGAAGTAAAAATCATAATCTCAGCAATTAATTTGATAAATAGAACCATGAGGGAGTTTTAAAGAAGCTGTAGACCACCAGTGAATCTGTACAAGAGAGAGCAAGGCTGGGGCAGAGCTGGGTGTGAATAGTTGAAAAACGAAATGAACATCCCATCTTTTGTTCATCTCATGAACTCTGATATAAAACCTAGGTATGTATTTGTGTTATACCTATTATAACACAAATACCTATTTCCTGGCTTGGCTGATGAAGGAGGAGAGCCTGTGGCTTAGTGGCAATTACATCGGCCTAATAAGCAATACAGCCCTGGTTCGAATCTCAGTAAGGGTATGAGAGCTGATGAGAGCTAGATAGCTTGAAATGGATCCATACTAGTCTCCCTTTATTTATTTATCAGCACAAATACAACACAAATATAAAAAGGCAACATTAAAAATAAAAATATGGGTTTCTGTCTGGATGGTTTTCTGTGATGAGGCGAATGACAGAAAGAGGGAGTAGTGAGCTCCCTCCCATATTTGGGGATACCAGGGGTTGTAACATACATACATACATACATACATACATACATACATACATACATATATATCCTACTAAAGTTTAAAATTCTAGGTTTTTTATCGGAAATTTTATCTTGGGTATCGAGACATGAGACATTTTTTCTTAGCCTCTGGAGATGATGTTATCACCATTCAGGCGTGTTCGACTCTTGGCGATTCTGTGGGCCCGATCTCTCTACTTCTTCAGATCTTCCACTGCTTCTTTAAGTTGTTCTCTGGCATAGAATCTATGCTATGGCTGGTGTAAGCTTTTGTGGCGTCCACTGTGTTTTGTGGCAGCCTGGCTTTCTTTTGCCACTAACTCTTCCTAACATAATTGCTTTTATCTAATGAATTCCCCCGCACAACATGGCCAAAAGTGAGACGTAGTTTTGTGATTTTTCATTCCAGTGACATGTTTCAACATTCCGGTGAGCTTCAACACTTGCTGATTGGTCCCTTTTGCTGTCCAAGGAATGCGCAGGAGCCTTGTTCAGCACCAGAGCTCAAATGAGTTGATTTTTTTTTCCTGTCCTGCTTTTTTAAGATCCAACTTTTACAACCACAGTAGCCACGGGGAACATAATAGAGCAGACTAACCTGTATTTGGTTGCCAGGCTGATGTTCTTGCTTTTCCATATTCGCCTCAAGTTCGTCACTGCTGTTTGACCAAGTTCAACCCCTCATTTTATTTCTGAGTTGCATTCACCACTTTGAGAGATCTGCGACCTAGGAAAGTGAATTTTTCCATGCGTTCTATTTCTTCATCATCAATTTCTATTTTCATGTTTTCATTCCTTGCAGTGGTCATGTAGTCTCTACTACATTAAATAAACCCGCAGATTTTCTATTGTGCTAAAAGATGCACCACATCTACTTTGAAAGTTTGCTTCTAAGAAGATCCAGCGGGTTAGGGCTGATATTCACATTTTGCTCACTGGGGCATGAAGATGCTTCTCCAAACATTTTTAAAGGACACCACCTACTGACATCAAAGCCCATTGTGGTTGCAACTCAATTTTACTTTTAGGTGTTCCAGTTTCAAAGTTCTGTAGTTTTTCCCTTTTCTCCTTACATACTGTAAGTCTTGCTGCGTGCTATGTCTTGCACTGCTTCTTGTATATAGAAGGTTATCACTTTTTTGAAAGAGCATCTAACTGCACGTTGAAAGGTCACTAACCCTGTATTTAAGAAATAAGACTAAAGCTTTGGATAGAGCAGTGGCTCAGAAGGTCAAGTGAAATTAGGAAAGGTTTGGATTTTGCCGGAAAAATAAACTTGTTAGACTGATAGCAACGCATGATCAAGGAAGGAAAATTTGCACTGAATTGCTTGAATCAGCTTAATCCCAGGAAAAAAGGGGTTGGGATGAAAAAAAATATCATATAAATTAAATAGCTAGAACTCCAGTCTTCATTTACTTATGATCTTATTATAGTGGAGTTCTATGAATGGTTTGAACTTCCTTTCCCCAAATTACTTACCTGAATTTTATCAAAGGCTAGCTGGGGAATTTTGAGAGTTGAAGTCCACAAATCTTAAAGTTGCCAAGGTTGACAAATCCTGCCAAAGAAGATTGAAACCTCAATCTGATCTTTCTTTGTCCTACTTTGAAATACTTCCTTTGTTTTCCAAACCACTGTAACTTCTGCCCCAAATTAGCACATTGCATATTTGTCACTGTTTCAGCTGAGAATGAGTTTTGTGTGGCTATATGTTTTACTATTTTTATTTTGGAGGCAAGGAGGGGGGGCATAATTTCCTACCCCAATTCAGCTTGGCTTAAACATGTTTACATGTAGCACTTCTGCTGTAACAAACCAAACTACAAAACTAAAGTCAAATTATACTAAAAAATAAGCATAGCAAAACAATACAGGTAGTCCTCAACTTAGGACCACAAATGAACCCCAAATTTATGTTGTTAAGTGAGAAATTTGTTAAGTGAGTTTTGCCCCATTTTACGAATTGCCCCATTTGTTAAGTGAATCATTGCAGTTGTTAAATTAGTAGCAGGGTTGTTAAGTGAACCTAGTTTTCCCATTGACTCTGCTTGTCAAAGGTTGCAAAACAGGATCACTTGACTCTGGGACATTGCAACTGTCATAAATACGAATCGGTTGCCATGCATCTGAATTTTATTCACATGAGCATGGGGATGCTACAACAGTCATAAGTGTGAAAAATGGTCCTTTTTTCAATGCTGTTGTAACTTTGAATGATTACTAAATGAACTGTTGTAAATCGAGGACTACCTGTATACCAGGGGTGTCCAAACTTGGGAACTTTAAGACTTGTGGACTTCAACTCCCAGAATTCCCCAGCCAGCTGGCTGGGGAATTCTGGGAGTTGAAGTCCACAAGTCTTAAAGTTCCCAAGTTTGGACACCCCTGCTGTATACAAACATAGGATTATGTTCAGCAAGATAGATAATAGGCTTTATCAAACCAAGAAGAACTGGCCTTAAATGCTGGCCCAACAGAGACATCATGGACTACAGTTGGTCTTAACAGCATCACAATCTGCTAAGCCAAAAGATTTGAATTTTTGTATCAAAGGGTACACAAACTTACCAGAGTTATATATTCAGTGCAATAGCCCCCTGAACAATGAGTCTCTTACCTAGAAGGAGGCAAATCTCTCAAACTAGCTAGCTAGGGATATTGGCTAGGGATATAGGTCCTTTTAATCTTCAAGACAGATTTAAATCCTATTCATAAAACAATGCCAGGCCAGGTTTAGGATTTTCTCTTTCCTGTTAACTGTTTTCTGCCTCTGTAAAAGAGTAATTTAAAAATGCAACAAACAAATAAACAAACCCTTTCCAGAACTGTTTTATTCTTCTTGGTCTGGATATGGAAGGATAGTTCTTGGACAGAAATATGGACAATGTTCTTTTTGTTGTTATAACTTTTATGTTATTTGTATTCAGGAATCATGGTTGCGGTATCAGATTAAATATTTTAAACTATTAATTAAATATTTTAAAAGGGTTTTCAAAGGTGGACTATCCCAGCAATTAAATCCACTAATATGGGTCGTCCTAGGGGAGCACTGACTGTTTTAATTAATATACAATGCCAATTTAAAATTCAGAACGTGTACATTGAATATGTACTTTCTTTTTACATCCCAAAACTGAGGCTCGCTACAGATTATCTTTAATTATAATTAAGAGATATATTTCTCTCCTGCAACAGCTATAGGGCATTAGGCATCCTGGGTCAGGAACCTGATTTGGCTCTAAATGTTTAAAATTTTAAAACTTTTGCTAGCCTTCATTTTCAAGAAGGATACTGGGTGCTGTAACCAAAGCGATCCCTTGTCACCACAGCCATTCCCTTAAGGGCCTATGGAGATTCTCAGTCGTCCAGGTGAAAGCACCTTTGGGATTCCCTAAGTACTTATCAATTTTAGTTATATTTTGCTTCAGTGAAATTAATAAGAGTTCTATGTATTTCCCTGGAAATGAAATGATGTGTGTATGTCTGTGCGTATGTTGGGGGGGACATTACCAGATGTGTTCGGTAATCTCTATTTTTTCTTCAGTCATCTCTTTCTCTTCTCCATCATTTGTCCGCCAAGCTCTTGTTTAGCAGGGCTGTCAAACTCCTGGCCCGCAGGCCAGATGTGTCATGCTCTGGCCACGTCCATGCCTGGTTTAGCGAAGGGGGGGAAATCCCGATACGTCATGTGAAGCCACCGTGATGATGTGAATTTGACACCTCTGCTTTAGAAGAATGATAGGCCTCTTTTTTTTAAAAAAAAGTCCAACTGATAGTGACTTTGTGTTGAAGCAACTTGAAAGCTTCCATCTTAGACACCCACCCACATTCACTCAACATAAAGATAGCAATTAATAATTGTTTTCTCCATAGGCAAGTGATGATGGGCAGGAAGGGATATGATGCAGCCACGGAAATCCATCAGTTGTTGCCCATAAATTGGCTTGCATTGAACTAAGGACAGCATCAGCCTCCTGCCCCATCATTTTGACAGAGTAGGGCTTAGCCAATTTACATCAGCATGTGGAGGTTTTTTTGCTAATCAAGAACTGGAGGAATATACATGAATGCATACACAAGGATCAGTTCTTTGTCTGAAGCTGACATGAAAACTGTTCATATCACCAAGCGGCTGGAGCTCAAACCATTATAGACATACTACATTTCCTAAATTCAGACAGAAGAAATGAAAATATTTTTAAAGAAAACAAAATCTAGACATTTGATTTTTGTTCCATGATTGCTACTAAGATTCTCCCTGCCCGGATTTGTTTTTTGTTTTTTATTACTATTATACAATTGCTATGATATAACTAGCAAAAATATCCACTCCTATTATCTGCCTCGGAAGATGTACTGCCAACCCAGAAGTTCCTGATCTGAATCCCAATGGAACCTTCTGTTTCATATTAGCTGAAATGAACAAACCATATGGCCATATGGAAACAAGTAGCAAAGCAACCTACAGAATTGCTCTGCAAATGAGAAGTTGGATTATGCAGAGCAGCAGCTTTGGACTCTAGCAAGAAACAAAATTTTTAAAAGTGCAAGTCACCCATTTCTTTGCCAGAAGTTAATGGGAGAAGGAGAAAAGAAAACAGTGGAGGAAGATGCAGCTGGGCATAACAAATGATGTCACGTGCATCATAGTCTCATCATGCACATGGCATGTGTTGCATAATTCATGCCATTTGTGTTATGATTGCACCTACCACATGTTTATGTTGCTGCTGCCTACTGATTACACTATTAGTAAAAGCCAGTCCAGTGATGTCTGGGGGACGCACACAAGTGTTCATAGAGACGTGACAATAGTGTTACAACACTAGTTCTACCCATTTCTACATATAATATCCACCCAAAAGAGTAGACTTTGCAGCACAACATTGCTACACCACTTTAATCATTTTGACAATAGTGACAAGATCCTACAGATACTGCTGAGCCAATCCAGTCGTTGAATATTTATCTCCATTATATTTCTTGAAACCTCCTCCTCCTCCTCCTCCTCCTCCTCCTCCTCCTCCTCCTCCAAGAAACTTAAAGTGTACATGGGAATTCCCTCCCACCTTAATCTCATACGAACCTCAAGATGTTACTCAGACTGAAAAGTAGCAAACAGGAACAAGGTCATTTGATAAGCTTTTGCACAATGCAAAGCTGAAACTCTAAGAAACAAGAATTCTGAGGCTCAGCAAATATTTTGGATGATTGCCCATGCTGGCTGGGTTTTATACAACAGTAATCCAAATTAATAGAGGCACGAAGTTTATCTAGCCACTACACTGCTGAGGATCTTGTTATGTCCAATTAGATTAATTACAATTAGTTACTCATATTGAGACTCATCCTATAGTCTCTATATGGGTAACTAATTGTAATCCTATAGTTTTTGTATTAGAACTGCAACCATGAATCAAAAATCAGATTTCTTTTTGCCTTTCAATTAATCTCTGGGGTCAAGTGTTTTGAGGGCAGAATAATTCCAAACTGAGGAAAAGTACCACAGGCTTATGAGAAATATGAATGTCATGTACATTTTAGTGTAGTGTGCAGCAAGGGCATCCATAGGAGGATCAAAAAATTAAGATGATATTTGCAAAAACAGGAAGCCACCCTTTAACATTTTTTGCCTTTCACTGAAAAAAAGAGGGGAGGGTTCAGTCATGGGGTTACGGACACTCTCTTGATTTTTTAAACCTCCCTCCCAGCGCAAACATACAGAATAACAGAGTTGGAAGGGATCTCGGAGGTCATCTAGTCCAAGCCCCTGCTCAAACAGAAGACCTTATACCAGGGATGGCGAATCTTTTAGACCAAGTGCCCAAACTCCACATGGGCCTGCCCAAACTGAAAGGTGTGTGTGTGTGTGTAAACATGTGCATACATGGATATGCATGAATGTGTGCATGCACTGACATGCGCGAATGTGCACATCCACGAACATGTGTACCTGCACAGCAGAGACCCGAAGACCAGCTGGCCGGTGGGAGGTGGGACATCCCAACACCAGTAGACCAGTAGACATCCCAACACCAGCAAGAGCTGAGATCTTTTTATTTCGTGAGCTTCTATTTCGTCGTTTGCAGGAAAACAGAAGCTCACAAAAGAAACTCCCTGGAGAGCTGACCCGAGGCGACAGCACACGTGCCAGCAGAGAGGGCTGGCATGCGTGCCATAGGTTCGCCATCAGGGCCCTATACCACTCCAGACAAGTGGCTGTCCAGTCTCTTCTTAAATCCTTCAGTGATTGAACCACTTCTGAAGGCAAGTCATTCCACCAGTTACCGTAATTGTTCTCATTGTTAGGAAGTTTCTTCTTAATTCCAGGTTGCTTCTCTCCTTGATTAGTTTCCATCCATTGTTTCATGTCTTGCCTTCTGGTGTTTTGGAAAATAGGTTGTCCCCCACCCCACCCCCATCTTCTTCTAAGCAGCCTCTTAGATATTGGAACACTACTATCATGTCCCCTCTAGTCCTTCTTTTCTCTAGACTAGACATGCCCAATTCCTGCAATCATTTCTGCATATGTTTTTCTTTATACAGTATCATATAGTATTATTCTTCATACAGTAACATGCTGGTTACCAAGTACCTGAATTTTGAACATGTGACCAGGAATGTTGTGACTGTTGTGTGAAAACCAGTCATAGGTCACTTTTTTCAGTGCCATTATAACAAATGAATGGCTGTGTCAAGTACTACCTAGAGCAGTGATGATGAACCTTTTTTGGCTCGCGTGCCACAAGTGGGGGGAGTGCAGGGGGGTCGAGTGCAGGCGTGCCGCACCCATAATGCAACGCGCGACCACCCCAGTGCGCATGCGCGAAAAACACGCGACCACCCCAATTTTTACATGTTTTTTTTGCCCTCCCCAGCCTCCAGGGGCTTTATAGGAGCCTGGGGAGGGCGAAAAGAGCCTCCCCCGACCCCCCGGAGGCCCTCCGGAGGCTTCAGGGACTGTCCAGAGGCTTCCCTGAAGCCTTCAGAGCACTTAAAACCACCCTCCGAGCAAACCGGAAGTGACTTCCGGTTTGCTCGGAGGGTGGTTTTAAGCGTTCTGAAGGCTTCAGGGACGGTCCCTGAAGCCCTCGGGGGGGGGCGGGGGAGGCTCTTTTCGCCCTCCCCAGGCTCCTATAAAGCCTCTGGAGCCTGGGGAAGGCGAAAAATAGCTTTTAAAAAGGTGAACTCAGCTGGCCAGCGCGCGCATGCGTGCCCTGACAAATGGCTCCGTGTGCCACTTTGGCATACGTGCCATAGGTTCGCCATCACGGACCTAGAGTGTAGTGAAGCTAGAATAATCTAGTATCGCTAGATCGCTACTACCTACAGTGTAGTGAAGCTAGAATAACCTAGTATCGCTAGTAATTTTTTCTTGGGGAAAAAGTGGGATGATTAGTAAAAATGGGGAGGAATGTTAGTTTTCTTATCATTTTAATACAAATCCGTCTAATGCTTAGCTTTTGAACCAATATGCAAATCAAGGTGTAATATCTACATTTTAAAATTTTTTCAATACAATTCTTCATTTAAAACGGAGAAGTGGAACACAGTTATACAGTGATAGAAATAATGCTTAAATGCCTTATATTGAAGTAAATTACGTTGCTGATCAACTTCATCGTGGAACTCTTTCCATATTTACTGAAAAAGGAATGTTTTGTGGTTGCATTGTTCAAGGGGACTTATTTTCTAGGAGAAGTGCATGTATAGGATTGCATCTCCTTATAGCCTTTGAAGTTTGCTTGAGCACAGGGTGCAGCCGAGGCAATCTGGAAACTGAAGCTGTGCGAAAATAGAAGAACCTGGGCATAATCTTATTTATTTTGAGCTCTCTTGACAGAAGATAGAATTGCTCTCTTTATAGAGGCGCAGTTATAATTGCATAAACAGAACAGCTCACTCCTGCTGCAAGTCAGTAACTGTTTACCAGATTTTGTTCCTTTAAAAATTCTCTTCTGAACTTGTTACTGCAGGAAAATTAACTAAACAAAGCGAGGATGAAAAGCTACTGGCCATTTGCTAAGTAAAACCTTTTTTCCCCATATTAGTTTTTTTTTTAAAAAAAACTTCTTTTCAAAAGATGCAAAGGACTCCACTAAGACACCAGTGACCTTTACAGAAATAGGATTGGTTTTCTGGTATCCTGGATGTTTATAGGAAACAGCAAATTTAGAAGCAGCCATTTCATATGTTCAGTGGCTGGAAAAAAGGGCTGACGGTACAAAGATTAAAAATAGCTAGAAGGGGCTACAATCTTTCCTGTATTTGACTTGGTTTTGTTCACAGAAGCACTTAATCATTATACACAATAGCATAATGGCTTATTTTCACATGCTGGTTACTCTTAACTATAATTACCTCTTGGAAAAGTTATTGTGTTGTGTGAATCCAGCCATTTGTTGAGTTTAGGGCCTAATTAGGAACAGCATTTTGTGCCATAGCAACAACAAAAAAGGTTCTTCTCCATTACCTCTGAATGACAGGTCACAGACAAGGAAATGAAGGTCATAACATCAATGGATGTGTAAGGACATTCTGGGATGGAGAAGGGACCAATCAGTATTTTAAAAGATCATACAGAGAACAAAGTACCTTTGTAAATGCAAAAATGTAAAGTTTAATCATAAAAAAGTTAAAAGCATACATTAAATCAATGAGAAATGAACACATCCTGTTATGTATGATTAAAAGTACTGTAAGCATTCTATCTGCCACTGTTGATCAGATCTAACAATGGTTGTTGAATGCATTTTTTGTTTTAGATTTTGCCTTTTCTCATTGATCAGGGAATTATTATTCTACAACACTAGCCAAAGCTGGCTAATCTGGAAAGCTAAGCAGGGTCAACCCTGATTAATACTCGGATGGGGCATTTTGAGAAGTCCAGCACTGTATGCTCATCTGGAAAGTTGAATAAAATAGCAAACCTGTTCTGTATTATATTAAGATAACCATGTAGATAGATCTATGCAATAGCAAGACTTGATGAGAATATTGCTTATTATGCAAACCCAGAAAAGAGTTTAATTTAGTAAACAAAGTTAAATCTATTGTTTTAATAAAGCCACTGTGCAGTTTAGAAGAAATTATTCAATCTGTACATTTCTGCAAGGGATTGCAAAAAAACCCCAGTAGACAAATTTGCATGGCTTCTTAAGTTAAGTTAATTTTAGATCTAACATGTCATATGAATCTAGAGCTAATATATCTAGGCTACCAAAATCCGGACAATCTCTAGGTCACCATAATCCTTTACATTTTTTAATTACACTATAATCAGATGGAAAAGAAATGAATATTCTGTCTGAAGTGTCAAATCTCACGAGAAACAACTAAATCAAAATGGGTTTTAAAAAAAACAAGACCAATGGGGTCTTTGGAGCAGATGCTGTGCTGCATTATGGTTCCAAGGCTCCTTCAAAATTGCCATTCAATCTGACAGAAGGGAACATTATTTATTCCATTTAATAGAGTTATTGGTTGTTTCCCTGTGCCACTCTCTGTTAGATTGGAGCCAACTTCTGGGATGTTCCTCCAAGACAGCTTGCCTCCAGAAGCTGTGAATGCCCCAACACTGGAAGTCTTTAAGAAGATGTTGGATAACCATTTGTCTGAAACGGTAGAGGGTTTCCTGCCTAGGCAGGGGGTTGGACTAGAAGACCTCCAAGATCCCTTCCAACTCTGCTATTGTATTGTATAAGACCAGCTGCAGCCTTTAGTCTGGTGTTTTTCAAACTTGGCAACTTTAAGATGGGTGGACTTCAATCCCCATAATACCCCAGTCACATGGCAATTAACAGCAATTAGGTCTAAGTTTCTTTCTCTGCCTGTTAAGCTACTGGGGGATCTTGCCTCTTTTGTCTGATGGTTTCCTAGACCTAGGCAGTTTCTCTTCCCCTCATTCGCCAAGGTCATCCATACATTCCATTAATACCTGAATTACCTGTATTTACCTCCTTTGAGTTTTAGGCTGAAGCAATCTTTCCAAGACTTCTGGTTCCAGATTTAGTAAAATTACCTTTAGGAATAGAACATAAAATAAACTTTGCTTTATTTCCCAGTTGCCAGGAGTTTTGAGATATAGACATGACAGCCCTATTTACATGGGATTGGCTAGTTTGTGGTTCAGTGTCTTGCTATCTGAATTAAAACCACCTCTGCTTGGAGGAGCTGGAATAAGCTGCCTTAGGCCGATGGAGCGATTTTCCAGCAATTCTTGAGATAACCGGTCTATTTTATTTCACTTCTGTTTTGTACTATTGTAAATTTCTTAATATCAATGTTCTGAGCAGCTTTCCTAGTTTGAAGACAACATCTTACAGCCCTGTTATTGGACATGGTGACTGGAGCTGATCTAGAAAGCATACAAGTCTATTATCTCCAGTCTACTCTATAGTTGCTGTCTTCTTGTGAGTCCCAGCACATTTTTCTTAAAAAACTTTTCTTGTTTCTCAAAACCATTTGTTTTCTGTTTCCCTACATAGTTCATGCCAGCTCTTCTTCTGACCCTTTTGCATCTGTTTTGAAGTGAAAGCTAGTCTTCTAGTGCTTGCCACAACATATGTGGGCACAATTTGTATGACCTAAACTCCCCGCTGAGGTGTGAAGGATTACTAGACAGTCATATCTTTGAAGACTGCAGCTTCTCATCAACAGCTTTCCAGGAACCCAAGTTTTTTGTTTTTTTTTAAAGATTCCTTCTGATCATAATGTAACAACCTTGTTCCTTTTCTATTCTACCAAAACATTAATTTGAAGCTCCACCTGAAAAAGGAATGTTTATTTACTTTGCTGGGATGCCTACTGCTGAATGCCTGACATGTTCCCCTCTCTAGGAAGCTTGAAAACAATGACTAAACCATTCATAAAATTGTTTTCTACTCCAAACTCACAGCCATTCCCTATATGCAATATGTATTTAATATGAATAATGCTGACTCAAGTGTATTCTTTAATGTATTTCTGAATCATCTTTCCATTTCTAAAAGCAGGAGGTTCCGTACCCTAAAAATACAAAAAGTAAAATAAAACACAACAAGTTTGGAAGAGTGACACCCAAATATGTGTATTGCAATAAATATGAATCCTAAAATTAGGGAGTGTGATTAATCACGGAAAGCTTATTAAACAAGTGTTGTTTTCACTAGTTGTCTACCCATTGAGTCTTACTTCGGTTCTGGCAATCAAACAGCTTCATCCATCATGCTTGAGAGTGGCAGGGATGCAAAGCAGACTGCCCAGAATGTGCTATACTGCCTCCAGTCCAGTGTAGAGAGAGAGCTGTGTAATGAGAGAGCTGCATCATTGCTTTCTTTAATCTCCCTACATTTACTGCTTAAGATGGTTGCCTCATTTGGCTTAAAAAGTGGAGTCTGCCCTAGAGTGCAAAAGACTTGAATACCTAAAGTGAAATAATAGGTAAGGTCTTCCATGGAGGGCAGCCTATTGTATAAGCAAATTGATTCTTGCCTCGTAAACAGGCCAATGCTATGTCTCTCCAGAACTTGCCAGTTTCATTCTGATGGTAGCTAGTAGCTTATGTAGCTTTCAAGAGAATGAAAGATATATGTCTGGTTGTTTATTTCAAACTAGTTCCAGTCAGGATTGAAAAAGTCATTTTGTTATGGGAATTAAATGCTGATAAAGACGAATCAATGTAACTGTAGACATGAATGAAAATGTAGTCTACAGAAAAAAGCAGGTATCCAGATGTGCAGGAAGTTATGTTCTTGGACATTTGGATAACACCAGATTAGCATATTAGTTGTAGCAGACTCCATGCAACCCGATAAAATCAAACTTTTACCAGATGGCAGCAAGCTTTTGCCTACATGGAAACAGGACAAACCATGTTGGATTTAGAGGCATGGGAACAGCCACTGTTAATTCTCAAATCTAAAAGAGGCTATAAGATTTCTTTTTCCCAGAACAAACTTAATTCATACTACATCAAGCTTATTCTGTATTCTGTACATAATCAGAGAAATATCGTGAGAATCACTTATTTCCCTGTAGATTTGTTTGCTTCTTTGCTAGAGGATTCTGGCAAGGAGTATAATCCTAGGATTACCCCCAATCAGAAAACCATTGATGGTGGTATTCATGAAGAGGCCCTAGTGGACTGTGCTGTTGAAACGAAGAGCTTTTGCTGCCAGATTAAGAGGCAGGGGTCTAGAAACCGTCTGTATTTCCTTTAATGAATTCTCACCACAAATAGATTTTTTTTTCCAGTAACAAATGGCTGACAACACACTTTCCTTGATTTCCCTGACAAGGCTGAGCTGTTTTTGGTAACGGCAAGAGCAGGTGTTACTGGAAGTAGTATTGGGAATTGTTTGTGGAATCACGACAACTGAACTTCAGGCCAAATCTCCAAAATGATACCTACCTGAACACCAAATCAAGGAATAAGATAAAAGAATCACATCTGAACAATGAAAATCTGGAGAGCCTCTAGATACCATACAATACGGTAAAGCTAGGATGTATTATTTCCACCACACATTTTTTTTTTTAGTAAAGGCCATATTTGCACTATACATGAAGCCCAGTGATATAAAGGCAACTGCTTTGGGTTCTGCAGACACAGGGATCATGTTTAGTCCCTCTTACTGCCCACTCCTTATGTATGCTTTCAACACACCTGGTCACGCCAAATGAGCTTTTGCACATGGGCTGCAGATGTTCCTATAATCACAGGAAGGAAGCAAACGGCATAAGGTTTCTGTGTTTGTAGCCAAAAAGTGGTGAGTTGTTTTTTTGTTTTTGTTTTGCTTAGATACATTTGTGTAGTGGGCAAGAGGAGCTATAACTAAAAAGCAGTGCAAAAGGAAGGAATGAGCAAGCAAGACAATAGTTGCTGTCACTGTGGCTGGTAGCACCTCTTCTGCTGCCATTCTTGTTAGCAGCAGCAACAGCATTCACTGAAAGCTGAGCCCTTAGAGCAGGGGTGTCCAAACTTGGGAACTTTAAGACTTGTGGACTTCAACTCCCATAATTCCCCAGCCAGCCGGCTGGGGAATTCTGGGAGTTGAAGTCCACAAGTCTTAAAGTTCCCAAGTTTGGACACCCCTGCCTTAGAGAGAGTGGTAGCTTCCCGGGGGGGAATCATGGCCACCTGCTTTCCACATCTTCTAGCTTTCCTTCCCTTTCCTGTGTGAAAAGACAGGCTTTAAGGCATGTGTGTTTTATCTGGTTGTGCCAGTGCAACCCCAGGCCATTAACCATTTTCCAAGAACAGAGGAACATTGTCTCTCCACATTCCTAGCCCACATGCAATGCCACCTCTACCCATTATTTTTCTGCTGAACATTAAAGACAATGTTTTTGCCAGTATAAATGGGATTGTTTGGTCATCTACAATGCTTCATTTCATTGGAAACCAAACATTTCCACTCAGATTGATTGCTATGGCAGAAAAGCCCCTTATCTCAGTCATTGTAATTGTCCTCCATGCTCGTTCTCTCCTGCTAAACTTTCTGCCCCTTTCCAAAGGGACCTTGATCACCAAACCTGGTGGATTTTTTTTTAAAAAAATCTTCATTTCACCAGTGAGATGGTGAGCCTTTCAGCTGTTTTTTTTCCTTCCTATGCCTGCCTTCTCTCCCCCTCACTTCTGCTCCATTCAGCCATCTGCTTGCAGTAAGTTTGCATCCCCAGTGATTAATTATGGGTTTGGGTGGAAAAAGAGCCAAAGACCGAGAGAGTGATTTGGGCTGCTGGAATGATGAAAGACTGGGCTTATTTTTTTTCTTAACAAATTCACTTATGGAGTGGTAAACAATGGACATTTTTTTTAAAAAACAGGTAGAATTAAACAGAGTGCTGTCTGTTTTCCCTCCTAACTCATAAATACGAATCGGTTGCCATGCATCTGAATTTTATTCACATGAGCATGGGGATGCTACAACAGTCATAAGTGTGAAAAATGGTCCTTTTTTCAATGCTGTTGTAACTTTGAATGATTACTAAATGAACTGTTGTAAATCGAGGACTACCTGTATACCAGGGGTGTCCAAACTTGGGAACTTTAAGACTTGTGGACTTCAACTCCCAGAATTCCCCAGCCAGCTGGCTGGGGAATTCTGGGAGTTGAAGTCCACAAGTCTTAAAGTTCCCAAGTTTGGACACCCCTGCTGTATACAAACATAGGATTATGTTCAGCAAGATAGATAATAGGCTTTATCAAACCAAGAAGAACTGGCCTTAAATGCTGGCCCAACAGAGACATCATGGACTACAGTTGGTCTTAACAGCATCACAATCTGCTAAGCCAAAAGATTTGAATTTTTGTATCAAAGGGTACACAAACTTACCAGAGTTATATATTCAGTGCAATAGCCCCCTGAACAATGAGTCTCTTACCTAGAAGGAGGCAAATCTCTCAAACTAGCTAGCTAGGGATATTGGCTAGGGATATAGGTCCTTTTAATCTTCAAGACAGATTTAAATCCTATTCATAAAACAATGCCAGGCCAGGTTTAGGATTTTCTCTTTCCTGTTAACTGTTTTCTGCCTCTGTAAAAGAGTAATTTAAAAATGCAACAAACAAATAAACAAACCCTTTCCAGAACTGTTTTATTCTTCTTGGTCTGGATATGGAAGGATAGTTCTTGGACAGAAATATGGACAATGTTCTTTTTGTTGTTATAACTTTTATGTTATTTGTATTCAGGAATCATGGTTGCGGTATCAGATTAAATATTTTAAACTATTAATTAAATATTTTAAAAGGGTTTTCAAAGGTGGACTATCCCAGCAATTAAATCCACTAATATGGGTCGTCCTAGGGGAGCACTGACTGTTTTAATTAATATACAATGCCAATTTAAAATTCAGAACGTGTACATTGAATATGTACTTTCTTTTTACATCCCAAAACTGAGGCTCGCTACAGATTATCTTTAATTATAATTAAGAGATATATTTCTCTCCTGCAACAGCTATAGGGCATTAGGCATCCTGGGTCAGGAACCTGATTTGGCTCTAAATGTTTAAAATTTTAAAACTTTTGCTAGCCTTCATTTTCAAGAAGGATACTGGGTGCTGTAACCAAAGCGATCCCTTGTCACCACAGCCATTCCCTTAAGGGCCTATGGAGATTCTCAGTCGTCCAGGTGAAAGCACCTTTGGGATTCCCTAAGTACTTATCAATTTTAGTTATATTTTGCTTCAGTGAAATTAATAAGAGTTCTATGTATTTCCCTGGAAATGAAATGATGTGTGTATGTCTGTGCGTATGTTGGGGGGGACATTACCAGATGTGTTCGGTAATCTCTATTTTTTCTTCAGTCATCTCTTTCTCTTCTCCATCATTTGTCCGCCAAGCTCTTGTTTAGCAGGGCTGTCAAACTCCTGGCCCGCAGGCCAGATGTGTCATGCTCTGGCCACGTCCATGCCTGGTTTAGCGAAGGGGGGGAAATCCCGATACGTCATGTGAAGCCACCGTGATGATGTGAATTTGACACCTCTGCTTTAGAAGAATGATAGGCCTCTTTTTTTTAAAAAAAAGTCCAACTGATAGTGACTTTGTGTTGAAGCAACTTGAAAGCTTCCATCTTAGACACCCACCCACATTCACTCAACATAAAGATAGCAATTAATAATTGTTTTCTCCATAGGCAAGTGATGATGGGCAGGAAGGGATATGATGCAGCCACGGAAATCCATCAGTTGTTGCCCATAAATTGGCTTGCATTGAACTAAGGACAGCATCAGCCTCCTGCCCCATCATTTTGACAGAGTAGGGCTTAGCCAATTTACATCAGCATGTGGAGGTTTTTTTGCTAATCAAGAACTGGAGGAATATACATGAATGCATACACAAGGATCAGTTCTTTGTCTGAAGCTGACATGAAAACTGTTCATATCACCAAGCGGCTGGAGCTCAAACCATTATAGACATACTACATTTCCTAAATTCAGACAGAAGAAATGAAAATATTTTTAAAGAAAACAAAATCTAGACATTTGATTTTTGTTCCATGATTGCTACTAAGATTCTCCCTGCCCGGATTTGTTTTTTGTTTTTTATTACTATTATACAATTGCTATGATATAACTAGCAAAAATATCCACTCCTATTATCTGCCTCGGAAGATGTACTGCCAACCCAGAAGTTCCTGATCTGAATCCCAATGGAACCTTCTGTTTCATATTAGCTGAAATGAACAAACCATATGGCCATATGGAAACAAGTAGCAAAGCAACCTACAGAATTGCTCTGCAAATGAGAAGTTGGATTATGCAGAGCAGCAGCTTTGGACTCTAGCAAGAAACAAAATTTTTAAAAGTGCAAGTCACCCATTTCTTTGCCAGAAGTTAATGGGAGAAGGAGAAAAGAAAACAGTGGAGGAAGATGCAGCTGGGCATAACAAATGATGTCACGTGCATCATAGTCTCATCATGCACATGGCATGTGTTGCATAATTCATGCCATTTGTGTTATGATTGCACCTACCACATGTTTATGTTGCTGCTGCCTACTGATTACACTATTAGTAAAAGCCAGTCCAGTGATGTCTGGGGGACGCACACAAGTGTTCATAGAGACGTGACAATAGTGTTACAACACTAGTTCTACCCATTTCTACATATAATATCCACCCAAAAGAGTAGACTTTGCAGCACAACATTGCTACACCACTTTAATCATTTTGACAATAGTGACAAGATCCTACAGATACTGCTGAGCCAATCCAGTCGTTGAATATTTATCTCCATTATATTTCTTGAAACCTCCTCCTCCTCCTCCTCCTCCTCCTCCTCCTCCTCCTCCTCCAAGAAACTTAAAGTGTACATGGGAATTCCCTCCCACCTTAATCTCATACGAACCTCAAGATGTTACTCAGACTGAAAAGTAGCAAACAGGAACAAGGTCATTTGATAAGCTTTTGCACAATGCAAAGCTGAAACTCTAAGAAACAAGAATTCTGAGGCTCAGCAAATATTTTGGATGATTGCCCATGCTGGCTGGGTTTTATACAACAGTAATCCAAATTAATAGAGGCACGAAGTTTATCTAGCCACTACACTGCTGAGGATCTTGTTATGTCCAATTAGATTAATTACAATTAGTTACTCATATTGAGACTCATCCTATAGTCTCTATATGGGTAACTAATTGTAATCCTATAGTTTTTGTATTAGAACTGCAACCATGAATCAAAAATCAGATTTCTTTTTGCCTTTCAATTAATCTCTGGGGTCAAGTGTTTTGAGGGCAGAATAATTCCAAACTGAGGAAAAGTACCACAGGCTTATGAGAAATATGAATGTCATGTACATTTTAGTGTAGTGTGCAGCAAGGGCATCCATAGGAGGATCAAAAAATTAAGATGATATTTGCAAAAACAGGAAGCCACCCTTTAACATTTTTTGCCTTTCACTGAAAAAAAGAGGGGAGGGTTCAGTCATGGGGTTACGGACACTCTCTTGATTTTTTAAACCTCCCTCCCAGCGCAAACATACAGAATAACAGAGTTGGAAGGGATCTCGGAGGTCATCTAGTCCAAGCCCCTGCTCAAACAGAAGACCTTATACCAGGGATGGCGAATCTTTTAGACCAAGTGCCCAAACTCCACATGGGCCTGCCCAAACTGAAAGGTGTGTGTGTGTGTGTAAACATGTGCATACATGGATATGCATGAATGTGTGCATGCACTGACATGCGCGAATGTGCACATCCACGAACATGTGTACCTGCACAGCAGAGACCCGAAGACCAGCTGGCCGGTGGGAGGTGGGACATCCCAACACCAGTAGACCAGTAGACATCCCAACACCAGCAAGAGCTGAGATCTTTTTATTTCGTGAGCTTCTATTTCGTCGTTTGCAGGAAAACAGAAGCTCACAAAAGAAACTCCCTGGAGAGCTGACCCGAGGCGACAGCACACGTGCCAGCAGAGAGGGCTGGCATGCGTGCCATAGGTTCGCCATCAGGGCCCTATACCACTCCAGACAAGTGGCTGTCCAGTCTCTTCTTAAATCCTTCAGTGATTGAACCACTTCTGAAGGCAAGTCATTCCACCAGTTACCGTAATTGTTCTCATTGTTAGGAAGTTTCTTCTTAATTCCAGGTTGCTTCTCTCCTTGATTAGTTTCCATCCATTGTTTCATGTCTTGCCTTCTGGTGTTTTGGAAAATAGGTTGTCCCCCACCCCACCCCCATCTTCTTCTAAGCAGCCTCTTAGATATTGGAACACTACTATCATGTCCCCTCTAGTCCTTCTTTTCTCTAGACTAGACATGCCCAATTCCTGCAATCATTTCTGCATATGTTTTTCTTTATACAGTATCATATAGTATTATTCTTCATACAGTAACATGCTGGTTACCAAGTACCTGAATTTTGAACATGTGACCAGGAATGTTGTGACTGTTGTGTGAAAACCAGTCATAGGTCACTTTTTTCAGTGCCATTATAACAAATGAATGGCTGTGTCAAGTACTACCTAGAGCAGTGATGATGAACCTTTTTTGGCTCGCGTGCCACAAGTGGGGGGAGTGCAGGGGGGTCGAGTGCAGGCGTGCCGCACCCATAATGCAACGCGCGACCACCCCAGTGCGCATGCGCGAAAAACACGCGACCACCCCAATTTTTACATGTTTTTTTTGCCCTCCCCAGCCTCCAGGGGCTTTATAGGAGCCTGGGGAGGGCGAAAAGAGCCTCCCCCGACCCCCCGGAGGCCCTCCGGAGGCTTCAGGGACTGTCCAGAGGCTTCCCTGAAGCCTTCAGAGCACTTAAAACCACCCTCCGAGCAAACCGGAAGTGACTTCCGGTTTGCTCGGAGGGTGGTTTTAAGCGTTCTGAAGGCTTCAGGGACGGTCCCTGAAGCCCTCGGGGGGGGGCGGGGGAGGCTCTTTTCGCCCTCCCCAGGCTCCTATAAAGCCTCTGGAGCCTGGGGAAGGCGAAAAATAGCTTTTAAAAAGGTGAACTCAGCTGGCCAGCGCGCGCATGCGTGCCCTGACAAATGGCTCCGTGTGCCACTTTGGCATACGTGCCATAGGTTCGCCATCACGGACCTAGAGTGTAGTGAAGCTAGAATAATCTAGTATCGCTAGATCGCTACTACCTACAGTGTAGTGAAGCTAGAATAACCTAGTATCGCTAGTAATTTTTTCTTGGGGAAAAAGTGGGATGATTAGTAAAAATGGGGAGGAATGTTAGTTTTCTTATCATTTTAATACAAATCCGTCTAATGCTTAGCTTTTGAACCAATATGCAAATCAAGGTGTAATATCTACATTTTAAAATTTTTTCAATACAATTCTTCATTTAAAACGGAGAAGTGGAACACAGTTATACAGTGATAGAAATAATGCTTAAATGCCTTATATTGAAGTAAATTACGTTGCTGATCAACTTCATCGTGGAACTCTTTCCATATTTACTGAAAAAGGAATGTTTTGTGGTTGCATTGTTCAAGGGGACTTATTTTCTAGGAGAAGTGCATGTATAGGATTGCATCTCCTTATAGCCTTTGAAGTTTGCTTGAGCACAGGGTGCAGCCGAGGCAATCTGGAAACTGAAGCTGTGCGAAAATAGAAGAACCTGGGCATAATCTTATTTATTTTGAGCTCTCTTGACAGAAGATAGAATTGCTCTCTTTATAGAGGCGCAGTTATAATTGCATAAACAGAACAGCTCACTCCTGCTGCAAGTCAGTAACTGTTTACCAGATTTTGTTCCTTTAAAAATTCTCTTCTGAACTTGTTACTGCAGGAAAATTAACTAAACAAAGCGAGGATGAAAAGCTACTGGCCATTTGCTAAGTAAAACCTTTTTTCCCCATATTAGTTTTTTTTTTAAAAAAAACTTCTTTTCAAAAGATGCTGGGGAATTCTGGGAGTTGAAGTCCACAAGTCTTAAAGTTCCCAAGTTTGGACACCCCTGCCTTAGAGAGAGTGGTAGCTTCCCGGGGGGGAATCATGGCCACCTGCTTTCCACATCTTCTAGCTTTCCTTCCCTTTCCTGTGTGAAAAGACAGGCTTTAAGGCATGTGTGTTTTATCTGGTTGTGCCAGTGCAACCCCAGGCCATTAACCATTTTCCAAGAACAGAGGAACATTGTCTCTCCACATTCCTAGCCCACATGCAATGCCACCTCTACCCATTATTTTTCTGCTGAACATTAAAGACAATGTTTTTGCCAGTATAAATGGGATTGTTTGGTCATCTACAATGCTTCATTTCATTGGAAACCAAACATTTCCACTCAGATTGATTGCTATGGCAGAAAAGCCCCTTATCTCAGTCATTGTAATTGTCCTCCATGCTCGTTCTCTCCTGCTAAACTTTCTGCCCCTTTCCAAAGGGACCTTGATCACCAAACCTGGTGGATTTTTTTTTAAAAAAATCTTCATTTCACCAGTGAGATGGTGAGCCTTTCAGCTGTTTTTTTTCCTTCCTATGCCTGCCTTCTCTCCCCCTCACTTCTGCTCCATTCAGCCATCTGCTTGCAGTAAGTTTGCATCCCCAGTGATTAATTATGGGTTTGGGTGGAAAAAGAGCCAAAGACCGAGAGAGTGATTTGGGCTGCTGGAATGATGAAAGACTGGGCTTATTTTTTTTCTTAACAAATTCACTTATGGAGTGGTAAACAATGGACATTTTTTTTAAAAAACAGGTAGAATTAAACAGAGTGCTGTCTGTTTTCCCTCCTAACTCAGGTGACAGGAAGAATGGTAAACCAAGTGTCCCTTCCCTTCCAGAGGTGGCTTGCTCCCAGTTCGGCTTGGATCAGGCAAACCGGTGGTGGTGGTGGTAGGCTCCACCACCTACCCTGACGCTTCTGTGAGCATGCAGGAGCATACTTGAACCAGTAGTAAAAAAATTAGGAACCCACCACTGTTCCCTTCCCTTCCCTAACTGATCTATCAGTAGATGCATCAGAAGGGAAGGAATGCAAAAGTGTCAACCAAGGAGCACCGATGAAGATCTAGTAGCTGAAACCACATGTCCTCAAAGATCTGCCACCAGAAGGATAGGGTTTGCTTCTTGCTTTCCTGGCCCTGGTCATTTGGGTAAAGCACCAGAGGAATCCACAAGTCAGTTCTGCTGTCTATGGTGACAATGGTCCAAATAGAACGGCCTGAAACCAAGAAAGGGAACATTTTGTAGCATTTTACAGCTTGTAAATCTTTCCTCTATCTAAAATCTTTAGTCATCTTTAGTGTCCAGTTTTTAAATCATGAAATTACTAATCTCTGTTATGTTTTCCAAAATCCAAAACAGTTCTATTTCCCACTATAAACTGTTCTTTATCATTAATAAAAAAGTTATTAATGAAATGAAAAAAGTAACATTTTCAATATTCCAAATTTATCTGGATCCTTAGTTTGTTTAAAACTTTCTAAGATTAAAAAAATGGCTTCTTGCTGTTTCTTTCCTATGCTTTAATTCTTAGGCTTATAATTTTTATTTTGTTCAGAGTTGAAGAAATTAATTTGCTGAAGCTTTTAAAAAAACTTTTGAGTTTTGAAGGTCTCCAGTAGCTTTAAAATGGTTAATAGGCAATTTCTGTAAGATTAGAAAGTGAGGTTTGCGAACTTAGTGTCCTTAAAAAGACTGTGCCATGGTTGCAGAGCACATGGGGGCAATCTCCTGTCTTTTCTTTATCCAGAGAAACTCCAGGGAACCAGTCTCTTCAATAGTTCCTTGATCTTTGCCATGGTCATCAGCTCTGCAACAGTTCTCCAAACCTCCCCAGAAGTCACGATGAATGGGATTTCAGTTACATCATTATGACCGCCATTTTCACTGTTTTGTGTCCTCCCACCCACATGGACAGCTCTGTTCTCTTGGCAGGACTGGTTTCAGGGTAAGGTAAACATGTTAAGATAGTGACTCTAACAGTGTAATCAAAGCTTGACACAATGAATCTTTATGTGTGTTACACATGGCAATCATACCTTGAAAATACCTGCCTCCTGACTTTCTTTTTGCCTTTGACAAAGTGCCACCTAGTGGTAAAAATAGTATGACCAGATGCTCTTCTTAATACTGTAGATCAAGGGTGTCCAAACTTGGGAACTTTAAGACTTGTGGACTTCAACTCCCAGAATTCCCCAGCTATGCTGGCTGGGGAATTCTGGGAGTTGAAGTCCACAAGTCTTAAAGTTCCCAAGTTTGGACACCCCTGCTGTAGATGGTAGAGCGGGGATAGGTAGCTATCTTCAGAGGTTAAGTTCGTAGAACACTCTCAGCCCCTAAGAAGTTATCCACATTTTAGTCTAGACAAAAACTACCATATTTTGATTAATAGTTTGCCTGGATATAAAACAGATTCTTTTACTGTATTTTTTCAACACTGAAAATAGAAACTGCAATTGGAGCATGCTTCATCTCCCAAAGTGAAGTTGTTTGAATGTACTTTAAAAATCTGGGGTAAATCTTCTTTCCTGCAAAACCAGAATGTGACCGCTCATGTTTTCCCATGCCGACCACAATGAAGCTTTTGTCAGTATGGTAAACAGGTTACTGTTCTCCTTGGCTGTATTTCCTCCCATTTGTGGTGAAGCTCCCATGGCTAGAAATATCTGGCAGCTGGAAAACTCATCTGAAAAAAAAGTCTGTCAGTCTTATTCAACGTAACTGCTTCAAATACCTAAATTGCAAACCTGTACAGTGCTATGTAAGGATGGATACAATTTGAATGGCAGAAGCACTATAACCTCTAAATATAGTATAAGCTTTTTGGATGAAATACCAATGGAAAGGATTATAGATACTGTACTTTCTGGGGAATATTAAAAGACCCTTAAAATCAGATTCTGATATATACTGACTAAAGTCTGGGATTATATAGCTAGGAATATTGATTTAAATAATATACATCTGAGATCATCAGTCTCCTAGCTGGAAGGCAGTGTGGTGTTTTTGGGCAGAGAAATTTGGAGATTAGACATTATTACTGGGTGGGTAGGAAAGGAATTCTGTGAGATTTTAAATCAAGCTACCATATAATTTCAACATACTAAAATCAAAGGCACACTTTTAATTTGAGGTGGGATTTTAAGATCCCATCATGATTGTTGCAGATATAAGTTTAATTTGCAGACACACAGACAGGACATAGGAAAGAAAGTGCTCTTTCATAGTTTTGAAGACAGGAATCTGGGTGGAAGAAGATACTATGGTAAATGATAACTTTGCTGAATGTCTTTCAATTCCACTATAGAAAAGATATGAATAGAAGCATTCTAAGGCTTAAATCCTAGTCTTAAAAGGATTATAAAAGCTAAGCAGCTTTGATATTTTAGGTCCACTGTGAACCTGGACATCTAATGTTAGGCAGCTAAACATTTAATGTTTTTCAATCATATTTATAATTTGATGGCAATATTTTATTCTTTCATACAAATTCATTCTATTGGCTTTTGCGTTATACCCTATTATGAGTCAACAATTTTGTTGTAGTTTTCTGATAACACTTGAAGTGTATAGAATATGGTACCTCTGACTATTTTCTCTCATAATTTTTATCCCCTTCTCCTTTATGTGATCTTATATTTTGAGATTCCTGAAATTTTATTTATTTTTAAAAAGAGAAAACATTGCTGAAATGAGGTCATCTTTGTAGTTAGGGCAATGCAATACATTGCAACTGAGTTTATCATATTTTTCAGAGTATAAGCTGCACCTTTTCCCCTCAAAAAAGAGGCTGAAAATCTGGGTGCGTCTTATACACTGAATGCAGCCTTTTTTGCCTCCCAAAACCCCACCCCTTCTCCAAAAATGGCTGTGCAGAGCCTGTAGAAGGCTTTCAGAGAGCCCCTGGGGGCTGGGGAAGGCAGAAATGAGTGAAAAATGGGCCATTGTTTTCCCTCCCACCCACCCCCGGAGCACTCTGCAAGCCCCCTAAAGGCTATTCATGCCTTTTTTTTTTTTTGGCAGAAAAAACAGGCCATTTTTGGGAGGTTTGCAGAGTGCAAAACCTTTTTTTTTTTTTAATTTGCCTCTTCAAAACCTTGGTGCATCTTATATTCCGGTGCGTCTTATACTCTGAAAAATACAGTAATTATGATTTACTGAGTATGTAATTGTAGGTGGTCGTGAACAATACACTAAGTTTAAAACTGTGGTTTATGATTCCCAATGGCCAGTTCAAACATTATGAGTCAACATTACACAAACCATTATGACTTAGGGCAGGGGTCACCAACCTTTTGGACCTCAGGGACCACTAAATTCATAATTTTAAATCCCACGGACCACTAATATGATCTGCCTAATGACTGCCTGGATAGCCATGGCTAGGTGGTCATGTGACTGGATGGGCATGGCCAACTCAATGTCACTCAAGTTGAGGGGTGCCTTGCCAGACTCTACTCGCCCCTTCCTTCCCAGCTACTCCTCCCCTCCCCACCTGGGCTCCTTAGGGCCCCAACAAGAAGCAGTTGTTGGAGCTAAGCAGCCACCACGAGAAAGAGTTGGCAAAACAGTTCAAATTGGATCTAACCAAGAAGGAGGCTCAGTAGAAGCACCTCACTGAGGACTACGAGCATAGACTTTCCAAGCAGAGGGAAGACCTGCAAGGCCAGGTGACAGCGCCTGGAGGTTCAAGGGGCTGAGATGGTCAGCCAGTTCCAGACCATGATACAGTCCCACTGGAACAAGGCCCTCCAGCTCTTCGCCACCAGCAACACTTCCCTCCAGCCTTCACCCAAAGCCCCACACCAGGAGACCGAAGCAGATGCCAAGTTGGAATTCCTGCCCCCCTCCAACCCACACAAAAAGACCATGAGGGGGGAGACTCTCTGCAGCAACACCAATGTTCATTGCACATATCCTTCCTAGGGGCCATAGTTTGAGGACCCCTGATTTAGTGCAATATAAAAAATGCAAATATTTTTTCTGCGGACCACCAACATTTTCTCACAAACCACCAGTGGTCCACGGACCACCAGTTGGTGACCACTGGCTTAGGGTATGGTTCAATCCTAGCATTAGAAGACAGAAAAAAATGTGTAACATTTAGTTTTCTTTGGAATTATTGCATCTCCGTTAATGAACATATCAACTTCATTGACTTTCAACTCTGCAGAGGTACAGTAGTTTAAGACTGCACTGAGGTTTTAAAGTTTGGTTTTATTAGTTTAAGAAAAAGGTGATAGGGCTACTAGGTTTTGAAAATGGAAAATGAAAATCCTGATTTTTTAGGGGAGGAATCTAAAGTGAGCTTCCAATCTCAGGGCTAAAAAGAAAGTCCAGACAACCATCTCCCCCCCCCCCCATTGTTTGCTGCCATCTAGGGCTCATCTGGATTTTTGCTACCCAAGTCTGACAGCAAACATTTGTGCCTTTAGGGTGGCCTATGTTTGTTTGTTTGTTTGTTTTATTGGATTTATATGCCGCCCTTCTCCCAAAGGACTCAGGGCGGCGTACAATATTAAAACACACACATCCCGAAAGTTAAAAAGAAATTAAATACATATCCAAAAAACAAACCCAATTTATAGGACAATACATTTAAAAAATGAAATAAAATTAACAGGCCAGGCCGGCTTGCTGGAAAAGGCAACTTTTTAGGGTGCGTCGGAAGGACCGGAGGTCAGGGATTATGCGAAGCTCCGGGGGCAGCTCATTCCAGAGGGAGGGCGCTCCCACAGAGAAGGCTCTCCCCCTGGGGGTCACCAGCTGACACAGTTTGGCCGACAGCACCTTGAAGAGGCCAACTCTGTGGGATTGTACTGGACGGTGGGAGGCTTTTAAACTAAAGGACTCCAATAATAACTTTATAAATAAGTGATGTGCCAAATTTGTAGGGTGAGATGGTTCATTGATAACATACCCAAATTATAACAACAAAACAATACAATAAAAATCATTTCCTTTACAGAAGGCGGTAGGTGTAAACTGTACACATAATCCAGAATAGATCCTTTTGACTTCTAATTTAATTAATGCTATGGTATTTATAGCTCATCTTTCTGTAAGGAGCTCAAAATATTTATAGTCCTCTGGCCACTATCTATTTTGTCTCCACAAAGTTTTAGAATACAGCTTATGCAAGGAAATCATAGCTGGCCCAATATCAATTAGTGAGCCTCGAGAGCAAATAAAATGTGAGTCTGCCTGGACTGATTCTGCAAATTCTTTCGATTATATGGCATCCCGTTGTGATCAGTTCTCTGAAACAGGACTCTTACTCTTCAGTATTACCTCATTTCCTTCCTTCCTTGCTGTCTTTTAGGTCTCCTAGACTTTCTTCAGCACCGCATGGTCTGCTTTAGGATGTAAAGATTTTAATAATATATGAATAATATAGTGAGTGAAAACATTTAGGAAAAAAAGTCACAGGAGAGGTAGAAGATGAAAACTGAGGAAAATATATAAATCATATCTTCTGCAGAAGCCTTGGACAAGAATTCCCATCACTGCTATCATTTGCTATGTTGGCTGGGGTTCTGCAAATTATTTTGCCTGTTGCTGCAGGAGCCTTCTAAAAAATTAGAAGGTTTAATATCCTCTCCAGCCTGTAATTTAAGCAATTTAAGCAATGACATAGTTCAGCTCTTTAATTAGTCTAATCTATTATTTGTACCCCACTTTTTGCCTATGGGCCCATAAGAGCTTTAGAACAGCATGAAAAAAACCTAAAACGCAACCATACAGTACTGGAAACCCTCTATTATACATAAATAGAAACACAGCAATCTAAAGGAGAGTATAATATTATATGACAAAATTATGTCATACTAGATATAATGCCAAATAAACCCAAAGCAAGGGAGAAGGGGGGGGGGGGGAGTCAGCATTAGGATTGTGGGTTAACCCTTTTGTTCCTATATCAGTTGTAATAAATTTCCTCTAAATCTGGAACTATTCTTTGACAGAGTGCAAAATCAAAACATAGGATTTACTAATACTATAAAATGTAGTAAAGGGGATTAGAGACATATTCATGGAGAAAACTATTGATGATATTAGCTGTGGTATCTGTACATTACCTTTATATTCAGGGCAAGAGTCTAGTTTATATATAATGCTAAGCAATAACATAGTTTATTGATATAAAACTATGATACTATGATACTGAACTATTTCAGTGGTTTAGATTTACATGTCAGACATCACATCTGTTCAACTAATTCTGGTTAAAAATATGATATAGCCAATTAATGCTACCTGGCCATAAACAATGAGATAGTTTGTGGCTTAATGCAATGTGTGTCTCACATATGGATTTGTAAACCATGGTTTGTAGCTTACTATGATGCAAACGAATTAGTTATTATTTATTCAGTAAAACATGGTTAAACAATCTGACGATATGCAAACCAAGTGAGTGTATCTCACAATATCCACTTTCGGGAAGTATGAGTTACATTGGGAGAGTCCCGAATAATAAGATCTCTCTTATCCAGGGTTTGAATGAGGAAGACAAGATCATCTTGGTGTGTATAATCAAAACCTGGAACAGAGAACTGAAGAGCATTCATTTCATCCACCTCTATTTTCCTAGGCATTTGGAGAGAGACAGAGATAATTTTGGTATTTGATGCAAATGTTCTTTCTCTCTCCTGAATTTCTAGTACAAATCTAAAGTGGCTGTGTCTTGTGGTGGATAATTAAGACAAACCAGGAATTCTGATGAACTGGTCACACCACTGCCTAGCAATCCTTCTGGCTGGCTTCACAGCTTAATAAAATGCTATTGTGAAGTTAACCAGAGCGGGTATGTATCAATTCACATATTAGCTGAGTGGGGTGGTAAACTACAAATCAGTCCATAGTCAATGTTACAAAGTTAGGCAGAAACGCTACCCAGAAGTCCAAAAGGTTGTTCACCATCAGGGTTCCAAGAGATTAGATGCAAGCTGTGGTACAGAACAAGTCCAACTGAGATTTCAAGGTATCACTGAAATCAGACAAGAGATTCTCAGCCCCAACAATGGGCAATCACTAATACAAAGTTTCTGTGAGACATAAAAGCCTTCCCAATAATCTTAAATATATCAATCTCCTGTATTCTTCATGGAAGGGATTTGCAGCTCTGAATTTGTCATCATCAGTCTTCCTTAGAGGCAGCTCCTTTTTTTTAACCAAACTAGTTTCTGTCTCTCTATCTCTGTCGTACATATTCTTACCAAGTGGCTTCAAGGCCTCATCTCTAATTCCAGATCTGAAACCTCAGCATCAAAGCCAGGTATAGTGGAACCTGCTTCTGGCATTTTAGACCTATTACTGGGGTTTGGTTTCTTGGTATCTGAAATACCAGATTCCTCGCCCTGATCATTTCTTGAGTAAGATGATATCGCCTTAACTTTACTCCTTTCTTCACAGTGCCCCCTTCACTTTTCTGTGGCCTTAATTGGGGGAGTTCTGGTAGAACTAAGAAATTAAACACAATGCCATTGATTTTCTTCAGGATCTCTCTTCTGGTCCATAGACTTCTAAGTTGACGAAGCACTGTAAGGTCCCCACCCCATTACCTGTGGTATCAAGAATTCAAACTCTGCTGTGTATTATACTTCATTTCATCTGTTGTTCCATATTAATGGTACAGAATACAGAACTGGATGTTCTGGACAGTCTAAAACAGGGGTGTCAAACTCATGCCATCATAGCGTCACATGACGTATCGGGACTTTTCCCTCCTTCGCTAAATCGGGCAGGGGTGGGCCAACACGTGACACATCTGGGCCACGAGCCACGAGTTTGACACCCCTGGTCTAGAACTAGCAGGTAATTGTGGAATCTGGATTAAAAAGGGGGGAGCTAGAACTTGCAATGCAATGCTGGAGAAGGCTGGTTTTCTCTAACGATTTCTAATTTTCATACCTCACCTTTCATAGGCAGATGTTTGTAGACAACTACACATTCTGCCTATTTGAAGGGGAAATGCTGCTTATTATCAGTAGACTGCAAAACATTGCCACCTTTCTTGGTTTATTCCAGTTTTTAAAAAAAGAATTGTGGTTGTATAATTAAATAATAATAATCCTCTGAAAGAGTAGCTTTTGTTGCAGTAAAAAGCTAAGTTTTTCAGAAGATAATATTCTCCTAAATTACATACTACTACATGGATTCTAACAACTGGACAAGGTAAATGGATTCTCCATGCCTAGTGCCAAAAACTAATATTGGAAAGATAAATGTATGGCTCCATTTATTCAAAGAATTGAAAATAGCTTGCCTATTGATACAACCTTGTATGGACAAATATAGTGAAATATGGAACTCATTTATGTAAAATACAGTAGATTAAAAAGAATTATAGTCTTATATTAGAAGGAAATATTTACACACTTGAATAATACTTACATTAGATAAGTATCTAGAGACTTGTAACTGTTAATTGTTATAATCATATATTATTCTTTATTTCTTTTTAAAAAAACACTTTTATGTATTTTTTTCCTCTTGGGAATGTTTCATAGTATCGTAACTAATAGAAGAATGTCTTGACCTAATGTTCAGGTTCTTGGGAAGTTTTGGAGTACATAAAATATGTATTTATTTATTTTATTAAATTTATATACTACTCATTTCATTGTTTGCGCTAACTCTAAGATAAGGGGTGTCAAATTCAAGGCCTGGGGGCTGGATCCAGCCCGTGGGGTATTTAGATCTGGCTCGCAGGGCTGCCATGAAAACAGGAAAGGACTGGCCCGTGGTGCCTCTGGCAGCAAAAACGGAGCTTGGGAGGCCCGTTTTTGCTGGCAGAGGTTTTCAGAGGGTTGCAGGAGGCTGTTGCAACTGAAAACTGAGCTTGGGAGTCCATTTTCTCTGGCAAGAGTCCTCGGGCCCCCAAACGCACGAGTGATGTCAAGCTGGCCACACCCACCATGGCCCACTCCAGTCAAACACCACCCTGATGCAGCCCTCAATGAAATTGAGTTTGACACTCTGTTCTAGATAGCCAAGACACGTAGTGAGGAATTGATACAGCAATTTATCTAATCCAATTATACCATAAATGTAGCTTAATAAAGATGATAGCTCCATAGAGATGCTCCGAAATTAGATCCTACTGATCTCTCTACCCCTGTTATAGGCAATTAGACTGTCTATTGGTAATATCAAGGATTTCAAACACCGAATGCATTTTTTCCTGTAAAACCAGTAAACTTTCTAAGGAAAGTAACTTGCTCCAAGAAGTAAAGAATTGCTCTTGGGCTGGTCAATAAATTAATCAGTCACTCTTCTCATGAGCAGTCATCTGTAACTCCTCACCTTG
The DNA here is from genome assembly GCF_964273705.1 of Natrix helvetica. Classification (NCBI taxonomy): domain Eukaryota; kingdom Metazoa; phylum Chordata; class Lepidosauria; order Squamata; family Natricidae; genus Natrix; species Natrix helvetica. Next base: position 239,124,387 of record NC_138552.1, read on the forward strand.
TAGCTGAAGAGACAACATGCTTCAAGCTAAAAATCAGCAGCAGTCTTTGAATTTCAGGTACAGAATCCCTTCCTTCCTTCTTCCCTCCCTATTATTTGAATATAATGTAATGGTTTTCATAGAAAATTATTTTTCCTTGCAAATTGTTGTGCTGTTCATTTTTCTTTCTTTCAGAAAACCTCTGTTTATCTAGCCTTGAAATGTATATCCTCTGTTGGGATGCTGGAAGGAAGAGTATTCTATCATTTATGGATAGCCAGCAACCACTGAGGACAGATCTGCTTTTCCATATGAAACAAGAGGAGGAATTTTTAGATCAGCCAGGATATAATTACCTATGTTGGAAGAGAGCCAAGATCACATAAGCTTAGCAACAGCAAAGTCCTAATGGTGCAAAGGGGATTGAGGGAAGCTAAAAAGAAAAACATAATAATGCAAGAGATATGTTTTTACCATATGAGTAGCAAAAGCTGCTGGTAACTGAATATATACTTTCAAGGTCTAAAATGCAAGAAAATTGATCAAAGTCAAGAGGAGGGTGAACCTTCTGTATAGAGTTAGTAGTGATGAGGGGCTTATGGAACTGATTAAGAAATCATGAAGATGTTCTTGTTCCTAAATCTGCAAAGGCTTCACTTTTTCCTCAGCAAAGTTTTTTTTTATTACTTTGCAGAGAAATGTTTTTTGCATTTCTAAATATTTACACTTCTAAACACTTCTAAATATTTACAAGACTAGCTTTAATGTTAGAAATATTCATATCTAAAACAGCAGAGATGCCACCAGTCAATGTAATTGGGGGTTCTTAGATGATCAGTTTTCCTCACGATATTGCAGTTTGTTTTTGTGTTAATACTTGATATAGCATTTTTCAAGTGCCAGTTAAGGAAAGCAGGGCATGTACCATTTTATATTTCCAACAACATCTAATTTCAACAGAAGAGAAAATATGTAGCTCAGGATTGAACCATGAAATTCTTGATGGTCTCTTAGCTTGGTTGCAGACATTTCATTACCCTATTAGGGGACATCATCAGTGCCAGTAAGTGTGTGGTTTACTCCAATGGTGGGTTTCAATTTTTTTTAGAACCTATTCTGTAGGTGTGGCCTATTCTGTGGGAGTGGCTCAGTGATCATGTGACCGGGTGGGCGTGACCAACTTGGAAAATATGAAACTCACTTAACGACATTCTTGCTGAGCAACCAAAATTTTGGGCTCAAATGTGATTGTAAGTTCTCTTTCTTTTTCTTTCTTTCTTCTTTCTTTCTTTCTTTCTTTCTTTCTTTCTTTCTTTCTTTCTTTCTTTCTTTCTTTCTTTCTTCCTTCCTTCCTTCCTTCCTTCCTTCCCTCCTTCCTTCCTTTTATCTCTCTCTCCCACTTTCTTTTTCTTTTCTTTCTTTCTTCCTTTCTTTCTCTTTCTCTCTCTTTCTCTTTCTGTCTCTCTCTGTCTTTGTGTGTATGTGTCTGTCTGTCTGTCTCTGTGTGGCTCTTCGGGAACAGGTCCTCTTCAGAAGGACGAGGCCCCGCTGTTCCCCTTTACGTTCCTTGTCTTCCGGCCGTGGCCCCACGCCATGGAAAACATAGACGCGCACACACCCTGCACAATTACAGCCCAGAGCAGGACCAAAGCCCCTCTCCCAACTGGCCCTCCCTCCCTCAGAGGGTTTCGTAGGGCTTTGGAGGGAAGCTTCTGCAGAATCCCAGGCAAGTGAGAACAAGTTCCTGCCATTATGAAGTCTCTGAGGCTGTAATTGTGCGGGGTGTGCACATGCACCTATGTTTTCCATGGCGTGGAGCGGCGGTGAGGCTTTGCACGGCTGGCAATGACTCAGGAGCCCATCCAGGAAGAAAAGGAATGCAAGGGGGACCCCGCCCCCTGTGAATGGGCTCCGGAGTCATCACCGGCCATGCAGAGCCTTGCTGCAGCTCCACACCATAGAAAACATAGGCGTTCGTGCACACTCTGCACAATTACAGCCTCGGAAACTTTATAAGGGCGGGAACTTGTTCTCACTTGCTGGAGCTTCTGCAGAAGCTTCCCTCCGAAGCCCTCTGAAGCCCTCAGAGGGAGGAAGGGCCAGTTGGGAGAGGGGCTTTGATCCTGCTCCGGGCTGTAATTGTGCAGGGTGTAAGCGCGCCTATGTTTTCCACAGTGTGGGGCCACGGCTGAAAGACGAGGAACGTGAGGGGGACCAGCGGGGCCTCATCCTTCTGAAGAAGCAACTGAGCGGGCAGGGGGGGCGAGCAAGGGAGCAGGCCATGGGAGGGAGCGTTCCGGTACGCGACCTCCGGAAGAACGGACCCGAAGCCATGCTAAATTTGACGAACGGGTATCCGTGTACCGGGGCATACCCCTTGAAACCCACTCCTGGTTTACTGCCTGTTTGTATACACCAGCTTGTCCTGCTGATGTTGATGGAAGTGTGATCTTCTCCTTGGTTGTTCCTTGATTAGGGTTTTGTTTTCTGCTTGATTGTTTGCCTTGTGTTAATCCCTGCTTATCTGGCTGTTGATTGCTGGAGAGGATGCGTTTTGGTCCTTCTTAACTTTTTTTTACTATCTCTTGATCTGCATATAAATGTGATTTATCTCTATGTTTTTCTTGATGTCTGACTTCTGAATGGCAAGCATCCAGGAATTCTCTAGAGTTTTTTTATTTAGTTTGGTGTAGGATGTTCACAGTGTCGCAGTTGGAACTATGGATGAATCTATACATGTTTGTCATGTTATATAAACAAGGAGTAAACTCTGCACTTACTAGTACTGATGATGTATCCTAGTTGGGTAATGAAATACCATAAGGAAACAGGGAGCACCAAGGACTCCAACATGTGAATTGTGTCTTGAAATATGGGACATCTACAGTTTTAGGTGGCTTATAAATTGTTTTGCAGTTTCAAAAAAATTCCTATAAACATGGAAGAGACTTCTGTATATGACTTTAATGCCTAAAACCTGTTTTTGATGCCTTTCCTCAGAACTTAGTCAAAGTACCATGTTTCCCCCAAAATAAGACAGGGTTTTATTTTCTTTTGACCCCTGAAGTAAGCGCTTGGCCTTATTTTTGAGGTGCAGAGAGGTGGTTAGTTTGGTCACCTCATGGCTGCTGCTGTGTTGCAGTATTTTAAGGGAGGGCTTATTTTGGGGGGCGGGCTTATTTTAGCGCATGGGCTCAAAAGCCCAATTGGGCTTATTATCCAGGGAGGTCTTATTTTCAGGGAAACAGGGTGCTACCCACCTGTCCATGAGCCAGCAGGAAACTATACTGGTAAAACATTTTTGCCTACTGTTGATATCTCCCTTGCCTCTATATCTCTTGTTCTTGGATGAAATGTCCTGATTTCAGGTGTTAACTGAAACCTTGGCTTAAACCAGGTGTGTCCAAACTTTTTGCAAGGAGAGCCAGATTTGGTGAGGTGAAAATGTGTGGGGCCGACATTCTTTGAACCATTAACATTAAATGCAAATGAACTATTTCATGAAAGACTAAACAAATAATTCCAGTGGGGAGAAGAGGCTGTGGGCTGCTCAAAATTTGAAAACAGGCGGCAATTGGCCCCCGGGACAGACTTTGGACATGCTTGGCTTAAACCCTCTGGTTTTGTTGCATTCACTCTTTCTCATTGTCACCAACCAGCCAGGATCTACAGGTTTACCATCAGCCAAAACATGATATCATCCTAAATCCACTAGGCAGATAACACCAGTCAAACACCAGTCAAGAGGGAAGAATGAAGCTTATAAAACAATACAACCATGCTTTTAATTGTTGGCAGCAAAGCTTTGTCTAAAGATAGTGATAACAAGGCCTGCAAAGGCTAAGGTGCAATAATGCAGTCCAGGAGATTATTCTGACAAAATGTTTATTCAGGGATGACAATTACTGCACATGCCTTAAAGGAGAAAGCAAAGTATATGGATGCATAGAAAACACCCATTTAAATGAAGATGTTGATTTTTTAAAAAAGATTCAGTACTTAGAGTTTAAAATCCCATCACTAATAGGCTAAGGCTAGCTGGCAAACAAAAAGGCTGATAACAATGGGGTTTTTTTTCCAATATTGACTGCAATTCTGGGAGTTGTAGTTCCAACCCTTCTGGAGCTACCAAGTTAGAAGGGACTTGCACCTTGAACTCTTAAAGAGTTAACATACTTTTAAAAACACATTATTCAAAGTCAGGAAATGTTAGAATGTAGAACTCTTGGCCCGGTTGCCTTCTTGTTGTCTTCATATCCAGACAAAGACTGTACTGAGGTTTATACATTTGTTCATCTGGAGTTTCTGCAGCACAAACACTGTAGCAGTGATTATCGTGGGAGAAGCTGAATCCAATTAAGCTCATCTGTGTGAAACATGTCAGAGGAGAAAAGGTTTAGCAAGGCAGATATCTGAGAAGAAATGAGCAGCACAATGTCTTTTATTGTGTATTGGCCAACAGAAATGCAACACACTAAGTAAATAAAAGCTCAAGGAAAACCAGCCTCCCAATTTCAGGCAGCTAAAAGAGAACTTAAACCAAAACAAGAAAGTAAAAAGTGTATCATGTCAAACAATCTTTTGAAATGCCAGGATTTAAAATTGCTTGGGTTTCCATGCAAAATAAATAAATAAATAAAACATTCTTTAATATCACAACTGATGCCAGTCTTCTCATTTGCAAACCTCTGAACAGTTAATTAGGAGCACTCCCCACTGAATTATTTCAAGGAACAGGTCTATGGCATTGTTTCCTTATATTGTTTTCAGCCCGAAGTGTAATTTGATGATTATATAAATAATTTTAATTTCACTTTCATGCTATATTGTTATTATACATCAGTATAAAATAAAGGCTAACAAATTATTTAAATCAACTTGGCTATTTTCTCCTGGCTATAGTTAATATACCTGGTACAGACTTTACAGATGCAATCCCAATTCAGTATTTGCATTGCACGATTCTATTAGAAAATACTTATGCGCAGCACATAATCAGTCCTAATTAAAAGATTTTTAAAGGGTGTGGTGGATACCAATGGCTACTTAATTAGGAAGCTGTTGTGGTTGCAGCTGCCACCAGACTCCGAGAGTGAGGGTCCCTATGAGTCGTCGGCTCAGGAGGATGTGGAGGACCCTGGACAGGGTTCCGACTCTGAGCAGGGATCGGAGAGTCTGGTCGGCCACCAGGAGGCGCCTGAGGCATGGAGCACCGGTGAGAGCCAGAGGAGGGGGGCTCCTGATGCCATGCCTTGGAGCAGTGGGGAAGAGTCACGAGACAGTGAGTCAGAGATGAACAGGGCGTTCCTGGACGCCCGTTATCGGCGCGCCCATAGACGCAAGGAGCGAGGGCGCAATTATCGGCGGTAAGGGCTCTCAGCTGCTGATTAGGAGACTCCTCTTCAGATTATAAAAGGGTTGACTGTGCATACGCCCTTTGCAGCAGTCAACAAAGAAAGCCTGCAAGAAGTTTTAGCCTTGAAACATAGCAGGCTGGATAGCTGCTTTCGTGTCTTGTATTTGTGAGTTTTGTCTTGGTGGTTTACTGCCATGGAACTTTCTGTGTGTCTGTGAAATAAACCTTGTTTACCTCGTATTGTTCCGGAGCGTGTTCTGTGTGGGCAAAGGAGGAAGGGCGGTCAGAACAGGAAGCTATTCTGTCTTTCGATCTCTAACACAACTTCTGTGATTAGACAGAAGTGATGGAGGCATTATCTAGATTATTTTGTAAATGAAACAAGGGAATAAACACCAGAGGTGGTTTGCTCCTGGTTCGGCCCGGTTTGGCCGAACCGGTAGTGGTAATTTTGCCTGGGTTGCCCAGCCAGCAGCGACTCACGCTGACCACATCCCTGAACCGGTTCTCCAGTGTCTTCTGCCGTTGCACATTTCTGTGCATGCGCAGAACAATTTTTAGTCAAATGCGCATGCGCAAGCAACGTGCGGCTGGTGCGTGTGAACTAAGCGAGCACAGCGCGTGCAAAGAGCGTGCACAGTAAACCAGTACTAACTGGTTTAAGAACCCACCCCTGGGTCACATAATAAAGAAAATTGTCTTAAAGGCATCTCTAACCTTTTTTTTAACCAGAATACTTTGCATGTCAGGTTAAACAATTAAAAGATGCTTCCTGAAAGGTATTCCTAATCAACGAGAGATGTTCCTAGCCAAAATACATTATAATTGAAAGGAAATAAGGAATTTCCTTTCATCAGGGGTCTTCTGGTGAGGGCATGATGAATTGAAGATGTCCTTGGAAAACAGGGATGTTACCATTCAAATTACTGACTGAATGCAGGATGTGGGCCAGAGAAAGGAGAGATTTTGAGATTGCCCATACGTACACCCCAGATAGCTATTTCTTGTGTGTAAACTACAGGAATTGATGTTTTCGTGATGAGATAATAAGTATAGCAGCTGGGGTTCAAGGGATTCTATCTGAGCTCATAGTGGTAATGTGATCTTAGTCAATGTTCCATCAATCCTCATTTCTTAACCACTTGGATTTTGGTTTTTTTAAAAAATATTGGGACCCTCTGGAATGGCAGGTTTTATGATATTCACTGAGTTTTTTCAGTCCTTTATGAAAGAAGTATGAGTTTAAGGATTTATTAAAAAATGATTTTTTGGTAATTAACTGCAAAAGTGAGATCGGAATGTTATTTTTAGAAAATTATAAATGGAGTAAGGGCCCAGAAGGGTTTAATATAAATGGATTTTTTTTTTAAAAAAAAAACCCTTTCCTGTGGGAAACTACCCACGTTTTTGGATTGGGAAGAAAAACAAAATGATAAGATGGGACACCAGAGGGAACCAGAAGCAAATAGAACAATGGATGCATTGCAAGAGAGGAGGGTTTTTTAAAATTTATGTAGACTTACTGCTTTTAAAATGACAATGAAACTAAAACAAAACAAAACACAAAGATACAAATACATATTGTCAAAGAAAAAGTTATTCCATCAACTTCTGTAAGGAATCCTTGTGGGGTAGCGACTGGAATGCAGTATGGCAGGCAAACTCTGCCCACAGCCTACAGTTCGATCCTGATGGGCAAAAGATTGATTCAGATTTTCCTCCTTCTGAGGTCAGTGAAATGAGGACCCAGATTTTTGGGGATAACATGCTGACAATGTAACATGGCCAGAGAATGCTGTAAAGTACTATGGGGTGGTATATAAGTCTACTTTTACTTTTGATGTTGATATTGATATTTTTTTAAAAGTGTCCGATCTAGCTTCTTAAGAGTTGCATCAGTCTCCTATTTACCCACACATTTATATTGTGGCAGAGAAAAGAGTGAACAAAGTTTCTTGGATGAGAAGTGAAATATCTCCAAGGAAAAACAAAGAGTTGGCTTTTGAAAAAGCCTCTTTGGGACAATATGACCTGGATGACTGAGAATCTTTATAGAGTAAATAGTTTTAAAATGATTAACAAAATGATAGAATCATAGCATAATATTAGGATCCTAGGATATAGTTTCTCCACACAAAAGGAGGAGAAACATGAAAAGGTTTCTTCCCAGGCTTAAATAGAGAGCCTGAGCTATCCAGTAGCACAGATGTGGAAGGCTCAGTCTCCAACATCACCGAAGAGATTATTTTAGAAAGCACTTCAACCCCTGCCCCCTCAATCTCTGGCCTTGAATTAAATCCCAGACTTCAGGAGTGTTGCTGGTTTCAGTGAGAAAGCCAGAAGATCAAAAGAAGAGTACCCTTGCTGGGAGAAGCATAAACCAAGGGCGGGATTACCTGCTTTGAAGAGTTATGCTTTTTAATGAATACTAACAGGCTCCAGCTGAGCTTGGACAGACAGTGAGAAGGTATGCATTTAAGGTTTTGCACAAGTGCAATTAGATTCTGAAATAACGTCTTGCTATGGTTTCTTCCTGGGTGTCTCAGAACTTTTCTGATGCAGTTATCAGATTGTTATACCCAGTCTAATAACTGTATCTATCCACACAAATGGCAAAAAACTGGATGAAATTTGCAGTCCTAACTGTTGAGCATTATGCTGCCTTTATGGCATCAGTTCCAAGTCACTGATCAATGGTGTTCTGATGGTATTCTGAATACATATGTGGTAAACAAAGTGATGTTTGGATGATTCCATCAGCTTTGCTGCCCTTTCATATCAACATGTTGGTAGCAGGCGGGAGAAACAGTCACCAAGCATCGACAGCAGCAAAAATGCCCATCATCTCTAGGCTCTTCTCTCTGTCTTTCCTCCTTCACATGAGGTATTGCTCCTGCAACATAAATCTGAGTAAGGATATAAAATCCATGAAATGAAAGTAGTTGACTCATAGGCAGATGACTACCAAACTTGGGCTGCAGAAATCTGGACAACTGTAAATGATAGCAAAGAGAAATACATGGTACTTTAGCCCAAGCAACAAGTTTATTTAGGATTTTTGAATCTTTATTTATATAAATGATAAATATTGATTTCCAAATTCCTCCATGTTCTTCAGGAGGCAATGAGGGGTGTTGTCAGTCCACTATTATGTTCAATTAGGTCCTTACTCTATCATTCGTGGAACAATCTAATGCCATTAAATAATAACAATAACAATAATACCAACAGCAACCACATACCATCATGCAATCTTGAGTCACAGTGGCTTACAATAACATAAAAATCATAAAAACATCCAAAAGAAAAATCAACATAAAAAATAACATGATATGTCTTACGTAAAAAGAATTAACTCACAGTCCCAAATACCAACATTATACTGAACAAACTCAGAACAAATAAAAATTCCATATGATTCCAATACATGAGAAAAAGTAATTAAATATTGATAGCAATCATATTCCTAAGGCCTTCCAGAAAAGTTTAGTCTTTGTTAACTTCCAGAAGACTTTCATTGAGCAGGATAGTCTATCTTCTAGAGAAAGGGTGTCAAACTGGTGGCCCGCGGGCTGAATGCATCACGCGCAGGCCACGCCCAATCCAGCTGCATGAAGGCGGGAAACCGTCGCAACACATCACGTGATGGCAACGTGATGCCGTGAGTTTGACGCCTGTGTTCTAGAGGGAACCTGTTCTAGAGCATAATGATAAAAGGGCATCATGTCCTGGTCTTACCACTTCTCTAGCAGTTTCTTTCAGGAGGATTTCCTTAGAGGACTGTGGTTGAAGCACAAAGTTTAGAAAAATATTTTCTTACATGAAAAAAACTTGTATCCATTAAATAAAATATGATAGAAATAACATTCTTTTCATAACTCCTTCCAAATACTTACTTTGCCCCACATCAAAGGCCTTTGCTATACCTAACAATGATATTTATAGCTGATTTATTATTTCTGGAGCATAATACTAAAATAATCAATAATCTAATATTGTCAGAGGTTTGTCACCTATTCACAAAATCAATGTGTGCATTATTGAAGGGAACTTAACCTTAATCCCAAAGTAATAGTCAAAAACCTGGCATCTGGATACACCATACCCTGGGAGAGACCAAAGAGGGGACGAGAAACTTCCTAAGACTCAGGTACCTGAAATAAACCTACAGTATTTCACCTCCCATATAATCAATTTCATAGGTCAGTGGACTGTTTAGGTATTTCAGTCATAAAGTGAAGCCTTTATTTCATGTAGTTGGCAGCAGTTTCCAGCAGTTCCTGAAATCATAGAATTTCTTCATACCAGTATGCAAAGATAAATAAAAAAATTATACAGCAAAGAAAAAAAGAATTTACTTGCTGATGTCTGGCAAAAAAACAAAGTTCATGACATTTCCATGACCTTATGGATTTCTTTCTGCCCCTAAGACAACTCACCTGGGTATTCACCACATTTGCTATCACTGAAGGCAATTGTCTCATCTCTTACATACACTTGCCTCGTGGCAGAGTTTTGGAAGGCTCTTTTCCAACCCTTAGATGTTGAACTCCAATTTTCTCTTGCCTATCATCCTCAATCTGATAATGAGATTGAGAGGACAGATGGCACTCTAGAGCAGTGTTTCTCAAACTTGGCGACTTTAAGTCCTGTGGACTTCAACTCCCAGAATTCCCCAGCCAGCTATGCTGGCTGGGGGATTCTGGGAGTTGAAGTCCACAGGACTTAAAGTCGCCAAGTTTGAGAAACACTGCTCTAGAGTGATACCTTCATTCATATGTAAACTACCAATAAGACAGCTGGCCTGAATGTTTGCCTATGGCTGAGTTCATTGGCAATAACTCAGTTTATTTTTACATACATATCACCATTCCAAGGTTTATAGGGATACCGCTTATACCAGTTGCCTAATACTTCTTCCTATTCCATTTCTGAAGACACCTCCTTTCTCCATGATTCCCAAGCCACACAAATAATCCTTCAAAGAGCTACTTTTATTAAACTTTCCCCAAAGCTTTAGCAAAGTTACAAACTCTTATTGTCAGGAAGGTCTCCACCACCCAAGTTGTTGCAGACTGTATATGACTTTCTTTCCCTGTGCACAACTGTCTAAAAAGGTTGGGTTCCAAGTTTATTGGACCTTTCACCATAGTGCAGAGGTCAATCTATTTGGCTTTTTGCCTGCAGCTGCCAGCTAGGGTGAACATGAAGGTATACTTAGCTCTCCATTTGTAATGGCTAAAATAAGAAGAGAGTTTATTTTCAGGACATCTCATTCAGTTCCCCACTTTACATCATTCTGTCAGACCACAGGAACTATTCCTGCCCCGAAATAATCCCTCCCCAAATACTTCCCTGGTGGAAAAGAAAGTAGTATTGCTCACTCTTACAGAATGAAATAAAGTAGAGAGACAGCAGAGATCCAGCCCTTGTGATTGCTTGAGGCAGACCTAATAAGGACATTGCAACAAAGTAACCGGGCAAAGCACCAGTAATCCCATCAATGTTTCTCTGCTTGCTAACAAGAGAAAAGGACTATTTCCAATGCCTTGCCAAGTTTAAAAAACACAGTGTTTCTTAACAATAAAATGGCTTTTCCTACACAATCAAGTTTATCCAGTTTTTCCTTATATGGTTCCAAGATCCTGAAAGCAAATTGGACTGTGTTTGTTGTATCTCACTTGTGCCTGCTCTCAGCTTTCTGGAGGACATGAAAATTTGTCTACCCCCACTTTTGTTGGCTAATAAGGGCAAGGAGATTTTTTCAGTTCAGATAACAAACAGAGAAAGGTGGATCATATTCTGTTCTGGGTCTGCACTCCTAAAGGAAGGCAAGTAAATGGAAAGAAGATGCTCCAAATTGGACAAGATCAAAAGTAAAGGGCCAGAGAAAAAAAAAGGAGCTAACGTCGCAACGGTATGACATGGGACCTTGGAGCTCCTAGATTGCAGTCGACACTTTTGCCACTGGATGGTCCATTTGGACCTAAACCATCCCAAAGAGACGGTGACAGGGAAGAGTATGCCTTGCTGATCTCAAGGACATCGCAAAGTCCCTGATTGATCCAAGAGACTCTCTTCTTGCCCGCGACAAAAAGCACAGCCTCAAGCTGCTGAAGTTGGGACAGCTCCACAACGGGAGGAAAGTTGAAAAAGAAAGTGTGTCCATCTGGTGAGGAAATCTTATTTTTATAAAAGACTGCCCAAAAAAGATTGAAGTTAAATTAAACTGGTAAAGAAAAGGAAATAAGTGGCGAAATTAAGCATTATTGGACAGCGTGTTATCTTTTTTTATTTCATTTATTTCTATCAATGGAAATTTTGTGAACATTTTTTTACTTTTTAAAGTGAAAGTATCGGACTTTCTTCTTCTATTTCTTTTCTTACCTATGGATTAAATCTTTTCCTTTATTTCTACTATACTAGTTGAGATGGATTCTTTCTTTTTATTTTGTTTCATTTAAGAATTTTGTTTCTTCTAAGCCTGAAACATAAAGAAGATATAAAAGGAATATAAAGAGGGTAGTAATCTTAGAGGGAAAAGAAGTTACACTGCCACTTGGAGATTGGAGGTTGAGACCTGGAAACATTGCTTTTTGCTTTTTTCCATTTGATAATTTTGACCTTGCACTTCAAAGGCTTCAGCTTGTTTATAGAGAAGAGCATGGGCTGTTTATGCAGGTGCTCTCTGGATGCTTGTTGGTAGCTGGAAAGATGTGAAAACAAAGATTTGTTTTTAAACTAGAGTGGCAGTGTTTACTAATTGGAAGGATGGCACCACATCAAAAAGAAACCATAACATTACAAGAGATTATGTTTGGAATTAAAAAATTATTAGAAACAACAGAGAGAATTGAGAAGAGATGGGAAAATATTGAAAATATAAATTTTAATGTGGTAAAACCTGATGGAAAAAATGGAAGATATCCAGGAAATGGAAAAAGTGGAACTAGAGTCCTAAAAACCCAAGGGAAAAATTAACAGAGAGGCAAGATAACTATGGATATTGACAGTGAACTGAGTGTGGTTGGAGATGGAAAGAGTGGAACAAGGAAAGGGAAGATAGATGGAAAGGTGCTTTACTTCAGATTTCAAGGTATAGAACAGTGATGGCGAACCTATGGCAAGCGTGCCACAGGTGGCACGTGGAGCCATTTGTCAGGGCATGCAAGTCACTTCCGGTTTGCTCGGAGGGTCGTTTTGACTGCTCCGGAGGCTTCAGCGAAGCCTCCTGAAGGTCCCTGAAGCCTCCGGAGGGCTTCCAGAAGGGCAGGGGAGGCTGTTTTTGCCCTCCACAGGCTCCTATAAAGCCTCTGGAGCCTGGGGAGGGCGAAAAAAGCATGCAAAAAATGGGGGGTCGCATCTGTAGTGTGCGCATGCACACTGGGGGTCACGCATTGCATTATGGGTGCGGCAAGCCTGCACACGACCCCCCTGCGCTCCCCCCACTTATGGCACACGAGCCAAAAAAGATTCGCTATCGCTGGTATAGAAGAAGAAAAAAGGGAAAAATTGATGGACTTAAGGAGAGAAACTTTGACAAAAACATTACTGATAACCAAAGATAAACTGATTAAAGAAGCTGATTAAGGGTTTCGAGATTTTACAAGATATATAACAAGCAACAAGTTACGAAGAGAAGTCCAAACAAATTTGATTAAGGAAATAACCAGAAGACTAATTCCACAAATGGCAAAAGAAATAAGACTACACTATTACTGGAAAGACACAGGTTGAATTATGAAAATCAATAATAAAACACTAGTTAAATTTAGTTAAAATTAGAGCATTATGTTAAAAATGTAGTGATAATGGATAAAGTTAGGTAAATAATTGATAATGATAACAATGTATACATATGTATTGGTTTGATAAGAGGAAATTTGGTATAAATTTTAAATGGTGAAAAAAAGGGGAAAAGTAAGTTAAACAGTCAAACTATTGTTAAATAAATGACTCATAATGAAAATAATGTAATAATTTGTACTGACATGATAAAAGGGAAATTGGATATAAATTGTAAACAATGATTAAGAAAAGAGGTCTAAACATTTTGCTAAAATTAGAGAATTATGTTAAAAATGTAGTGATAATGGATAAAGTTAGATAAATAATTGATAATGATAACAATGTATACGTATGTATTGGTTTGATAAGAGGAAATTTGGTAAAAAAATTTAAATGGTGAAAAAAGGGGAAAAAGTAAGTTAAACTTGGTCAAACTATTGTTAAATAAATGACTGATAATGATAATAATGTAATAATTTGTACTGACATGATAAAAGGCAAATTGGATATAAATTGTAAACAATGATTAAGAAAAGAGGTCTAAAATTTTTGTTATTAAACATAATTAATTTTTATTTTGAATGTGTTATAAAGGTATAATGTGGCTGGATGATATTGAAAATAAATAAGGGAATGCCACTATGTGGTTTTGTTTAAAATTTTGGAATGTTTGTTATAAAGGGACGTTAAAACAACTATAGTCATATGAAGGATGAGGTATGGTGATAGCAATATATATAAATATACAGTATGTGATGTAAAATATATAACTTGATATGAATCATAGGTGATGACCTTGGAAGGGATGCACGAAAGTTCTTTGTAACCAATTGACACACTTTCTACAATTTGTAATGGAAGATGATTTTAAGGTGTTTGTTTGTGTTTATTCAAAAAATAATTTTTTTATAAAAATAAATAAATAAAAGTAAAGGGCCAGAGAGCAGACTTGTCTGTTACAATACACGGATATCAACCACACCTTCTGCCTAAGAATAAGAGGTTTTCCCATCATTCCATGAGACTGCACAAGCTGGGGAAAGAAGCAAAAGAATTGAATCTTGCTTCTCCTGTGTACATGGCTTGTTTCTTATACTACGGTAGCAGTTGCTGGATTTCTTCATTAATGGATTTTGTAGTCTCTGTAATAAATTCAAAGCCATGTTCTTGAATCTTCTTGAACCTGCAAGTCTTCTAATTTCACCCAGAACAACACAGGTCGCCACCACCAATCACCCTCACTAGACTCAAACCCAAACCCATCCCATAGACGAAATGCAACCACCATCCAGAAGCCAAACCACGGCGGCATCACAAACTGCTGCACTCCCTCCGACCCCCACACATGGCCAGACCGCAAACTCAGAGCCAAACCAAAGCCCGGGATGTCACATCACAGCCATCTGCTCAGGACATTACATCACAGAACTCAGGAGGTTACAACGCAAAGGCTCAGGATGTCACAACGCCGCCAACCTCCCATGATGTTGCAGCACAGGACTCAGGATATCACTACACTAGAGCTCAGGATGTCATCACACAGCCCATTACCTAGGTCGTTACAACACAAAAGACTAATAGGCACACAGCTAGTTTAGCCACACATGATGTTATGAAACAGCTGACTAATCTGCATACATCAACTCCATCAACTAATCAAGATGTAACAACACAGCCAACCAACCGGCTTACAGCAACAAAGCCAGCACTCCACACACCCCCACCAATATTTATAGAAAGACGGCAGCTCCGATCATGCTTTGCTCGCACAAGCACAAAGCCGAAGGAACCTGCCTAAAGGTGGGAGTGGGACCTCATCGAAACGTCGCCAAGATACTCTCAATTTTACATGGGAAAAGACCCGAATATGCCAAGACCTGCATACCTGTACCCGTGAAAATCTACAAAAACAAATTATATATATAATATATGGTTGTATCATGATTGGTAGATTGGTGCTGATTGGTGCAGGCTGTGTGTGACTTTGAAGGAGCCAGGTTAATCTCCAAAACAGAACACCTCCACAAGAGAATAATCATGGAAGCCATCGAAATAGCCATCGAAATAGAGAAACACCCCCACAACATGAACAAACGTGATGATACCTCCCGCCTACCAAACATCTGGAAACCAGCCCTAGCCAACAAACGAACACCACCCACCACCCAAGCCGTTACAATACAAAACAACAATGCACACACAGCCTGAACCAATCAGCACCAATCTACCAATCATGATACAACCACACAACCAATCATTCCACTTACTGAAACAAAGCCAGCACCCCATCCCCTCCCACCAAGACTTACAGAAAGACGGCAGCTCCGATCACATTTTAAGCCCACAGCTTGAAGATGGCAGGTGTATATAAAAATCTTGGTGGGGGGCTGTGGAGTGCTGGCTTTGTTGCTGTAAGAGGGTTGATTGGGTGTGTAGTTGCATCCTGATTGGTAGATGGAGTTGATGTTTGTAGATTGGTCGGCTGTTTTGTATCATCCTGTGTGGGTGAGGTGCTGGCTGTGTGTTCGTTGTTCTTTTGTGTTGTGTCTATAAAGCCTCTGGAGCCTGGGGAGGGTGAAAAATGGCTTTTAAAAAGGCTGAACTCACATGCCCTGACAAATGGCTCCATGTGCCACCTGTGGCACACGAGCCATAGATTTGCCATCCCAGAACTAGCCTTACCCTTACTGGGATTTGAACTTGGGCTTTTTTACATTTTAGGCAGTTATAATAACCTCTGAGCCACAAGCTCTGCATCCATCCATCCATCCATCCATCCATCCATCCATCCATAATGATGTTCTAATCTGATCAGTTGGACCGTGTGTGTAAAAGGCGGAACAAGAGATACTTATGGGGAGCCCAACTTTCTCTTGCAGTTATGCCTGAAGGAAACCTGCCATTAAGATGTAATGGGGGTTGTAAGCATCACCTGCATGACTGCATTTCCATCTTGTATCTACCAGTACCAACACTTGTTCAGCCTTTGCTTCTCAGTCAATCTCAGCCACTTTGAACCTTCTCAAAGTGAGGAATGTGGATGCTTTAGAAATTCACAGTAAGCTCAGGAATTCTCTCAAGGGTTCCTCCAAGCAATAGGTGGAGAAAGGGGAAACTGTCTGCTTTGATTTGAAGATGCCTTGAAATTGAAGATGGTAGCTGTTAAGTCCTCGAGGCTACAACGCCATTGACTATCGTTGCCAGCCCCCTGATTGGTTGAGACGTGAGCAGCCAGCTGGTGGGAGAATGCAGCCATTCTATTGGTTCAGCATCTGACAGCTCTAGTGTAAAAAGGGCTGTCAGCTGTCAAAGGCTGCTGTTTGCAGGGTCGAGGTTTGCCTTACGTTTTGCCATGTTATACTGTTAATAAAGGTTGTGTTAGCTTCAACCTGCCTTGCCTCAGTTCCTGTCTGCCCTGTTCTACCTACAGAACAGTAGCCTCTCCAGAAAACAACAATCTTGTCTCAATACCTTGTTCACATTAGTCATTAGAGCAAGATGTAAGGATAGGTAATGCTTTAAGCAAGTGGTTGGGAAGAGGTCATTTCACCCCAATTCATTTATTTTATTTATTTATTTTTTATTTCTTGGATTTCTAAACCGCCCCCTCTCCCAGAAAGGGACTCGGGGCGGTGTACAGTCAAATGCAGATAAAAATACAATAGTAATATAAAACAATTAAATACATTTGGATGGAGGAGATAAGGCTGTGCAAGAAATAAATAGACTATAAAAAACCCTAAAAACACCCCAATTAAAACCCAAACCCAATTAAGATATATCCCGGGAGGTAAACTAAGAGAGTGCCAGGCCAGCTGATTGAAATAGGTGAGTCTTTAATTTCTGACGGAAGGAACGGAGGTCGGTGGTAGTTTGAATGTCGGGGGGAGGTCATTCCAGAGGGTTGGGCCCATCACAGAGAAGGACCTACTCCTAGGTGTCGCCCGCTGGCATTGCCTAGCGGACGGCACCAGGAGGAGTCCCTCTCTGTGTGAGCGGATAGGTCGCAGGGACGTGTGTGGAAGGATGCGATCCTGCAGATAACTAGGTCCTATGCCATGGAGCGCTTTAAAGATGGTGATCAGTACCTTGAAACGCACCTGAAAGGCCACAGGTAGCCAGTGCAGCTCGCGCAGGAGAGGTGTTACGTGGGAGTAACGTGTACTCCCCATGATAACCCGCGCGGCTGCGTTCTGAACTAGCTGCAGTCTCCGGATGCGTCCCAAGGGAAGCCCCATGTAGAGGGCATTGCAGTAGTCCAGGCGAGACGTCACCAGCACATGAGTGACCGTGCGCAGGGCACTCCGGTCCAGTAGGGGGCGCAATTGGCGCACCAGGCGAACCTGGTGGAACGCCCCCCTTGCCACGGCTGCCACATGGTCCTCCATTGACAGCCGGGCATCAAGGAGGACGCCCAAATTGCACGCCCGCTCCACAGAGGACAGTTGTTCGCCCCCTATGGCCAGCGATGGCATCAGCTGGCTGAACCGAGGTGCCGGTACCCACAGCCACTCAGTCTTGGAGGGGTTGAGTTTGAGTCTGTTGTCCCCCATCCAGACCCCAACGGCTTCCAAACACCGGGACATCACTTCGACAGCCTCGTTGGGGTGGTTTGGGGTTGAAATGTACAGCTGAGTGTCATCAGCGTACAGGTGGTACTCAACCCCAAAACCACGGATGATCTCACCCAGCGGCTTCACATATGCGTTGAACAGGAGAGGCGAGAGGACCGACCCCTGTGGCACCCCACAAGTGAGTGGCCTCAGGGACGACCTCTGCCCCCCTGTCAACACACATCATCACTCTTCCATAGCCTGCCATCAAAGCAGACTGCCTCAATCTGCATAATGATACAGCTGCCTAGGTTCCTTCTAGATTTCCCATTTTTGAAGGAGAATCAGAGGAGTCAAGCTGAAACTTGACCCAAGCACCTTTTCTCAGTGGCTGGCTGACCCAAGCACCTTTTCTCAGTGGCTGGCTCAGCCACATGGAGTCAAATTAGACAACCACCCCCTTCAGAAATATAATTTCTTAGGAAAATAACTGTGAGCTTAGCCATTAAACATTTGGAAGATCAAGTAATGCTAATAAGCTGAAAAAAAGATACTGGAAGTGAGCAGAGGGAAAGCAAAAGAAAGTAACTCCTCAGAAATAAACTATAAAGGAGAATATTTGTAGCTCAGGGCTGAAATGAAGGATCCTTGGTTGTTTGCTTGCAGACTTTCATTACCCAAACTAGGTAACACTGATAATGTTACCTCGTTCTCCCTACAGAACATTACCTACTTTGGGAAATGAAACATCTGCAAGAAAGAAATTATGCTTATGGATTCTACCCCCTTGACCTTTCAAAAACCAATTGTCTTTGGGGTTTTGCCCCATTACCTCAGAGTTGTAGACTAATTGTCTCACTGATCTCATATAATATGTTATATGCAAGCAAAAGGTTGCTGTTGTTTATATCAAATCAAATATTTTGCACCTGCATCCAATCACATGTATATACCAATTTGCATTAATTATAAATGGGTTGCAACCCCTCCCCTCTTTGGACCTGCCTTGGCCTCCAGCACTGTCAATAAACCAATTTGTGTTTCAGTACATTTTTCTCCTGGTCTCCAGTTCCAACCTATCTCTGGGAAAATTCTTCTGTTCTCAACTGAACTTTGTCAGCTGTATCACAATTGGACTTTTCGATTAGATCAGTGTTTCTCAAACTTGGCGACTTTAAGTCCTGTGGACTTCAACTCCCAGAATTCCCCAGCCAGCTATGCTGGCTGGGGGATTCTGGGAGTTGAAGTCCACAGGACTTAAAGTCGCCAAGTTTGAGAAACACTGGATTAGATAAATCTTTGTTATGTCTTTACAGTCAGAGGATACAATAAACATCAAATATGAATATCAACTGGATTTTTATTCACTACATTTTCTTTTCAGGGTCTGGAGCCCTGAAGAGGATGTCCTTGAAATTAACTCAATTGTCAATTACGGTATATCATCTATCTTTTAATATTTGTTTTAGGAATATTAGACTTCCAATGGGTTTAACTTATTTATTTTACTGAAATCTACTTGTAACATCCCACCCATCCCCCATTTTAAAAATTCAGTTCAGCAATCTCATACCCATGAACCCTCCCAAAATACCATAACCCTTGTCAGTAAAAAGACTGCAGAGCCTAAAGGGATACCTCCTGAACATTTTGGTAAAGATTTTATTGTCTCCATCATAGTCTCGCTTGCTTATTAATGTTGTGTACAACATGCAAACTCTTTAAAAGGTGCTACTGCTTTTAAAGTTATTTCATTGAGTGAATTCCTTAAAGCACAAGTATTGTCATAGCATCCGGCCCTCTCAATTCCTGGCAAATAGATGGAAAGGAAATGGAGGTAGTGACAGATTTTATTTTCATGGGCTCCAAGATCACTGTGGATGGGGACTGCCACCTTTCTGGGAGAGGGGGCGGTCTAAAAATCTAAGAAATAAATAAATAAATAAATAAGAAATTAAAAGATGCTTGCTCCTGGGGAGGAAAGCTATGGCAAATCTAGACAGCATACTGCCAATAAAAGTGCATATAGTCAAGGCTCTGGTTTTCCCAGTTGCAATGTCTGGCTTTGAAAGGTGGCCCATAGAAAGGCTGAGCACCAAAGAATTGAGGCCTTTGAACTATGGTGTTGGAGAAGACTCCTGCGAGTCCCTTGAACTGCAAGGCAATCAAGCCGGTCAGTCCTAGAGGAGATCAACCTTGACTGCTCTTTAGAAAGCCAGATCCTGAAGATGAAACTCAAATACTTTGGTCACCTAATGAGAAGGAAGGACTCACTGGAGAAGAGCCTAATGCTGGGAAACATGGGGAGCAAAAGAAGAATGGGACGGCAGAGAATGAAGTGGCTGGATAGAGTCACCGAAGCAGTAGGTGTGAGCTTAAATTGACTCCAGAGGATAGTAGAGGACAGGAAGTCCTGGAGGAATGTTGTCTATGGGGTCACAATGGGTTGAACATGACTTCGTAACTAACAACAACAACAACAAATTGTCTTTCAGACTGCAAAGGATTGGGCTACTTTCCTGTGTAGTGGAGAGGGTCTGAGGTTACTCTAGATCTTCCTAATCTAACCACACCCAGTTTAGCGAAGGGGAAATAAGTCCATGACGATGCTGTGAGTTTGACACCCCTGTTCTAAATGGTCAGTTTTGGGGACCCTGGTGGGAAGGTGGGAAAGGGATAGGCACTTATCCAGACACTCATCCACAAACATACAGTTATTTTCCTAAACTAAAGTTTGGTTACAGCGTCAGCGATTTTCTAGCAAATAATTTGTGCATATATAACATTTCTGGATTGTGTGTATTTCCTGCAGGATCCCCTGCCACACAAGGATTCCTTCTTCCCCCCAAGGATTGTTTCTCCAATTGTGTTGTTTTCTTCCGGCAGAGCCAGGCCTTGCTCCTTGACAGACATAAAACCTCAGTCCACACAGCCTAACCACAACGCCAACAACCTTCTCTCTTGTCTAACAAATCTGCCCCAGACATTTTCACCAAAAGGCCAAGGTGCCTGCTCACAGGTAATTAAAGAAGAGGCTTCTAAATGAGGCTTTACACATAGCAGCCAAGCAGAATGGCTCAAAGTTCTGAAACTGATTTTGACAATCCCGAGAGAATTTGCTCAAAGCTGGTATCTGGGAAAGATTTTATGCCTCAGAGAGCAACGGCCAGAGCAGACAGCAATAGTGGTAGCCTTATATGTTCAAACTTATATAAATGATCATCTTTTCTGTTTCATGTGTCTCTGTATCTAGCACAATGAACACATGCTCTGCTCTCTTGAGACGGCAGGATTTCTGAAAGGGAAGGCCTCATCTTCTCTCATCTTTAAAGCAGCCCCTTTTTGTGCTCAAAGAAAAGTTAGGGATGAGAAAAGCAAGAAGAGGAATGGAAGGAAAGAAAATGCAAATCCTTCATAATAATGCATCCCACCCAACTGATTCCTCTTACTGGGCAATAAGTCTCAAGGACTCTGTTTGTGTGTGTGTGTGTGTGTGTGTGTGTGTGTGTGTGTGTGTGTGTAACTTGGATAACGCACCCCATTCCCCAATATAAAGGAGATCTCAGTTTCAAAATGATAAGGAGGAATACATCTAGCTGCAGCAAAAGTGAAAAAACACAGCATTTTAAAATAAGTTTTTTTTAAAAAAAGAAAACCACAGTAAAACGTTTTGGAACATTGTGTGACACTACACAAGAATGTGTCGATCTCATCTAAACTGTTATGATATATAATGGTGAAGACTTAACGGCTATGAAGTATTCATTAGCAGTGATATATAAAAAGTAACTGATACATTGCAATGGAATTTCTCTTTCCAGCTACATAGCCGATGTAACCACAGTGGTCAGTGACACAGCTCTGCTAGATTTTTTCCATGTTTATCTAGCCCTTGCTTAGTAAGCACATCATGCATTCCATTCATTAAGTCTATGCAGGAAAGAATAGAATCTGACCCTAAGCCATATTTTTACTACTTGTAAGCTTGTCAAATGGGGGCCCAGCTTAGGTGTCTGCCAATGCTTTCCATCAAGCATTCTTTCTTTTGGTTTGGCCCTTGAGTACTGCTGAGTATCTACAGAATATCATTCTTAGGATCTCTTCTGCCTTCCAATTATGCTGAGGTTATTTCATCTACCTTTGGTAGAATCATGACTGAGAAATATGTGTAATGAAGACATTTTGGACTCAAAATATTATCTATGGAAAAAGTTAAGGATAAGGCATATTCAAGCCCAAGTGGTTTAACTCTCTTGGCTGTGACAAAGCACTGCCCCCTAATTATTTTTATAATTGTAAAGATACATTAATGCTGAGGGTGGGCAAGCTGTTTTGCTGGCTGAAATTTCTGGAAATTGTAGCCTCAGCCCTGAATCACCAAATCAAAGAATGCTACTGACACAGGCTTTCTTTTGTCCCA
The DNA here is from genome assembly GCF_964273705.1 of Natrix helvetica. Taxonomy (NCBI): domain Eukaryota; kingdom Metazoa; phylum Chordata; class Lepidosauria; order Squamata; family Natricidae; genus Natrix; species Natrix helvetica. The sequence goes on from NC_138552.1 coordinate 239,146,483, forward strand.
AACATTTTCTGCATATCACAGGCCTTTGCTCTTCAGAAATTGGTTCCTTATTGTGTTTATTCTTAAGAAATCAGTTAGCGGCATGAAAAGTGACAATGGTCCACACTGGGCTGAAAGAAAAAGTCACTGAATTGAAGGTGAAGGAAAATGTCAGGAAAGGGAGAATTGTAAAATCCGGTCCTGCCTTTCAAAAATCTTATTAGATGCCAATTCTGTATATATACATACAGTATATACCATACACCTATGATGCAACTTCTAGGAAATTATCCTGGATTATATTTTCAAACTTAAGATTCTGATTTTCACATAACACCTTTTAGTGATATAGAGAAGATATAAACTCGATTTACCAGCTTTGGTTTGTTAGTATCACATGTAGATTCCTTCTTTATGTTCAGGTTAGTCCATTTTGGCTAGTATGCTACAAACAAAACCAAAGGCCAGTTTTATCCCAAACATGGTCATACTGTTAGAAGCTCTAAACTAGAGACAGTCTTGCAAGCATACCTTTATCTACATCTCCTCAACCATGAGTTGTGGATTCAGAATGTGCTTTCCATAATATTGTTTACCTCTAAAAGGAATAGCAGGATGGATTTGTTTGTGTACATATAATTAAGATAACATTTACATTCTGTTTATTTGAATCCCGAGTACACATGCTATCAGACTATTTATTGCTTTCATTGATTTATATAGCCATCCACACACAGCTTACAATAAAGTAGGTAAAACATGTATAACACAATAATAAAAACACACAACAGCTGGGAAACATAAAATCAGTACTAACATAGCCAGGAGATAGGCTCCATCACATACCCAGGCTTGGACATAGGAACAGGTTTTCAAGGCCTTATGAAAGGCTAGTGGGGCTGGCGCCAGTCTGCTATCTGGAAGGATGATATTCCAAAAGCACACTATTCCAAAAGCCTACCAGATGGCAGTCCCTAGTTGATGGGACCTGGAGTATTCCCTTTGTGCTGCATCTGATAGGATGAGTAGAAACAAGTGGGGACAGATGGTTATGTGTTTTTATTTTTAGGTAAGAGTTTGGGCTAGCAAGTTAATATGAAGGTCATCAACAATTATGTCTCTACAGGAGACATAAACAGGTGCAACACACTTTTTTTCTAGAATACCACCTGCTCCTTCTTGAGGACACACTATAATATCATTGTAGGCACAGGGAAACCAAGGGAAGGTACCATATCTGGGAGCATATTGGATATACATTAATAAATAAGCAGAGATTGATCTCCTAGTTTGTTGCAAATTAGTTCATGGGGACACTCTCTGATTAAGTGTGCTTGGAAATACTTTGCAGATGACATGGAAATAATGTTTGTTGATAACAAATTGTCGATCCACAACTCATGCTATTTTTTACTCATGCTCTTGGAAAAGCGCCAATAGTAACAAGCAGGCATATTCACACACAGTAAAACTCATGTTTTTGTTTTGTTCTATCATCTAAAGAAGGTGTATGGAACATATTTGTGAGGATATATTGCATTAGATCTAATACTCATCATTTTGCTTTTCAGTTTCAAATCCTGAATGCAAAGACACAAGGGAATCCCATACAAAACTGAACGGAGTGTTGCTACTCAACCCTCTGTGCATGCTTCTTAAAACAACAAGAAGTAGCAGCTGTTAAAAAATTAAAGCCATTGTTTGGGAAACAAGTCCATTTAATGCAGCTTTCAGCCAATCCTCAAATATCACGGCCAATGATTGTTAGCAAACTTTGAAGAAGAGGAGGTCTTCATGACAATACTAATAGCTACAACTGCAAGGAGAAACTTCAGTTACTTCCAGGGCATCCAAAATATTTCATTCATCAAATTTTACTACAGAATTTTATTTTGAAGATTCCACTATAGCCCTACAATTAGCCCCCCTAGCTCTGTTGAAATTTACTTGATCTTGAGCCACTGATATATAACATTTACTTTCATTTAGATAATGTAAACATTAATGCATATGTTTTTTATGATTTAAATTACAAATAAAGCAGGAAGAAAATAATGAGGTCATTACTTGATTATGTCTTTCATCCTTTGGCCTCTCTTGTTAATTTGTACTTAAAAGCTCTGTTCCTCATTTATTTTCCAAGGGAATATCTTTAACAATTCTTTAAAGAACCATTGTGGTTCTTTACCAGATGGGTATCAAAGCTCATGCTCACTAAAAAAAAAAAGAGCTAACCACTGCAGTCTCTCTTATGTACAGTTCTGATGATGACAACATAACCATATGCCATCTAAGACATTCAAAACTGAGTAATGGCCCATCACAACGAGAACAATGTTGAGATACAGTTCCAAGATTCTTTGAATTGATTGAAACTAACCAAACCTTTCAGTCCTAGAATTGTTGACTGTCTCATTTCTACAATAATGAAGTCTTTTTAAAGCCCATGTGGAAACAATTCATGAAACTTCTACTTCCCTTGTACTGAAATGCCAGAGACAGGAATTTACTTACAATTACATTAATGAAGTGCTTCATATTTTAGAGGTTTATTGCCAAGCCTCAGTTTATTCAGAGGCTTGTTGCTACATAAACATTTCAGATCTGACATTCTTCTAAAATCCTTAAAATGAATGTTTTACTTTGAAAAAACCCACTTTCATTAGAAAGTAACTATATAAATATTATTAAAATAGCAGGGAGTAATGATTGCAACATTTCATCTACTTCTCCGAATGGCATTTAGGTCATGTTAAAGACTTTGAATATGAAGGGAATTGTTCTTATTGTTGTTACTACTATTACAATCCTAATTCCAACTTGCCCCCTTCAAATGGATTCCCATGCTGTCTGGGAATTTTGGAAGTTATAGTCCAAACAAATCGGACTGGTTGGGAAGGATATGTTTGGGTCAATCAAGTGTGTTCAATCAGGCTGTGAACAACTTGCTGCCCAAGGCAAAAAAAAAAGAGTTTTCAGTGACTTCCTGTTTGAAATTCAAGTTATCTTTCAAAAATTATTCCCTTCTTCCTAGCAGAACTATAGCAGAACTATAAATGCAATGCATTTGGGCCTGAGGAGGAGAGAGCAAATGCAAGACATCCCAGAGGTGTGTGTTTGTGTGTGGAGGGGGAAAGAGGGGGAGAGGGAGAGAGGAGAGGAGATAGGGAATCTCATTTCTAACTTTTTAGCTACAAGGGACTCTTGCTTCCATTCAGTCTGAACTGCACACTCTATTCAGTTTAGTGGTTTAGGTCATGGATGGATAAGCTATAATCTTTCTTTTTATAACCTTCAGAGTTATTTCCCTAAATCTCAATGTCAACATTTATTAGTCAACAATAATTAACAGTGTATGATTTCCTGTGATTTCCTTGAAAATAAAATAAATAACACATGTCTTGGAATAGACATAGGATACCTAAACATCCTAACCTTTCTCCTACATCATTCAAGAAAAACTCCCAAAATAAAGGAAAAAGAGCTTGCCTACTGGCATCATTGCCCCCTTTCCCCAGTGGGATGACCATAACATACCAGGAATAAGAAGCTCTGCAAGTAATCTAGTCTCATGATATGTAGGGCCTTAAAGATGATAACCAGCACCTTGAATTGCACTCAGAAGCCCAATGGGAATCAGCACAGCTTATATATCCATGTTATGTATGTGTATTATGATGCACCAAATAATATAACTGCAACTAGGTCCAGCTGAAGCTTCTAAATAATTTTCAACCCCATATGCAGAACGTTGCAGTATTCCAAATAGGAGGTGGCTTAGGCATGAGAGACTGTGAGAAGAGACTAAGCAGGAATAGGCACAATTAATACACAAAAGTTGAGTCAAGACTGGTTCTTTCCCTTACAAACCCATATAGATATCAGACCCTAGAAAAGCCCTTGAATCACACCACTTGAATGACCTGGAGCAGAAATTTATATTAGACTGTTTTCAGAATACTCATACTTATTACCCTTTGTCAACAAATGACCTCATCCAATAGTTTCATGTAAATGTTAAATAGAAGCAGGGAGAAAGTTGGCATCCCACAAACCAGAAGCCCATACCTGAACCTGTCTCTTACCCCCCTCCACAACAGGAAGGACTGAAACTGACACAGAGGAAGGAAGAGAACAACTGAGGAACCATGATCCCCACTCTCTATCTTCTCAATCTCCCCCATATCATAATTGATGATATAAAAAGCTATTGAGAGATCAAAGATCACCCAAATGGATAGATTACTCTCATTCTGGGCTTTCCAGATGTCATCCACAAGTGTGATCAATGTTGTCTTAGGCCTGGAACCAGATTGCAATGGATCCACATAATTTGCTTCCTCCACAGTCCTTTGAAGCCAAAGGCCTATCATCTACTCAACAACTTTCTCCCAAAGGTTGAAGACTGGACAAAAATTGTTAAGTGCTGCTGGATCAAAATATGCTCTCTTGTAAAGGCAGCAGATCATTGCCTCCTTTAAGGAGGCAGAACTGTTCTTTTTCAATATAAAGCATTCACCACTGCTTTGATAATAGCTGCGGGTTTCACCCCCCCCCCCCCACACACAGATAGCACAGTTTATAGTCCCAAAGATTGTTTACTTCTCCAGAATCTTTGGCTGGTACAGAGGACAGATATCTTGACAAGACTAGGTTCTTATCATCTTCGTTGGACCAGCACAGCCAGAGGTCAGCTCCAAGTGAATTTGAGCAAATTTATCTGACAAATGCGCAACACAATCTTTACAGAAACATTTCAGAAACTCCCCTGACTTCTCCTTACACAGAAGGGATCGAGTCACCCAAAACATGGTTGCTAAGTGGTTACCTGCAGATGCAATAAGTATGGAGAAATAGATGTATTTTCCACTTTTATTGCTACAATGTAGTCTTTAATATACAATCTTACCTGTGCCTAGTTGGATTGATGGTCTTTTTCAGTGGTGTTACAGACATCTCTTACACTGTTTCATCTCCTGGAGATCTTCTGAGAGCCAGGGGAGTTCCTCTGAGAGCTGGGGGATGTTCAGGATCAATCTGCACAGTGTGTTTGCATAGTCATGATGGCTATTGAAGGCCATTATTGCTTCCTCATTCCAAGCAGTGATTAATATGTCTTTGAAGCATGTACCAATGCTTTAGGAACTATCCCAAATTCCATTTGGATCCTCACTGGGTCCATCAAGCATCGGGGTGGATGATTAAACAGCTCCTTCTCCACTGTAGCAGAATACAACCTGGAAAACTCCAAGACCAGCAATGAGTGATCCATCTATGAGAAAGAGCTAATAACAATGTATCCCAACTTGAGAACATGTTGCCATAATCTAGTTTGTGACCTCCATTGTATATATATTCTATGTACACTGTTCACAATACACAGAATATAGATTATTCATATAGATTCGGTCCAGCGTACACACAACTGCAGATACAAAGGAACTAAAGTAAGCCAGAAGGGGAGTTTGAATGGGAAAAAAATCAGTGAATGCAATAATAGTAAATATAAATCAATTCTATAAATATAGGCTTGCAAACAAAAGACTATTTCAGACTATTATGAGGTAGATACAACATTGTAGAATTGGTTTCTTCTTAAATTTTGTAATTTAAGAAACTTGAAAGATTGGCATTTATTATTTCCATTTCTAATCTATTTTGACATTAGCAGGGGGAATTTTTCCCTGGCTAGTTTAAAATTTGCTGTTCTTCCCCTTCCTACCACAGATAAGTAGAAATGCTGCATGCCATATATGGAATGGAGTTTTCATTTGTGAAAAAAAAAATAAGAGAGCATTTTCACATATGGTTTGTCAGATTTCTTACATTGATATTACTCCTATGTGACAATTTTATGGACAAAGACAAGTGGGAATGAATGCACAATATTTTTGTATTGGTTGCAGTGATAGCAGGTTATTTTGGTGATTCAAATGATGAAACAAGCATTTATGCATTATAATTTATGGAAGGGAATCAGGAAGCTGTTATTTGCACCAACTTTAGAGGCATTGGACGTTAAAAACTGGTACTGCAGATTTTGTTTTGAGGTTGCCTTTAATATGAGCCTAACTATCTATTTTAAACCTGTTTTGAAAGATTATTTTAGCCCTGCACTTTCAGATATCCCCTATCATGTAGCTGTGGTTGAAAAAAAAAGACCTGATAAATAACAGTGAAAAGAATGTGTGTAGCAACATAGGCGTTGAAAGATTTAAGAGCAAAAGATGAAGCTATTCAGCTCATTTGCCCATGCCAATTTCCAAGCAAAAGTGCTGAAGAGACAATGCAACACAGGATGTTAAGGAGATCTAGCCTTAAATCTTGGGGGCTGAATTGCCAAGACTTAAGCACTCCAGGGACAGAAATTCATTAAATAACAATTGATTCAGCAGCCAATGAAGCATAAAAGATCAGGTAAAACCATAGCAGGAAGATAAAGAATCCTCTTCTCAGATGTTCTTCCTTTTTTATGTAAGTTTCTCACATTTAAAACCTTGATAAGCTTCTATGTGCATTTTGTAACTCAGTACAAATGTATACTATTCTCTCAATCGCTGGAGGAGTGGCACAAGGACAGAACACATACAGTACAATTATTTGGGCTCCCTTCCTTACATTTGCCACAGTCCTTATTGGCAAAAATCACTGGAAGGTGTGTGTGGGTGAATTATGTTTTGGTGAAGAAGCCCTAACAGGGACACAGTTTCAGGCTCTTTGAAATCAGTATCTGATTATACTGATATATACTTTTCTCATGTTAATAAGATTATATAATTGGTCATTTGACTTCAGTTCAAAGTTAACTCTCACCCCCAAAAGCTATATATGACCCAGTTTTGAAGATCATCTGTAGAATTCTACAGCAGCTCCCCACCTATTTCCCCCCTTTATGCTTCACCTGGATTCTTGCAGACCATGTGACCTCAAGAGAAGCTGAAAGGACCTTACAATTGAGCAATCATTAACATTCCAGTGTATTTCTCTCTCCAATAGAGATGGAGAGGCAGAGGTCTGGATTTTTTTTTCTTTGCAGCCTTAGGCCAAATCTAGCCCATTTTCAATCTCAGGGTTTTTTGAGGGGAACATTAGCCAGCCTCTCATACAATATCAAATTCTGTTTTGTTTCTTGATAATTATTTTGCTGATGGACAGAATTCTGAGATTCTTTTCATAATTTATCTCAAACTTTCTATTGGGTTGGAAGGAATAAAAAGAGATAATGTACCAAGAATTAGTCAAAACCTTGTCATTACAGCATATTATCCTTACTAGTGAGTGTAACTTATTTCTCATTTATAAACTGTAGTTGACAAAATTATGATTTAGTATGATGTATGAACACATTGAGCTCTAGATGGCTCATTTTATTAAATTACAGTATTGATATTGCACCTGCTGCATTCTGAGCAATCACAGGAAATGTATCTATTACACAGCAGTGTGAATTTCTCTTTTGACCATGAACCTCCAATTTCAATGTACATTTTCAACATATATCAACTTTGTGTATACTGATTCTTATGTTTGTGTTATATTGAATACAAATCCAACTTTACATATTGTGAGGTATGCAGATGATGTCTCCTAGGGGTGTCTGCAGCAAATGGAAAACTCTGCAATACCATCATTGCTCAAGCTCCTCCTTTATATGGCCATGTTATGGCAACTCTTCAGATTGGGATGTGTGCAGTGATGTCACTGTGCATTTTCATCTACCTTCAAAGCACATCTTGTTTCTTGCTTACAAGCCAGAAGTAGTCCAGTCGGTCCAGCCAACTAGTTTTCTGCCAGTTTGGATGTAATAATGCAAAGTGGGTAGAGTAGACTTATATCTTGTATATCTGCTTTTTCTTTTTTCTGGTTTGCGGATTTAGGGGTTTTGTTTAAAAACAACCTCAACAGCCAAACAAGATTAAATTATTTTGGGAATTTAAATGCAGTTTTTATATGTTTTCTGCTTCAAAATTGCAGGAAATTGCATTATTGATTTTCTACACTTGCACTGATAAAATTCAGTGGTATGATTGGAGGCGGATTAGATGACTGAAATCTGCATGGAGCTTTGGGATTGCGGATTGTAGGTAACCTAGCCTTGTTACAAGATGTCACAAGACCTTATTAATCTGGTTCCAAAACAGTAAGTATAGGGAAAAGAATTTCCTGTAGACAATTCTACTACAATTTCTATCTTTCCCTAAAATTAGAAAACTAGCTCAAACCTCTTTTTATTTTTAAAATCAGCTTTGGTTAATGGGCCTTGAGGAAAAGAAGGAAGATTATGACACAACATTCAACTGTACTCCACACCTTCCCCACATCTTATCTGATTTGTCCTGCAGCAGGCAAATGAGAGGCATTGTGTCCCTTCTGTCAATAGCTTTCTCCTCCAGGAGAGGCCTAGTTCTCACAGCAACTGAATAAGCACTCCAGTGTCACTTATTAAAATGCCAATTGATCTCGTAGCAAAGAACAACTTCCTCAGAAAAGTATGTTTTTTCAGACAATTGAGATTACATCTACACTTACATATTGACCTTTGCTACCCTGTCTTCCAAATGTAATTACATTTGATACCTGTCCTCCAAATGCTTGCTAATTCTAAACTCCCAGTGGGTGGTGAAATACAAAAGATTATGGGCTTGACAGTCTTTGCACTATACTTTTGTTATTAAAGTTATACCTTCAGACTTTACAAATCTGACAAGCCCAATGCCTATCCACATACTGGCACAGATGCTGAAGAATTAATGGTTTGCCTTTCCAAGAGTCTTTGCTTAAGGCACTTTCTCTTGACAATTACAGGGTTAGGGATGTTCCCTCAGTCCCCACAATTAAATAAACTGAGGACTAGAACATCCCTAAGGCATCAGTATTATAAATGTGTTCACATAGCTAGACTTATTTCTGTTTATGTGTCTTCCTAGGTTGGCAGCACCATTTCTACAGTGTAACTATTGTAATGGAAAATGGTGCTGGGCAACTCAGACAAAGAATGCTTGGCGTTGGCAGGGATCCAGTGAGTTGCCAAACAAGTTCTTGCCTGGGAGGAAACATTTTGGATTTTGGATTTATAAGAAAGCAGGCTTTTATCTCATGAGCGTATTCTTTTTGAAACCAAAGAGAATTTCACAAGTCAGATGAGATAAAGCTTGAAGTTCTGTTGTTTAAAGAGAAAGAGAATTAAAAAAATCCCACCAGACTGTGGATATACCCACAAAACTGGCTGGATTTTAGGCACAGTACCTCTGAAATGCATCTCATGTAGAGACACATTTCACACTTGGCAAAGCTCCTGTTGCTCTCAAGAGGCTGAAAAAGTGGAATGTTTGAGCATGTCTGACTTCTTAGAGCCAACAAAGGAAGACAGGAAAACCTTTCAATATGAAGATGATCTTTTTTAACAAGGAGAGCATTTGAACTAGCATTATATCACATCATATTATTCTTGAAATAATGTGGTGCAAAGAATTCTCCTTCCACCTGTGCTTATGTTGTTACTGAGATTGTAAGTTACCAAGGCAAATTTTAATTTCAATTTTAATAATTTTAATGGGCACCAGTATTGTTTAAAACCAGACAAATAAAAAGGAAGCTTAAATTACAATTGTACAACAGGCCTACCAAAAGTTATAATCTGCTAATCTTTATAATGTCACCTAAAATTTGTTATAGCCTTTCCAATTCATTGTCCGCCCCTCACACCGCCACCCCTCCACTCCCAGTATTTTCATTAAAAATAGAATATGTTATATATACCCAATTTCTGTTAAATTGCATTTTCACCTTCACAAGTAGGGCACATTTATCTTGTACTTTAAGATTGAAAAGACAGAAAGGTTTATAGATTTGATTTGCGCAAGAGGCAAGTCCTCTTAGCTCTGACCACATAGTTCCCAGATAAGGAGTCCTTTCATGATAAAGAAACAATGAAAATGAAATTAAGAGCTATGGGGAAAGAATGTAGGAAAGGAAAACACTAATTTGACTTGCTCAAGAGAGCTTCCACAGGATTAACCCATAGGCTGCATATAGGGCTGTAGCATTCATCTTCTGTATGAAATGTATTAAAAACAGCAGAAATAAAGTATTTTAATTGGGTAAAAACACACACATTTACAAGGGGCATAAAGTTGAAAGTGACTAAAGATCTACATAAAGTTTTATTTCAGGCTGAATTTGCTGACAGTGAAATACATTCAATGGAACCTCGGGCACAATACAGTAGATTGTTCTCCATGGAACTTAAGTCTTAATCAAAAATTATGTTGATCAAAATCAATTAAATCCCCCAAAACTCAATTAATTTCCTAAATCTTCCCCAAACAGGAAAAACTTTCTTTGACAAATAATGTATATGTCTGCTTTCCAATTGTCAGTTTATGATTGGACTGATGTTAACCTTCCTCTATTATGGATCCAGGTACCTGAGAAACCGTCTTACCCTGATAGGATTATTCTATCCAGTGGAAAGGGCCTATTTCAGATCCTGTCGACCAAAGAATTTCAGCTGACAGGGTCCATGGAGCCTTTTCTGCTATGGCTTTTCTCCTACCTTTGGAATATTCTCCCATCAGTAGTGAGATCTGCCCCCACACACCTGGCTTCTGGAGGAGCCTAAAAACTTTGCTGCTTGGCCTGAGCCTGCTCTATTGAGGGTGGCTGATGAGATGAAGAAGATTCTTGTCCCAGGCTACTCATCATCTTGGATTTTGACTTTTAATCTTTTTATTGTAATTTTAATTGTTTTTAGTACTTTTAAACCTTTTATTATATTGTGAGCTGCCCAGAGTCACTGTGTTAGTGAGATGAATGGCATAGACATTTACTAAATAAATAAATAATAAATAATTATGATATTCATTAAAGCATGTTAGTTTTAATTGAACCACATTGGATCTGTTCAGGTATTACCTTTACCTATACTCCAGTAGGATGCTTTAATACAGTGATTTTGGATAATATCTAGTTTTGATTATTTTTTTAAATAATGGACTGTCATGTTGCTAATATGTTTCTTTCAATATGTTTTTCAGGTTGTAAATCTCAGTGTAAACCTCAACATGTAGTTTAATCACTGATAAAAATTCTGGAAGTTGACACTTCTGGAGATAGTTCAGGGAACGCATACTTGTTAAACATGTGAAGATAAGTGAATGTGTGATATTAGTTCACTTTATTAAAATACCAAAAGGACAAAAATATCAACAAACCAATTATTTAGAAAAATACAATTAAATAACTACTGATAATATCCTCATCCAGTGCCGGGAATTTGACTTGTAGGCTAGTTAGGTAATAAGGAATTAGACTGAAAGTTAATTCTGAAGCTGGTTGTTTTTCCAAATAATATGTACATTATCAATGACATTCTGGAAAAGAAAGGGGGAAAAATTGGCAATAATAACTGCCACTTAGCAGGTTATTTATCATATGAGTAGGAGGTATACGATGTTAAAAATGAGGATGAGTAGGAGAGAATGCCATGAATATTGAAAGGTGATTCACTGGCCTGCTGCACTAGAAATCAATGCATTTGTTTATTTGTTTATTTCCCGCCTTTATTATTTTTACAAATAATTCAAATTTAACTCATACTCTTAAATTGTAAAGTGAGGTGGAGTTCTTATGAATTGCTCTTTATAATTTATTTTATAGATTGCACTTTTCCATGGAGCTTAAAGTTAGTAATAGTAATACTAACATGTGTTAAGAGTTATAGAATATTGTAGGGCACTTTCTGTCTTTTTATAGAAATGTTAATTTATCTGGCAACGTATTTGCACTGTTCTTTCTAAAACATGGAAAGGATATTTTTGCAATAGCAACTCTGTATATTTTGAATCTCATGGATGATAGATCACTTACTAAATTTGAAACCCAAATTATGAGTTTGACTATGGCTGATGCCAAAAAACAAATGCTTTACCAGTAGAAGAAACAATTATCATCTCCTTAACTTTCCAATTTTAAACTTGCTTCAGAGTAGTCACATTTTTAATATAGCAATTTATTTTATTTTTAGAAATGACATAATACATCTAGTTATTGATGTGTATGTGAACAGAAACAAGAAAAGATTTCAAATCAGCATTGCAATCAGACCACCTCTGTCAACCCAATAGTAGCATCTGAGCAGATGATGGGAACATGAGATAGAGAGCTTTTGTAATTGTGTTATTTACTCCTTGTAGCTATGCATGATTGTTGTCAGTCTGTCGTCCTGATTACAATGATCTTCTCCAAACTGTATTGCTAGCTGATTTGACCTACTAAATAATTTATCCCTAAGAACAAACCAGAAAGTTATTCCCTAAGTTGCCTCCTTGGCCTTTAACAATGATCTCTAGCTTATTTATGAAGGGTCATGATTTCTTGTGAATGCCATTTCTTTTGCAGTGTCTGAACTTTGGCATGGCTGTTCCCACTAAGTTCCCACTGCAAATGCCATCACATGTTATCCTCTATTGATGACATTTAGTAGGTTTTAAGGAAGTATAGCGCAGCCTACTTGCATCAATCTCTATGATATTTGGCATGTTCAATTTTCTTATAAAATTGTAACTTGTCTGCCAATGTTACTTCAATCTCAGTTTAGTGAGAATTTTGAAAAATGTATAGCTGCTCATATTTTCTTTGTGATATATTGAGAGAGAATGGAGCTACATGTTTTCCAAGCTGGATTGGGTGAGCTCTTCTCACTACTTCCATCTAGAGATGCCATTCTTTCAAAAAGGTTCCTTTGACCCCAAACAGAGTTGGAAATAATGGAGAGCTAAACTTAGTCATGTCCTTTACCATAAAATATAACAAAGCTGGTTCCATTCTACCTGACATTCTAAGTACATCTTCATCCCCCAAATTCAGCTAAGGAAAGGCCACTTGCACCTCTTACCTTCCAGAGTTTCACAATCCATGTCGGCAGTATATAATTTTTATTTATTTATTATTAAATTTCTATGTTGGTCATCTTGCCAAAGCGACTCTAGGCAGATTAGAGTCATACAATCAAAATTACCATATAAAACATTAAAACAATAAATAAGAACCATATATTTAAAATTAAGTTCAAATTCAATTAATCAAGAATTAATTATTTCAAACAATGCATCCAGAATCAGCTTGTGCAGAAATGATTCCTGCCTCATTAAAGCTTTCCAATCTCGAAGATCAGTGTGTTTTCATTGGAGAAAGAGACTCATTTGAATTCTCATACTGGTGTCCAACCAATTTGGTGCCCTTCAAAGCCCTCCTTCACAATACTTTGATTGCCTCAATTTTTCTAATAATGCACTTATATTACAATTTTATTTACTATTTCACAAGTTATTTTCTTTCTTCTTTTTTGAATTCATAAATGACTGTAATCATGTTTATTTTATTTTAAAAAAATACCTTTACTATTTAAAAAAACATTAAAATATAAACTAACATCAAAGTGAAAAGGAGAAGGGAGTAGGAGGAAAAATTAAAAAGTGATAAAAAATACATAAAACACATAATAAGTGACCTCTGACTTTTTTTAGTAGAACAATTCTCTCTAAATTGAATCAAATGATATCAATACTTTAAAATCATTAAAATATATAAACCATCATTTAAAAAACTGTAAACAAGTTCATTGATTATTGATTGATTAAACTCTTCTTCCATGACTGTCCTAAAAATGTAATTATATGCAAAATTCTGCTCCTCAATCTATATTCCTGCACTGAATTGTTATTATTTTATTAGGTTTATTATGGCTGCTCACTCCAATACAATCGGGGCATCTTGCAATATTGAAACATTACAATTGAAAGAAAAGAATGAAAAGAAAAGCCATTAGCTGATTATTTTAGTGTCTCTGATTCAATCAAAAATTGGGAACTTAAACAAAGGTGCAGATTCAGATTTAAGAGTGGGGTATTAGATCACTTGGGATTGTTAGAGTTAACCCACTGACTCAGTGGCTCTGTATAAACTAAAAACCATTACTTAATCTAGATTCAGAACTAGTGTATACCGTATAACTGTGACTTTGCAGTTGGCTTTTATAAATAACATTCTGTATCAATAATTGCAATATAATTAATTATGTGGAGTTGCAAAAATTTGGTTTCTCCAAATCCCTATTTAATCTGGTCAAACCACTTCTTCAATATAAATGAAGAACGAAGTGCAGGGTTTCTAAAATAACTGAGAAAAATTGACAGAAAAATATAATTGTGTGCATCATATGTATATACTTGAATATACATATGTTTATACCTATACATACGTATGTACTGTACATACATACATATAAAAAGCAGAAAGGGAAATAAGAACTTAGATTTGCATGTAAGAGAATGAGGTTGATGGTATCCGACACTGAAAATAATAATGCAAATTGTAGGAAATACCAAAAGTGTGAGAAATTTGCAGTGTGCTATGTTCAAGAATAAATTATATGACAAGAACACCAATACACCAGAAATTCAGAAACTAAGCATGCTATAACTCATTGCATAATTGCTATGTTAGTGTGTGATAAATATTTTACAAGAGACATAATGTTAATATCCTTAAAGCAATAGAAATATGTTACTGCTAGAATGAAAAAAATAAGTATTTTGCTAGGCAGGTGCCCAATAACAAGTTTATTCTCTTTGACATAGGAGTGTTTCTGAAGAAAAGAATCACAGAATGAAATAAAGTCCATGTAGGAAGGATCTTCTCAGTCAGTATCTAGAGTGGTTCTAACCTGTCGCCTTAATAAAAAGACTGTCAACTTTTACATTTCTGCTGTGCAAGGAAACATTATATCTGCCTGTGTTACTGAGCAGAGCGAATACAAAACAACCAGGGCTGGTGCCAACACTTAGGTTACCTGGGCAACTTGCTCAGAGACTCAGCAGACAATGCCAGAGGCACATGGCAACCTTGGAGGAGGGGAAGGCCTGCTGCCACATTGCCATTGGCATTAACACCAAATTAGAATCAAGTATAACATATCCTATATTGTAGCATAGTAAGACAGTCATTCCAAATGTTTTCTCTTAAGCATTTTTTTAACTGGATAAAAGCCCACGGTTTGGAAACAGAAATAATGCCACAGTGGCAACCAACTCCATTGCTTGAAGCAGAACTTATATTTTTTTTTAAAAAAATGGGATCAAGGGCAGAGACACCACTCAGCTGAAAGTGATTTCAAAGAGAAATTAAAGTTTGGGAATAGGATCTTTGGGGTGTGTGGATGACTAGCAAAAGTGCCACATGCAAGGCTTCATCTTTAACAACTATTATTTAAATTTTAACTGATGGTGCACTGATGTTCCTCAGAAAAAAGAGCCACTATGTTCAAAGATATTACTCCTTCTTAAATAAATAGAAAATTGCAGACTAAGTGATGTTCTGAACTTGAATCAGTTGAGTCGGGGCTGTTAAAATTAGAAGGTTGGATTCTGAGAGGAAGGAAGGAAGGAAGGAAGGAAGGAAGGAAGGAAGGAAGGAAGGAAGGAAGGAAGGAAATCATGGACACATGGACACATGGACATATGTATTTAATTTAACAAATTAAAAATGGGTGAAATCAGTCTTCAGCATTTTGTTTCTCTCAGTATGTATTGGATAACAACTCATCACCTTCAACTAGTTGTAGCTATCCTACGTTAGAATGATGGTAAATAGATCCACACAAATGGAAGGCAATAGATTGGCAAAGTCAATATTACATGCCTCAATGTATGGCCATGGATTGATATGGTCTCTAAGCTGGAAGGATTGAGTGTTGGATTTGAATTTAGCTTCTCTTCATTGCTAAGTAACAAAAGTCCCTGAGCTAATGTACAAAAACATTTCAATGAATTCAATGAACTTGAGGAAAATACTTGGAGGCAACTTTTCTAGCCTTGCTGATCACTGGAACAGAATGTGGTGCTTCTTTTTCTCTGAAGAATTTCCTTAGAGTTTCCGAAGAATTTCCGCCATGATGTAGAAAAGATGTGGAGACTCTAGAAAGAGTGCAGAGAAGAGCAACAAAGATGATTAGGGGACTGGAGACTAAAACATATGAAGAACGGTTGCAGGAACTGGGTATGTTTAGCTTAAGAGAAAGAAGGACTAGGGGAGACATGATAGCAGTGTTCCAATATCTCAGGGGTTGCCACAAAGAAGAGGGAGTCAAACTATTCTCCAAGGCACCTGAGGGTAGAACAAGAAGCAATGGGTGGAAACTAATCAAGGAGAGAAGCAACTTAGAACTGAGGAGAAACTTCCTGACAGTTAGAACAATTAATCAGTGGAACAGCTTGCCTCCAGAAGTTGTGGATGCCCCAACACTGGAAGTCTTTAAGAAGATGTTGGAAAGCCATCTGTCTGAAACGGTATAGGGTTTCCTGCCTAGGCAGGGGGTTGGACTAGAAGACCTCCAAGGTCCCTTCCAACTCTACTATTGTATTGTATTGTATTGTATTGTATTGTATTGTATTGTATTGTATTGTATTGTATTGTATTGTATGAGTTCTCTGGGGGAGGCACTATGATTATGCAGCATGCCATCTCGAATGAAGGACCTCTCCCTTTCATTGTTACCATAAACATGGTAATCTAACAGAAATGATAGATTTAGTAAACTGAAATTTATCTTTCCATTAGAGGTGTCTGACAACTGAATTCAATTTATGGAGTGTATTGTTTGATCTGTTTTTGATCAATGCACTTATTTCTACCAGTTCTTTCATCATAAATAATAAGGGTGGCAAATGGATACTTCTTGTTTCAATAATTTGCAAAAACTCATGTATCTTTTATAATTTATTCTGATTATGTTTTTCATACATGCAACATTTTATTAGAGATCAGAGTTATAGATCCAGGGAAAGGCCCAATGTCTGGGATAAGTTTAATCTATGTTCAAAAAAATAAGTTTGGCATTTCAGTAAAAATACACTGGTTTAAAAATATGCATCAAGTGAAACAATAGAATTCTAGGATAATAAAACCTTAGACAGGATTATTTTATGGAGGAATGGATCATATCAGTCAAAGATGTCTATAGAACTAAACTACAAAATGCCTATTTTATATAAGAAAAATTGGACTTAAAGTGATCACTACACTTCATTTTTTTACAAATTCTTTAAAGCTAGTAAAATAACTGGACTAATTTGTCTATGCATAGCTCAAGTAATTTTCCTAAAATATAATAAACACTGAATAAACACAAAAAGGACATTGGGATCTCAATTTACATGCAGCTTTATTTAGAACTGAAATGTTTTATATGGGTGCTTTTATGGGGTATGTCTTACATAGACGCAATGGCATTTGTAGGGCCAGTTAAAAAAAGAAAAATTAAGACTAAGTATTTGTAGCAGCGTGAATGAATCCCTGATTATTTTGAATTGAATCAGCTTTCTACCACATACATGTTGCACTGTTGCAATTATTATATTTCTTTAAATCTCTCCTACATACTATTTCCATATTTATATGCATACATGGGCTTGTGCAACCATATATTATTAATAACAGTTGTAACATAGATATGAAGTCTGGTATAACACATTGGGATGGGTGAGTAAGAAAAGAGCTATGTACCGTGTATGTGCTTTATCCAAGACAAAACACACATCACTATTATAAACCAATTAAATATGCCTGACAAGACTGACATGCCATTGACAGAAGGAAAAATCCAGTAACCTCAAAACAATGGGACTATGTGTCCAGCATATACCCAGCACTTTCTCACCACTTAAGCAATTCGTGGCACAACAGAGGCATCAATCCTTCAATCCAGTATTGATAGAATTAGTCCTCATAAGGGTTTAAATCTCTTTGCATTCCACACATATGAATCATTTTTCAGTACACTAACAAGGAAAGGAAAATCTTAAGGATATACCTATATATGTGCTTGGTAGTATGCATGCAAATAAAGCCGATTTGTTTGTTCATTGCATTCATACCGTGTCTTTTTTCTTCAGAAGCTCATCTACATACATCATGTGCCTCCATTTGCCCCTGGGAGATAGGTTGCACCATGAGATATTGACTAGCCAAAGACAAACTGTGACTTATGTTTTTTTTAATACAAAGTATTATGATCACAGCACACCGGAGCCAATCAAAGAAGTATGCTATAAAGCAATGAACTGACCTCTACACAGGCTAACTAGTTCTTTTGAGTCACCTCCTCCCTCTGTGAATTCATGAGACTGGTCTGGATCCTTTCTGGATAGAGCTATCTACTTCTACCAAGTAGATTTCAGAAGCCATCCCCCTTTCTGTTTCTTACAACTCTCCTTGAACATATTTTCCCCTTCTCCCTCCTCCCTCTCCTCATTCTAATGGATTGATAACATACTACAGTAAATGCTGACAATCCATGAAATCAAATAATAGAAAGGGCACTGCAAAAATACAAATGATCACATTACCTTTTGTATGTATCTTTGTGTTTTAGCCTAATACTATGAGTATGAAATGACATCATCAAGCTATCTTTCACAGCAGAATGCAGGAAGATATAAAGGAATGAAGACCATGCATCAAGTGTAATATAATAACGACATGAATTATTTTTAGGATTGTCATTTTTGATTCAGTTAGTTCAATCTGCCTTACTGTGAATTTTGCTCAGGGAAGGGCAGCTGAGTCATATGTCAACAACACAAAACAATAGCTCTAGGTGGTCCTGACATGTGAGGACATGGGTAAAGATAAAGAACCATTCTGTAATATGACTTACACCTTATAATTATTTATTTTATATACAGTAACCAGTCATTTCTACAATGTGTTTTCACCCTCAAAGGAGGTGTTTAACATTACAATTAATCAAACTAATAGATGTAACTAGAATTAGAACTAGAAAGTATTGAAACAAACCATCACAATAAATCCACAAGGAAGTATTAAAAGCAATCCTAACCATCTGATTAAAAATTAACAATAAAGGAGCCAATTAGAAAGAAGACTCAGAACTGGACTGCTAAAATCAAAAGGCCATGTCCAACCTAGGTTGTTCATGGATGAACATTCTCAAATGTATTTTTGTTGAGCCAGTCCTTGAAGATCAGACGGTATGACTAAACTTCTACTGACTTCAGTAACTCTGACAGGAATATTCTCAGTTGAATTATTTTACATTTATTTATGAAATGTGTTTAAGCATTATGCATTGCAGTAAAATCAGACTGAAAGAATCAATCTGACAGGCATATACCAGATGTTTCATTCTTCTGGCATACAAGGACAATAGTACAATACAGCATTATATAGATGGTTTGAAATCAATGGATTGCCAATTTATTCCGGAAAATAGTAAGATCATCCAGGGGCAATTTCATGAAGATGGCAGTATGGATAGTTGTCCTGAAAAGCTACACACTCTGAAAAGGAGGCTGAACTTCAAGGTACTTGAAACTGAAAGTGTCAATGATACTTAGCATATTCCCAGTACAGTAGCCATAAGAGCTGCATAATCCACAGGAATAGAAACCCCCACCCTGAATTCTATAAAGTGAACTTCTTTGCGATATTAAAATGTATATGCTTTTTAAAACTACACAACTGTGACTGGAGAGAGAGCATATTTTTTATTGTTTTCAGACTATTTTTCCCTATAATACTATCTAGTCAACCCTCCATCCCAAAATAGATATTGTAAACAAGGAACACAATAAATATCAACAAAGACTATGTACAAAATATAAATGTCTAACTTTCCTTCTAAGAGGATAAAATTGTGAACTGAATCATATCTCCTGGATCATCTTCCCCTAATAGAGTCAGAATTCTGAGAGTTGTAGTCACAACATATCTAGAAGAGAGCAGACTGTCTATTATGGAGAGAGACAACTTCTCTATATATGACCATTGATAAAGTATATTATTTATACCTCTGTACAACAAAGGGCTTTCATTGCAATCCTTCTAATTCATACTTTTTATCTCTCAGGCTTTTGTCCTGTAAACATTCAAACTTTAAAATATTATTTTAAAGCAATTTATGAGCATTAAAAAAAGCTGATTACAATTAAAAGTATTGACCCATTTTCTTTTCTCACTACAGTTAATCTCTGAACTTCTTTCAATCTGCAATACAGCCATCTTGAAATTTAGTAGCACATTTCAAAATCCCAATTAGACCTGATAGTCAAGTAGAAGTCATGAACTATACTTGTAGCCTTATCTTCTACTTGTTTACTTTCATATCTTCATAGACAGATAATAATTTGAAAAGGGCTCTGTGTTCACCTTATATAAATAGTTAAATCATAGGGTGTGGATTCCACATTATGTTAATTAGGCTTTATGATTAACTGTTCCTTTGATTTTAGTGGGATTAAAACGTGGCTACCACCATATATCCCAGCAAATTGCTAATGGCACATTTATTCAGATTCATTCAGTTTAGAACATTTATTTCACTTGTAAAAAAAAACTCAGAGCATTTCAATGTCACCATTATTTTCAAAGCAGTTTGTAAGTGACCTGCAAATGAGGCTGCCAGCCTCAAAGAGAACTTGCTGAGATCAGGGTGATCCAATCAAACATCCCTCTAGATGATCAGGAGGAGAGTGTAAAAATGCCACTTAGCCAGATTCTCCCAGATTAGTGTGGAATCAGAAAAAGCTGAGTTAGCTCTCCGAGTAAGCCAACTTCATTTGATCAAACTCATCTAAAGTAATTTTGAACCGAACACAATGTCTTCAAGCTGAGATATCTGGTTTCTATCATGACAAGTCTTCATTCAGTTTTTACCTTAATTGTTCACATGGAGATGTGAAGCCTTTAATCTCTTTATAAATCCTACATCAGCCAACAGTTCTTTTTGGGGAAATAAGAGGCTTTTAAAAAAAGGACAGTGTCATTACATGCTAAAAGTAAGTAGCATGAATAATGATGACATAAGCAAACTGTTGCTTTTTCTTGTATGAACTGATTCAAAGTAATATGTCAGTCATTACTCAAACTATCCAAAATATAATATAAAGTGATAATCATGAATGATGACTGGGTGTAGTAGAAAGATTACTGCTTTTTTCAGTTCTTTGCTAAGAACAGGATATATGATTTAACAATTCCGGCCCAACAACTTTTCCAGAATAAAACGTGTTTCTGGCCAGTAAAAATGAACTGAGATTTCATGTTTTAACTTTCACCTCTGCCAACTGGAATATTGTGTGTCTTGACCCTAAATTGTGATCAATACAACTTTCAAAGGCATCTTCCATAATCTAATATTATAAAAGTAGTCCTTTGGATTAAAAGAAGTTATCCTGTTATGCAGTTCATCTGTGGACATGGAGGCAGTTCTGCAGTCCCAGTTTGGAACTGCACTCTAGCGCAATGGAGGCACTGGAAGTCCATTGTTATAAGAACTGTGGGTGTTATTCTGTGATGCTTTTCATGGTTTTCTATGTTTTTGGTGGTACTTGTATTCAAAACAGGTTTTCTCAGCAGCTGCAGTTTCTGTTTCCCTTGGCTGGATGTGATAGTGGTATAGGATTTCCTTCACAGCATCTCTGTAGTGCTTGCATGGACAAGCTTGATGTTTCTTCCCAATCTCTAGTAAACCATAGAGCAATTGATGAGACATATGGTGGTCATCCATTCTTTTTTTATGAAAATATTTTTATTAAACACAAATTAAAACATTGGACACAATGTAAACCGTCCTGGCAAAATCTATGCCATACATGCTAAGATATCAAGTTATACATTGTAGCTACCCTATTTTTTAACATTTGATCCATACCATATTTACAAATAAAAGAGTATTCTATTTCCTGCCATGTTGGTTTGTGTTTAGCTTGTATATTCTCGCATTTATCATTTCATACGTAATTCTAGTCTCCATTCTATGAAAGTTAGCCCTAGCCTATTTTGAGCTTTCCCTTTTATATTCCAACCATCGATAAAATTTATCTCAGATCTTATAATATTCCGATTCATCTTTATTCTTCAATTCAGGGTGGTCATCCATTCTGATGGCACATCTCACCCACTGCATCTGGGACCCAATAATGAGAGATGCAATGCTGGAAGATTTTGACCAATCCAAGACCTCCAGTTTGGAGACAGCCTTGCCAAAGAATATCAAGGATGGAGCAGAGAGGGGTCATGTGAAGTTTCCCCAGTTGTTTGATGTGTTATTGGTACAGAATCCAGGACTCACATGTATATAGGAGAGAAGGGTTAACCAGAGCCCTATAGACTTTCAGCTTTGTGGCGGTATGGGCATTGTATTGAATAAGCATTCTAGTACGCAGCCTCCCCAGAGCCTGGCCACCTTTGTTGATCAGAGTCAAATTATTTCTCCAAAGTTTCATTGCTCAATATGATGCTTCCAAGTATTTGAAGCTGTTTACAGTTGTCAGCTGGGTATAATCAACAATGATTTTGCTTCTACTGGCTTAATATTTGGTATGGGCTGATGAAGTACTTCAGTCTTGTCAGACTGATAGCAATGTCTAAGAATTTGTTCTGCATCAAATGTACAATAGTTCACCAACTTGCGTGCCAGAGGCATACATATCCGCAAAAAGAGTTTCCTGACTAAACATAGAGGCACCTCATTCATGTATTGAAGTGGCAAAGAAACAGAGAGCTGTCCAATTACTACCTAATGTAAACTCCCTACTTCAGGGCCTAGACCGCAAGTGACAATATGCAAAGAACAGATTGAACAGCACTAGGGCTAGCACACAATCTTTCTTCATCTCATTGGATGTGGCAAATTCAGCTGACATAACACTGTTGTGAATGACCAGTCGTGTCGTTTTGTGTATACTAACTGAATCAACTTCACAAATTTCCTCAGGCATCCATAATGTTTCAGGATGGTCCAGATAACCTTCTCATTTATAGTGTCAAATGCCTTTGCCAGGTCAATGAAGACAGAACGAAGAATAGAAAAACAACAACACAATCTTGGATTTCCCTCACAGCAAATATCATAACCCTGCTGTACAAAAGCCATACTGTGACTGTGGAAGGTTCCTTTCCAAGATAGTGGCAAGTCTGTTCAGGAGAATGCAGGCAAAGATCTTGCCTGTGATGGACAGCAGTGAGATAACTTCTAGTTTCTGCATTCTTATTAATTATTAATTATATATCAGCATAATCAGTATTAGGAGCTATAAACTGGTAGTAGGACCATTACAAAAGTAGATGATTTATGAAGTCCTAACTGCAGTTCAAGCTTCTATTCTGCCTTGACCAGAAACAGGAGTATTATATTATCTACCTGAGAAGCTGGGGAAGAGGGTGGCTGGGAACATTTCCTTTGGTATTATTAGCTGACAGTAAAAGTTCCACGAAACTTGTAAGTCAAATTTCCAGTTCCGTGGAGCGATCACCTGGGATGACCAGGATTATTCTATTTCGCTTTCCTCTTCTGTTGCAGGAGAAAGATGGGGGAGGGAAAGCAGGTCTCTTAATCATAGTTTCCCAACTCCTCCTGATTCTGATGGGAGAGGGAAGAAACAAACTGGTTCCTTTTTTTATGCCTTGGTAGAAAAATTAAGAGACCAAGGAAGGGAAATGGTCCCCTTTCCCTACAGAGTTGCTGCCCTTTGCTTTCTTTCCTCTGGAAGGAAATCCAAGCTTATGAGTGAGTAGATCTTGAGCCAGCATTTCCTCTGCCAGGCAACTGATGAGTGCTATCTTGCTTCCCTTCTCCTACAAAGGAAGCGGGGAAGACTGTTCTTTATCTGGCACCTCAAGTCAATCAAGGGCAGTTTTGCCAAAAGGGACACCAACCGAAGAACCGCTCTCCACCCTGTTTCCCCCTGCAGCTTTCACTGAAGCAGCAAGTTTTTACATGTGTGCAGTAGTCTTCTGGGCATGTATATATAAGCCCCCCCCTCCCTGGAGAGGTACTGCACATATACTATGTAGATAAGCAGTTTTGCAGCCAGCATTCCTGCTGTAAAAGTAACTTTCCATCAGAGTGCCACCTGATATCCCCTCCTATGCATCAAAAAGGTTCACTTTTCCAGTCACCTCAACAAGAAAGATGGAACAAATGGCTTTTGGGGAAAGTGGGAGAACAGCAACTCCCCCTCGCAATAAGAGGTACCATATTTTTCAGACTATAAGATGCTCCGGACTATAAGACCTAGCTTTTGGGGAGAAAAACAAGAAAAAAAATCTGCCTCTGCCTCCCAGCAATTTGCCTCCCTGCAGCAAACAGCCAACAGCCCGGTCAGCTTCAGCACATCCTGATTTAGCACAAACAGCTCATTGGTGGTTGGATCTGCCTCTTGGAATACCACCTATCAGCTGCTCCAGGCTGCGGGGATCACCATCGCCCATTCCCGCTGTCGCCACCCATTGCTGCTGCACCCTATTGCCGCTTTCCCTCACCCATTTTCGGCCTCTGCATGTCCCGTTTTTGGCCATTGTGTGCCCCATTTTCAGCCCGTTCCAGGCGGCGGGGATAGGCAGAAACGGTCGTGATCCCCACTGCCTGGAACGGGCCAAAAATGGGGCACACGAAGGCCGAAAATAGGATGCGTGGAGGCCAAAAATGGGATGCATGGACGCGACGATAGGCAGAAGTGGTGATGGCGACAATGAGCAGTGGCAATCCTCGCAGCTGATAGGCGGTTCAGCTGCTCGGGCTAAATCAGGCTGTGCTGAAGCTGACCAGGCTGTTAGCTGTTTGCTGTAAGAAGGCAAATTGCTAGGAGGCAAAAGGCGAAGGATGGGGGCTGGTGGGTGAACGGAGCTTCAGCAACACTGTCTATAAGATGCATTTCCACCCTCTTTTGGGTGAGCAGAAAGTGCATCTTATACACCGAAAAATATGGTAAATGGTCCTAGAAACTGCTCTGTGTATGTGACCTACCCTTAAACTTACCTTGATATGATGTATTTTAGAAAATATTTGTAGGATTGAACTGCACATTGATGGTGTTACTAATTCGGTAATGGAATATCTGCAAGAAAACAGCCAAGCTCAGAGAGCACCAAGGATCCCACATGTTGTATTTCAGACAGACTAGATTTGTGATGGAAGAAGTTGGAAAACTATAAGTGCAGGAGGAAAAAGCCATCTCAACTGCTTTCTTGGCAAGTCATTATTTGCTGAAGGACTTTCGCCTCCATGATTAGCAAGTTGTGGGGAGGAGCTTAATGTAACTACCACAGTATGCCATAATTAAGAGTCAGTAAGTTAACTTGTCCATTCAAATGTGAGGCAATTCCAAGCCCTATCTTATCAGTTGTCTGATGTTGGATGATTGAAAGTACAATTCCCATAAACTTACTCTTTCTTACAAAATACATTGAAGCCTGGCAGCCATAAAACATGCCTCCAAAACTTGGTGCAATATTCAAGTTATGCTAAGTGCTGCATGGCTGGACAATGGGAAGGAATTATTGAAGTAATGAAGCCTTGCCAACTCTTTGAAGAAAGCCAGGTCAAGAAACACATATAGGATAAACTATCGGAACTCTATTTTGTTGCTCTGGGGTGTAATAACAGAATCTTGAAAGTGATACCACATTTCTCTCTCCCTCTTATAACAAAGAGAATCACGGCGGATCAATTTTGAGTGCCATTCTT
Source organism: Natrix helvetica (assembly GCF_964273705.1). Taxonomy (NCBI): domain Eukaryota; kingdom Metazoa; phylum Chordata; class Lepidosauria; order Squamata; family Natricidae; genus Natrix; species Natrix helvetica. The sequence continues at coordinate 239,172,008 of NC_138552.1, forward strand.
ATCTTTCTGGGCTAGGTTTATGTCAGGGGTGTCAAACTCAATTTCATTGAGGGCCACATCAGGGTTGTGGAGGGGGGCTGAGGTGGGCGTGGCCAGCTCTTGACGTCACTCATGTTGGGGGAACTTGTGGTGGTCCGAGTGATCTGCAAGAGAAAATGGGTTCCCAAGCTCCATTTTGACTGTGATGACCTCCTGCAACCTTCTGCCAGTGAAAACGGAGCTCAGGAGGGCTGCACGTGGGCCTCATGAGCTCCGTTTTCAGCTGCGACAGCCTCCTGCAACCTATGCCAGCAAAAATGGAATTTGGGAGGGCCACGTGCCGCCCTCCCAAGCTTTGTTTTTGCTGGCAGAGGCACTTCGCTGTTTCAAGGGCAGCCCCAAGGGCCAGATCTAAGCACCCCATAGGCTGGATCCAGAGGCTGGATTATATTTTCCACTTGCCATATACCTTCCTCAGTGCTATTTTGGAACTCTTCTACAGTTGCCAGCCAAGTAATATTGCAAGATTAGGTAAACCTTTGAATTAATTACAGTAATCTAGTATCTTCATTGATTGTTCAATCAAACAAGACAAATGCCATCAGTATGGGTTCAGTTTCCATTTTAAATCAAATCAGAAGAGAAAAATGATATATAAATGAAAATTAGACTTGTCAGGTAGCTAAATCACAATAGCCTTGCTATTAGAAAAGTCAGTCACACATCTTTCTGATCTGTGTCTTCACTAATTTAAAAATCATCCTTATTTGTACATATTTGATTGAATTCAATTGGGATATTTCCAAAGGCACACATGGACTTGAGCGGGAGCCGGGATATTGATTGCAATTAACTGTATAGTCCAATCTTATGAAACCTATCTAGTGTGAAGCTAAGTTATAGTCATTATGCATGAGGCCATAACCAAATTTACTTGGGAAAAATTCCAACAAGACCCCCCCCCCCCCAATAAAATTAGAATAGTTTAGGAAGTAAAACAGGAATGCCTTTTCTATTGTTAGAAAATCTATACCCAGAACATACTGATAAACTGTAAGAAAGAAAACTGGTGTGGACTGAATGACAAGGTGCTTGATAACGAGATAACATTTAATTATTAAGAAATCTAAAGCTAGCTGTAACAGTACATCAACCATACTGCTTAAACAATAATATTATGCCACCCAACAATATTCAGCAAACAACAAATGCATTACAATATAGGATGCATGCAGAGGATCTGACAGACAAAGAGACGTTCCAGAACCGCAACTCTGTGGGAATAAGCAACAAGAATAATTAACACTCCACAATTATATCGCGACGCACGAACGGCCCGATCCGGAGCACTCTCAGACTGCAGTTTTAAAAGCGCGCAAGGGGGCTGGTAGCCCGCGACCACCGACTGCCAACGAAGGAAACGGAAGGGGGTTACTAACACCGAATGCGCGCAGAGTTTATAAAGGAACCCGGACAACCCCCTAGCCAGCCCACTGACATCTTCCCAGCCGGCTAAATCTCTATATTCGCCCAGTCCCGCATTACAAGCCGCATGCAACGCTCAGAGAATGCAGACCAGCGAAGGAGGCGTGGCTTTCTCCGCTCCGCCCCTTGGCGTCCTCCTGCGTGCCTGCCGCCGCGCCTCCTTCCCCCCCTCCCCGAGCCGGTGTGTCTCGAGCGATCCGCTTGCGCGTTGCGTTATTTTCTGCTTTTCCCAACTCTCCCACCTTCCCTTGTTCTCTTCTCCTCCCCGCCCCTCGCGCGCCAGCCTCGCGGCGCTTCCAGCGTCGGTTTATTCCCTTCCCCCTCCCCTTCTTCTCTCTCTGCCATTCCTTCCCTCCCTCGACTCCCCGCTCTGGTCGGGGTGGGCCAAGCAGCGAAAACCGGAGGGTGCAGGCAGCCGAGTCAGCCCGAGGGTTGCCAAGGCAGGGACTGGCTGGCGCCTGAGGGGAGACCCCCCTCCTTCCTACTCCTGTCCTCGGCGCCTACGGAGAGCAACCGGGCCGGCTCATAAAAGAAGACCGAGGAGCGACGGGGAAGTGGGGGGGGGGGAAACGCCCCCCCCGGACCTCGAGCAGCAAACATGAGGTGAAGTAGGGGCTTATTCCAACGGGAGAAATCACCGGGGAGGGTGGGGAAGGCGTCTCTCACTCCCCCCCCCCCAAACATTGGGCTCGTCCTTTCTCTCTCTGTGTGTGTGGTGGTGGTGGGGAATGCTGGATGGAAACCGTGTGCGGGTAAGTTTGAGGAAGGGGCCCAGCCCCTCAAAATGAAGCGAGGGCTTGACTGGGAAACCCCGGCGAAATGGAGAAGGAGAGTCCTAATAGGGAAGCCTCGTGTGCTACTATAACGTACCTCGGTTGAGACGAAAGATGCACGAAAGACCACCATGAGTCGGCTTGGGGCGGGGGGGTGTTCCCCACTCCTCCCTCTGCTGGACACGCGTGTTCATTATTCACCCCCCCCCACCGGGCCCCTTAACCCGGTATCAGGCGATGAATGTCTGTTTCCCCAGTATTGTGTTGGGGGCTTCCTTTCTCTCTCGAAAGTGGGGGAAGTTTGTGAGTGGATATTAGTCGGTGGGTGAAAAAAAGGAAAGGTGCCGCGGATGCTGTGTTTCCCCAGGACCAAATGGCTCATTTGACATGTACAGCTTTTGTTGCATTTAGCAGGGTCGTCCAAGAGGTATAGGGGATGATAGAAGAAGACGGAGGGAGGTGAGGTCATTGCATTTAGAGGAGTTAAAGGCAGCGTTTTTAAAAAGGGGAGGGAAGGATTGGAACCGGAGAAAGATGATGAGGCCCTGGCTATTTTCCGAGATTTTATGTGCATTTAAAAGAAAACATATTCACCTTTTGAGATTGTAACCGTTGCTTCAGAATATTAGATGGAAGAATGAAAAAGTAATACCCCCCCTTTCCCCCTCCCCTCAAATTGACTGTGTTGCATTGCAGTAGCTCATACTGGGTTTTTCTTTGTGTGATCAATAAATAGGAAAAAGTCACTGACATAATACCCCAGCAACGGTATGTATTTGCATGTAGAATTTTTAAAGGGGCCCCATCCAAAGCGTCATTACTAATCGGCATTCTCTTGATTTTCTCCCCCTCCCCCTTAAACCATGCCGGGATTCCTTTCATTTTGAAACCCTTTTTTCCCTGTGTATTTTGCATTCTGTGACCACCTCTCTGGCTTTGACGCAATACTTAGAAATGGGACTTGTTAGGCTCTACATCAGCTCCAAGGAAACTATCTTCTTAATATAAATAGTGTAGGTTAGGTATAAATTAATCTTTCTTTCCAGAGTGTTGACATTATTTTTATAAAATTTATGGAAACGGTAAGTTTTTATAATACAATAATAAGATTCACATGATACAGCCTAATATGTTGGTGAGACAAAAATAATTTGATTCTACATAAAATTTAAATTCTTTAGCTTTTAAACTTTTTCTCCCAAGGAATTAGTGTCCTTTCTCCCACCATGAGAGCTGTATAATCTTCAAAACTTCTGTTAACAAGATGCCAGGGTACTTCTCTTGATTCCTACTTTCTGCTTATAACTCTGAAATATTCTGATTACCATTGGCTGCCCTGTGTGTGCTTTGGGGTGAAGGTTTTTCCAAGTAAACTTTTTTTAGTGTTATGTAAAATCAATTAACTATTGTACTTTTTGACAATACAGGATATTTTTATGCTTTAATTGAAATTGAATGTATATCTTAAATGTTTGGTATCTTTAAAACATTTTAGTCAGAATATTTTGGTTTTTTTAAATACTTTGAGGCGTTATGGCTAGATACTGCAAACATTATTTTCAGGATCTTGTATTGCTTTTGAGATTTCAAATAGGGTGGCCACTATTAATTATAGGGTGTGTCTATATAATGAGTTGAACACATGGTAAAAAGAAGTATTAGTATGTGCTCTAGTAAATACCATGTATTTAAGTATATGTCAGCTCATTTAAACAAATTGTATTCCTTGTAAATAATGACTTTAGAAATTACCACAATATAGGCTATACAAAATTGGCTTCCTTTATTAGTCTGCTAATCCACCATCCTATTTTCTTAAGTTTGGTCTATTAAATGCCTCTGAAAAATAGATTGTAAATTCATTGGATTTATTGTAAGTATGATTAAGAAGGTAAACACAGAGATTATTCAAACAAAGGTCTGATATTTTATGGCTTTTGGCCAACTGCAGCATTAAACAGAGCTCTTATTTTGGGGTGAATTATCTCATTGGGTTCTCCAAGTGGTCAAATGGATTTTTAACAATATCACCTTTCTGCTATTTATTGAGAACAGATACTCCTTTGATATGTAACCTAAGATAATTGGAAATTCCGTTCTGTGACGAGAAATTGAAGAAGCTGGGTATATTTAGCTTTAGGAAAAGACAACTGGGATGTAGCTTGGTGTGTGTGTATTGGGGGGGAGATATGATAGCATTTTTTAAATAGCTTGAAACAATGTCATATAGAAGAAGTCTGCAGGGCACTTAATAATAATTTAAGTTATATTTTCCTAACCTATTAGCAGAGTTAAGTCATTAAAAAAATCAGTTGGTTACCTTATATTGAATATATTCAATGTTCTGACATGAATAAACAAACAAACAAAGGGAAGGGAGCAATCTAGAATGCTTTGCTTTGGATTCCTGTGTTGAGGAGATTACTGGACTTGATGGGATGACTTTTATTTTGTTCTGTCCCCCCCTCCCCATAAAATTGGAACAGTTGTTTAAAATACTGATGAATTTTAACGTGGAAGAACTTTTAATATATGCTTATATGAATTGTGTATTGGTAAGATTTGTCTGTTCTCGGGAAATAATGGAATCTCCTCTTCTGCCTGTGCGTGTGTGTGTAATGTGGCAACTTTGGTTTCATTCTTTTAGGACCAAGGCACCATGAAGAATCAAACTATAGTACTTATAGTCAGTCTGATGTGCTGTGATAGACAGCAGGCTAGTACAAAAAATGGAGATATTGCTATTTTCTTCTTTGTCCCAAAGGTGCTTTTTCAGGAGGCAACTGGACTTTCTTGTTTTTCTTTGAAGACATTTCGTTTCTCATTGAAGAATCTTCTTCAGCTCTGACTGGATGATGGAGAATGGAAGGATTTATATTCCTTGCAGACAGCTGGTCATTTGCATTCTTTTAGAGAGTCACTGAGGCCATCCCCCACCATCCAGTCAGAGCTGAAGAAGCTTCTTGGATGAAAAGCAAAAGTCTTAAAGAAAAACAAGAAAGTCCAGTTGCCTCCTGAAAAAGCACCTTTGAGGCAACCATGACCTGGATGACCTGTGCTCTGAACAAAAACTGTTATAGAAAATCCTCGTCTTACAACAATTTGTTTAGTAACCGTTCAAATTTACAACAGCACTGAAAAAAGTGACTTGCAACCATGCAGCATTCCCATGGTCAAGTGATCAAAATTCAAACATTTGGCAACTGGTGTGTATTTATGACAGTCGCAGCATCTTGGGGTCATGTGATTGCCATTTTGGGGGGTGGGCTTATATCAGTCATTTCCATCCAGTACGCTAAATTTTATTCAATTCAGTGCACTGAATTATATATGAGATGAGTGATACAGGACTTGAATTTTAGGACAGTACTTCAGGCGTCAAAGACATCCTAAATTGCTCTGTACTTCTTTGGAATAGTTGTACAGTAAAGTGGTAGTGCAATATTAGTTTTGAACCATTAACACATATTTGAATAAACAAGGGATTATATATCTAGATAATTGCTGTTTATTTAAAATTACTTGTGGAAAATTATCATTGCTGCCTTTCAAAACTTTGTTTCAATCTATTAGCTGCTCTTGATAAGGCTTTAAAATAGGAATGGTTGTTGAAAAGAGAAAATGATTATAAATAATTTGAAATATTTATAGGTAGGCCAGTTTATATGAATTGTTACTAGGGTTAGAGCTAGTAGTGTGTGTATAATTTTAAATGTAAGCTTACACTGAAATATTGGTATTAATAATTGTTTTTGAATTCTACTTTCAATACAGCAATAGCACTTAGATTTATATGTCACTTTATAGAGTTTTACAGCCCACTCTTAAGTGGTTTGCAGAGTCCGCTTATTGCTCCCAACAATCTGGGTCCTCATTTTACCGACCTTGGAAGGATAGAAGGCTAAGTCAACCTTGAGCTGGTCAGAATCAAACTCATGGCAGCCAGCAGAATTAGCCTGCAATACTGCAATCCAACCACTGTGCCACCATGGCTTAGGTGTTAGAATGCAATATAGTATATAGAGTACTATATAATTTCTATATACTTATTAAATTTGGAATCTAAACAATACTATAAATGTATACATTGCCGCTACAGTTATTCAAAAGGTAAACATTTCCACTCTTAAAAAGAAAGTATTTTACCATTACCTTAATTAGAAAAATAATGTATTGTCCATAACAAGTTTGTTAACTAGCATTGCTTAAATTTATCTTGCATTGAGAGAAGTAGAAATAAGTACATATAAATTGGGGGGGGGGGGGTTAACATTGTTAAAACTGTATGTGAATCATAAATGTTTTCTCTTGGGATACAAATGGAATGCAAATGAAAGATAACACTTCTCAAATGCAATCAAATTTGAGCAAGAACTCATTATCAAGTAGTGATAGAGATAGAAAGCAGTTTTTCTTCCATTATTGTATCCTTTTGATGTCATCCTGCAGTGTTTTCTTTAAGTAATATTTGTCTTTTTAAGATCTGTTTCACTGGAGATTGGACAGATTTTCACTCTAGAATATAATTATCAAAGAAATGTATTTGTATTTGTAACTTTGCATTCACAATTCAGTTTGTAGGGTATTCCACATCACTATTTGATCAGATTTAACTAAATAATTTTACATTTCTTGATGACTATAAAGTACCCAGTACTCACTTGATGGGCTACTTGTTTGCTAATTCTTATTTTGTAGGGATTATTACATCCAGTAAGGAAAGGATCTGTTAAATAAATATATCACTGGAATTATTTATTTATTTATTTATTGGTCAAACATGTACAAGATAACAAGTTTAGGTATGAACATAAACATGAACAGAGGAAGTAAATACAGATAAATGGGGACAGTAAGACAGGGACGGTAGGCAAACTGGTGTGCTTATGCATGTCCCCTATTTATGGGCTGTTATTAACTTTGTTCTATGTTTCTTTTGTTACACTTAAGGAAAGTTATGCCTGTTGCTTGCATATGATAGAAATTGCTTTGGAAATGTATGTTTTCCATTGATTTTTTAAAAAAATATTTGATATCAAAATGATCCACACTATGTCATATTTAACAAATTTCATGTTTTTCTATCTATTTTCATCCATTTTCTTCCAAGTGTAATATAATTTAATGGAAGATTTCTGAGTAGAAATCTGATTAAGGGTGGTAACTAATAAATACAATTTGTGGGACTAGTTATCTCATAAATTGAAACATTAAATTGTAACAGATATTAATAAATTTGCTGAGACAGATTGTTTACCTCTTTGTTTACAATTTTATGTTGGCAGCTTAATATATCCTTCCAGATGGTAGGGAAACCAATAATGTTAATACAAGTCAAGATTTTTATCCCTTTCCTTTTCAGTACTAATAATAGAGGTTTTAATAATGTGAAGCCAGTATGCTCACATGTAAGCATAATTAGGAAGAAAATGTTTGGAATATGATCTTTGAGATGATTTGATTTAAAAATTGATTAAGTGTGTAAAGTGCACCTTTTGGATATAGTCCTTTTTGGTATATGTTCTCTTTAATGTTTGTTTATTTATTGCAAAAGATTACGTGTCACTTGGCATTTTTTAACCTCTTCATAATTGCACCTCTTTGAGAAGCAAAAGTACAGGTAGTTCTCAACTTATGACCACAGTTGAGTCCAAAATTTCTGTTGCTAAGTGAGACATTTGTTAAGTGAATTTTGCCCCATTATGACCTTTCTTGCCACAAATGTTAAGTGAATCACTGTAGTCATTAAGTTGGTAACACAGTTGTTAAATGAATCTGGCTTCCTCATTGACTTTGCTTGTCAGTAGCTCACAAAAGGTGATCACATGATCCTGGGACACTGCAACTATCATAAATATGAGTCACTTGCCAAAAGTGTGAGCTTTGATCATGTGACCATGGGATGCTGCAACAGTTGTAAGTGTGACAAATGGTCATCCGACGCTTTTTTCAGTGCTATTGTAACTTCAAATGGAAACAAACTGTTGTAAATTGAGACCACCTTTACAACTATTCTGTGATCAGTATATAATAAAATATATAGGTAGAAATGGTCTTCAGCCATCTATTTTAGCAGCATTTCCAGATATGTTTTTTTAAAAAATCAGTTATCTGAGATGTTTAGAACAGAGGTCAAGAGGTTGCATATGCAATTGGGCATTATTACAGATAGACATATATATTCTCTAAAAATAATCATTTTACGCTAAGTCCCTATCTAGCTATAAATCTAACCATACAATTAAGCAATATCTTTGTCAAATTGAAATTGGCTTTACTTACCCATAAAACCAATGCAAAGGTTTAATATGCAGACCTTGTTGCTAAGCAATTGCAAACCATAATTTGCTTGTTCAGATGTAGTAATGTAATCTCTGAACCAAGCAGGTTCTGACAGATTAACTATGGTAAGTAAACTACTATTCTATGATGAATTTGATATAAGCAAACTTTATTTCAGTGTTGAAACCAAAGAGTGGATAGTATTTTGATTGTCTGGTAAACTTTTCAAGTTTGGACGAAAAATAGAGAGACATTTAGACCATTTATGTCAGTTGGGAACAAATTGTCAAGTTCCATATTTTTATGCTTTGGTACAGGAAAGGAAGACAATAAGACAGTTTTTGACTGCTGCACTAGATATTTCTGTGCAACAATGGCTAAATTTGGCTTGCTTTGTTCTGCCTTTTCATGGGGAGTCATAGAATTCTTTAACTGATCTTGTCAAAGGGATAAGCAAAATAAAGTAGCAGTCACAATTTTGGTTGGGTTCCCAGTACAACACAGAATATGTAGACTTTGAAATGAAACCTAACTGAAAATAAGGAATTTTAAATTCTTTATGCAATGCCTAAATTGATGGACTGTAATTTACAATTGATCATCAGAAAATAACCTGAAGATTGTATGCATTATTTTCATTATTACATGTTGCCTATTCAAATAATATTAAATATATGAACAACTACATGGGAAACTATTGTGTTTTGTTAATAAGTATAACTTTATAATATAGTTAGGTCTATTTTTCTAAGTTAGGATAGGCAGGGTCGCGACTCATGTTTCTAACAGGACAGTCTTGTTTAGCAGACAATGTAAGTTTTATACTTTATTGAAGACTGGGTTATAAATCCCTGAAATAAAAATGCATTCAGATAATTGAACAAAATGTATAAGTTCAAATAGTTATTTATCTCTTTCCTTTAATATAATGTAAATATGCAGTGCAAAAATTATATGGCTATGCAATACAGACTATCTGGCCTGGATATGGGATGGAAACATAGACACTTGAATGGCACATGGTGGGAGTGGGAGTGGGGGTAGTGATCTCTTACTGATCTCTCAACAGCCTTAGATACCATTGACCATGATATGATCTTGGGTCAACTGTGGGAGTTGGGGATGGCTGGCACAGTGTTGCACCTTCCTTCAGGACTATTCTCAATTGATGTCGATAAGGAGCAAGTGGTTCAGTCCCCAGCCCATACTTTGTGAAGTACCACAGAGTTCAGTATTTTCTCTACCTTTTTTTAACATCTAACTGAAGCCTCTGAGTGAAATCATCTGTGGTTATGGGATGAGGTATCAGTATGAGATTATATCCAAATGTACAGCTCTATCCTGAACTAAGCAATGCTATGGATGTTTTCTCATAATGCTTGGAGGCTGTGAGTACCTAGATGAAGGAAAACAGGCTTCAACTCTACTCTGGTAAGATGGAATGGCTATGGATAGGAGGCTGATCTGTATCTAGCGATTTAACATCTTAGGTTCTGGATGGGGTAGCACTGCCCCATAGGGACCTGTTATGTAATCTGGGGATCTTTCTGGACTCATGACAGGAGCAGGTGACAGTTATGACTAGGAGGGTCTCTGCTCGACTTTCAAGTTGTAGACCAGTAATGCTGCTTCCTGGATTGAAGAGCCCTCCTTTTAGTCATTCATGCCCTGCTCATCTGGATAGACTACTACAATGTGCTGCATGTGAGCTATCCTTGAAGAGAATCCGGAATCAGCACCAACTCGTTCCATCCAGTCAAGGAGGGAGGCCAAGTTGCATATTCCATGATTCAAGGTGTTTTGATGGGCAAAATCTATGAGGAGGGTCTTCTCTGCTGTTGCCCCTGACTTTGGAATATCTTGTCCTTCAAGTGAGACAAAACCCCATGCTTTTGGTTTTCTGGAAGAATGTTAAGACCTGGCTCTGCCAATTAGCATGAAGGTCTAAGAGAGTGATGCAACCCTGGGGGTGGCTAATGGCTGGTGGCTTGAGGATATTTCTGTCTTGTTAGCCTTTTTAGCCTTCTGAATTTTTGTTTTAAAGAATTTTATTTATGGGAAAAGGGTAGGTGGATATACAAAAAATTTTTGGCAACTCCATCGTGCTAAAGGTAGAAATCTCTCCAATTCTCACAACTTTTACAGAAAGGAAAAAACAATAGATAAAAGATAAGCAGAAACAGCATCTTATTATTATTTGTATCAACCATGTGTTCAATCATCTCTTTTGCCACTTTCTAATATATCAACAATTACAATGATATTCCAGATATATTTTTGTGACCCGTCTTTCCAATATTGTTCCCTTCCCCCTGTCCCCAGGTGGAGCTGCAGCCCCTCCCTCCTTCATCTCTTGTGTATTGTCGCCTTTTTCACTACCTCTTATATTTTCGTCCTCTAGGAGGGCACTATGTTTTTTAATGAAGGCCTCTGCCTCCACAACTGTGTTAATTCTAATTCTGTTTCCCTCCCAGAAGATCAACATTCCTTCTGGCAATAACCATCTAAACCAAATTCCTTTATTATATAATTTCTTTGATAAAGAGGAATACTTCCTCCTCTTATCTCTTATTTTTTTCAGAATTTGCTTAAGAATGGCAATTTCTTTATCTTTATATTTTAGTGGTCCCCCCCTTTGAGCCCCTAGAATCTCATCCCTCGTTGTCTTCCTAAGAAATTTAACATGTACTTCCCTTGGAACATTATGTGTTCTGGCATATGCTGAATTAATCCTGTAAACCAGATCCATATCTCACCACAACTGTTCTTTATCTCTTTTAATATATTCTGCTAAAATTGTACTCATGATATCCTTAAGATCTTCATCTTCTGTCTCCGGTAGGTTCTGGAATCTGAGAAAGAAGGACATCCTTTCAAGTTCTATCTTTGCCATAAAATTTTCCAATTCTATATTCCCCTTCTGGACTGCCTTAACCCACCCACCCCCAGCTTGACCGCACTCTCCTCTAGCACACCAATTCTCTGTTTATTTTCTGTTATTTGTTGCTGTACACTTTTGAGCTCTTCTCTAAAATCTGCCACCTCCTTTTTAACTCATTTTGTCCCTGCATAAGAGCCTGGAACATTTGAGTAACAGATAAATCTTTTGAACTCTCTCCAGTCCTTTCTTGTTGTGAAAATGATGAACGTTTTGTCTGTTGAGTCGTTGGGCTGGATGTAGAAGAAGTAGGTGCCGAGGCTGCTTTGCCTGAAGTTGGTTTTCTGGGCCCCATTGTCTGAGTTCAGAGATGAGTATAAATCTTTTGCAAAAGAAATGGCATCTGTGAAGCACGCAGCCGAGCGAGTCCGAGAAGACAGGCAAATCCAAAAGTGAAAGTTAATCCTCAGTCACAGTTCCAAGCCAAGAAGTCACAAACACACACACAAAAAATCAAATAATCCAAATCTAGAAAGACCACATAACAGGAGAAGCTCCAGGAGTCCTTCAGGGGGGTAATATAAAGCCAGACTTTCTTCAAAGGTAGATTCAAAAGGCAGACTTCATTTATAAGTGCGAAGAAGAAGCCGGAAGCCGGCCATCTTAGCTCCCCCTTTCACAGGGAACCAGGAGCAGAACATCAAAAATTTCCATAAAGTTTTCAAAACAACTCAGCAATCACCTCTTGCAATTGTGATTATAAATCTTTTCACATAGTTAGTTCAAGTGACTAATTCAACTTTTTGCTCTCTCTCTCCATTCCGAGATTGAGAGATAGTCCAAATGCCGCTTTGCCTGCGAGGGGTAGAAAAAAAAAGAGCCCCCCCCCTCCAATCTTCCAACTTCAAACAGATTGAATCCACAACTTACAAAATGCTGCTGCTCATCAATTAAAAGTGATTAAGGAGATTGGAGTGAACTTCTCACCTCCAGCACTTCAGCCGCTGCATGTAATTAGTTATTTCCTTCCGGAATCCATTCAGCGTAGGTGCTGCTATGCACCCCCTACGCTCCCCGGCTCCTGAGGCGAAACTGGACCCCCCCCCATGGCTGCTGCCTATCCGTGGGGTTCCAGCAAGCCGCCCTATGGCAGGTGGTCCCTCCAAGACCGCCTGTGCTCCTAGAAGGAGCCCACCGGAGAAGCGAACAGCGGACCAATATCCGTCGCCTTCGGAAGCCGGAAGCGATCTGATCTAGCCTTCTGAATTTTTAACTTTGACTTTTAGTTTTAACTTGCAAACTTTAATCTTGTTTTTAACTGTTTATATTTATGCTTTTATTCATGTGTTTGTATTATTTTATTGTGAATCTCGCAAAGTCACTTTAGGTGGGATGTGTGGTGAAGAAATTAAATAAACAAATGAAGATCATTTATTTAAAACATTGAAAAATAATGTTTTGTATTGTAGTAAACATTAATGCAGAAGTACTGTTTTATATTATTTCAGTTATATAAAATACTATTAAAATAGGCCCACTTAAAATATAAACATATACTGTATGTTTATGAAAATTCCAATGTTCAATTAATCTGTCTAGAAAAGGACCAGAAGGGTAACATAGGGAAAGTCTATAAAGAGTTTACAATCTTTTTTGGCAATTTTTTTTTTACCCCTGGTCATCCCAACAGTGTTGCATCTGTTTCTGTTTGAATCTAATTGCTTTGACTTTGACCCATTGGAATGGTATCTTTTTCTGTTTGAGTTTATTATTCGGGAAGATGTGTTCATTTCTCTCACTCAATTGTTGTAAAGCCTGGTTTCTTGTTTCTTCCTGACAAAGTGCACACAATACTTGACTTTAATGTCTTGTATTAATTTTGTACACCATGCTCACTTTTGCATCCATTTTCCAAATTTTGTCATGCTTATTGTTTCTATCTTAAGTTTCCAAAATTTCTACTTTTCTCTTAATTTGTTCAATTTTGGTATTCATTTTTCTTCCATATTTGCAAATCTTTCCTCTGTTCTTCCTTCAACAAGTGTAAGCAGGTCTTTCTTAACAGATTCGGTCATTGAAGTTGTCACTGAACCTATGACACATTCCAATTCTTCAAACATCCTTTGTAGAATCTCTAGTATAATTTGTTTGTTCTGTTAATGATACTTTCCTTTCTTCTTTTGCTGCTTTCCCTATGATAACAATTTCTCTCTTTTAATTTATGATCAAAAAAGAAAAAAGCAACAAAAGAGAGCCTTTCTTTCTTTGTCTCCCCCCCCCCCCCCTCTATATCCTTAACTCTTTAGTCCCCTTCAGGACTCTGTAGCACTATAGTCTATGATTTTTTGCAATTTTCATCATCTCTTTGCTTCAAAAATTCAACTAATCATTTCTTTTGGAAATTTTAAAAAGTCTTCTTCCTCTTAGTGGTATATATTATTTACTTAATTAAAAAAATACTTTAAAAGTACCAATTTTCCTTACTTTTATTTGATTTAAATTTTCATAATTCAAAATCTTGGGTAGATTTTTTTCTTTTAATTATTTTAAAATCCTAATAGTTATTTGGGTTTCACTTTAATTGCACCCCTTGTTGAAAAAAACCATTCACCAGGTGATCTAGTTGCTTTGCTGCTTAGGACAGGGGTCCTCAATCCCCAGTCTGCAGCATGTTGCTGGGCCACAGCTGATTCAAAACTGGGCTGCAGAAGTGGTGGGTGAGTGTGTGGTGCGTGCGCAATGCTGCATTTAGTCACACACACATGAAACCATTCCCCGTTGTTGCCTCCACTATTCCAGAAAGGTTGGAGACGGATGGCTTTGAAGAGCTCTGTAGCTTTAAATTATTTGTAAAGCAAATGTGCTTTAAAAAGTGGAGTTTGGGAAATGTCAATGTTGTTTAGCAGGTCCTGCTTGAGGTTGTGAGCCTGAGGTTTCTTCTGTGGCTCCCAGTGTTTTTTTCCCATGGGTTACCTGCAAGTTCCCTCCGGGTTCTGTGAGTGTCATTGCAAGGAGCTGCCTTCCAAAACAGATTTAGGCAATTTTTTGGGTTCTTATCTAGAGTTTTTTGTGTAGTTTAAGGAGAGATTATTATTGATTTTTAAGGTAATGTCCAGCAGTCAGAGAGAAAATTGAACCTGAAAAGAGATTTGATAGTTCAGGAAAATAAGCCTATGATTGGAAGCATAACTCCAAATCAACCTTATAGGAAACACTTATAGCAAAAATACAAAGGTTTTAACATGGCCTTAACAGGCCCCAAGCTTTTCTTTTACTGAAAATTTGTGGAAAGATCTCAAACACTGTATGCAAGGAAACCCAGGAATATTTTTGAACTTGAAGATGTCTGAAAAAAATGGTGGAGCAGAGAATCCAAAAGCAAGAGTAAAAAAACTCTTCACTGGCTATAGCAGGGGTGTCAAACTCGATTTTGTTGAGGGCCACATTAAGATTATGTTTGACCTCGGTGTGTATTGCCGGGGTGGGCGTGGCCTGTTTGACATCACTCGTGTCAGAGAGCCTGTGGTGGTCTGAATACTCTACCAGTGTAATGGACTCCCAAGCTCCGTTTTCAGCTGGGATGGCCTCTTGCAACCCTCTGCTGGAGAAAATGGAGCACACAGTCCTCCTGAGCTCCATTTTTGCTGGCAGAGGCACTGTGGGCTGGTCCTTCAGTATTTACAGGGTGGTCCCATGGGCCACATCTAAGCAACCCGTGGGCCGGATTAGGACCCCGGGTCTTGAGTGTGACACCCCTGGCTATAGGGATCATTTAATTTTTTTTTACTGCAGTATTAATGAGAGTTGGCCATATCTCTTCCTGGTGTTATAATAGTGGATTCCTGCACTTTGCACTTATTGGATGGTCTCCAAGCTCTTTTCCAATTTTTACATCCTTTGAAACTACATACTGATGCCACCACCTTCGTTGCCTAAAGACAACAGGAAAACGTAGTTGATGTTGAATGCATTTGTAGCTTGCTGCCCTATATTTTCAGAATATGAATAAATATATTGATAAATAACATGGTTTAGATTAAAAATTAATATATTGATTCATATTCTTTCTTTCTGCACATAGAGTTGTTCATGGTCCTGCAGCATGGTAAATGTTGCTGCTATGGTCGCAAATGGTGATGGTTTTATTTAACTATGACAATTCATATTCTGCGTTTCTGACTTGGGACAGATAAAATAGGTATCAAAAATCATTAAAATGTCTGTGAAAACTAACTAAAAACTAAAAAAAAAGCCTATCTGAAGAGAATGCCACCTCCTTATAATTTTATTTCCAGTATTAACCCGATAAGATAAGTAGATTGACTCAAAGTCATGCAGTGAGTATAATCCATAAAAAATATAGATTTGAATTTGATCTGCTTCTTGTTTAAAAATAGCTACAATTTAATGACATCTTGTGTGAAAATGGAGACTTTTAAAGCAATCAACAGAAAGTTTGGGTAAAACATTGTGGACAATGTGACCTAATAATTATGTTTGAAAAAAGAAGTGCTGGTGAAGGAGAGAAATAACCGGGAAAATTATATTCTAAACAAGAGCTTTTTAAAAAGCTAAATTTCTTAGAAGTCCCCCTTTTTGTCCTGTTTTCGGAAAAAGGAAACTTAATTTGAATGCTGATAATAGATTTTCTGATTAAATCTAATTTTTTAAAAAAACTACTAATATTTAAGAGGCTCTCAAATCAAGATTGACTCCTGGTGGTTGCATGGAGGTACAGTCTTCATTTAGTAACTATTTCAGTTTGTGATTTTTAACTATTTTTACCATATTTGTAAACAAATAATGTTCCTTAAAAGATGAAAAAAGGTACTTTCAAATTGCTTACATTTCCAACATACATTTGACACATCTTTGTACCTCATTGATAATTTATCAGTGTTAAATACTAGCAATACATCATCTTATGAAAGTTGTCCTTTAAATTGTAATTCAATGTAAATTTCAGTAATGCTTCCGCTTTTATCTTCCTAATTTTTTTCTTTGTTCTTTTGCATTTGTGTGTGTGTGTATTTCTCTTTCACATCAGATAGCAATTTTTGGAGATTAATTTTGTTAGAAACAGAAGTTAAAATTTAAATTCCTCAAATACAATATGATTTTCCTTTATTGCTTTGAGTTAGTGCAATAATATATATTTGAATTAACATTATCATCATTTGTGTTCTTCAAATCCATCAACACACTTAGACAGGCTTGCCCACTCTAAAGATCAGACACCAAACCATGAGTAGTGTAATGTGGTGAATGCAGCCCAGTGCAGTGAGGAGTGTTGAGAGGTCTACATTGGAGAACCCAAGCAGCCTTTACACAAGATGATGGCCCAGTACAGCAGAGGCAACACCACAGGACCAGAATCACCAATATACCTTTGGTTGTTTTTTTTTTAAAAAGACACACTTTTTAAGATAACAATGGTCATATTTTGAACAGAGATAGTAGAGTTGGAAGGGACCTTGGAGCTCTTCTAGTCCAACCCCCTGCCTAGGCAGGAAACCCTATACCGTTTCAGACAAATGGCTATCCAACATCTTCTTAAAGACTTCCAGTGTTGGGGCATTCACAACTTCTGGAGGCAAGCTGTTCCACTAATTAATTGTTCTAACTGTCAGGAAGTTTCTCCTCAGTTCTAAGTTGCTTCTCTCCTTGATTAGTTTCCACCCATTGCTTCTTGTTCTACCCTCAGGTGCCTTGGAGAATAGTTTGACTCCCTCTTCTTTGTGGCAACCCCTGAGATATTGGAACACTGCTATCATGTCTCCCCTAGTCCTTCTTTTCATTAAACTAGACATACCCAGTTCCTGCAACCGTTCTTCATATGTTTTAGTCTCCAGTCCCCTAATCATCTTTGTTGCTCTTCTCTGCACTCTTTCTAGAGTCTCCACATCTTTTTGACATCGTGACGACCAGAACTGAATGCAGTATTCCAAGTGTGGCCTTACCAAGGCATTATAAAGTGGTATTAACACTTCACGTGATCTTGATTCTATCCCTCTATTTATACAGCCTAGAACTGTGTTGGCTTTTTTGGCAGCTGCTGCACACTGCTGGCTCATATTTAAATGGTTGTCCACTAGGACTCCAAGATCCCTTTCATAGTTACTACTACTGAGCAAGGTATCATCTATACTGTACCTGTGCAGCTGATAGATGGTTTGAGAGAGAAGTGGAGGAATCCATTTATGCGAAAGTTGAAAATCCTTCCCTTATTGTAAAGCTACATTAACAGAACATTGCAAGTACAGATTTCATTCCACCCTTTTAACTTTCTAATAATTCGGGTGGTCCAGTCTTCATTTTTTCTCTCCCTGTTAAGCCACTGGGAGCTCCTGCCTCTCTTGTCTGATAGTTTCCTAGGCAGCATCTTTTCCCGTTCTTCCGCAAGATCATCAGTGCATTCCATTATATCATCCAAATGTTCTTTGACCATAATTATTTATGGATTGATTAAATAAAATCTAAACCCAAAGCACCATTATCACAATAACAACCATTATCATGAATATATTATAAACTTAACCATACCAATATCAGACTTTTTTTTCATCATGTAAAATGCAAATCTCTGAACAACCAATCAACATTGTCATTATATAGTTTTTGGAACAATCTTCTGTGCTTAATAAATCTATGGAAATTCTCAATCATCCAAGTCAAGGCTTTTCAAAAGGCTACTGGACTTGATTTTTAAAAAAAATATGTTTCACTTCTCATCGCTTCTGGGAACTGAACTGAAGAAGCTTTTGGATGAGAAGTGAAATGTCTTCAAGCTGAGAAAGATGTAGCCAAATTTATTGGTATTCCATTTCCCCCCTAAAGAATCTCAGTTTGCTATGAAATAAGTTGAAACTGATTCAGATGACTGGTATCTGCCGTTTTGTATTCCAATGCCCATAGAGCAGACCATTTGCTTTTGATGTATGGCTTAACATGTTCCTCTGTAGTGCAGAACTAATTTAACGGTTTTGGAAATGTTTATTTGCAGTTATTTCTGCCCAAGATCACACTGGTTACTGAAAGCAAAGGTTCACATACTTTTGCCACAAACAGATATATAACTTTGTATCATTTCATCAATCAATCAATGTATAATAGCAATAGCACTTAGACTTATACAATACCCCATAGTGGTTCATAGTACACTCTGGGCAACTTACAACCTCAACATATTGCCCCCAACAGCCTGGGTCCTCATTTTACTGACCTCAGAAGGCTGGAAGGCTAAGTCAATTTTAGCCCAAAATTGGCTCATTTGTCTAATTTGGGTTTATCTTTTTCTAATTTTGGCACTTGAAGGCAAAGCAGTTTATGTTTTTGGTCATATTTATGCAGAAATATTGAAAATTCAAATGGATTCACAAATGTTTAAGCATAATTGTAAATATGTAGTTTTACTACTGGTGTAGTTAACATAGATCAGCCAATGATCCCTATTACTATCCCCTCAGCACAGCTGCAGAACTTGATCAGATCAAGATTTCATTGTTTCTTGAATTTGCAATTATTGGACATGTCGGTAGAACTGTTGAGAATCCAGAGTTTTTGCAAAGCATCAGGTTATTTACCTTTAACACAGATTTTTACTGTCGCTCCGTAAAACAGAATTTTAGAAATATTTAAAAACAAACAATACCTAATTTTGATTTATGGCTGGCTTGCAAGCATATTTTGTAGAAGAATTACTGCTTAATGTAATTCTAATCTTGTAATTGCCAACCTTGTTTCAGAAAAAAATGCTTGCCATTATAGTTCAGTATTTTGATTACCTAATAAATTTCAAGCTCTTTCTAGGAGCCTTCCCCAGTGTGAAGTTTTCCAGAGGGGTTGAATTTAATGATCTCCAATCACATTTCAGATATCTTAGTTACATGAGCAAGATCTGCTTAACAGCCCAGATAACAACTTCTAAAAGAATGATATTATTATTCTTCAGGT
Source organism: Natrix helvetica (assembly GCF_964273705.1). NCBI lineage: Eukaryota > Metazoa > Chordata > Lepidosauria > Squamata > Natricidae > Natrix > Natrix helvetica. The sequence continues at coordinate 239,191,358 of NC_138552.1, forward strand.
CAGCATGACAATGTTTGAATTTTAATTCAATTCATTTGTTTGTTAAAGAGAAGGAAAAACATTGGTTCAATTCACATTAAATGGAATGTATTGCTTGGCTGCCATCATATACAATCTGAATGCAGTATCTGCCTTCTGTTGCTATATCCAAATTTGATAGTTGGTGCACATTATTAACCATATCTTCACTGCTTAATATAATTAGAAATTACTATTGAAATGGGGTTTCAGTTATGGTTTAGGGCAGTGATGGCTAATCTTTTTCTAAAGGTGTGCCAAAATAGTGTTTTAAGTCAAGGTTGGGCAAATTGTTGTCCTCTATATGTTTTTAGTGCAATTCCCATAAATCCTATTACTATTGGTAAGAAATTAAAAAATTATCCAGAACATTTGGAGGACGCAAGTATGCTAATGTAATGCTGCACTAAAATCTAAGGATCAGGTGCTACATGGGATCCTGGCATAGTGATTCTCCAGGGATGCTGCAGGAGGGGCCATCAGTGAGTTATTATCAAGTCCTAATTGGTCCAGAGACTGAGTGGAATTGTGTTAGCCATGCCTCTCACTCATTCTTTTGGCTCCTAGTTTTCCTCTCAGTCTGGTCCTAAGGAGATAGAAGAAGTCCTTTGGCTCCTGTAAATTGAGGAAATTCTAAATTTGTTGAATTGGCTATTTTAAAATTCTAAATCATTGAGTTGCTTGGCTGAAGGGGGCCGTCCATCACTGCCACCTATTCGGGAGACCGGTACGCCGGTTCAGCTATTTAGCTGGGTTTCCTGGCCACGTGGAGTCTGGGGTTCTCATCCCTGGGGGTGCCAGGTTCCAGAAAGCAGCTCAGCGGGAAACTAACATTTCCTTGGCCGGCAGAGCCCCATGCAGTCGAGGCGCGCCGGAGCGATGAGGAGAACCAGAGCAGCGAGGAATAAACGGTGGCCATTATAGCAGCCATGCAGTGGTGGCCATTTTAGCTCTGAGAGGTTCGCAGCGCCGCAGGAAAGAAGCGTTGGCTCGGTATTGACTCTTGCAGCCACAGAGCTGGAAGACGTCGTTTTAGCCTCCTCGTTCTGCCACGACACCTGCTAGGCTGTCTGAGCAGCTCCTGGCCACCGGAGCAGGTGGATTTGGCTCTAATAAGTAGCCCGGGGCCCAGACAATATGGTAGCTGCCAGAGAAGAGGTGGCTTTGAACCTGCTGGAGGGAGATCAAGGGCGGAGGAAGGATCCTCAGGGCCCCACACCACGGCTAGAACAACCAAGCCCTCAGCTGTTCAACACCTTTCCAGGGCTGCCACTAGAAATGAGTAGCGGTGGCAGCGGACCCTGGAGAAGGTGGTAGCCCAGGCAGAGAAACGAAGGGAGGCCTAGGGCAGTGGGCCCAATCCCCTCCAAAGGTACAGATCTCTTGTGTGGGGATTCAGCCCCTCGCCTTGAGTGTGGTGAGCATTAGAACTATTTTCAGATTTACCCCAAATGATTTAAAAAGAATTTGTGTGTGTGTGTGCAAATAAAAACATGTTGTTTATAAGAGAAAAAAATCCAGGTAGTGTAAAGTTTTAACAAAATGATAAATCATTTTGAAAACTTGTTTATTTGAAATTGGGTTCAGCAGAATTTATGAAAGGCAGATAAAATAAGTAATATTGTATCAATTTCTTCTTCTTCCTAGCACTATTCCTGCGCTATGGCAGGATCCACTTATTGGCAAAACTGTCTCTATTTGGATCAATCCAGGGCATTTTCAGGGGCGGCACCCTTATATTTCATGTCCTCCTTGATGCAATCCATCCACCTTTTTTGGGGCTGTCCATGTGGTTGCTGGCCTTCACGATCCAGTCACATGGCTGTCCTTGCCACCAAATCTTTTTTATCGTGTACAATGTGTCCATACCATCTAAATCTTCCTTCCCACATTTTTGCTACAATTGGCATGACTCCCAATTGGCGAGCACTCCAATCCATAGAGGGTGACTGGGTGCACTACCGTTACGTAAATCTTTGACATGAAGCAGGGGGCCTGCAGCCACTTCATCCAGGCGACATTGACATGGGCACGGGCATCTGGAGAGCTATCGCCATTGATGATCAGAAATACTTGAATTGCTCTACTTTCTTAGTCTTATCCAACAATGCTGATGGTTCCATGGGCTTGGGGGCCACATTCCATATACTTGATTTCCCTGCTGTTCAAATTCGCCGAGCTGTTCATTCCATTCCTGTGTTTGTTCTTGGCAGTCTTCACGTTGCCTATTCACGTCATTGACATACAGAAGTGACCATGGATGGGGTAATGGGTGGTCAAGTGTTACAATGTCCATGAAAAGAATGAATAGTAGGAGCAAAAGCATAGATCCTTGATGTACTCCAATGTTGATGCTGAAGGGAAGTGATATTCCCACTACACATCAGACCAAGCTAGTAACACCAATAGTTGAATTCACTGGATGTAGGCTTCCGGGTTATTGTGAGATCATAGGACATGCCAAATGAGTTTGTGTGGGATGTGGTCAAATGCATTTTCCAGATCAAGGAATGCCATGTGGATGGGCTTGGTATTTTCATGGTGCTTCTCTAAAAGCAACATGGTGCTTCTCTAAAAGCATGAATGGTGTCCATTGTTCCACTCACTTTCACAAAGCCATATTGATTTGGAATGATAGAGACAATCTTGCAAAATCTGATATTCAGATATTTTCATGGTGTAACCCAGGAGCCTAAATGGCCAATAATTCAAGCATTCAGACATGTTACCCTTGCTCTTTCAAATTAGCACTGTAATACTGGTTGCCAGGCTGCTGGGGCTGCACCCTCCTTGATGATTTGATTAAAGAGGGCAGCAAGAATCTTGGCACCTTGGCGGCTGAGGATTTTCCACACTTCTACTGGCATGTCATTGGGGCTAATTGTCTTCCCATTTTTCATCATCTTCATTGTTGCTAATGAGTGGCACAGGTCCAGAAACTGGATCAGCACTTTGGATGGTCAAATTCCTCATTGCTAATTTTGGAGAAGTAATTGCTCCATCTCTGGAGGATCTCAGGTGGATCTCGAAAGAGTTGGTGGTGCTCATCCGTTATGTCCTTAACTTGATCAGTGTTTGACAATGTGCATTGGTCAAGGTTTTTGTTATTGTATATATTTAATAACATGTTAGCTAATAATAGGTTACTGAGAAACTCATCCTCAATATTTTTGCTTTTATTGTTTTTTGATTGAAACAAATTGCCAATATTGGAAAAACACATCTGTTCTTCATGTATTAATTTGTTTCCTAATTTGATGTGAATATTTCAAATGCACATTTCTTCAAATTTTCTTTCAGTAACCATTTGAAATTACAACAGGGGGTGGTGGTTACCATGGATCCTCTTAGTTGCGGCCATTGCAATGTCTCTGTGGTCATATAATCATGATCCAGGTGCTTGGCAGCAGGCTCACAATTTATGCACCTGGTTGACTGTTTGGTCCAGTTGCCGGGAAGGGGACAAGTTCGGACTGCACAAGATTCAGTTCGTCTTCATTGTTCGACTGAGGACCGCTACCGGGGGGGGGGGGGTGTCTTCAAAATTTCAACTCAGTCAAAATGCTATCAGGCTAGAGTAACCCATCCTGGACTCTCCCATCGATTATCATGAGAGAGAGCATCTCCGATAAGACCAAAGCCCCTTTACCTTATATAATGTACACTTCTATTATACAATGCTCATCGTAGTAATTTATAATTTTAAACTGTAGCTACCATCATGGTAACAAAGGATGGCAATGTTCAAAGACCTACTGTGATTTTGCTAACAATAGTTTTGGGGAAAACATTGTTGAATCCTATACTTGAATTAAAAAAACTCCTAGGATAACCACTCATGCTGTGGCTACCTTGCATTTGGACTGTTGCAATGCACTCTATGTGGCACTGTTCTTCAATTCTGCTCAGAAGCTGCACCTGGTCCAGAATGCAGTGGCATGGGAAGTTATGGGTGTGCCAGCCATAGTACATCCATGTAATACCTCTGCTTTGTGAGCCGCACTAGTTATTAGTGTGCTTCTGGATGCAATTCAGTGTACTCATTATCGTTAGACCCTCTGTCTTCCATAGTTTCTACCTCTACTATACAATTGGGTAAAGTTCATTTGTTTCAGACCCCATCAATTAAATGATATAAGCTGATGGGACTCCATGAATGGGCCTCTGTTGCTATTTAAGCCCACTGGAATATTATTCTTCCAGTTTTATGGAGCTGTTAGTTGAAACCTATTTAAACAAGTCTTTAAAATCTGACTCTCAGGCCTTGGGCTAGGGTGGACCCTTTGTTGAAAGTTTTATGAAGAACTTTGGCTCTTTTGAGCTTGAGGGAAGAAATAAATTAAGTCTTTAGATGTTAAAGAGTGGATTCCAGACATTTATTCTCTATCTTTGAAATGTTCTTAAATAGCATTTTGTTTTTTATGTGGTCTACGTTTAGTAATATGTTAAAAGAGCTGAGCTTGCTATATATTGAGCAGCTGCCATATAATAAATTGCCAACATTGCTAGTAGTAATTTATATAATATACATCATTGTGAGATGCCCAGAGTCAGTTCGAGTTGGGGGGGTGGGTGAGTGCCTAAATTGAATGTAATTAATATTTTTAGCTGGGACTTGTTATATGGGGCTTTTCTCTCTTCCTTTTTCTTTTTTCAGTTCATTATTTTTATTATATTATTATTGTTGTATTGCCTTACCATTGTTTCTTAATTTTACCTCTAAAATGCTAAAATCAAAATTCTTTCATTCATTGTTTTGAATGAATGGAAATGATAGAATATAGGATTCAAGTACACTGAGAAATATTTGAATTGAGCTGGAGGCCAGGAATCTTTTGAAGGAATTTAAATGGACAGTTCTAAATGTGGAAAAGATAAAGATAATGAAGCACAAGAATATGTGTAGAAGAAAGTGGAATGTGGAAAGAAAACTAGAAATGGAAAAGAAGAAAGAATGGGGAATAAAAATTGAAACAGAAGGAAGAAAGGTAGATGTCTGGCATGCAGCAAAGAAATGAGAGAGAGATAGACAAAAGAATGGATATTATTTGTTTGAGATTGATGTAGAAAATAAACAGTGAGAAAGCATAAATGGGACTTGTGTGTTAACATTAGTGAAGAGGAGGTTCAGACTCATGGGTGAGGCTGTATGGGAACTTCTGCACCAGTTACTTCACCAGTTAAATTGCTAGCAATTCATTATACAGCAGCTGTTAAATACTGAAGCTCTTCTAAAACATTTGTTAGGAGACCATAGAACCTGGCATGTGTGACTGTCAACAAGCAGCTGCTTGGCTCCCTCAGAAGACACATCCAGCAAAGTGTTAGTGGGGGAGTTAAGTGGAGGGCTCCCTGTTTTCCAGAACTGAGGCAAGAATTGAGCAGTGAATTAGAACAGTGATATCTTCCTGAGGAAGTAATTTGTTTGTTGGAAAGAAAAAGTATAGAATTGAAGGGGGTGAGCTAATTGGACTGGATAAATTAGTGGTGAATTGGATAAAAGTATTTACTGGAGTTTTTATGCCACTCTAATCCAGCAAGACTCTGAGCAGTGTGGATGGGCTGGTATTGGTGTCATGAAACTACAAATGTGGTGATATTAGACTATCATTCCATCCAGAATACTAGTTCTGCAGAAACCTTCCCTTATTTGCTTTTTGTGAGAGTAGACCCTAGATTGGAAAGATTAGGAATTTGTAGAAACACAGGTTGATAGACATTGCCTTCTATTGCAGTGAAAACTTTTGCATAATCACATCTATTCCACCTTTCCTATATTGGGTGGTATTAATTGTTGTCACCCATGCCCTTTCTGCTGGATTGTTGTAGGGTGCTGCCCTTGAAATCATCTGGAAGCTTCGGTGGGTGCAATATGCAGCAGTCTGTTTTCCAGTAGAGTGGAGGGAGGGGTCACTGAAGGGTTATTACAGCCTGATTGGTCCATTTGACTGAGAGAAAACTTCTTAGCCTTCGGCTTCTCCCGTTGGCTCCCAGTTTCCTCTCAGTCAAGAAGGTCCTTCAGACTATAGTTTTGGTTCCCAGTGATTGTGAGTACTATATTGGACAATTGGATATTTCAAATTTTAAAAAAAGCATAGAGTAGAAGGAGCTGTGCCCAGTGGGACATTTTCCTCTGTCCCAGATCACAGGGAGAGCCGAGTAAAACTTTCTCCTCGCATACCTAATTTCCATTCTGGGCTTTTTCTTCCCCCGGCTGATTCCTGGAGTCTCGGGCGTGCCGGGGGGTTTACAGCTCCCAACTCCTCCCCCGACGACCCATTGCTTCAAGCCGCAGCGCCGGCGGCCCTTTTTGCCGCGCGTGAAGACCGGCAAGCCCCTAACTCGGCCGCGTCGCCTCTCCCGAGTCGGCGGTGCTCTCGGCGGCGGCGCGAGCACAGACCGGAGCGCCAGCGGCCTTTGCCGGGCGTGAAGACCGGCGGCACGAAATTTAGAGCTGCGCTACGATTGTGGGGTCGTTTGGCCGTCTGAACGGCCGGGGAGGCAAGCGGCGGCGCGCGCGCCATTTTAGCGGCCGCCTGAAGACAAACGGCCGCAATTCAAGCCGGCGGCCATTTTGGACACGTGGCAGGCCCTGACACAAATAGGCCTTAACGAAGGGGCATCACAGGCCCAAGCTGAGCTGCTCCAACCCAGCGCCGGGCTCAGAGACTACAAGGACTTTGTCTTCTTAAACAGTCTTCATCCGTGCACGTGAGTGGGGCGATGGCAGCGCGTTCTGAAGCCGCTCAAACCGCAAAAGCTTCCGCATGGGCAATGCGGGCGGCGGCTGCCGCCTCGTATTTTAATCGCACGACCGTTATGTGGCTCCGCCAGCTCCAGGATCGTATCCCGATCCAGGATGATCGCATCCACCAGGATTTAACTAAAATTATGGCGGCCTGCCAGTATTCGGCCGACGCAACCCTGGATGCGATGCGGTTCGGCTCCAGCGCCTTAGCTACTTCCGTGGCCGCTCGCCGACTCCTTTGGCTTAGAAATTGGCAGATCGATAATAAAGCCAAATGGGATTTAATAGCTGCCCCATTCGCGGGTCCCAATCTGTTTGGGTCTGCCCTAGACCCAATCTTGGTGGAGAATAAAGACAAGAAAAAGGTGATGCCCACCTCCACCAAGAAGGCCGAAACACGCAGTCACCCGTATCGCAGGCCTTCCTTCAGATCTTATGACAGGGAGCAGGAGCCCCGTTTTCAGCAGTATAGACAGGATAGGCCATACAACAGGCAAAGTTTTCAGGATCGCTCCAGATACCAGTCCCAGTCCAAGCGGCCCTTTCGCGGGGGGGGGCGGCCGTCCCTTCCGCAGAGGGAAATGACTCAAATCCGAGTCATCCCATAGGCGGCCGCCTGGCGCAGTACGCGGACAAGTGGGACCAGATCACATCAGACGGGTGGGTCCGAGCGACCATTCGCCACGGCCTAAGACTGGAGTTCCTCTCCTACCCTCCGAGACGCTTCAGAACATTCTCCCCGTCCCGGGATCCGGAACGTCGTCATCTTATGGACCTCGCCGTCTCACACCTTCTGGAAATCAGAGCGGTGGAGGTCGTTCCGGAGCCGGAGAGGGGACGGGGCTACTATTCAAATCTCTTTGTAGTCCCGAAGACCTCGGGGGGTTGGAGGGCGATTTTAGACCTGAAGCGCCTGAATCAGTATCTAGTTTACAGGCGCTTCAAGATGGCCTCCCTAAAGTCAATCTTGCAGGGCATTCGAAAGGGGGATTTCATGGCCTCGGTAGATCTGACAGAGGCCTATCTTCACATCCCCATCCTCCAGTCTCACCGTCAATTCCTGAGGTTTTCCCACAAACGCAGACACTATCAGTACCGGGCCCTACCATTCGGCCTGGCCTCGGCCCCTCGGACGTTCACCAAGGTCCTGGCGGCCCTGGCCGCATACCTGAGATCCATCCCAGTCAGACTCCAGTGTTACCTGGACGACGTCCTGGTGCAGGCAGGGTCCCTCCCCAGGGCCAGGGCAGACCTCCAGCTGACCATTCAATGGCTCCAGACACTGGGTTTCTCCGTGAATTTCCCCAAGAGTCACCTATCCCCAACCAGGCAGATCCTGCATCTAGGGACAGTGATAGATTCCGAGTCAGGGTGGGTTCGCCTGTCCCCAGACCGCTTGGCCAGTCTGACTCAGTTGATCACGTCGATCAGGACAAAAAGGTCCGTTTCCACCCTGACCTTATCACGCCTCCTGGGGAAGATGGTATCCTGCATAGGGATAGTCCCCTGGGCCCGTCTGCATCTGCGTCCCCTTCAGTGGGCCTTAATACCAGCCCAAAGGAGAATGTTGAGCAACTCTCTACGACCGCTTCGGTTAACTCCGGAAGTGAGACGCTCGCTCAAGTGGTGGTTGTCCCCAGCATTGCGACAGGGGGCCTCTATTTGGGAGCCGGAGAGAGTACAAGTCACGACGGACGCGAGCCTTTAATTTTAATTTAAAATTATTTAAAGAAATTAGTTTAGCACCCTGATCACAGAAATGTATTCTGATGGGGAAGTGGACTTTTAAAAACCACAAAATATATGAGCCTTCCTATAGGAAGATATTCAGGGTATTTTGAGAAAACCCTACCATGAAAGTACACCTCAAAAGTCAGTAATGACTATAGAGGAGCTTAAGGAATGGTAAGAATTATACATAGGAAAATGGCATTAAAGATATTTGCCAGAAATTACACAAGTGGTCTTGAATTACTACAATTATGGCCATAATTGGGACTGGAACCTACGTTGCTAAGCAATGCAATTGTTAAGTGAGTCGCGCTTGAGTTTATGACCCTTTTTGCCATGGTGATTAAATGAATCCAATGTTTCTCATTGACTTTGGTTGTTGGAAGATCACAAAGACAATCACTTAATTTGTGATGTTGCAACTATCACAAGTAATTGCCTAGCATCCTTAGTGTAATCATATGACCATGTGGATGCCATGATGGTCATAAGTGCGACAACCAATCATAATTCACTTGTCATATTTCACTTTTTTCAGTGCTTCTCACTTTGAGAGGTCATAAGTCAAGGTCTACCTAGTTTTTAGTCCAAATGCATCACATCCCCTGTAATGTTTTAAGTAGGTAAGTAGTATAATATCTTTACCAAGAAAAACTACGGTTGTCCTGTCCCCGCATATAAGAACCCATTTTCAGGTGGCCATGCTATACCCTTGTGGAGTATTTCTATTCTTACTATGAAGGGCTACCACAGGCCTTCCTGTGCTTCTGCAGTAAAGGTAAAATGAGCTTGTTTCCTGAGAAGAGAACATCAACCTATTTGGTGTCTCAGTTTAACTCAGTTTAAGAAATAATTTGCCTCACTTTCACATTCAGAGAAAAAAGAAACTCCAGTTTGGTCATCTGTGATCTCGCTAACTCTTTTAGCATCCTTGATTGAAAGTTTACAATTCATTTTAAGCAGCTGAGCATTCTTACTTAGAAGCCTGAATTGAAAATCATTTTTATACAGTATTTTTAATTCTACTTTTGATATATCAACCACCTGAACCTTTTGTAAGAAAAGATGAAGTTACCTGGGAATTGGGTACACTGGATACAGTTGGGTACAATTGGGTACGGTTATTGCCAACCTGCCTCCAATTGAGGACCTGTACACTGCAAGAGTCAAAAAGAGGGACGTGAAAATATTTACAGACCCCTGGCATCATGGACATCAATTGATTGACATCAATTGTTTCAACTCCTGTCCTCAAAATGACGTTATAGAGCACTGCACACCGAGACAACTAGACACAAGAACATTTTTTTCCTGAACACTATCACTCTGCTAAACAAATAATTTCCTCACCACTGTCAAACTATTCACTAATGCTGCATTACTATTACTATTAGTCTTCTTATCGTTCCTATCACCCATCTCCTCCCACTTATGACTGCAGGACTGTAACTTTGTTGCTTGTATCCTTACGCTTTATATTGATATTGTTTCCTGATTGCTTATTTGTACCCTATGACAATCATTAAGTGTTGTACCCTATGATTCTTGATGAATGTATCTTGTCTTTTTATGTATACTGAGAGCATTTGCACTAAAGACAAATTCCTGTGTGTCCAATCACACTTGGCCAATAAAGAATTCAATAAATCAGTCAGTCTATTCTATTCTATTCTATTCTATTCTATTCTATTCTATTCTATTCTATTACCATAAGTTCCAGAAAAGCTAATTTAATAAAAATTAGAGCATTATGTGTTATGGACCAGATATAATGATGAGTAATGGGTATATTGTTGGAAAACCTGGTCCCTGGGGACAGAAGATTCTGGATAAGATTTAGATGATAGTTGAAAGTTGACACCAAGCATGGCACACAATCAAATATAGTGAATACTATCAACATTAACAATAGTCATGTTCAGTGTTACGTATTAAATAATAATTTTATATTCTTAAAAAAAACAATAATATATGTTTCATATGTACCTGCTGATGGATGTTTTGGAGAAATTTTTAAGGGTTTAGATGCCAACAGGGTGACTTTGGGCCAGTCATTCTCTCAGCCCAGGCCACCTCACAGGGTTGTTGTGAGGAAAATAAGAGGAAGGTGTGTTGGATATGTTTGCTGCCTGGAGGTATTTTTAAAATTTATTATTTTTACAAATAACTCAAGGCAGCAAACATATCCAACACACTTTCCTCCTATTTTTTATTTATTTATTAGGTGGGATACAAATAAATAAAATAAAAATAATCCTGTTTAACTGAGTGGACCTTCCTTCCTGAGCTGAGAAATGCATGCTTATGTTCTAACTAAAATTGCACATTTCCAAAGTAGAAATCCGTATTTCAATTGCATAAATTTTAAAGAGCAGGTAGAAAGCTGGTTATAGTTGTTTTTAAATAAGATGTGTGTAAATAACTGGGTTTCATTGCCCTTTAAGGATGGCATGACCTAACTTTTTAAAAGGCTTTCTACACTGGACATTTTTATTGATCTGGAAGACAAAACTGTTAGAGCCAAAAAAAGCTAAGCAAATAACAGGTGGGAAACTATGTGTCAAATACCATAAGCTAGTTTGTCTCATTCACAACAGATGTCCTTGAAGTTTCTTTGAGATTGAACTAAGTAGACATTGTTTCTAATGTTTCTGGTTCACATTTTATTATGCTGCAAAGTCATAGTAGTAAGCTTTCCTTTTAGAAGAATAGAACTTGAATCCTTACTTTATATTAAAAAATGCAGAGGGATGTGATATTGTTTCTTGGCGTAGTACAGTGTTAATAATTTTCTAGATTTCAGTCAACATTTTGCTTACACTATCTTAAATTCACGAAAATCTGTTTCTGGAGTTATATTTAAGATAGATGGGTAGATAGGTAGAAGGTAGGTGGATGGATGGATAGATTTTATATGGATGGATGGATGGATGGATGGATGGATGGATGGATGAATAGATGATAGATAGATATAGATATAGATATAGATAGATAGATGATAGATAGGTAGATAGATGATAGATAGATAGATATTGCCGTATATACTACTAAAACTCTTGTGTCTGTCTGTAACCTTTAATTGGGCTAAATGGTGCATCATAGAGCAACAGTTTTTGAACCAAGATACCTTAAATTTACAGAATTCCGGGACCCATTACTCCTGTGGGAATGAAATTTGGGAAAGTTGTGGCCGCTTCAATGCTGCCATAATTAATTGGGGTCACTTCCAGCACTCCCTGACAACTTCCCAAAAGCAAAGTGTTTGATTTTTGGAAGCTAGCAAGGAGTATCAATGGGGAAGCAGCAGGAAAGGTTACAAGTTGCTTGGATAAGTTTCCCCAACCCACACAACCTTCTTAGCCCTTCTGTGCTTGCAGTGCATTGGCCACTCATACACTGCTGTGCTCTTTCTTGATCTGTGTTACCACCTCTGCATGCCCTCCCCCACTTCTGCAGCTCCTCATAAACACCTGCGTACTCTTTCCAACCTGCAGTGCATCCCAGTGCACTTTCTGCATTGGGGAGGATATGCGGAGGTGTGCAAAAGGCACCATGGGGCGGGGTGTGTGTGTTAAGGAGTTAAGTAAGAAAATATCTCTAAAATGATGACTTGGGCGTCATGAGTTTTCTAATATACCAGTGATGGCTAACCTTTTTGTCATTGCATGCCGAAACCCATAATGCATGTATGTATGCCCCCCATGTATGTATGCACAGCCCCCAACATGCGCCTCGCCCTGTCCACATTCATCTATGACCCCCACGCTCCTCACCCCATGCACTTGCGACCCCCCTCCATTGCCCATTTTTGGCTTCCTTGTTGGTGCAGGAGCCTTTCCAGGCCCAAAATGGGATGCGGGCAGGCCTCCACCTCCACCCACCCCCCATTTTGTGCCTGGAAGGCTGCCTGCACCAACCTGGAAGCCAAAATGGGACATGAGCTCCCAAATTGCAATGTGAGCACCCCCCATGCATGCGTCCCACATCCCACGCATGTGCACATGCGTCCCCTGGATGCACCCCAAAGACCATCTGGCTGGTGGGAGACGCTCACGCATGCATAGTGGAGCTGGGCTGAGGCAATGACTGGTGTGCCCGCAGAGAGGGCTCTGCGTGCCACAGGTTTGCCATCATGGTAATATACCGTAAAAGTATCCTAATGCTTTGCCAAATGGTAGATTTCTTGAAATAAAATACATGACTAGAGAAAAAGTTTGAGTATGATATTCAGAAAAAAATGAGTTTATAAAGCTTTTAGGGATAGTTCATGAAAAAATATAATTGCATCCTTTGAATTTTAGATGTAAGTCATGACACATCTATTTGAATTTCTTATTTTGTTTAAATTACATCTTCTTGGCCTGTCTGCTCAAGCCATTTACAGGTCTAGCTGGTGCGAGGTTGTTCACTAATCCTACAGTGTTTCAAAGTTGTGGCTTCATTTGTCCCATATTGGCATATACGGAAATTTATTGAATTGATTAAGTAAGCCTGTTTGTATTGTATTCAGCCTTACCTGTTATCTTCAGTCACTAAATGTGTCTCACATTTTGGACCAAAGAAGTTGATGGCCAAAGTTGAAGCTGATGTGATATGTCCACATTAATAGAGAAGGAAAGAGGACACATTCCTCTGTCCCCAACATTTGCTGAAAAATAAATTTCAACTAAGGCAGCGGAGAAGGGAAAAAAATAAGGATTTGAGGAAAGAAATCACCATAGTGGCTAACTTTTAGTTTATGGTTTGTTTTCTTACCAGTCTTTTTTATGACTAAAGCTATACTTTTTTAAAGGCTAGTAATTATTATGGGATTTATAATTATTTCCTATTAATGCTATGAACCTTATTACTAGTTATTCCTATGTGGGCTAGATAGTGGTCAAGTAAGATTAACATGAAGAATAGATATTCAGGAACAAATAGTTTATTTAAAAATTTCTTCTCTAAGAAAAATATAATTCTCCAAATAAGGAATTACTTATTAATATCATTTGATCCAAAGTTTAACTGTATGATATAAGTTCTTTAATCAAATAAAAGAAAGTATAGAATTGAGTTTGATGAGCTGAACTTAATGCTACAATAAAGTCTTTGTCATAGGATACTATTTTCATGAAAAACATTTCAGAATTGGGCTTATACTCTTTTCTACCCATTTATTTTTCTTTGCCTTAATAGTGAGCAGAGCATCTGCCAAGCACGAGCTGCTGTAATGGTCTATGATGATGCCAATAAGAAATGGGTACCAGCTGGTGGATCTACTGGATTTAGCAGAGTTCATATATATCATCATACAGGCAACAATACATTCAGAGTAGTTGGCAGGAAGATTCAGGATCATCAGGTGAGTTATTTAATAATCTTTTTACTGATCACAGTACTGAACAAGTGCCTGGAGGTAAGGAGGATCTGGATGGGAGGAACAAGCTTTGATTTAACCCTGGTAAGACGGAGTGGCTTTTTGGCCTGTTAGGATCTGATGATATTGCATCTTTAACTCTGAATGGGCGCTCTCTGGATAGTGCTCTTGTGCAGTTTAGAGGTCCTCCTAGACCAGTGATGGCAAACCTTTTTTGCCTCGGGTGCCAAAAGCACAAGCATGCGCGCTATCACACGAACTCGAGTGCCCACCCACATAACTTAATGCCCCCCCACCTGTGTTGACCGTGCATTTTTGCACAAGGCTTCCTCACCACTCCCTGCTCTGGCTGCTTCCCCTTGGCTAACAGCCAGTGAGGGGAGAAGTTGCTCTGCCACAAACGGGCAGAGATTGTGGTGGGGGGATGCTCAAGTGTGCTCCTGTGCCAAAAAGCCTTCCCTTATCATTCTCTTGTGTAAAGATTGGGCCCTTTTTACTATGGCAGGTGTGAGTCCAGTTGCTAAATTCCCCACTTCTATTAAAGAGGATCCTGGGCACTACAGTCAGACAAATGAGGAAGGGAGCTGCTGGCACAGGGGAAAGACAAGAGGCAAGGAAAGAAGAAAAAGCAGCCTTTTTCCCTCAAGGTGGCTGCTCTGTTTCCCCCCCTCCCCCATGCTAGCACAGCGGATCCTGCCTGGTTGCTGCAATCCAAAGGGAAATGAGGAAGAGAGCTATCTGCATGAGGGAAAGACAAGCAGCAAGGAAATAAGAAAAAGCAGCTTTTTTTCCCCTCAAGGTGGCTGCTCTGTTGCCTCCATTTCAGCACCACTCCATGGAGCCTGCCCCACCCACCATCGCCTAGGTCTTCGCTTCTCCCAAGCATTTCTTTGCCTAGTTAATTTCCCCTCCGTAGCATTTTTCCATCGTGTTTCTTGCCGTTTTGGACAGGAAAACAAAGTTTGTGAGACTAAAAAAAAAAACTCCTTCAATCAATCAATTCCAACTTTGCGAGGTCTCCCCCCCCCAAGTTGTGATTGATTGATTGAAGTTTTTTTTTTAGTCCCACGATGGCAAGAAACGCGATGGAGCTGGAAATCAGGTAGGCAAAGAAATGCTTGGGAGAAGCGAGGACCTGGCCGATGGTGGGTGGGGCAACCTCGATGGCATAGCACTGAAATGGAGAAAAGGGCAACAGCAGCCACATTGAGTGAAAGAAGCTTCTTTTCTTCTTTCCTTGCCGCTTGTCTTTCTCCCGTGCTGGCAGCTCTCGCCTCATTTCCCTTTGGATTCCAGCAATCGGGCAGGATCCTTTTTAGTAGCGGGGGGGGGGGGGGGAACAGAGAGTCAGCACGAGTGAAAGAAGCCTCTTTCCTTGCCACTTGTCTTTCCCCCATTCCGGCAGCTCTCTCCTCATTTCTGGTTTGCATTGGGCTGTTTTTTGCCCTTTGGAGGCTTCAGGGAATCCTCCGGAGATAAAAAAAAAAAACCTATCGAAAATCAGCTGGCCATGCGCACTGGAGCTGACAGTGCAATGTCTCGCTTGCCCTCAGAAATGGCTCCGCGTACCACCTGTGGCACGCGTGCCATAGGTTCGCCATCACGGTCCTAGACTCACAGATACTGCTTGATGAGCTGGTAGCAGTTGTGGCTAGAGGATTTTTAGCTCAAATTTGCCATACTAACCAATTGTGCCCTTTTCTGGATTGGGAGGTCTTGCTAACAGTCAGTTGTGTTGGTTACTTCCTATTAGATTCCAGCAATGTGCTGTACATGGAGCTGCTCATGAAAACTGCTTAGAAGTTACAACTGGCCAGAATGCAGTGATGCATGCACTGCTGGATGCCCTTTGGTTTGCCCATATTATATGTTATGTGCTTGCTCCCAGTTTCTTTCCAGGTGTTCATTATCACCTTAAAAGTGCTTCATGGCATGAGACCAGGCTATCTGGGGGTATCTGTTTATCCCACCAGAGTGAAGAGGGTAGGCATGCTCCAGGTCCCTTCCCTTAAACATTGCCACTTCAGGTTGTTAGAAATGTGCCTGGACCCTACCCTTCAGAACATTCCTGCCTCTTGAGAACTGACAAGCCTCCACTCTTTTAACATTTCCAGAGAGCACTTAACAACTAATTGTTTTGGGACAGGGTAAAGTCAAAGTTTGATGAGAATGTTGCAGTTTGCATCAAGGAAATACAGTATGATTGTGATACCATTTTTTTCTATTTTTGATTTTCTTATCATGTCTTTGCTTTCATGATTGCATATATTGTTTTTATTTATTGTAAGCCACCCAAAGTTTGGTTTTAATATGAGCAGCTATACAAATGTTTAAAATAAATATTTGACTTTTATAATATAAAATGTTAGGTATTTCTTAACTTTTCTTGGATGTACCAATATCCACAAAAAAGATACTTCTAAAGCCTAAAAAGAATAGAAGTTCACACAGATATTTCAGTTCACATAGAAAAAATGGGATTTTTCAAGACACTGTGTTAAAGTGAAAAAAAAAATCATTACATTTGTTTTCTCAGACTGATTTTTTAAAAATGTGCTGTCAAACTGGAATTTGATTTTTTTGGAATGACATAGATCTTTTTCAGAGTGATCTGCCTTAACCTTGTTTTTCACATCTTCCAAAAGTACACTCATCCACTTTGTTGCTATTTATTCTCTTGTCTTTCCTTCTACATACCCAGCATTTTAGTTTTTTCAAGAGAGCTGGGTCTTTACATAATATGCCCCCTAAAAAAATAATAATAATAATTTGCAGACTCAGATTATCTTATTCGGAGACATTATGCAAAGATCAAGGTCTCTGGAGATGGTTCTAATTCTGGGAAAGATGGAAGGAAAGAGAAGAGGACATCTAGGTGTAAAGTGATTATGAGTGCATCATAACCACAACCTGAAGGACCAAGTTAGGAACAGTTTGCCATAGAGAAACTTCATCTATATGGTTGCTAACTGTGACCCCCCACAAAGGCATATAGTCAAAAAAGTTAAGTCTGGTTTTTTCTATTTTGAGTGTAATAATTAGTTTGTTTTGCTGTCCCTTGTGTAGATCTTCCCCAACACCAAAGTTCAAAAGCATTAATAATCTTTCTATCCTGCTCCTTCAAAGTTCAGTTTTTGTTTCCATAGAGTGGCACACTGGCACAGAGAAAACAATTATCAATATGATCCTAGTCTTTGTAGATATAGACCCCACCATGTCATCTGGATTACATTTCCAAGGCTTTCTTTGCACTTGCCAGTACAACTTTGTGATGTATTTCTCTCCCCCCCCAAAAATAAATGTTTTATTTTATTCAAAAAGTTAGAACACAAACTCCAGAGAAAAAGGAAAAAAAGAAATCTTACAAAAACAAAACAAAGCTAAACTAAACATTAAAATGTGCATTTGAAAAGAAAAAAAGACAAAGACACATATACCTATATTGTCCCCCCAGTTGAATACTGATAAATATATTGCAGCAATAATAATTTCCTCTTGTGAAGCAGGCCCACAATTTATAAACTTCTACAAGTCTGTTTGCAACCATTTTGAATAGTTGGCTTATCTACTGTATATTTAAAAAGGTAGTTAACGGGTAAACTAATAGCAAAGTCAAACGCCAAACTCCCTGTTGACATTTTATTATTGTATTTAACTTGTAGAAGGTCTACAGTGGCTTCTTATCTACCACAAATCACAATCCTTATCTCTGATCCATCCAGTAGCAAATATCCTCGTTTGCTTCTTAATAATAAAAATTTCCCTTAAGACTTTGATTGGTATCTTTTCCAACAATTGCTTCTCATTCCCATTCCCCAGATTTCTCTATTATAAGTACCTCCACAGCATTTGTTGTTCAGAAAAGCTTCCTATAAATAAAAACATAGCATCTCTTGTCAATTGGTTTCTGATTAAATATAATAAATCCACTCTCCAAACTCCATCTATCTTAAGAAAGTCTAGTGCATCACTAATCAGTTCTGTCATCTCTGAATATTTTGTATGCAAAAGATCTTCAAAGATCTGTAATCTTTCAGCCTTTTCCACCAAGCCTGCAGTTTTCAAACCATCCTCCTTTTCCTTCCCAATTCTGAACAACAGATTAGGTTCCAGCCCATTTGATTGTGAATTTAATTCAGCTGCTGTTATTTGTATCTCTGTGTTGTCCTATGGTTGATTTAAAGCCTTTGTTAGTTTATCAAACTTTTATCTGAGTTTTCAATTAGAGTTTGTAAGTTTAAAAGCATTTTTTCAGAGGCTTCCCAAAGGGCTTTATCTCTTTTTTGTAGCCACTGTAAATATATTATGTGTAGTAGTCAAAATCCTTGAATTATTGTTGTTTACATTTTAATATAGTCCAAAACTCTTTGGAAGTTGAGCTTTCATGACAAAAGCATAAACCGCTTCATTCTCAAGGATAAGAGAAGTAAATGTACCATAACAGAATGACCATAGAAAAAAACTGAGATAAAATTTTCCACAATAAAAAAGTAGTTAAAAAAATAGAAATTTCCCATCAGAAGTTAAAAACAAGGCAAGAGTTTTAAAAAACTGGTAAAATACAGAATAGTATTTTATAGTAAAAATGTAGTACAAATGTAAATTAAAATGGGTAACTTTCACTACCCACTTTCAGCATGTTGTGCAGATCTAGACTTTTTCTATTATCTTCAGCATATGGACTTTGTCTTATATGATTTAGCTCATCCTTTTTGTAATTATAGTTAAATATTCATGTTTAGCAATTATTTGGAAGATTGTATATTAAAAATATCATTGCGTTATTTTAGAGTTTTCAACTATAAAACTAAATATATTTAATTGTTTTGGAACAAGAAGGTAAAATTGTGTGCATCATAATAAATCCAACTAGGGCATAACTTTTTCATTGCTTGTTTAGGTGGTAATCAATTGTGCCATTCCAAAAGGATTAAAATACAATCAAGCAACACAGACTTTCCATCAGTGGCGGGATGCTAGACAAGTATATGGTCTCAACTTTGGCAGCAAAGAAGATGCCAATGTCTTTGCAAGTGCCATGATGCATGCCTTAGAAGTATTAAATTCACAAGACTCTGGTAAGGTTACTATTTCTATATCATTTCTATATTAATTTCTGTTTGTGTATTCCATATCTGTACTATACACTGTTTTAACTTTCTGATGGTGATATAAACAGTTTGTGATTTATACCTGAAAGTATATATTTTCAAAATGAGATGTTCCCTGTACTCTATGCAGCATATTCTATATGAAATTCCATAAGTCAAATAATAAACCTAACATTTCACCATTATTACTTCTTTTTACGCTTTCCTTATTGGAGACAATTATATTAGAAAAAATGTAATTACGTAGGCAGATATGGCCTATCTAGATTCCACAAATATTAAAGATTGATTTGATTTGGTATCATAAAGAACATTAACAATGTACATTAGTTCTGCTTCAGAAATCAGTGAATAGGATAATTCATTCTGGGTAGCTTTATTTCTTTTCTACAGCCCATCAAAAACTTTGATGTACTACTTATCAGCAAATTCTGGTTGATTTAATCAGTATTCATGAGAGCCAGTTTCTGTTTCTTGAAGCTCCAGCACATTCTTATTATCTAAGAGGAAGAAACTATGTCTCAAAAGACATATTAAGAACATCTACATAAATTTTTAATTGCTTCAAATCATGAGAAAGCAGATTTAAAATTACAAGCACATCCAAAGTAGATGGATTCTCTGGGGTCTCTGTATCTTCAGAGAAATCTAGAGTTAAAATAGCTTTTTGAAGTTCCTTGGAGACTGGGACTTTTAGATACAGATTCAGCTTGCTTTAGTTGCAGCTACAGCTTCTTATTTTTTTCTTTCTTCAGAAAGTCAGCGAAGCAGGAGTAGAGTTTTTTTTCCTGTTGGGATGATTTTGGATCATTATCGCCTTCTTAAAGAACTGTGAACTAAGAAGAAGATACTAACAATATTACACATCATCAAACATTTTGAAATTAACAGAAAGCTTCAACATTGGGAGGGGACTGAGATAATAGATCAGGCAGTCACCATAGTGAACCACTATAATTTCTACCATCTTATATCACTGTTTGCAGCAACTACAGCTGCTGATGGTTTTAAGTTCAGTAATGTTGGAGGGGATGTGTGTCTCAAATTGCCCTAACTTACATGTTGGCTAAAGTCCATGTGAACTGGAGCATGGGGCAACCTTCAATTTTAAAGTAATCAAAATCCTACAAGTCTAGTGGATGAGGTAAGGAGATGTTTCCATTGTTTGGAGAAAAATAGACGGTTTTATTCAACATTCCAAATTTTTAAATTTGTAAGTTTATTACTGTCTCGGGAAACAAAGAACACTGCTGAAAAATATTTGGCCTTTGAAAGGCATCTCTGGAGGGAATTTTTGTTTAGTTTCCATCATGACTATGGCATGGTCGCGACATGCATTGTGATTTGTTTATTTTAAATTGATTACGTACATAAAATATGTTATTCCATTTTTCATATCATCCAATTAGATTCTTAAACAATAGTCAACAAATTTATTTATTTATTTATTTATTTTCAATATTTTTAGACCGCCCCCTCTCCCCGAAGGGACTCGGGGCGGTGTACAGGTGTGTCATTAAAACGAATACAAAAAACGAATATCCCATACCCTTAAAAACAAATTAAACCTCATACCTCATTTGACCATTTGATGTATATAACTTAAAATGCAAATCTGTGTATGTCTGTAAGATTGGCTTACTGTGGTATTTTTTCTTGAATGAGTTCATCCGTTAATAAAGGGGAAAGGTGCAGGCTTTTATTCGGTTTTGTGGTACTAATAAAAGCAATGTATCCTTACCTGCCTTTAGAAATTGTTACTGATTCTTCTGGCAATCATACCTCCTTCTCCCCTCTGTCAGCATTTTATTTAGGTGAATACTTGACGTCAAACTTTGTGTGCCCAAAGATACAGTTTTATAATGCTAAATTTGGTGAGCTGAATATGGTTTTATTTAAAATTATCAGAAATAACACATTAGTAGGTCAAAATCCGATGGAATGTTTTTTTCATAAAATGGATCTTTACAAATGATATTGTAATAAAATTTAAATTATAACCTAATTCTCCTCAGGTCCAACGTTGCCTCGACAAAATGCACAAATTCCCCCACAAGTGCAAAATGGCCCAGCACAAGAAGATTTGGAAAGCCAGAGACGGTTAGTTCGGTTTTTAAAAGGATACAACTATTATAATAATTATGGTGATAGTTAAATGTTTTTATTAAAATTTAACAATTTTTGTTGTTCTCCAGAAACTTTGTAATGGCCTTCTCTGATTGGCCATGTAATGGTCATTTATGAAAAAAGTAAATAATTTAATAATAAAACAAAAGTTTCTGAAAAAATATCTCCTCTTCACAAGTATTTTAGATAAAAATGGTATGAAATTCTGTGTGAAATTCAGTGAATCTGCACTGGTGTTACTGCTCCAGTATGACAGTGGTAATGATCCTTTTGTCTTTTGCCAAATCTTGAAGTTCCATCTAGAAGAGAGGTAGCAAATAATTTCCTCAATGTCGTTTCTTTGCAATATGTCCAAATAATTTGTTGTAGTTTTCTTTTGGAATTAGTGAGAGTAGCAGGATATTCACAATAGTTGCCTTTTTCTCTAATGATCAACAATGAGGACATCACTTCATTCTGATCTGGTATCAAGCTGTTATCCATCTTAAAGTAGTAGGCATTTTGAATCACTGGAATTAAAGAACGACAAAGGAGAAGTGCAACTACAGTCTTGAGAGAAATGTTGATACCACAGTTAAAGTGTATATAATTTTTTATCTTCCTCTTTTTCTTCTCCCCTCTACCCAGAAACCATTTTACTGACTATATGCAGTCAAATTAATCTTTTAATTAAAAAGTTGTAATGCTCACTGAATCAAAATTAAACTATTAATTATTATGATTTAGGCACTAGTTTATTTATTTACTTTATTTGTATGCTACCCATTATTAAAGATTCCAGGCAATTCGCAATCAAACAACAAACCCATTCATAATATAAACAAAACTAAAATAATAAATAGAAAATATAGTCATGCATTCATCATATTCCATTACAACATATCCTCTTCTGCTAGGTAATATCTACGGGCACAAAATAATTATTGTAGTGCAAAATATGCCTTTTTTACAACCATATCACTACTGATTCATAGGTAATCGTGTTTTGTGTTGTTACATAATTAATTTGTAATTACAATTAGATTTTTCACAAATTTTACTCATTTCTAGAAAATTAGTTGTCTTTATTCCTTTTATAGTCTTTGATTCAGGATGAGGGTTGCTTATTTAGAGGATATATTCATGATATAGCACATGATATTTGTGAAGACAATTTTTTTGGTCATTGTTCTCTGTTCTTCTGCTTTCCTCTTACTGAATTCTGCTGTTAGCTTGCAGTTTGCTATAAAAAAAGTCAGAAAATGAACAGTTTCAAAAAGCAATGATGCTGATTAAGTGATGTTTAAAATGGCAGTCCCCAACCTTTTCAGCTGTGTGAACCGGCAGCGGTGGGAGCCTGGTTTCCAATGGGCCACAGCACAGTAGTGGGCCCAGAGGCTAGGGACCCTAGATTAAAGGCTATGTTTAAAAGGATATATTGAAAATATTTACCTGTACTTAGCTCAACATTGTTTACAGAGCTGTTACATTTCAAGGTGGAAGCAGGGAGCAAGTGTTGTTCCTTATCCTTGAATATTAAGTATAATCTGATAATGATAGTAGATTAAAATTGTGAATTTACATTATCAATCACAAGACTGACTTTGATTCCCCCCCCCCCCCTTTATGGGGGTACTTTTGAATCAGTGGGACGTCTGGTAATTTCCTGAACTAGTCCTTGAAGTTTTTGTGGCAAGATTTTGGAAGTGATTTGCCTTTTCCTTCTTTTTATAGCTGAGAGAGTACCTGTGATTTTGAGCTTAAGGTTTTGAATTGCACCCACCTTTTAAAAAAGCTTGCTTGTGTATTTTATATCCCCTATTTTTTGTAATGTATTTCTTGATTATGAGTCTGAGAACTTAAACTTGTACACAACCTTTTGTGTTATTGGCAGATATTACACAATATATCTGAATTTTGCATTTTTATGCAGCTTAACGCAAATAATTGCTTTTGATTTGAATGCAAGAACCTCCAGGAAGGAAGATGTAAGGTACGTGTAAACTCAGGAAGGTCTGGAAAAGAGGTACATGGTGTGTACCTGTGTGAACCCAATGAGGCCAGGAAAGAGAGTGTGAGATGTGTGTGAGTTGAGGAAGGCCTGAGAAAGAGTGTGCAGGTTGTTTGCAATGCTACAGAGAGGCCAGGGAAAAATGTGTTTTGAGGAAAGGGGAGAGGCGGACATAGTGTATGTGAGCGAAGGAAGGTGGAAAAAGGAGATTTATCCAATAGACTTACAACCTTTCCTGCTGGCCTACTTTTTGACTTGCTTGTGGGAATCTGGCAGGAAGGTTGCAAATGGTGATCACATGAACATTTGTTAATACAAGCTGGTCACCAAGCACACAAATTGTATGCACTTGACTGCAGGAACACTGTAACAGCCAGAACTCAGGAATAGACATATGCCCCTTTGTTCAACTTATGTGTATCTTTAAACCAGTTGCTGAATGGTTGTAACATGAAGACTCCCTTTATATGAGATGGTGTTACCTACTGTATGCTCCTGAGTTTGGCTTATGGTCATTCACTCACACACACAGCCTGTTGAGGAATGGGGCTTGTAAGTCCCCTTTGCTTTCTGCCTGGTTTTCTAGTAAGATGCAGCTAAAGCAGACAAACACACACAAAACTACACAGTGATACAGATGTCCAAGGCAAACATTAATTTGGGTTAAATTTTCAAAAAAATTCCCCAGCTTTGGGAATAGGGAAAATTGTTTTTCTTGAAATTTCCCACATCATACAGGTAATCTTCAAGTTATGATCATTTGCTCATTGATGGTTTGAAATTACAACATGCTAAATGAAAGAAGTTACCATTACTCCTAGAAGTTCCAGCCATTACAGTGCTCCCACATCATGTGAACAATATATGGGTACTTGGCAACCAGCTTCGAAGGAAAATAGATTGCAGCATCCTACCATCATGTGATCATCATTTGCAGCCTTCCCTTCTTGCTTTCTATAAGCAAACACAATGGTGAAGCTGGGAAGGAAGCTCACAAGTTACTTGGGTAAATTTCACACAACCAACTTTCTTCACATATGTGTCATATTCCTCATTCCCTTTTGCTCACACTTGCTCCTTGGCCCTCTTTCCTGCGCCTCCCTTCACATGAACCCAACCAAAAGTGTCCTCTTCCTTGGGCCTCTCTGTGCTCACACACATCCTTTCCCCTCTTTCCTTTTCCTCTTAGTGCTTGCACACACCTTGGGCCTCCCTGTACTTGTATGCACTCAAACCCTCTTTCTCCAGCCCCCTGCACTCACATCCCCCTGAAATGGGTTAACTTGCCATGGGACAATTCAACAAATGAAATTTGATGGAACTATGGCCAATAATAATAATAAAATAAAGAAAGTCAATCCCCCAAATGCTCTATATTTCTCTGCATCTGTGCTGAGCTCCCAAGGAAAGGATGGTGTGTGGGTATATGAGAGAGCGATCCCTAACCCCACCCCTCCCAGGGCAGCCACATCCCTCCACTAACCTGCTTGCCTGCTTCATTCTCCACTGTCATGTACAGGGAAAGAAAAGTAATTTGTCGGACTACTTCCCACTTCACGAGATCTTTTTCTTATTTTTTTTGCACGAGAACTTGGAAGGTATTTTCTGGTATTTTTTTTACCATATTTACACAAGTCTACTTTTCTTGTCCTGAACGTGGAGCGGAGAATGGAACTGGAAAGCAAGTTAGTGAAGGGATGTGGTTGCCTTGGAGAGGGTGTGTGTGTGTGTGTGTGTGTGTGTGCTGCCAGGAAGCCCCCCCCCCGCGAGGCCAGAACAGCACAGTCAGCTGTTCGGCGGCCAGCAAGCAGGGCAGGTGAAGGCCAGGATGCAAGGAGAACTTGTATCATTGTGGCCGCAGGCAAGCAGGTGGTGGGACGGAGAAGGTGGGACTGGTGGGCTTGCTGCCTCCTGCACCTGAAAAATAATAAGGCCTCACCGAAAATAAGGCCAATCCCAAAAGAAAATAAGACCCTGTCTTATTTTTGGGGAAACAAGGTATGTATGTATGTGTACATTATTAAACTTTAAGACAGATAAATCTTTGATATTTATTATCTCTGCATTTGCAGAAAAAACAATTGCTCGTTGACAGAACACCATATGAAAGTCCTTCAAAGCAAATAGGCTATTTCATTATTTTCCGGATACAATGCTTTGTTAACAGTTACCAGTAATCTAATGTTATCAGAGGCTTTCATTAAACCAGATTGTGCTAGATGAATTTTTGAAGACTGTACCTTCTGTAAAATCTGTCAAAATCTTACAATTTAACAATAGCATCAAATATTAACATGCACAGTTCAAAATATCTTTTTTTCCTTTTTTAGAATGACCACTAAATAAGCCTTATTATAACATATAAGCAGAATCCCTTTATTTAAAGTTTCAGTATATCACTGTTAGCAAAATAGGAGAATCTTCTTCCGACCCACCCCACTTGATAAAACTACTTTCCGACCCTGTAGCATTTCGGATTTTTATTATTTCAAAAGTATAAAATATTTCCTGCAGAGCTGAAGATATGACTAAATCTTTTAAATGTGCTCTAAAATCTTGGGAAGATTTACAATTTTTAAAAAAATCATCTATCTACTCCATAGATATCTCTACATTTGTTGAATATGTAAGTCTAAGTAAAGCTCTGAATATTAAGAATTAAAGCATTGATCTTCCTTGCAGAATCTCTTATGCAAGACATTACATTACTTTGTTTCATCTATTTCAAAAAAGTCAGCAGTTAACTAGTTTTTCTCATGTTCCGAATATATTTGCTTTAAGGAATAATCTGTACTTGAACACATATAGCACGTTACCAGATCTAAGAGTATTTGGTTCCAAAGTATTATATGTAGCATTAACATTCAAAGCTTTGTTTACATCTTTTTCTAACTTTCCATGATGTAGTTATTTATTTTTTTTACTCCAAGAAGCTTAAATTATTGTCTTACAATGTATAAACACTTTAAATACAAGCCAGATTATTTTCACATTTGCTGTTTTAGAGGGGGGGAAGGGGAGGGGAGAGGGGGAGGGTGTCTGACCCTGTGGTCTGACCATGACACACACTTTTGACTGGATTTCTTATGTTATTTAGAATTCTTGAAGGCAAGTCATTATCATTGTTTTCATTTGTTATTATCTGGTACACCATGCTTCAAAGCAGCTGTCTTCCTGGATAGCTACAAAGTATTTACAACTTGAAAAAAAATCTCAAACAATGAAAAAAACCACAGAACATCACTTGGACTGTGACATATTTTAGAATTTTGCATTTCTCACGTTTTGGCTTAACCATTACATTTTAAAACACAATTTGCTTCAGCTCTGTTTTCCTTAAAGCTGTTTTTGAACATGAACATGAAGTCATGAACATGGATGACTGCCCAGTCACAGGGGTCTTCCCTCTGGATTGAAGTTTCTCAAGGAAACCATGTTCCTTTTATTTATATATTTTTCCTGGGTTAAGGAGAGTCCTAGAATCACCTCACAAGATTCTCCATATAGCAGTGGTCTGCAGGAAGCCTCAGTAGCTGTGCTTCAGAGCAGCCAGTGTGAGCTGTGAGCGGAGCTGCAATTACTTCACTGTTAAAAAAGCAGCCATTTATCAAACAGACAATAAGTTGTGCCTTTCATTTCTTAATTGTTTTATAAGATTATTATCTTTATTAGGGTAAAAGAGGCTCTTTTTAGCCACATGTTACTGTTTTTTGGAGATCTTCACCATTTTTGAGACTTGAGGCTTTTGACGTTGAAGCTGTAATGTTGTTATCTTATACTGTGGTAAAAAGAGTTGGATGTCCACACCTTTTCTTTCTCCCCCCACAACCCTACACTCTCTTCTCTTTTTCTTCCTCTAGTTTCTCATTATTTTCATTTTTCTTTGTGTTATATATTTTGATAAGCTAATAAAAAGAATTTGAAACATGGAAAAATGTTCTTTTAAAACGTGTGTTTAAATATTTTATGACAAGCATATGAAATTAGGATTTAAGTATGTTCCATTCTGCCACATCATTTGGACTCTGCTATTCTGTGGGTGTCCAGAGGCTTTCTACAAATAAGTCCTCCAAGATGGAAGTTGTTCATAGGACTCCGGCCTTAAAATAGGTCTGTTTAAATTAGAATTTTGTTCTACTTGCTGAAGATCCATTATCCTACTGAGACGTTTTGAGTATTGCAGATATGATTGATGAAAATTTCAACAGAATTGTGCGGACAAACATCTGTCCATAGATATTATGGAAATAGCAGCAGAATACTATTTACATTAACTAATAAATTTTGTATCAAAAAACAAGCTAAATAGTAAATTAAGTAATACTGTGGTATATAAGATCAAATCTTTTATCATAACATCCTGTGTATTTAAAAACTAATGACCAAGTTTCTTTTATTCTGACTGAAATACATTTAACTCCTTGTTTTTTATTTTTATTTTAGGCAATTGCAGGAACAACAGCGACAAAAAGAATTGGAAAGGGAGAGGATGGAACGGGACAGAATGGAACGTGAAAGGCTGGAACGAGACAGACTAGAGCGAGAAAGGCTAGAAAAGGAAAGACTGGAACGAGAACGATTAGAACAGGAGCAACTGGAGAGGGAACGTCAGGAGAGAGAAAGACGAGAACGAGAATGGCAAGAGCGCCTAGAAAGAGAGAGGCAAGAACGGGAAAGACAAGAGCGGGAGAGATTGGAATGGGAAAAACAGGAAAGAGAGCGGCAAGATCAACTAGAAAGAGAGCAGCTGGAATGGGAACGAGAGAGGAAACTGTCAAGTGCTGGTAAGAATTTCAAAAATTTTTAAATACAGATTTTCTGATTAGCTTGGCTTGACAAAGATTAAGATTATTTCCCAATTACTTGTAAATTACCTAATTAACAAAAGCAGTTATATTCAGACTGAATTTATTCTGCTTTTGGAATATAAAGTGCATCAGTGTGACTATATTCATATTGAGTTTTAATGTAAAGTATCTGGAGGGATTGCCATATCTCAAAAAATGCTTATTTAATGTTAATTAGTAAGCAAGTAGTCTTTTCACTTTATAAGCTAGTCTTACCTTTTCTGCACAAAAACTATAGATTCTGTGCTTTAGAATGAATTAGGATTAATTAATGAGAACGAGCTGTTATTTTGCTTGGGGAATTAAAATTATAAGTATTTGCATTGTGTCAGTTTTCAGTGTTCTCCAAATTTTATTTCTTATAAATAGTCAATTTTGCAAAAAAAAAAAAAATCTCATTAATATAAACGCAAATTTTCTAGCTTCATTCTGTATATATTAAACAATCAGAGGCATGAAATTAGAAAAATCTTATGAAAAAAAAAGAAAACATGACACTTGGACAATGTCATGGTTACTGTGCTGATACAATTCTCGTGAGACTAGAAAGTAAATATTCACTTTATTCCAAAATATCTGTACCTTGTCCTTCAAAAGAGTCTATAAATCCTTGTTTTTGCTAATCAGTAGTCCTGTTACTAGCACTAATCCTATTGCCAGAATTTAAGATCTTTTGCTTTGCTTCATTTCAAGTGCTTTATTTCTGTTATTGGCTTCTTGTTCTTGTCTCTTTGTTTCTGCTTTTCTATTCCTTTTCTCTATTCCACTTTCATGCCCAAATAACAAGGTAGCCACTTGCAGCAATGTAGTTTCAGTGCCTAGAGGAGAAACATGTTTGAAGTTATTTTCAAATCAACTGGACGTACAGGGGAAGCATAGCTTGTATGAGGCAATATGAATTATAAACCAAGCTGAAACTATACGTACTGTGTAGCTATATTCTCTAGCTGTTTTATTCACTAATTTGATAACAAAAGATAACTTTTAACAGCTAGTTGTCTGTAATTGCATGAGTAGCATGAGAGTTTAATAATGTTATTAGGCTGATCACATGAAGATTTTTCTTAAATCTTTTGGCAGCTATATAGATATTTTGTTAAGTATGACATGTAGGCTGTATTGTCAGTACATAGTTGATTATTACATGTTTTATGTAAACAAAAAATTGAACTATGCAGATTGCATGCTTTCAAAGCTTTCTATTTCAGAAAATTATTGTAGAAATCTGCAGTGCAAAACTATTTTCAGTTTTCAACAGAAGCATATGTGTGTGTGAATTTTCCTTTGAAGTTGAATGGCTCAGGGATTTATGTGGTGCAAAATTTAATGCATATTTTAGAATGATAAGAATAGCTCTAGTAGCTAGCTATTGTGAAAACTAATTAAAAGCCACAGCTAAAATAAAACACAATGTTTGGATGACTGTTGGCTCATTTTGACAGTTAAACTGCCATAAATCTTAAACAGAACCAGAGTTTTTCGCTGTTACCATGAATATCTCTGAATATACAGTCATGTGAAGAACTAAATACACCCCATCTATTTTTTTTCTTTTTAACGTATGTGAATATATCAATATATTATTTTGATTCAAACAGTATACGTATAAAGGATAAGGGTGATATAATTGAACAAAAAAACTGAAAAATTGACTGCAATCATTCAACAAAAATTGACAGGTACATCATTTAATTATGTGGAAAAAGTAAGTACTGTAAACTCTTGGTTCTAACAACTTGTATTGCTTCTCTGGCAGAAAAAAATTTCAAGTGGGCATTTCTTACAACTGCCAGTCTCTGAAGTTGACTGGGAGAATTTTTTCCCCACTCCTCCATGCAGAATTTTTTCCCCAACTGTATCATGTTTCTTGCATGCACACCATAGCATCTTAATGGGAGAACCCTCTATTTCTTTGTCTTTTTTTCCTGCCATTCCTTGGTGGACTTATAAGAACATTTAGGGCCACTGTTATCTTGCAAGGTCCACTTTTACTTGCTCTCACATCTTCAAGCACCCTCTGATATAATGAAGGATTCATAGTGGATTCCATGATAATGAGCTGCTCAGGTGCTGAAACAGCATAGCAGACCCAAATCATAACATTTACACCACTGTGCTTTATAGCTCTGTCGACTATCACAGAGAAAAGGGGATTGACTTATTCTCCAAAGCATCAAATAGCAGACAACAAATAATGGGAGGAAACTTGTTAAAAAAAGATCCATCCTAGAAGTAAAAAAAAAAAATCTGATATAACAAACAGTGGAATAGCTTGCTTCCTGAAACTGTAGGTGCTCCAGCACTGCAGGGTTTCAGAGATAGACTGGCAACCTTTTGACTGGGATGATATAAGGTCGTCTGTGTGTATCGGACTAGAAAATCTCCAAGGTCCCTTCCAGCGTTAATGATTCTACTGTAGGTTTATCTAGACCCTCTCTAATGATTTCCTAATAATTTGTACCTGATCCTAGTGCACCTGATTCTAATTTTAGCTTTGTGAGCTAGGGATAAATGTTTGTGGGGGAATATTTACTTTTTTCACACACAAAAATTGCCTGCATGTTTATTTAAATTAGGCAATGGTGTAAATTATAGAAAGTGTAATTGGTACGTAACATTTATATCTCCTTTATCAATATTGTTGAAATGATCAAATATCTGTATATTAAAATATGTTGAAACATTCAATGGGATATATTTATTTTTTCACATGATTGTAAACCTGGAGAATAAGTCATATCAAGTTCATTCTCATCGTACTATAGACCATGAATCTAAACATGTAGTATTATTGCCTTACAGCATTTTGTAGTAAAATATGATTAATTTGTGCAACTTTGCAAATGGCTATTATTAGCTTACAATATTTTTCTAGCTTCCCTTCCCACACTTATTACTCATTATTCAGGAATATCAACTGCTTAAAACAATCAGTTATTTCGGGGGAAAAACATACTACCTGCCTTTTAATCTAAAAAGTCTTCTCAACTCTGACAAGCAGACCTACATCTACTTTACATGTTAAATTTACAACAGTTCCTTTGCCCTACTATATTTCCTGTCTCAGTAGGGTTATTTTAGCTACTCATTTCAGGAAGAATGCTTTCATTTTTTATGCTTGTCATAGATTATTTATTTGAAATGTGATATCTACTTTCTTTAAAGGAAATCTGAGATTCTAGTAGCAATTTGATATGGTGTACAGCAGAGATTGCGAACCTTTTCAGCAATGAGTGCTGAAAAGGGAGTGCGCCAGGGTGCAGCATCAAGTGTCAAAAAGGGAGTCTGGGCTGCGACCAGGAAGAGGAGCTGCCCAGGGGGCATGTGTGCGCTGGGAAATGAACTTCTGGTTTCTGGCATGCACATGTGCGCCAGCTGGCAAGTCTTCTGGTTACTGCCGTGCATGTGCATTCACTGATCAACTGACCAGCACGCATGCTCATGCCAGAAAATGGAAGATCAGCTCTTCCGATTGCTGGCACTGCCACACGCACAAAAGCCAGATAATCATTGTGTGCGTTTGCGCACCAGAAATCCGGAAGAAGAATGAACAATGCCACACATGCCCGCCGACATGGCTCCATGTGCCACTTCGGGCATGTGTGTTATATGTTCGCCATCACGGATCTATAGTAGTGGGCCGCCCTTAGCCAACCTTGTCTGATTTTAAAAAGCCAAGGAGGCTAAAAGCTTGTTAGCAGCTGGATGATAGACCATTGGGAAGGACAGTACTTTATGACAGATTGGGAAGTCTTGTCTAGAAGAAAGGCAATAGTAAATCATTTGTGTTATGTTGTTACCAAGCAAACCAGATGGACATGTTTATATATTTACTAGGAAGTGATATCCTAAAGGAGCCTTTATTTTTTGTAGATATCTGAGAGAAAGTTCCATTGGACTCAGTGGGATTTACTTCTGAATAGGTATGGTGATGCTTAAAAGTTTGTGAACTTTTTTGATTTTTCAGTGTTTTTGCATAAAGCACAATCTGTTTTCCACATAACTGCTAAAACTAGATAGAGAGAACCCAATTAAACAAATCAGTCAAAAACATTATACTTGTTCACTAAGGAAAATTATCCAAATATTTGTGTGTGGCAAAATAATGTGATTCTTTGTTTTCAGGAACTGATATACCTCCCTTGGGCAGCAATAAATAAATGCAACTAAATGTTTCTGATAATTGTTGATTAGCCCTGCACATTGGCTTAGAGCAGTGCTTCTCAATTATTTTCTGTCATGCCCCCCCTAGGAAGAAGAAAACATTTCGCGCCCCCCACGCGACTGTAAATAGTATCATTTGTCTATAAAATTGTTATAAGTACACCTCTGCATAACACTGTATCCTTATTAAACACCTCTTATTTTATACAATAAACATTTATCCATAAGTAATTCATTGCAATTCTGTGAGAAAATGATGAGAAATGCAGTAAATATCTTATTTTTAAATTGGTAACAAGGGCCCTACAGAATGAAATTCAAGGTTTATCTAGAGCGGTGATTCTCAAAGTATGGTTTACCGTACTCTTTCAGGGGGATGGCGGAGTATTTTATAAATAAATATTTTTAACATTTCTCGGTTTTAATTTCTAACATACTACACATCAGTGATATAACCCACACACATCAAAGCTTTTTGGTGTCCTCAATCACTTTTTAAAAATCAAAGAGACCCCCAGGCTAAAACCTTTGAGAACCGATCTAGTCCTATAATATATAGAGACCCCAGTGGAAAAGCTGCCTCGTATTTCTGTTTCCCAGAAGCAAAGCCTTCCTCTGAGCGAGAGGCAACCACCCAGGCATGGCCCTGCTGGAAGAGAGGATGTGCCTTCGGCCAGAGGAAAAGCGAGGGTTGGGCCAGGCAGAAGCCAAACTGGGCACAGAGGCTGAGCAGGCAGGAGCCACGCTACCTCTACCGCTTCTTGCAGGCTATCGAGATCTGTCTGGGTCCGGCTCACCGCCACCACCTGGGCCCCCGCTTGGCTCAGCCGTACTGCCGCAGCCCTGCCGATCCCTGAAAAGGAGAGCACAACGTTGTTGCACCGGCACTAATTCGGCGGGGCTCGTCCCCGAAGCGCCAGTGTTGCTCCAGCAGCGCGGTTGTTTTAAGCACTCCGAAGGCATCAGGGAAGACTTGGACGGTCCCTGAAGCCTTCGGAACACTTAAAACCACCCTCCGAGCAAACCGGAGAAGGCGGAGCGGCAGCTCCTCCCTCAGCCAGGAGCCAGCGGGGGCTGGTCGGACAGGCAACCTTGGTGGGAAACTCCAGTCTGCCGCCTTCGCCGCCGCCTTCGCCGTTGCCGCCTTCGCCGCCGCCGTTGCACCCAGATGGAAAGGGAGCCTTCACGCCCCCCTTTACGGAGCCTCGCGCCCCCCACTATTTGAGAACCACTGGCTTAGAGGAATTTTAGCCCATTTCTATTTACAGAACTGCTACAACTCAGGGAAGAGATAGGGGGTTTCACTGTGAAGTGCCTGCTTTAGGTCCTTCCATAATATTTCTATAGGATTAAGGTCAGCATTCTAAACCATTAACTTTCATAAGCTTTAGCTATGCTTGCATATTTTAAGTTGTTGTCTTGCTGCATGACCCACTTTGCCTTGAGTTTCAATTTACAGACTGATACCCTGTCATTTTCCTCTAGAATTGGTACAATTCAGAATTCATAGTTCCATTGATGATGACAAGCCATCCTATTTCAGAGGCAACAAAGCTGTCCCAAATCATGATGTTACCACACCATGTTTCACAGATGGGATAAGATTCCATGGCTGGAATACTGTGTTTACTTTTGGCAAACAACATTTTTCATTGAAGCCCAAAAGTTCTATTTTGGTCTCATTCATCCACAGAACATTCTTCCAGAAGCTTTCTGACTTATCCATGTAGTGTTTTGCAAAGTGTAGATGGCAGCTATGTTCTTTTTGGAGACTAGTGGCTTTCTCCTTGCAACCCTGCCATGTACATCATTGTTCAGTCTGATTATTATCCAATTGAATGAATCATCTGACTCTAATTTCTCCTTCAAGTGAACTGATAATCTAGGGGTTCACATACTTTTACCACATACAAATGTATAGCTTTGGGTCATTTCCCTTAATAAATCAGTGAACAGGTGTAATGTTTTTGACTCATTTGTTCAATTGAATTCTCTCTATCTCAAAAGCTAAATGTGAACCAAATATGACCATTTCTACACACTTAAAATATAGAGAAACGGTCATGTTTAGCTCAAATTGCAGAAATATGGAAAATTCAAAAAGGCTTACAAATATTCTAGCACTATTGCAGTACAATTGCATTATCTTGATTCAGAAGTTGTTTTGGAACATAAACCCATAACCTTTCTGAGATAAATGTAAACAGAATAATAGTTTTCCAGGTTCATATGGCTACTGGCATTGTGAGTTTTTGCGCAATTGTGCAGTCCTGAAAGTTTTAAAAGTAGTTGTGGCTGCAAAAAGGTGCAGCTGCTCCTGCATGCTTCATTTTTTAAACTAAATCAAAGCCCTGGTAGATAAGATTATATTAATGTCTGACCTAGGATGATAGTTGAAATATGGTAGGAGACTGGCAGTGGGCGATTCATGGAGAAAGCACCCTTGGTGTCATGTACCATTTCTGTCTTCTAGTTCCATGTTATTAACCTCAAGACCTGGCCATTAGCTTCTTGGTCTCAGTCTACTGCTGCTTAATATCAGATTGACTAATAATAAGCCTCTCATTCAATATTTTATTTTGAAGGAGAGGGCCAATCTCGTTTGAATTACAGAAACTTGAGGATCATAGGAAGAGGTCATCCTGTTTTATAAACATGTCTCCCTTGGATGCAAGCATCAGCTTTAGTTCAAGGCCATGGATGAAAGAATGGCTGCTGTCCAGGAGAATTTTATTGCTTTCAGAGGCACTGTCCCCTATATAACTACTTATAGTTATCTAAATATCTTATTTATGAGGTTAGGAAATAGATGTAATTTCTGCAATATACTTGTCTGAACTGCTCAATTCAGTTGTTGGGCTGGTGGTAGAATGTGGCAGGCCTATGGTTCTGGGGAATTTATTCTGCCATCCTTTGGCACCGGAGTGGCTCAAGATTTCATGACCACCATAGCAACCATATACTGTTCAGTTCATCAATGACTAATACATTGTGGATCCATTTTAATATCAAGTCAATGGCGATATGATCTGAAATTTGGAAGT
The DNA here is from genome assembly GCF_964273705.1 of Natrix helvetica. Taxonomy (NCBI): domain Eukaryota; kingdom Metazoa; phylum Chordata; class Lepidosauria; order Squamata; family Natricidae; genus Natrix; species Natrix helvetica. The sequence continues at coordinate 239,226,497 of NC_138552.1, forward strand.
GTTTCTGTTTGTCTCTTGTTATGAAGAAATAATTCTTTGGAATTTTTGTTATCTACTTTCCCCATAAGGAAGTGGGATTTATACATCTGGGTCAGTTTGAATATCTGATGGACCTAGTTACATTTCAGAGGGCACAAGGCAGTATTCCTGATATATTGTTTAACTAAGGCCTTAGTCACTACTTAGAATGAGTGTGCCTTAGCCAGCTGATTTTCAGAAGCATTCCCTGAAATAAAATGGAAGAGTAGAGTTCTAGAACAATGCTAGAAGAAAAAATAATTATTCTGAACATATATAGGTAAGAGTCTTTGTTAAGTACTACACTGTGGTACAAAACAGTGAGCAGCATAACAGAGATATTTTGCTACTCTTATCTTAATCTGCACCCACTGATTGCCATCCAACAGCTCTATTTAAGATGACTCAATTCCATGCTGATGACCAGTGTACCAGTGTAATGGAATGTGTGGATGATCTTGGGAAATGAGGGGAACAGACAATCAGACAAGAGAGGGAGGAGTACTGGTTTAATGGTCAGAGATAGAAATTTAGGAAGGGCCCACTCTTATTGGTCAGGTAGTTAAAAGTGGCAACAGATTTAAAAGATTCTGTTAATGTAGTCTTACAATAAAGTAGAATTAGTTCATCTTATTGTTTTTTCCTGTTAGATTTACCTGGGAGGGTTGACAACCAGGCAGGATTTCTCATGGAATCTTTCAAATAAAATTGCTTAGTACTGCATGGATTTGGACCACTCATGCAGCAACCCTTCAAAGTTGGAATGGTACTGAATGAGTACCATTTACAATCAGTCTTCACATTTCTCACCAATGCAGTGCCTTCATGGTTACTCCACCCAATTTGGTGTCCAGGACTGGTATTTTCCATAGGATCACTTTTTTTCCTGGCATTTATGTGTTTGTATGTTGTTATTTTTTTATGTTTTTAATATTGCATTTCATTATATGGTTTTTGTTGATTCATTACTATTGATGTGCATCATCCTGAGTCATGTGCTGTATAAGGCAGCTATGTAAATAAATAAATGAGGGAAATCACTACAATTAATTCCAGCCAGTTAATTTTTATGATTATAGTTTAAAAGCATATTCTGTAGGGCAGCTTCTTTTATAGAGCAAAGTTGTAATTTTAAATATTGATGCAAATATGAATGGCAAAAATGAATTAAAAATGCATATTGTATAAACTCTCCTAACAGTAATTTACTTGTGCCTAATCCTCTGGTACTAACTATAGTCTGCATTGTAAATATCGTTTGAATGCTGGTTTTGTTGCTTCATTAGCTCCCTTTTTCTCTCTCTTTCTTTCTCCTTTTATCCTGATGCTATCTTCTGTCCAGCTCCATCTTTTGACAACTCACTATATAATCCTTCACTTCCTGAATATGCCAGTTGCCAGCCTCCTTCAGCACCACCTCCTTCATATGCTAAAGCAATGTCAGACTCTGCTCCGGACTATGCTATAGTGACTTCTGCACAGTCAATTTCCTCCCCCCCTACACCACCACTAAGGCACTCTGCATCACGTTTTGCTACATCTTTGGGCTCTGCCTTCCACCCTGTTCTTCCCCATTATGCTACGGTTCCTCGTCCAGTAAATAAAAGTTCTCAACCACCTTCACCTGTAAACCCCCCTCCTTCTTTGCCTCCAACTACCAAGTCAACTACTTGGTCAGCTTCTAGTTTTGCACCCCTTCCTCCTTCACCTCCTGTAATGATTAGCAGCCCTCCAGGCAAAGCCACTGGCCCCAAGCCTGTTCTCCCAATTCCTGTTACAGTTCAGTTATCTCAGATGTCCCCTACTGCACCTAATGGTCTTCCAGAATTGGCAAATTATTCAGTTTCTTCGCCACCTACCTCAGGTCCAGCACAACTACCACCATCTTCCTTTCAACCTCTCTCAGTCTCTGGACTTCAAGCTTCTTCTCCAACCTCCCCTAATGCCTCAGCTCCCTCATCCAAGCCTAGTGTTCTCCCTTCTCCCTCTGCAGCTCCCCCTGCCTTTGTTGAGAACTCTCTAAACTCTGTGCTGGGAGACTCCTCTGCTTCTGAGCCAGTCTTGCAGACAGCCTCTCAGCCGGCTGAACCTACGTCTCAGCAGGGTAAGGTTTCTGATGTTGATACTAATTAACTAATAAAAAAATGCACTCAAACTAATTTGCATTCCAAACTTGATTTATCCTGAAGAACTAACACTTTTAAAGCTCTCCTAATCTTCATATATCCAACCAAAGCTTAGCAAAATGTTAAATTTATCAGTGTCTTACTTTGGAAAAACATTTTGGAAGAATGGTTTGTATATTTTTTCAAATAGTTTCTAAACTGTTATTTGTGGGAAAGGGACTTACTGAAAGTAAACATAAGACTTGGTTAAATGAAAAATTCTGACAGTGAATTGATGTTTTGGTATTTTAATATTCCTTAAAATATTTAGATTTACTTTGTTGTTTCTTTTGAGAGCCTTTCCATTGATACTCCATTTTACATTTACAGTAAATATTGTAATAGAGGTAGAGGAAGCTCTTCAAAAAGGAACAGGTATGAAGATCCTAGTCACTGTATAGAGTGCCTATAATGGAAAGCCTGCCTGCCTGCCATGAGTTCATATCCTGATTTCGAAAAATAACCCAGAAAAAAATAGCACTATTAAACTTTATGGGATTTACCACAGGGTGAACATACATAGTCTTATAAAACATAGCGTTCTTCAGATAAGTTCTTTTTATTTACGTGAGTGTTTGTGGAATTGTATGGATGGAGAATCAGTTAATTTAACAGATGGGGAGCTTTTTTTACAGATAAATTTAATTAATAATCATTAATATGGATCCTTTTTTATTTTGGAGAGGAAGTACTGATATACACACACACTGTATGTATGTATGTATGTATGTATGTATGTACGTACGTACCGTATTTTTCGGAGTATAAGACGCACTTAAGCTTTTGGGGAAGAAAACAAGGGAAAAATATCTGCCTCTGCCTTCCAGCAATTTCCCTCCTTGCAACAAACAGCAAACAGAACAGACAATATACACTGTTTGTAGTGTTACATTTCAGACTATACTTGTACAGATGCTGTTAAAATTGATGTGCTTTCTGGAAGTATAGTTATTCTCTGCTATTTAAAAGAAGATACAATAGTATTGGGCCTCTGCAGATCAAGCATTTATTTTTAAAAGCTTCTTCATTTTGTTAAGCTGCCTAGAAAAATAATAAAGCAGTCTTTAAAAAATAAGTCTAATAATTTGAACATTCTATAGGCATTTATAATTATTGACTTACCTCCTTGCAGCAATTAGTCTGATTAGGACAAGAAAAGAATATCTGCCTCTGCCTCCCAGCAATTTGCCTCATGTAGCAAACAGCAAGTTTCACTTTCAATTTCTCCCGATCATCAGCTGTTTCAGGCTGCAGGGATTACTATAGCCTATGGTAGCCTCCGCAAGCCTCCCTTTGCTGCAAGGAGGTAACAGAGGCCAAAGGGTTGGGACCAGTGGGTGGGTGGGGCTACATTCAGTGTATAAGACGCATCCAAATTTTCACTCTCTTTTAGGGAGGAAAAAGATGTGTCTTATACTCCGAAAAATACAGTATATACACAAATGTCACATATACATATTTGTTGGTGAAAATAAATCTTCAGGATTTCTTGCCTTTGAGGTTGGTAACTCTAATTAATAAAATAAGGAAATGTTGAAATGTCCAAAATGTTTGCAGGTGCTTAATTTTTCTACCATTTAATGTTTTTTTTTGGAGAAATATCTGAAATACAAGATATATTCCTATCGGGTAAATATCACTATGAGGTTATTTTTTGAGATAATTATAAGGGATATATTTTTTCCAAATAAGCCATAATTCAAGATTAGGCAAACTATTACAGAGTTGTGATCATGCATGTTTGTCAAACTGGCAGCCCAAAGGCCAGATGCATCACACGCAGGCCACGCCCACCCCGGCTCTGCAAAGGCAAAAACCTTCAGGAAACGTCATGTGATGTAATCAAGTTTGACACCCATGCAATAATGTATATTTCCAGGAAAAACTATATCCCAATTATAGAATATTTTTGTTTTCATTGATGCTGCTTTTGAAAATAATAATTTCATCAACAGATTGAAATGTTTTAACACACTAATATATGTTTTATTAATATGTTTGATTAATACTTCTGGGAAAAACCCCAAAGCATGAAATATGAATGGAAATGGAAATAGAAATATCGTATTTTTCAGAGTATAAGACACACCGGAGTATAAGATGCAGCAAGATTTTGAAGAGGCAAATTAAAAAATATATATTTTTTGCACTCTGCAGACCTCCCAAATACGGGACTGTTTTTTTCAACAAAAAAAAGGCGGGGGGCATGAATAGCCTTTAGGAGGCTTGTAGAGTGCTCCTGGAGGGTGGGGCACAAATGAGCCAAAAACATCCTGTTTTTCGTGAAAAAAGGGCATGCATAGCCTTTAGGAGGCTTAAAGAGTGCTCCTGGAGGCTGGGGGGAGGGGGAATTGAGCAAAATACGACCCCCAGGAGTACTCTGAAAGCCTCCTAAAGGTAATGCTCGGTCATTTCGGTGAAGAGGCGGGGTTTTGGGAGGCAAAAAAAATGCTGGATTCAGTGTATAAGACGCACCCAGATTTTCAGCCTCTTTTTTGAGGGGAAAAGGTGCGTCTTATACTCGGAAAAATACGGTATTACTTTCTGATATTTTGTATTTAAAACAAGATTAAGTGATAGAATTGGAGGAACAGAGAATGCTCTTTTAGGTATACAAAGAAGGCACAAATTATGTTATGATATTACTGTAATTCAACTTAAAAATAAAGCTTTTCCATTGTTACACTTGACATAAATATTATTTTCATCATAATTTTATTGAAGTAATTTTGAATGCTGTTTTTCCAAACTAAATTGTTTATGTTAGTTGAAACATGAATTAATTTGGCTGGATGTTTTTCTGAAATGACATTGACCAGTTTCCTAATGAAAGCCATGTTAGGATATGTAAAGTTTTTTTTTTCATTTGAAGTAATAGAGAATTAGTTCTTTTGAATTTTACTTGGTATCTCAATTCCTGTATTTAGTTTCTGTATGTGTGTATGTATTTTTCACCAGGTGTTACACAAGGACCACCTGCACCCCCTCCTCCTCCCCCTCCCCCACTTCCATCTGGCCCTGTTCAGTCCCCATCAGCAGTCCCACCTCCCCCTGGACCACCACCTCCTCCTCCTCCTCTTCCATCTTTAGGGCCACCTCCACCACCTCCCCTTCCTACTCAGGTGCCTCTTCCACCTCCTGCACCTCCTCTCCCTGCTACCGGCTTTTCCATGGGAATGATGTATGAAGATTATCGACCTTTAACAGGATTGGCTGCTGCTCTTGCTGGAGCCAAACTCAGAAAAGTATCACGGGTAAGTACAATTCAAATTCAAGTGTTTAAATTCTGTTTAAAAATCTTAGTTTCAGATTTTCACAATAATGGCAAGAAGTGGCTATAAAACCCTCTACATTAAGTATAGTATGTAATGTTCAGATACAATACAATGGCAGCTGTGGGTTTTTTTCCAGCCAAATCCAGATTAATTATTTTTTTAAAAATGTTTCTGGGCTATTTTGAAATGTGATGTGTCAACTATACGTTCTTAATAATACTGCTACTGTCATCACTGCTTTTCTGCATATCACTTATAGAATGAAGATTCTCCTGTTCCAAGTGGAGGAACAAATTCTGCTTCACCCAAAACAGATACTAGTCGTGGAAATGGGCCACTGCCACTTGGAGGAAGTGGATTAATGGAAGAAATGAGTGCTCTACTTGCAAGAAGGTAAGAATTTAACTATAGTGTTTTTTCATTATGTCCTTCCTACGGCTGAGATGAGCAGGCGAAATAATACAGCTGCTTTGCACAACGCAGGATCAGAACACACTGCCTCCCAGTGCCTTTAATCCCTACACAAAACTGGAACCCAGCTAAATTATCACAGAACTAAAAGTGATATCACACCAAGTCTTGTGATATGACCTAGACTTGTTCTTTTATTACTTTTTTATCATTATTTATGTTAGAACAGATGAATAAGAAAGTCAGATATTGGCAGATAGTAACCAATACTTTTTCATCCTTACCTGAAGGAGAAGAATTGCTGAGAAGGGGTCATCAGAAACAGAAACAAAAGAAGAAAAAAGTGTAAGTTGAAAATACTCTGGCAATTTATATGACATTCTGCAATTAAATTGTTATAATCATAGAAATTGATATAGGTAATTGAAAAATATGACTTCTATATTTCAAATTTGATACAGCTTGAGATTTTATAATTATGATTTTTATGTTGATTCTGAAATTATGAGTCTTTTTCCTTGAGTCATAAATTTAAGCAGGTTTGTAAAATATTATATGTTTGTCCCATTGAACAGGAAGAACCAGAGCCTTTAGCTCCCAAGCTTCCTTCAACAAGCACACCTGGTAAGATATATAAATTGTGTAACATGAGTTTGCATATGTGACATAGGTTTCTCTTGTACAGTATTGAAATATGTGACATAGATTGCATCACAATAATCATGAAGTTGGGGAGAGATTTTTGCTTTTGGTTTAAGAAAGCAGAATCATCATCTGTATTCCTTTTAATTCAGTGCATTTACATATTTAAAATGTTTATTAAAAAGTTTCTGTATTTATCAAACATTCAGTGCATGAATCATTTAATCTACACAATAACTGGGTTTGGTGGCCCATTCCCAAAATGTATTTATTTTATTATTAGACAAATCTATATGGTCACCTACCTCAAACTAGATGACTCCAGATGGATTACAATATTAAGAATCCACAACATAAAAGCCCCATACACCTCCTTCACCATCAATGGCAGCAGCAACAAAATCAAATCAATACTTGATCAACTCAATCTCTATTCCTGGTACCCAGCTGAAGGACAAAACCATGTCATCAGGGCCTTTCAGAAAAGAAAGAAGTTGGGGGCCAATCATATCTCAGGGGGAATGATATTCCATAGAGAATGGGCAACCAGCAAGAAGACCCTTTTCCATGGTCCCACCAGACCCTTTTCCATGGTCCCAGTAATAGATGGGACGAACAACATATCCTGCCTTCCCATCTGGTGGACTAGTTGTATGTCATGGAGGAGAAGTGGTCCTTCAACAAAACCTGCTTGGACCACTTAATGAACAAAAAGACCTGATTGAATCAATACACAAAATAAGACTTTTGATCTGAGCAGAAATGTATGTGGGGAACAGAAAAAAGTTAAAAGGAAGAGGAATGGAATAAAGAAGGATGGTTTTATCAGAAGAGAAATGGTTGGAGGAGAATGGATGGGGAAAGGTTATTTGCAGAACTGCTTCTTCCCAATTTTTTCTACACATCTCATTAGAAACATACTTGCAAATTCCTTCATTGGAAAATATCATCCTGAAAACTCAGAAAGCAGGAGTTTTCTGACCCTGTGCTTGCCCTATGGACACCCTTCCCTAAAAGTTTAGATTTGCCATAGCCTGATGGTTTTCCAAAAAGCTGTAAAGAGTGTCTAGGCGTAGGGATTAGAGTCAGTTGGCAACTTGTGGTTGCTTTTAATTGACTATCTTGGTAGTCATTATCAGTTTTATATATTTATTTTTGTTTTTTATTCTTACCTGTTCTTAGCTGCCCAGAGTCATTGCAGTGAGATGGGGTGGAAGGCAGATTGATAGAGTACAAGGTTCTGGGACTCTGGATTAAGCAGTTTAAGAGAGGGTAAAAAGATTAGTTATTGGGTAAATGCGAGCCATTAGACAGGTTATCCAGTGCATATAAACCTAAAACTTAGGCATTTTATTTCCTGCAGAATTAACAAGAAAGCCTTGGGAAAGAACAAATACAATGAATGGAAGCAAATCACCTATTATCTCAAGGTATTTATCACTTATTTTAAAAGTCATTTATATTACCCACAAATGACTGGAATAGAAGAGTTTTAAGTTAGATTTGATTAGTAGCTCGTATATTTAGAACCATTAAGACAAGAGAAGGAATAAAGTATCTTTGCTATTTTGTCTTTCACATTTTTTATAAATCATAGAAAATATCCCTTGTGATGTGATAGGATATGGAAAGGAAAAAATGTTCTTGGTTTTTTTGGAAACCAGCTATTGAAACATTGGAAATTTTGGAATGAAGCCCTTCTTGAAGATTAAGTCAAATGTTGTAGATTTTTTTTCCAGACATATTTTTATTTCTATTTTTATGACATAACCAATTTTACATAGCTTATTTTAGTTGAAACTGAGAAAGTTAACCTTTAGCCCTCCAATTATTTTGTACCTCAATCCCCATAATCCCTGGTTAGCATGTACAATTTCAAATATGCATTAAGAAACTATTCAATTGTTTTAGAAAAATTGCAGTCATGATAAGCAGTCTGGAAATGTTATAATTTGTCGAGTGCAGTTAACTTGAATACTGTTTTTGTTTTTAGACCAAAATCTGCATCTTCTGGGCAACCAAATACTAATGGAGTACAGTCTGAAGGACTAGACTATGATAGATTGAAACAGGTAGATATTTTCTGCTAGAATAAAATTTCTTAGCTTAATATGGCTTATTGTCCACTTTTTAATTATTTTATTTCTGTATTGAATCAGCAATGCTTGTGATAAAAAATGAAAATTTTGCAATTATCAGTGACTACACAATATGTACTCCTAAAATGTTTAATCATAAGATCTACAGAAACAGTGCCCCCAACATCAAAGACTTTTAAAATATTTTAACTAGATATCAACATTTGTTCAATTTGGGCATGTGAACATACAAATTTGTAGGCATATACATTCTTTGTAAAAGTAAGGAGAATATTTCACCTAGACTCTTGAAATTTTTAATTTCAATAAATTTTAATTTATTTACTTTACATCAGAGAACAGACACTATTTTTGGCAGTTTGGAATATCTTTGGAAAAAATAAACAATCTTGTTCTCTTATCACAGGATATTTTAGAGGAAATGAGAAAGGAATTAACAAAACTAAAAGAAGAATTAATTGATGGTAAGTGTATAAATTTGTGAAGATTTAGGGAGGGGAGTTCCTGTAAAGTTTTAGGAATGCAAAGAAGTTTGAAAATCCCATTTGTCTCATTTTTCTTTCCCAGTATCATAATTTCAGTTTTTATTAATAATAATAAATAATAATAAACTTAAATTTATTAGCCGCTCCCTTTCCAGACAGGACTCGGGGCGGCGTACAGTGGGGCATATAAAACATATACAACATATAAACATACATATATACAGGACATACACGGAGGAGGTACCAAATTACATCACATTGGACAATTAAAAGTCACCATTAAAAATACCCCAATTGTAAAGCGCAATTTAAAATTTAAGGTTTTTAAAATTTAAAAGAACTGTCAGGAGGAGTAAGAGAAGTTTACGGTTGAGCCAGGCCAGATAATTGAAAGAGGTGGGTCTTCAGCTGTACACGGAAGGAGCGGAGATCGGAAGTAGTCCTGATGTCACGGGGGAGGTCATTCCACAGGGCTGGGCCCATCACAGAGAAGGCTCTGCTCCTGGGTGTCGCCCCCCGGCACTGTTTGGCGGACGGCACCCGAAGAAGTCCCTCTCTGTGTGAGCGGATTGGTCGTAGGGATGTATGGGGCAGGATGCGATCCTGCATGTAACTAGGCCCTGTGCCATGAAGCGCTTTAAAGATCATAATCAAAACCTTGAAACGCACTCGGTAGACTACAGGAAGCCAGTGCAGCTCGCGCATTGAATGAGTAGGTTATGATTTTTCAGTGCCAGTAGGAACTCATCAAGTTTCATATCAGTTGTTTTAATGACTTCATTTCTTAGCTGACTTTAGAAACCATCTCTTCCCAAGGTGTAGCTTACAACAGGAAAAAAATATATAATGAACAATCATTAATATAGAGTAATCATCTATTTTGTCAAATTTATATGACCACTTATCTCACATGAAGTTACTCATGTTAACTATAAACAATTGTAAGTATTATTATAGATAAAAGTAAATACCATTTTTTTCAGACTATAAGACACACCTAGCTTTTGGGGAGAAAAACAAGAAAAAAAAATCTGCCTCTGCCTCCCAGCAATTTGCCTCCTTGCAGCAAACAGCCTGGTCAGCTTCAGCTACAGCCTGATTTAGCACAAGCAGCTGAGATTGGTGGTTGGATCTGTCTGCCTCCCGGAATACCTCCTATCAGCTGCTCCAGGCTGCGGGGATTGCCGTTGTCGTCCCATCGCCACCTCCACACACCCCATTTTTGGCCTCTGCGCATCCAATTTTCGGCTTCTGCACGTCCCAGTTTCAGCCTGTTCCAGGCAGCAGCAATCCCCGCTGCCTGGAATGGGCTGAAAATGGGGCGTGTGAAGGCCGAAAACAGGATGTGTGAAGGCCGAAAATGGGGTGTGTGGCAGCGGCGATAAGTGGCGGCGGCGATAAGCAGCAGCGATGGTGATCCCTACAGCTTGGAACAGCTGATAGGCGGTATTCCGGGAGGCAGATCCAACTGCTAATCAGCTGCTCATGCTAAATCAGGCTGTGCTGAAGCTGACCTTGCTGTTTGCTGCAAGGAGGCAAATTACTGGGCGGCAGAGGCCAAAGGGTGGGGGCTGGTGGGTGGGTGGGGCTTCGGCAACATTTGCTGTATAACACACACACATATTTCCATTCAGTTTAGGGGGGGCAACTTATATACCAAAAAATATGACAATACCTAAAAATTAAAAGAAAATTCAGGAAGACATTTTTTTTTATTTTCCCACACACACAAACAAACAAACAAAGTATAGAAAGGTAGACAAGGGATGCAGTACAAAAGCACCTCAATTTTTGCTTCTGGGCTTAAATTTGGACTTAATTATGAAATAATGGGAAAATGCCATTTTTGGCAAATCAAACAATATATTTCCACTGCAATTTATATGAAATGTTTGCAGATTACCCAAAAATGTATATTGTATACATTTTCATCACTTACATCACTTGGATTTTATAGGCATCATTTCCCCTCAAACAATCCTTTTAATTGATCATTTTATATTTTACTATATTGCAGCCCCACTGAGGCCAGCAGAAGCAACAACAGTAATCAGTTGGATTTCCATCATTGATACCTATGAATAGTAGTAGCAAATAAATAGATTCCCTAAAATCTTTCTCCCATATATAGTCATAATTATGCTTAGGCAACATAAGCCTAAATATGTTTTCAAATTTACCTTTCATGTTTTCATGCCTCTTCTACTTTATTATGTATTTTAAATAATTGTTTTTTATGTTTTTGTGTCTCAGTTTTCATCAGATTTCAGTTTGAACATAATCCCTAAAACAAACAGTGCTATTTGTCCAAATACAGTGTTCTACAATCTTCCCACTTCATTTTCTATTTACTTGATAAATCAAACATATAAATATTGTCAATCCAACACTATAATAGAGTAATATTGGGGTGCTATCTGAACTTTAATATTTTAATAGACAGGTTTTTCAAAAGTATCAGTTCACATTTTTCTCCGTCAGTTAACAAACTCTTCTCTTTTCCTTCCCATTGCTCAAATCAGCAATTCGACAAGAACTGAACAAGTCAAATACAGTGTAGAAAGATTAGGACTAAGATGTTTGGACCACTGGTCTTGCACAAAATCAGCTACATTTTGTGAGCTGCTGGAAGATAATGGAAAAATATTCTTGAAAGAAGGAGAAAACAAGATTCTGAACTTTCAGACAACAATATGGTGATACACTATTTCCTTTTGCTGCTGTTTTCTGACTTTCAACAAGATGGAAAATAGTCTTAAATTGTGGCAATGATTTATGCAGAAAATCATAAGCCTGTTAGGCAGGTGCATTGAAATGTTTCATATCAACATTGAAGCTGCATATTTACAGTGTATTAAGTTTTTAAAAAGGAGAAAAACTTAAGGAGGCTTTTCAGAGAGGTTTTCTTAGTAAAGAATTTAGCAAATGAGATTGACATACAACTGTATCTCAGGTAGTCTTCCTATCACATTAGGTATTTCCTTGATTAAAAACAAAGCATGACTTCAATTCACAGCATAGAGACTGTAAAATCCAATATTGATGAATGAAAGATCCAGAACATCATGGTAAATTGAATATTGAATTCTTAGGATAAGCAAGCCTCTCTGATTAGCCTTCATGAAGTTTTTTAAAGAAAAATGCAAATGCTGCCCAGATTATAAAGATATAGATGCCTTCCTAAAATGATATGCTTTACCAAATCTGAGACTTCTCCTGAATACAAATCAATATGATCAAATGTAAATTGTTAGATTGTTATAGACTTACCATAGGTTTTTGAGCTTTTAAGATTTATGCATGCAGACATTTTTGTAACATAAATAACCACAGAGTTGGCTTTTAATTTAAACCATTCTTGCATGCCACAAATATTAAATAGCCTTTTTACAATAAGGCCTAGTTAATGCCCAGGCAAAACTTGGGGAGGTGTTGGGTTGGGAATTGGGGCAACTTTTTTATTTAAACAATTTGTATTAATTGCTGCACTATTTTTCCTTATATTGCATGCATGTGTAATAATAAGGAAAATGTGATTTATCAGTAAACATGTTAAATAGAACCAGGTACTTAATACTTTTTGTATCATTTCATTTGTATTTCAAACTTAGTAATGTTTCAGTAGCAGTTCTTGAAACACTGCTTTTTGCTTCTTTTTTCAGCTTGATATAAAGTTAAGCATTAAGCGTCAGAATAATACTTAGAATAAATTTTTAAAACAGGCAATGAAAAGTAATAGCATATTTTCACATTGGCTACCTACATTTGTTCATTTAATTAAATTTTGGTATGATCCTAAAATAAATAATTCATGTGTTATTTTTCTACCCTTCTCCATCACTGACCTTAACAAAATTTGTTTTAACTTGAATTTGTAAATGATCACTGTCAGTAAAGTGAGAAGAAACGGGATTGGGGGGGGGGATATTACTCTATTGGTATTTTTTGGGTTGCTCCTATTTTGTCACCATGCATTGAATTTTATTTCACAATTAAATATTGACATGTTGGGGGAAAAGAAAAGAAAAAAATGGAAAAAGTCTTAAGAATTGATGTAGCAATCTAGTTTTAGAGGGAAGAAAAATCACATATCCAGTTTTATCTCCTTCCCCATTTATACATTTGCATTACATTTTTTAAAACTTTTGTGTGTAATCTGTTTTGTGATTTTGAAAAAAATATATGTATTCCTGATTACATCTTAAATTTTCTTGTGGCAATATGGAATACTGATTTTATGATCTATGCTGATTTCAAAATAATGTTTGAGTTTAATTATTTGCTTTCTTAATTTACTCAGTTAACATCCAGATTAGTTCACAAGAAAGCTTTAACTAGCATATCCTCCCTGAGTATTGAACACCAAAGCAAATAAACATCCCGTTTTGGCTGTTTTCAGACAGTCTTGTTTTCCCTCTTTGTATAAAACAAATATGGCTTATAACATGTAATCAGTGGCCATGGGTTTAAATTATTTTTTTCATATTTTTTAATTGAAGGCATTTAAATCTCAAAGCAAATAATTGCTTGAAATTAAGAGGAGGCATTTTCATCTTTCGAAAGTAATGTATGTTTAAGCAGTATAAGCTAAAATGCTTATTCCTGTCAGAAATCATGTTTGATTTTGTTTGTAAAGAAAATTCAAAGATGGGCTCGCAAGAATCTTAAACATGTAAGTGGTCCAAAGGTAAGAACATTAAGTTACTAGATTGTGAATGAAACTGGTTAATGCACTAAACGTTTTGTGCCTTGGTCTAAAATTAATGAGTTCTGTGTAAAGGGAAAAAGAAAAAATGAAACAGAGACCTTGTCTTTCAACATGCATAGTTAACATAATCCTGAACTGAATCATTTCAGGAATCTCAGTTTAGTTAATCTGTTAAATCAGGCTGTATTAGTGACAGTAATGCCATTGCCAGGTAATCCTGTAAGTAAAATTAACTACAGGTTATTAGATTCTTTTAATAATTCTTCTTTGAAAATGTAATGATGGTTCCTGTGCTTTTGTAAGTAGATGCCTTAAGCTGAATATGGTTTAGGGGATCACTTTTAATTCCAGGAAGGCAATGCTTTCCTCAACACTGTGATCTGATCTGTGATAAACCTGTCCTATCATACACAAATGGCTAATAAGTCAATTCAATACAAACTGAATGTACAAATCTTAGTGCTGGTGCTGAAATCTCTTCAGAGTTGTCATGAAAAAAGTTCATTGTTTAAAAGGTTTGCAAGCATCAAGTGTCAATCAAAACTGAAGATGAAACATTAATGAATGTTACAATTTCATGCATTTAACTTTACTTCTTTTTGAGTTTCTCAGTTAATTCTCTGCTATTTTTACCATATTGTGTCATTTTAAAATTTCTTAAATGCTAATGCTGTTTTGTTTGAGCAGAAGAAATAAAATTGCAATATATACGTGCGCTTACTATTATTTGTGAAACTTCATGTTATGGGGGGAAGGACTTACACCTGTTTTCTTTACATTACCCTTATTACCCTTCTGAATCCATAGCATATTAAAAGTACTACCTCAATCAAAAATTTCATAATTCAACAGTGATGCTTAATGTTCATGTTGCTTCTCCACATTGATTTCTTTTCAAATTGTTTGTTTATGCTCTAAATGTATATCTAACTCCACACAATCACTCACAGAGTTTTGCTCAAGACCTTTGCCTTTGTTGAGATCTTCACAGTGAAATTCCTGGTTGTAATTCAATAATTTCCATCCTTTTTTCCCCCTTCCGGCATTTTGCTTTGTCAAGTTATTGTACAGTTAAAATTGTTCTGGAAACAGGTTTCTAATAAAATTGTTTATCACATTAGATAATTCCATGTATATGATTTGACAAGCTAGATCCTTATAAAAAGTGGCTGTTGTAAAAGGCCCTGTGTGTTTAAAACATTTTTTTAATTAAAAACACAAGAACCACATTAATAACAGAATTTAAAATTTCATTAATAAAATTTTATTATCATAGTGTCATATAGAGAGTATGACCAAATTTCAGCAGAATAATGTGATGAAATGAGTAGGTTCTAAAATGCTACATTGAAGAACACACAGAGAGATAATTTGTAGATTATTGTCTGGGGATGGGTATTAGGTTGAATAATTGCTAAAATACTAAAAATGTATTGTATTTACAAAAGCAGAGGTTTATTTTTTCATTATTTTAATGAAAAGTAGTATAAAAACATTTTTAAAAAAATTTAGATGCCTACTTGTGAATTGGAGGTAGAAGGGAAGGTTTCTTATATTCAGAAGTAAGCAAGTAGCTGCACTAGAGGAAGGAAAATGGGAAAGTTATTGTAGTATCATCTAATCCTCTTTAGACCACTGGTTCAGCAATGTTTTGTAAGCTATCAGAAAAGTGAATGTTTACAGAAATAACCTCTATTGTCTGAGGTCGGTCATATAAATGGGGACCAGGAAAATCAGGATCTTCAGTTGTTGTAGAGCCTCTATGCACGCAGAGAGTTTTTATGGCAAATAGTTTGGGGAGCAATGAGAATAAAGGAGGTCTGGAACCCCTGAATATTCTCATAAGAGGCTAGAACTTTTTCCATGTTTAAAATTTTCCTCTTCAATCATGTTTGGCTGTTACAATCTTGTATGATGTTGGTATTTCAGATGATTTTTTAAAAATGGAAATGTTAAATTATTGCCTATTATCTATTACTGTTTGCAGCATTCCAATGAAAGCATTTTTCCTCCACATAACCAAGTTTTTAATTTCTCTGAATACAATGTTTAAACATCATACATTTTTAAAACTCTTATTTTAAAATTTATTTAACTTGTTATAACAATAAATACTATAGTCTTTCAGCAGTTTAATTTTTTTTAAAAAAACTCAGAACATTAGGGTTCTTTGGTGCACTGATGATGTTTCCTAGTTTGGGTAATGAAATGTCTGCAACAAAACAACCAAGCTCAGAGAGCATCAAGGACCCCTCATTTCAACCTTGAGCTACAAATTGTCTCCTTTATTGGAATGAAGAAATAAAAAATCAGATGGCCCCAGTACCATAGGACAAGTTTTGAAGTGGTTCAGAGAGAGCACTTGGTACAATTGTGTTAGCAGCCTTACTAAAGTTCCTCTTCCAGGTATGTAGATTTTTTTAAGGGAAAATAACTGTCTCCAATAGTTTTGATAATCTTAGTTGACAAGGTAAAAATGCCAGACCTCGTATCAGATTTTTCTGTATACTTAAGACATTTTCTAACAAATCTTTTTTTCAGGAGGAGGAGTTCATCTTATATCCAAGGTTGTCTTCCTTTTGTTTAAATAAAGTTGTTTCATTTCAATAAGTTTCTTAACTGACCTCACAGAAAGCAGTCTTCTGATGACTGTATATACATATTTCTGCTGATTGCTGTGGGCATTTCTTTATCTCTGGCAATTTCAAACACACACTTAAAGAATTGACTATATTAATATAAGTATCACTTTATATTTATTTGCTCAGATTTAAAGTTTGCTAAGATTTAAAGTTTGAATGAGAGCAATTTTTGTTAAAATTTGTCTTGGGATTTAGATGACTATATATAAATCTAAAACCCATTATTTCTCTCTAATTTTGTTTGTTCAAGGGGAAAATACTACTAAATGTTGAAGTGATAAAATTGTTAAGAAAAAATCTGTAATATGTGCTATTTCACCAAGAAATCAGCCTTCACAAGGCTGCCTTTTTATTAGCTGTTCTGCATATGAACACAACTGATTCATTTGGCAGGAATATTTCCGTAATTTCTCATTTTCCATGCCATATTTCTCTCCCACAACTGACCTCTCTTCTTTGGGACTTTTACTTTGCACCTAAGGACCTAACTTGACAATATCTTTTTGGTAGTGTGAACCTATGACATTATTTTCATCTGATCCTCAAGCCATGAGTGAGTTGAATTTAAATCAATTTTAACTGTGTGTAGAAGTCTCCTTATTCTGACACGATCCAAGGCTCACCCAAGCACCTGGAAGGAATCAACAGCAATATCTGAAAGCAGACATAGAGTAGGAGAGGGGTCAAACAATCAATGCCAGTATGGGTTTTGGCCAATTCAAAATGGATGGACATTGCTTCAAATCAGCAGATAGCGGAACCACCTAAAGCTGTCCTATCTTTCTTTGGAAGATTATACCAACTGGTGCAGTGAACTAAGTAATGGCCTTAGCTGTTCCTTTAAAATAAAAGTTGATGTGACTTAGGCACATGTCTATATGTCTAGTAACATTTAAAATGTTTGTTAAATACATCTTAAACAATAGCCTGGCTGTTAAATTGATTAGAAACAGTGCCATCAGAATTTTATTCCAAGTATGGAATGCTCTTCTAGAAGTACAGTATATTTATTACATGATCATTTTTCTCCATAAAATACATTATGCTCATATAATGTGCCATGACATCCCATAGAAAAACACTTCATTACACTGGAAGGTGAGCCTTCAAATACTACGAATAAATTGAGACAATTATCTATTTTAATAGCTATTTTAAAAAATTAAATGAATTTTAAAATATGGCAGACAAGGGACTGCACTTTCAGCAATCAAGAGACGTTGGTTGCAGAAGACAAGGGATTTGTCTTTCTGGAGATCCTTATAAGCACTGTACTAACGGACCTAACGTATAAGATTAACTAAAACACATTGGAAATTCCATTTTTTGAAAATCCTGTTACTTCCAAATTTCTAGACTGCAGTGCAGTTTCCAAGCTTAATTTGACAGAAATGGAATGATGGCATATAAAGCAAAACATGAAATGAAAAGAAGAGGTAAGAAGACAGGTGTATGAGAAATCCAGTAAGCAAATGTATCCAGAGTGTAAGGACCTAAGAAAGTATGCTTTTTTGGGGAAACCTTTGTTTTAATTGCAGATTTAATCATAATGTTATAGTATGTTATGCTATCACATTCTGTAAGTTTTTGAAAACTAAATTATTTTGGGAAATCTATAGATGATAAGTTATTATTGTTATATTTGCTTTCACTGCATGATTTTTAGTTTTATATTATGGTTTTTTATTCTGTATTTACTATGCTTACTACCATATAGCTGGTCTTAATTGCTGAGAGTATAAATAACAATATAAAATTAAAAGCAAATTTTAAAATACACCAGTTTATTACTTCATTAAAAAGGATGGCAAAATAGAATGTGTTTTTGTAACAAAAATAGTGGAACAAAGGTCTAAAATTAATTTCATGGTCTAGTGTTATGCTAGAAAAATATTTTAACTAAGTATCTATTTCAATCATTAGTGAAATTTCTTAGTAGAAACTTTCATCTTTAAAGGCAGAACTGAAAGAAATTTTGAATTGTTAATAAATTCTTGACATCAGGGAGAGGAAAACATAGTGTCAGCAATCTGGGATTTGCTTTATTTATATTAATTAATTATTAATTTAAAATATTTAGCAGCAGTCTTTACTTCAATGAGCTTTTTCCAGTACTTAGATTTAACTTGTCATTTGGCGCTCAAAAGAAATTGTTCAATCAAACTTGTCTATTGTGAATAAAATTTACTAGATAACCTCTCCCTGCCAGTTCCAGGTCAGATAAAATGGGCACCCTCTAGATCCCATCCCTTAAATGTTACCATCTGATGGGACCTAGGAAGTGCACCATTTCTGTGACAGCCTTCCAACAAGCCTCCATTCTCTTAGACTTCTGAAAAATTGCTCTCTTCCCAAGTACTGAAATAGAGGGAGGCCAGGTTTTGAGATGGCTTGTTGAATGGCTGGGTCACTAGGTTTGTGTTTGAATGTTTGTTTTTTTGTTGCCTTTGATTTTTGTTGCTGTTGTGAAGCACATGGAGTTCTGTTTCTTAAGATGGGCAATGCTAAAAATATTTAAAACAAACAAACAAAAGGTGTATTGAGAGAAATTTATTACTAGAATTCATAGATTCCTTGTGTAAACAACATACTAGCTTTGTGCTGTGAAATTCTCTACGAGAATTGGATCTGCCTATATTGCTATTTAGCATTCCTGTATGAACTAGTCAATCCAAATTTAATGTTATGCAATGTCAATTTAACAGCAAGAGCAACAAAGATGATTAGGGGACTGGATGCTAAAGAATGGTTGCTGGAACTGGGTATGTCTAGTTTGATGAAGAGAAGGACTAGGGGTGACATGATAGCAGTATTCCAATATCTCAGGGGCTGCCACAAAGAAGAGGGAGTCAAGCTATTCTCAAAACCATCTGAGGGCAGGACAAGACGCAATGGGTGGGAACTAACTAAGGAGAGAAGCAACCTAGAACTTAGGAGAAAATTCCTGACAGAACAATTAGTCTGGAACAACTTGCTTCCAGAAGTTGTAAATGCTCCAACCCTGGAAGTTTTTAAGAAGAGATTGGATAACCAAACCAATTCCTGCTTAGGCAGGAAACCCCATACAATTTCAGACAAATAACCAAATTGTATGGGGTTTCCTGCCTAAGCAGGGGGTTGTACTAGAAGACCTCCAAGGTCCCTTCCAACTCTGTTATTGTATTTTATTTTTGCTCTCTTTACATTTGTAATAAAAACAAATCTAAATTATAATATCCTGGCTCATTTTGTTTTTTTACATTGCTTAATAACAATATAAATTTTAAATATGTGTATTTTTTATGGGAGCAACTACAGTCCATCAAACTATTTTAAATAAAGCAGGATGTTAACATTAGCAATGGGAAGATGTTTAATAAATTCAATAGTTTTTTATATTAAGTATTTCAAATATTTGATAAAACATACTATATCACTTGATTTTATAAAAAAAAGTTGCAGCTCTTGAAATATATGTGTGTACTTTGAGTGTAATGAAATGATTGTAAAATATCCATGAATTGCTTTGAATATAAATTAAATCCCAGTTATTTCATTAACTGAGATAAAGATTATTTGCCAAAGATAGAACGATAAAAATTACAATCATAAAATGGAAAAGAGGAGGAGAAAGTACAAGTGTAAACAATATTATTTATAAAGCAGAAGTGCCCTATCTACATTAATAAGCTATATGAAAGGAATACTGACTTTCTGTATTTTCTAAACTTAATGTGCATGGCATAAAAATATGCAAGTCAGCATAGTTATCACTGAAATATAAACTGGCTTTTCTATGTCTTTGGTTCTACCATCATGTTCCTGCTTTTTTGCTTTGATGTTTTTCTAGTATGCCTCTTGATACCAAGTTTCCTAATGAAATAGTTGTACTTATATAACAAGTAAAGGTTTTATTATTTTCCCCTCTAGTAAGCCAAATAATATGGCACACAGTAAAAAGGGATCAATGCAAGGATAAATAGGATGTTTTAACTAGTATTGGTGGTTCACATACTGGCTAATTACATGGTTTTGATTCCATGAAAATCCACAATGAATTTCGATAGAAAAAGACTGGATGGATTTATCTAAACTAGATCTGTAAAATCTGGGTACTTGCCAAGACAAATATATGATATATAACAAATTATTTTCTACATGAGGGGTAAAAATGAAGCTGCCAGATTGCAGTTTCAGAAACAAAACAATGTTGTCAAACTACATTAGACTAAATGACCAAACATTATTAAAGGAAATTTCCTGTAAATGATGTGAATTAATGTACACTAGTAATTGCAATAGCTGTATAGCTATTTAGAACTGGTTCTTGAAAATGACCATGAATAGTGATCTTTTGAGCTTATTCAACCTCTATACAGGGAGTGTTCAAGTTACAAAGGCAATTGGGACTAGGATTGTCGTTTCCAAGTGACACAGTTGTAAAGTTCAATGCCATGTGACTGCATCACCTAGCAATGGCAGTTCTGGCACTCCTGGTTGCTGTTGTTAAGCAACCATCTCATGTCAATGACTTCCAACTTCCTGCCATTTTTCCTGCAGCAGGGAATGTTGGAAATCATGAGCATGTGATCATTGCAATACTGCAATGACTAGAACTCCAAGGAATAGTTATAACACCCCATCATTCAGCATTATTGCGAACTAGAACAGTTGCTGAACTAGTGGTCATAACCTACAGAGCCCACCCCCAAATAATACCCATTTGCAGTCCTGGAATACCATTGTCAGATTACCAAATTAGTTTTTCTTTATTTTTTGCCATTAAAGCTTCATTTTAAGACTGTTTTAAGTTCCCCACGTCGTATAGTTTTTCAAATAATTACCTAAGCCCCCATCCATTGTAAAAATCTACCTCAATTAAGATATAGCTCATAGTCTGTTTATGCATTATCTTAAAATGTATGCCATATACTGAAACTTAAGTTTTCTTTAAAAAAAATAATGGTTATTTGAGGATTTGAACAAACTCCGTGAAGAGCATTGAAGACCTTCTTGGAATTTATTTCAACATCATTTAGTTTTACATATATGAAAAAAACCTCAGTGTTTAGTGTCAAAATAGATTCTTTTATTTTGACTCTTGCTAATGCACTAAAAGAATTGGAATAGGGATTCTCAACAGCCAATTCTCTATTCCTGATACAGATAAGCATGGAATTTAATAGCACTGTCTCATTTCCCATAATCCTGGAGTGAAGAAGTCTCAGAGATTACATATACTAAATTGGCTGGCAGGAAGGGAAAACTCCACTTCGCCTTAGGCACCGCTAGATAGAGTTCAGCATGAATGGAATAATCACTTAAAGCTATAAAGATGAACCTGCCACTTTTTGCTAATGGAATCAGAGAAGGTAATGAGATACAAAATTCTGTATCTAAATAATTATAAAATAAGGATTTGAGGTACAAAACAATTTTCTATTAATACTGGAAGATTCTAAGGCACACCATTAGATTACACCTTGAAAACATTGCAGTTACTACTAGATGTCAACCTGCATTTTTCAAACACACATCTTGTCAGATTAACTTTATACCATTTTTAATGTAGAAACTTCCTTAATAGATTGTGGGACTCACTGTGTGTGTTTGTGTGTGCGTGTATATATACACCACATACACATTCTGTCTGGATTTCAACAGAAGAATTCATAGAATATATTGTGATTATAATATGATAGAATGTGGTCTGGATGATGTGAAATAGGTGCATATATTAATAAGGCACCATAAAGTTAAGTTGTGAGTCCTCGATTCTTCAATATTTAATTAATGAGGTGGGAGGAATTCTTATCAGATTTGCAAGTGACATAATAGGTAATATCCCAGAAGAAAAAAATTAAGATTCAGAACAATTTGATGGGCTAGATAAGGGCTGAAAGTAACAATAAAATTTAGTACAGACGAATGCAAATAAGTGTACAGGATTGAAACACCTAGCTTAATAATAATACATGTGGAAAAAAACCAGTAGTTGATTATAACCTGGATATAAGTCAGCAGCTTGATGTTACTGCAAGAAAAAGAAAGTGCAATTTTAAGCTGTATCAACAGAAACTGCACTGGTAGTTTCCAAAACATGGGACAGAATAAATCCACTTTGTTAATTTGGTCAGACCTATTATGGTTACCATGCCCACTTTGAGGTGCAATACTACAAGAAGCAATCAGAGAAATTGTAAGAGATTTAAGGAAGGGCAATGAGGATTATTAGAAAACTAGGAACTTGGGTTGTTGAAAAAAAATTGAAAGACCTGGATATGCTTAGCCTTGAGAAAAGAAGACTGGATGTGCCACCGCTTTTCAAATTCCTGAAAAGAAGACACACAAAAATGATGAAGACTTGTTCTCTATTGTTCCAGAGTACAAGATATATAATATTTGATTTAGCTTATAAATTTCAATCAAATGTTAGTGAGGGAAATCCTAGCATTGGATCCAATTACTGGGACAGACATTGAACTTCTTACATTGAATGAACATAGTCATTTATCCAGAGAGCTTTAATTTGAATTCCTGAACTGAGCAGGGGGTTGGACTCACTGGCTTAAATAGGCCATTTTCCGGAGGAATTTT
Organism: Natrix helvetica; assembly: GCF_964273705.1. Classification (NCBI taxonomy): domain Eukaryota; kingdom Metazoa; phylum Chordata; class Lepidosauria; order Squamata; family Natricidae; genus Natrix; species Natrix helvetica. Next base: position 239,249,518 of record NC_138552.1, read on the forward strand.
GCAGGATTAGCAGGATTGGGTATTGTGATGTCCAATTGGCCTCGAGACAGAGTTAATTTGAAGCCACGCCTCTGGGCTCCTTGCTTCTGGTTCCCAGTTTCAACTCTGTCTGGTGGAAGAAAGACAGGTTGCTTTTGGTTCCTGATTCTTCCAAAAACAATCCAGTGCCATCCTGCAAATTCCTTCTCCCTGCCTTCTTCCCCTTGCCTCCATCTGATACCTGGAAGCCTCCCCTTGGTGTGGCTTGCTCCCGGCCGCTGGTAAGGGATTTAGAAGTTGCTTCTTGGGGCTTTAGAGGCAGGATGCCATTACAGTGGCCATTTTGGGGCCTCAATTACTGCGGGCCACAAGGGCTGGGGCAGAGGCTACTACGAAGCCTCGTTTTTATCCCTGCCTTCCTGGATGGCCATCCTTTTTGCAGCGGCGGCAGCGGCAAGGCCCTGCAGGCCCAGATTGACGGCAGGAGGCCTGGAGCAGTGTGGGACAGCGAAGACCGCGTGGCGTGGCGCGTGGTGCTACCGGCAGATGCATGGCTTGCAAAAGGGGCAGGAAAGGTCTACCAGAGGCTGATTTCGTCATGTGGAGGTCGTGAGTGATTGGGGGAAGCTGTTTTTTGGTCTCTGCTGTTTCTGGTGGGCTGAGCCTGGTGGAGCCCTAACCTTGTGCCATGGCAGATGCAGAGGAGAGGCCGGATTCCCCCCCCCCATTGTCCCCTGGGGAGGAGACCTCCAGTGGGGCCCGAGTGAGGCCCACAGCCTCTGTGAGACTGCGAAAAACTGCAGCAGCTGGAAAATCCTCCAAGGCCTTGCAGAAGGATGAGGAAAGAAGGCACAAGGCCCTGGAAAAGCAGGTGTCTAGGACTGAACAGAGGAGTAGACCTAGTTCTCCCTTGAGGTCTAGATCGCCCATTAGATCCAGGTCTAGGTCTCCTCATAGTGGGGATTCCCCAGTGTATCTCAGGGACATTTCACCTCCCCCCCCCACTCTCCATGGTGGAACAGGGCCCCTATCTAAGGAATCCTTTTCAGTGCAGGGGGGCCAGGGGAGATAGTCCCATCAGGCTATCATTGGCTCCACAGTCTGAAGGCTGTGCACAAGAGGAGGAGGAGGATTCCTTCGTTAGAGACATTGAGCAGCTTCCAGCAAGCATTCAGAGGTTTATCTCCTCTGCTATTTCACATGGAATTTCTGCTGGGTTACAGAAGGGGTCTGTGCGACCCGCAATGGTGGCAAAGGTCCTTGGGGGGGTGCCACTGCTCAGGCCAGGCTGAGGCCTTCCCTTTTGGAGGTGCGCTGGCCTGTTTCTCCTTCTCTGGCTAGCAGGGTTCCATGGCGGGGGATCAGGTTCAGAGAGAGGTAGACATGTCTGATGATGAGGATCCCTCAAAACCTAAGGCACCAGCATTCTCTGGTCTGTTTCCTCTGGATTTGTTCAAGTCACTGTTGCGCAAGGCCAGGGCCACAGCGCAACTGGGTGAGATGGGGGGTGCCAAGGAGGGTGGTCCCAAGAAAAAGCTGGAGGATTGAGTTTACTCAGAGCCTCCTCCAGCGAAGGAAGAAATCCCTGCCCCTAAGTTGTTCCTAGAGGTAGTTAAAAAGCAGTGGGAGAAGCCAGGAACATTTCCCAACCCCAGCAGCAGTGATAGGAGGTTCTTTAACATGGAACCTAGTTTATCTGAGGCATTGTAGGTGCCCACAGTGGACCCTCCAGTGGTGGCATTGGCATCCACGTCAACAGTGGTGTCCAATGATGTGGCTGATTACTTGAAGGCAGAGGACAAGAAGGCGGAGCTGACCCTTCGCAAAACATTCCAGTCTTCCACGTGGGACATCAAGGCAGCTGCCTCTGCGTCGTTCTTCAGCCGCACGGCTATCCTTTGTCTACAAAAGATGCAGGAAAGGATTCCGCCTGAGGAGGTGCGTACTCATCAAGATCTCAACAAGCTGGTTGCTGTTGCACAATTCTCTGCGGATGCCACTCCGCCGAACCACCTTTGGACATTTTCAATCGCCAAGAGTAAAGATAAACGCTCTCTCATGAGGCAGGCGATCCGACACCTCCTAGAGATTAGGGCAGTGGAACCGGTTCCACCGGACCAAGTGGGGTCAGGTTTCTATTCCAACCTCTTTGTCGTTCCGAAGAGTTAGGGGGGATGGAGGGTGATTCTGGATCTTAAACTGCTAAATTTTCATTTAGTCTATAGAAGATTCAATATGGCATCGCTTAAATCCATCTTGGCGGGGATCAGGCGCAATGACTTCATGGCCTCCATCGACCTGATGGAGGCTTACCTCCATATCCCCATCTTCCCTGGCCATCGTAAGTATCTCAGGTTCTCCTATTTAGGTAGCCACTACTAGTATAGGGCCCTACCATTTGGCTTGGCGTAGGCACCTCGGACCTTCACTAAGGTCCTAGCCACAGTGGCGGCTTACCTCCGTGAGCGCTCTGTTAGGGTCCAATGCTATCTCGATGACATCTTCGTCCAAGCAGCATCGTTTGAGCGGGTGAGGGAGGATATTTCATTGGTGGTATCCACACTACAGCAGTTAGGGTTTTCGGTTAACCTAGATAAGAGTTCCCTTGTTCCCGCCACCAGGATTCCTCACCTGGGGACCATCATAGACTCTAAGCTGGAGAAGGTGTTCCTGTCCCACGACCGTAAAGTTAGTTTGTTAGCCTTAGTTAGACAAGTTGGAAGTCAACGTTTTGTTCCTGTAGTTTTCTCCAGCTTGCTGGGGAAATTCATTTCTTGCATAGATGTGGTGCCTTTGGCTCGTCTACACGCGAGGCCGCTCCAGTGGCGTCTCCTGCCGCATCAGAGGTCAAACTCCAGCAATTCCAAGGAAAAGGTTCCAGTGACACCACAGGTGCAGCTGTCATTGAGGTGGTGGCTCTCCCCAGCGCTACACGAGGGCTGTGAGTTCAGGGAGCCAGAGCACTCATCCTGACAATGGATACCAGCTTGTACAGGTGGGGAGCTCTCTTGGAGTCCCGGATGGTGCAGGGGTGTTGGACCTGGTTGGCCTCCAACGCAATATAAATTGGCTGGAGTTGCAAGCGATTCACTTGGCATTGCGGCACTTCAAGGACCATGTTCGGGATCGAGACGTCTTGGTGCTGACCGACGTGGCGGCGAAGGCCCATGTGAACTGACAGGGTGGCACATACTCCAGGGCTCTTTGAACCAAGGCGATGGCACTTGGCGCCTGGGTGGAGAGGCATCTTTGATCGCTCAGGGCAGAGCACATCACAGGAGTGAACAACCATCAAGCCGACTGGCTCAGTCGGGCCACGGTCGACTACGGGGAGTGGAGCTTTTCTCCTAAACTGTTCCAGGACATCTGCTCCAGGTTCAGCCATCCGGAGGTGGACCTGTTTGCCACACCACAGAATGCTCAGGTGGATCTGTTCTTCTCTTGGTTTCCGGCTCGGGGGACGGAGAGAATTGACACGCTTCGGATTCTGTGGCCGGATGGCCTGCTCTACTTCCCTCCCCTTACCCTTCTCCCTGGGGTAGTTAGGAAAGTGATATCAGAGAAGGCGGAGCTCATCTTAGTGGCGCCCTACTGGCCGCGCTGGGCGTGATTTGCGGACCTAATGTGCCTGTCAGTGTCACACCCGTGGAGGATCCTGGGGAGGGATGTGGACCTCAGACAGGGAAACCTAGTACATCCCGAGCCACAGTGGCTGCAGCTAGCCATGTGGAGATTGAGCGAGAGCACCTAAGGGCTGCCCAGCTTTCACAGAGGGTGATCTCCACAATTGAGGCTTCACGCAAGGGTTCCATCACTAGGATTTATGATTCCACCTGGTGGTTCTTTGCGGAATGGTGCCGGGTCTTGGGAGCGAACCCTTGTGAGGCTTCAGTACCGCATCTCTTGGAATTCCTCCAAGATGGATTGGATAGGGGGCTCTCACACGGCACCCTCAGGAGATTTTTGTCCGGACACGTCTCATGATAGGGAGCACCTTTGGCACCGGCTGGATGTCAGGCATGCCTTGCACATTTACCTGAGGCGCATGGAGGGCCTCAGGAAGTCTGAGGTGCTCTTCATTTCCTTTTATCCGTCTTCCCTGGGGAAGAGGGTGTCCTCCTCGGCTATAGGGAGGTGGATCAAGCTGGCCATCGCATTGGCCTATGAGGTTCAGCACCTTCTGGTGCCCCAGGGCATCACAGCACACTCCACAAGTGCGGCTACCACAGCGGCTGGGCCACACAGGCCCCTATCGTGGAGATTTGCAGGGCGGCTATGTGGGCATCCCCGTCTCCCTTTATCAGGCACTACAGGTTAGACTCGTTTGCATCGGCTGATGCGGCGTTTGGTCGTAGGGTGTTACAACAGGTGGTAGCGCATGAGGAGCCCAGGACCAATAGTGCCCCCCTGAGGGATGTTAACTTGGGTATGTCCCAATCCTAGCTAATCCTGCAAAATTCCTCCAGAAAATGACAGTTGGTCTTACCTGAACCGTTGTTTTAGGAGGTTTTGCAGGATTAGCCATGTTCCCGTCCTAGCATTGATCCAGGGGTTGGGGAGTTCCCTTATGTAGGGTGTGTTCCCTTATGACTTGTTTTCAGGTGTTTTGCAGTGGGCTTGACTTGTTGAAAGTGGGAACCAGAAGCAAGGAGCACAGAGGCGTGGCTTCAAATTAACTCTGCCTCAAGGCCAGTTCAAGTAAGACCAACTGTCACTTCACATTATGTGTCCAAAGTATTTAAGTGTTAGTTTCATTGATGCTTTCAGTGAGCAGTCTGGTTTTACTGCCCAAAGCAAGTATTACAGTCCAAGATATTCTTAACAATTGACTGTACTTCTCATGTAAATTTGGATTACAGCAACACAGTTCAATTTTGCTTCAGTTGTTCTGATTTCCACAATTATGTGTTACAATTTGAAGAATCTGCCTTTGACAGTACTGTGTGAGATGTCTATTTTCAAAAGTTTTCCTTTCTGAAAATGATTAAGATAGACCCCTTCAAACGGAACACAAAGATACTTTCAGAATGACTGTATCATGTTTGAGAAATATGAAATTAACTTTTAATGGCTATGATATATTTAAATGCTGGTTTCCAACACACTGCGTGAGTTCAACTGAACCAAAAGATTTTTGCTGGTGATTTTCATTTGTAATAAGTCTCACTGCAATGTTGAACAATTGTCAGACAGCACAGATTATTCCAATTGCCTTTGTATTGTTTTTCCATTGTGGCAATGTCCTGGTGAAAACTTTTACCATGTTCATCACTGACTGTAAACTATTCCTGCCTCCACACTTTGCTGAGAACACAGTTGTAGTTCTCTAGCTAATATTGCTCTCAGTTGGAGGATAACATGCAGTTTGATCTACAATCCACCAGGTGGAGAAATTAATGTTCCACATCACTGCAAGTTTGTTGCTTGCTTGCTTCACTTCAGTTTGTTACTTTATTTTTCCAGCTTCCACATACATATGATTCTTCTGAAATATATTATTATAATAAAATGAATTGAATTTTTAGGGTATTTCTGAGGATACATTATAAAAGCATGTGTGCGGAGTTAGGATGTGGAAAGAGTGATGTGTGGCAGGAAATCTGCTGCACAGGATATGAATACATATTACTCTGATTCTTTTCTGCTTACAGATGTGTAAATAAAACTTGTCTAATATTGCAAAAACATCAGAAATCCTTAATGCTTTTTTTCTTCTTTATGGAAGCTAGCTCTCTTGTTAAGACTTCCCTGAGAGGTGAGGTATATGTATGAATAGAAAGATAAACTTCCCTAAAACAGTAAGTTGGAACTACATCAGTTACGTATTGTAAAAATACAGTCAGTGAGAGGCAAATTTAACATTGCACTAAATTGAAATTAATACATCAAAGACTCAGACTGAAGCTACAGGATTAGCAGTGAAACATTTCAAACCAAAAAAGAAAAGTCAGTTGCCATGACTCAACCTCCATGCATCAAAGGTAATAAATAGTAATTATGTTGGCTGTAATTTACAATGAAATTGAGTTTATTCTAGAGGCCTGAAATACTGAAACAGTGATTCTGTGCTAAACAAAACATTTTTCAAGTAGAATATTTGAATAACATTTCCTGTGTATGATCAAGCTTAGTATTTTTATTGTGATTAACTTGTTATAGAACCATCAGTGCTATGGCATTACGGCAAGAGAATCACTGCTTTGATATGCTTACAATCTAATATTTAACAGGAGAAATAGATAATGCATTTCTTCAACAGGACAAAGCATCCAGAATATGATGGTAATACCTACCCATTAGCAGTTCTGTAATTTGTGATTCTAGGGCTTCAAAAAAAGTGTGCATGGCAAGTGTGAAATTGACATGACCAAAAATTCTGATGTACTTGGCAAATCACATAGAAGAGAGATTTAAAATTCAGTATCACCAATCAAACCCTGAGAACTGTGCTTTGGAACTGGGTAACTGAGAGCTTTCAATGATCTATAGCTTTTTTTAAAAAATACATTCTTCCTTTTAGCCCTGAAAGGGCTGAGATACTATAATATAACACATAAAAATTAACAATCACATGGTGGTTATAGCAAGATCCCAGTGAGTAGGTGTGGGATGATGAAATCAAATAAATTCTAGCTGGAAAGAATATTAAAATAAAACAACTTAAAATCAAAACCCATAACAGGAATATAAGGTAGATTAAAAGCAAGATCGAAAAGCCATCCTGTGGACTTGATGAGAGAGCATCATATTTTGATTGCATGAGTACCTGCTATAGCAGAAAACTGGCACTAGATTCTCAGATATGTTCAGAAGGACAAAAGGAAGTAATGATATCACAGATATCATTTACTGGAAATTCGGTCAAAAAGTTCAGGGGGGAAGGGGATTTCAATTCATTTTGTTTTATGTATTGGATTTCTACTTCTCACAATTTAAAAAATCTCTTAAGAGTTTGGTTATCAAATAATGTAAATGCCAGTGCGATAATAATTTTAATAATAAACAGAAAACATAATTACAGTGTATTTCAAACCATTTTGAAAAATAGAGGAAACAAAACTTTATATAAAATGTGGTAGATCTTACTACTCTTAGTTATCATTGGCATGTCATAGGAAGTTTTTCCCTGATCCATTTCAACCCTTTAGGATAAAGATCAGACTGTACAATTGCAACTAAAAAGACTTCCTTGTGCTACTAAACCCTAAACAAAGAGCTGTGTGGCATATTGCTTCTTCCTAAGAGGTTGCCCAAGAGACCGTCATTTCCTTTTCCTGGGCAATGTGGTTTGCGCAAAGCTGTTTCTGGAGGGCAGAAATGTTCTTCTGATCTAAATGTTGCGTGCCAATTTCCAGTTAAGCCTCAGCTTGCTTACAGCTCATCTGATTCTTAAGTTTTCATTTTGAAATATAGTGGATTTGCCTTATAGTTCTCTTCTCTGTGAATTGAAATGTATAAATGTGAAATTGATAAAACTGGCATAAAGTGTCAATAGAAATTATCACACTGAGATGAAAAATGTCAAAGTGAATTCCAGATGTGGCACAATAACAATTTACAAGCATGCACATTGCACACTTCTTCCTTACCAGAATAATGGCAGTACTAATTTCTATCAGAAGAGTGATAAAAACTGAGAATCCAAACCTGATTTATTTATGGATTTAAGACTTTTTTACGGCACCTTTTCAAAACAAAGGTTTATTAAAAAGAAACAAGAAATTGTTTGTTTTAAAGCCTAAGCATAATGAAGGCTGAGATCAAAAACTAGTCTTAATGAGTTTGGTGTAACAGCTGTCTCTCACATCTGGATTCCAGAGTGCTGTTGAAAGGAACAGAAAAGAGACACAAGCAGTACTCAGAATCTATCTGTTTCTCTTTGACAGAGGTAATATGGAAAATGCAAGCTCGTTGTACTATAAATTTCCATTTTATTAAAGACAAGTTAGGTCCATAGCATAGGAAGGGCTGTTTCAAATAGATCTTTAACTCTTTTCACGTGTGGCTTAAATCTGAGATATGGCAAATAAACAATAACGTAGATACGTTTATTTTGGCAATTAAGGAGAAAGATATCAAGTCTAATTCATTTGTCAAAGTTAGGCTTGTGATTTAAAAAAAAAAGTTTTGCTAATCAGACTTTACTGACAGGAAATTATCTAAACCACAGCTCTGGGTGAGCTGATGAGTTAGTGTGTTGTCAAGAGGAATATTCCTGGTTGAGACAGAAAACAAGCAACAAGAAAGTTGGAGATATTCTATTTCAGGATTTTAGTACAGAATTTACAAGCATATAAATGTACAAGCATATAAAGAAAATTGCTTTCATTTCCAAAATTTAGAAATTGGATTGATCTGCAAATTCTGACAAGATGTTACCCAAGTTTCTCTAGAGATGCAATATATTGAGTAGTACTAATTATTCTAAAAGACTGGACATTTTGATATATAAATAATGTCTGAAATATGGTATCAGCGTTCATATGGTATAATCCTAGGCAATACGTTACGAATATCTGAAAGTTCAGTGAACGTTGGGCTGTATAAAGTTGTCACATTTGCCCAAAATGTTCAAAGTCACATTAAGTTTTCTCAATTCTTATAACAAATAGTCTTAAGGAGAATTTCCCCATTGGTGACTTGCTGCTTCTTCACTGTATCACTGTCCATCTTCTGCAAGACTTGTGGCAAGAAAGAGCCCAGTTGACAACTCGGTGGATTGTGAGAGGAGCTCAGGCAGCTTGTTAAGAGATCTACTATTTGTTTAGTATCACGTCCAGCCATAAATGCTCATAAGGAGCATGAACAATGTCTGGGTACTGTTTTGTAAAGTGCAGGAAGGCAGGCCTCTAGATCTGACTCCTAGTTTCTATTGCAACGCAAGGCAAATTGGCCCTGCAAGACAGGGACTAGTGATTAGAGGGTGCATCTGATAGCAGGCTCCACTGGCCAATAAAAGGTCAGCAAAGGCCAACTGCTGACTGCAATATCAGTGTTTTTTTAAAGTTTGACTTGTGAGTCGTCTAGAACCATTGAGGGGCAGGAGACATAAGTTTAATAAATTATATTATGATTATGACGATGATTGTAAATAAGGTTATCACTAATCATTTGTTTTCCAAGGCTTATGGAAGATGGAAAACACTGTTTTAAAATTGGATAGCTACAGACAAATTTAGACACACACATTGCCACCTAATACAGTAAAGGTGGTTGTGTCATGAAAACGTGTCCTATAAAAACAGCTAACGGGATACCTCTGAGCCACAATTAACTGCGGTAAAATTCACAGAAGCAATATAAGTTGCTAGTGGGGAAATAAATTCTTAAGACTAAGAAATTTATAACATTTTTTAAAAGTTCATTAATTACTTTTTATTGTTTTATTGAACACCTGATACTGTGTATAACACAGTACTTCTCAATCTGAGGAATAAGATGTGTGGACTTCAACCTTCAGAATTCCCCACCCAGCATGTTGATTGGGAAATTCTGGGGGTTGCAGTCCACATATCTTAAAACTGTTGAGACAGAGAAATTGTGTTAGAATTATGGGTTGGAACAATGAATTATATTAATTAAAAACTAATGAATTATATACCTTATAGACTGCTGCCAATTTCATCTGATTACAAAATGCATACACATATAACTGATGCTATAATAAATCAATATAATTATAGGGTGCTACAATTAACTGATGTTAATATAGTGTGTGTATATGTGCATTATAACACATTTCTGGCACAAATCATGTTTGTACAAGTATTTGGTGTGTAGGGTCATTCTTGATGTAGACATAAGTACTGAGATCTGTCTAGCTCCTATTGGCCACTTTCAACTGCTGAAGAACTCTTACTCCTAGCCACTGAAATGGTTGACATGGCTTCAACTGAATTAGACACCTAGTTTCTACAGAGTCGGCAAAAAGGTTAAAATTATTTTTATTGGGATTATATAAACTGCTATAAAGCAGAAACTTGGAATTCTGATTATAGTATATCTCCCTCTCCTTATAATACAGAAAATTAGGGAGATATGTGACTGAGCTGCTTCTGACTATTATGTGGATGTTCAGGGTTTAAACATTTTTCATTCTCTTTTGACTAGGCAATAGGTTCTGCAAATCTCTGTCAAGTTCATCTTCCTTACTCTTACATTAGCCTCCATAATGTGTGATAGGTTTCACAAAAATATGTCTGACCTGAGAGATAGCTAGCACTCCTTGTAGTGCAAACTGTCACTTGGGAAACTTCCCCCCTCCCCACAACACATCTAGCAGCCTTGGTCATATTTAAAAATGGTTCTAATAGTGGACAGCTTGGGTGGCTAAGCACCACTGGTTCAGGGAGAAGGGAGTTCTCCACATTTATTTATTTATTTATTTATTTATTTATTTATTTATTTATTTATTTATTGGATTTGTCAACCGCTCCCTCTCCCCAAGAATAAAAACATTATATACAACAATTACAAAACCCCATAAAAACAAATTAAACACAAGTCTGTACAATAGTGCAAAAATTAATTAGTGATTAAAACCAAATTAAAATACCCCAAAATTTAAAATAACCGGCCAGGAAAGTCAAGGGATTAGATCATGATTGTGATTGGGCCAGGCCAGTTAATTGGAACAGGTGGGTCTTGAGTTTCTTACGGAAGGAGCGGAGATCAGTAATGATTCTAATGTCAGGGGGGAGGTCGTTCCAGAGGGTCGGGCCCATCACAGAGAAGGCCCTACTCCTGGGCGTCACCCGCCGGCATTGTTTGGCGGATGGCACCCGGAGGAGTCCCTCTCTGTGAGAGCGAATTGGTCGTAAGGGATGTATGGGGTAGGATGCGATCCCGCAAATAACTAGGCCCTGAGCCATGGAGCGCTTTAAAGGTGAGAATCAACACCTTGAAACGCACCCGAAAAGCCACAGGTAGCCAGTGCAGCTCGCGCAGGAGAGGTGTTACATGGGAGTACCTGGTACTCCCCATAATTGCCCACGTGGCCGCATTCTGGACCAGCTGCAGCCTTCGGGTGCATCTCAAGGGGAGCCCCATGCATAGGAAGAAGTCCCTCCAGCTTTGGGAATCACTTGTCCTGCAATTAAATGTGTGAATAAGACTGAACACTGAGTGCAGCATACAGTATGCTGGCACAATTTGGTACTGCTTCAGGGAGTAGAGCCAAGCACATCAGGATCTAAAGGAAAGTTTTCCTTTGATAAGAGAAGTTTTTTTCAACATGAAAAGATGGGATATACTTTTAATCAATTCCATACCTGTGTAACCTTCAAAAACATATAGACTCAGACCTGGTTCAGATAGATGAATAAACTGAAAAGAATGGAGGGGAGTTGCAGGAACCATCAGAAAATGCACGCCTTTCTATTTTTCTATAATAATTTATGAAGTCTAAACAGGATTCTTCACCATAGAAATTATTTATTAATACAGTGAATGGATAGAAATACACTTAATGATGACAGAATATTGTATGTACTTACATGTTGATGCATTGTCTTGTCTTTTAATTGCATAATAGTTTGAATTTCCTTGGCTCCATACTTCAACATCAAATGTAGAAATCATTACTTGAATGGTTTCCTTTATCCAGCCCACTCTGCCAATGTATTTTAAGAATTAATGAATGTGATATTGGCTGTATGATGACAAGCAAATCAGGTCGAGTTATTTGAAGAAAGAAATCTGATACAGTCAGAGAAAGAACCAGGCATGACCTTGATTTCTTCTCCTTTCCAAAGCTGTTACCCAAATTTGGGTCTTGGATTTGCCTAGTTCAACATTCAAAAACAGTTTTGATTATGTCACATGATCCTTTTGTTCGAGAAAGAGGGAAAATAGGATCTTAAGTAGATTCTTCTATACAATACAAAGCTTGAAGACCACTTCTTATAAAATGCAATGTTGTTTTCTTATAAAAAGTATATTTCTTGACTGATTTATAATATTTGTCATTCATATCTGAAAATATGGTTTCAAAATGCATGCAGGTCATTCATCCTTGACTTAAGATCACAATTGAGCCCAAAATTTATGCTGTTGTGTGAGATATTTGTTAAGTGAATTTTGCCCCATTTTACGACCTTTCTAGCCACAATTGTTAAATGAATTAGGCTTCCCTGTAGGCTTTGCTTGTCAGGTTGCAAAAGCTGTTCACATGATCCTGAGACACTGCAACCATCATAAATATGAACTAGTTTCCAACCATTCAAATTTTGATCATATGAGCATGGAGATGCCACAATGGTTATGTGAAAAAAGGTCATAAGTCACTTTTTCCCATGCTGTTGTAACTTTGAACAGTCACTAAACAAAGTGTTGTTATGTCGAGGACTAGCTGTACTACATTGGTAATGGAAAACAACATTTACTGTGATGGTGCGGTGGCTAGAATGTAGTACAGCAGTCTAACTCACTGCTCACTGCCAGGAGTTTGATTCTCACTGGCTCAAGGTTGACTCAGCCTTCCATCCTTCTGTAAAAAGAGGACCCAGATTGTTGGGGGCAACTCTGTAAACAGCTTAGAGAGGGCTGCAAAGCACTAGGAAGCGGGATATAAATCTAAGTGCTATTGCTATAGTGCTATTTACACAACTGATCTCGAGACAATTTTACAGTTTGCTTTATGTTTCAATCATTAGTATCTTTCCGAACTCTCTCTCTCTCTCTCTCTCTCTTTCTCTCTCTCACACTCTCTGACTCACTCACTCTCTCTCTCTGTCCATTTCAATTTTATAGAAAATAGAATTATTGCATGTTTTAACTTACTCTTTTTAACTTTCCAAAATGTTAAATGGAGTATCAGATGTTTTTTAAAAAACAAATCTCATTCTTCGATAAGGAGCTGATTTGAAAAACAGGAGACAAATAGCAAAAATGTGCACATAAATTTTGTTTGGGCCATTTCCTCTTTTTAAAGTTAATTTTTTTAAAAAAATAAAATAGACACAGGAAATTGTTGTCTTTCAGAAATTAAGACTAGAGGTCCCATCATCTCTGACTGCTGCTCATGCTGAAATAAAGGTGTTTAGCACAGAAATTGTCTTTGAGGATACTTGGCAGATGCTCCTCAGTTTTATAGGCTTGGTCTATAAAGCAATATAGCAGTAAAGAAAGAAAGCAAATATCTCAAATGGACAATTTCTGTGTTACATGCTGTTCCATCTGTGTTCCTCCTCCAATATAGGCTTGGACTATAAAATGGGCTTTACAAAAGCCTTCTAAAGAAGAAAATAATTTCCCCATGTTCTGAAAACATTCACACTGATAATCTTTAAAATTTTAAAATAGCCTTACATACTCCGTAAGATCTGAAAACGTTAAGTACTGCTTATTGCTGTATGACTTTACAAGTCAGCTCCTTAGTTTTCTTTATTGCGTAATTTTTTCATATTCCTGAAACATAGAATTACATAATCTAAAATATTGCTCTAAACTTTGTATTCTCTCTGTACAAAATACTACTGCTCTTTTGAATAGTAACAGAAAATATATAATGGCACATAGACACAGCAGAGAATCAACTTCCTTGCAAAGAAAAAAATGCAGACCCCCCCCCTCCTTGGCTGTTGCTGGTAAAGTGATTGAAAAGCTCTTTCCTTACCTTGTCACATTTACTATATAGGACATAGTCTATGTGGGGATGGAGATTGAGGGAGGCCCACAGCAATAGTCCTCTTCTCCACATATGGAAGGAACTTGAAAGTATCTGACAGCCTTTTGCAAGATCAATATAGAAGATAAGAACACAAGGTAACATGTATACACAATACACACGAATGTGGGTTATACACACAAGCATAGTGTATATGCTATTCATACACATATGAATGTGTGAACACATGTGCATACACACACAGCAAAAACCACGCTTGCTTTAAATGTCTGTAAAATAACAGGCTACAAGAATAAATTTAAAAAAAATAAAGGAAGGAAATGTAGCTTGAAACAAAAAAATATATTCAAAAGCTTGTGTGCAGCTGTGACAGGAAAACAAACAATAAATGATCTGCTTCAAAGCAAACATTTCCTTTCAGAGCAAAATACTAAAATTGTAGCAAACTGTATTTTACCAGTAATTCAAGAATAACCAGAGGTGAGATATAAAGGTAATCCTCAACTTACAATAATTCATGTAGTGATTGTTTGAAGTTACAAAGCCACTGAAAAAGTGACTTATGACCACTTTTCAAACTTATGACCATTGCAACATCCCCGTGGTCACATGATCTATTTCAACATGTATGGGCATCAAGACATTGCACATATGTACATAAGGACAGAGCTTGCATTACATCATTTCTTTTGTCATTCTGCTGAAACTGATTATTTCTATATTCCATATTCTTATGGATGTTTCCTTAGAATATAAAAGTCAAATTTTCTACTCCCAGAACCTGTGACAGAACTTGAAAGTAGAATATCCAAGATGTTTAAATACACTGTTACATTTCTTTTGCAATAATTTTATTTGCAATAGTGGTGAATATCTGTAGCTCTGGTGTAGCTTGAGGGCTTGTGGTTGGTTTCTGAATATTTTGTTACCAGGCTAGGTAGCATCTCCAGCTAAGTTTAGAGGATAATTTTATGCCAAGCTATTTTTCTTACAAATACATGAAAAATACCTTTGTATCTTGTTAGTCAAGAATGTTTTTGGATGAGTTCAAATATGATTATTTCCATCCCTCCTAAATTCACAAAAATGCAATAACATCTATAAACAAATATTGTCTTTGTGTGCTTTGCTGGTTTAGTTCAAGTTTATTAAGAAATGAAATTCCAGAGATTGCTGAGGTAAAGTCGCTCTAACCAGAAGTTGACCTGCTACACTTTTTATTGAAAACATGTAGAAACTCATGCCAGTGCAGATGCTCCTGAAAACCATAAAATATGTCAGCAAACAGGCTTCCCTTCTAATCTTTCTATTGTCAACCTAGTAATTCTGCAATACATACAAATCATTTGTGGGAGTCATTTAAGTTAAACTTGTTCTTGGGCCAAACTGAAGCACTGGGGCAGCAGTGGAAACCTCCCAACGATTCATTCTGCATTCTCTGGGCATCCTCTGCTGAATGATTGAACATGTGAGATACTATAGACTGGCACAGGGCTCAAACTTGATCTTGCCACAGGCCGGATCGTGAGGTATTGTGACGTTTTTTTCCTTTGCAGAGCCAGGGTGGACGTGGCCTGTATGTGACATATCTGGCCCGTGGGCCGCCAGTTTGACAGGTCTGCATAGAGGATATTAACTCATCCCTGTTGCTAAAAGGTTTAGCTGCTACTCCTGTTGCTTTCTGTACACAGAAGAGTAAGGACACCATATACCCAGCATAGACACTTGCCTAGTCCTGATTTCTGTTTATTTATTAAATATTTCCTAGGCATCTCAAAGACTCTTCAAAACTTACACAAAGTACTTTTAAATAATCATGATAAAAAGGACCATAAAGATGGCAACAGCAAATCAGAAGGCTCTCTGAACCAGCTTGGTCTTCAAGAGCTTTTGAAAGATCAGTTATGACCATTGCAACTATTGCATATTTGTTGATCTAAACTTTGGGCCTGTATTTTTTTTTTCATTAGGTTGCATAGTTTTCAATTGTGCTTCGTACTAAACAGTTTCAGATGGAAGATTCAGATTTTGTTTTGTTTTAAGTTCAAGTTAGTACTGATTGTTGCCTGGACAAGTACTGCAGTTTTCTTGGCAAAGTGTTTTAGAAACTGTTGGTCTCCTATGGCTGAGAGTATGGAAACTGGTCCAAACTCACCCGCTAGCTTTGGGTCAGTCTCCAGGTTTCTAGCCTAATGCCTTAATCACGACACCAAACTGGGTCTCATTCTAACCTATAGCGGCATTTAAATAAAACACACCACCATGTTTCAAAAATCACGATTGGTAAAGTCACAGTGGTTGTGTTCTAATGTGTCCCAATGGCATTTATGCATCCCACAAAGGACTTGCTTTACAATATTTTCTGAATTAATCACGACTGTCTGCCTACCCGCAAAAAACCCTCTTCAATAAATCAGTTTCTGCATTCACACATTCTTTTACTTGGTTTTGGGTTGAATACATCCCGAGAGTAAAAAGCGGAACCTTCACCGTATCTACTCTGTTTGTACTTTGATCCTCCGTGATCCCTGCATGTCCTCGGATCAGCGGCGACCGAAACAAGGGGACTCGCTATTGTTTTTAACGCGCCCGCCCAACCAAGGAGGCGCGAGCGCTCGGACCCCTTCAGCCACGGAGGCTTCCCTTTTTTATTTCCCTCGAGTGAACGATGTCATTGGCTAAACCGGAGGCAGAACTTGGTGCGAAAGTCGGAGGGATGAGAGGGAGGAACGCGCCACCGACTTGCTGCCAATCAGTGGGTACTAAGAGCGATTCAAATGCTTTGCCTTGGCCAATGGCGGCGGTTGGCGCCTCGGCCTTCGCGCCTCCCAGCAGGACAGGAGGGAGGGGTTTGGAACGTCGCCGTGTCCTCCCGCCTGCAACCGCCGCTAAAAGCGGTTAGTTCGCCTCGCGGTTGAGCTCTACGCTCCCTTTTTGTCTCCGAGGACTCCCGCTCTCAGTATCCAACTACCAGGGAGGCTAGTAGCCGCCAGGTGAGGGGGCGCGTACATATTATGCGGGCCGGGACACACCCCTTCAAGCGCCTTTCCCAAGGTGGGAGGGCACCGGGCGGTCGCCGCCTCCTTTGCCTCTTGCGGTTCCCTTCTTTTCCCCTTTCTCCTCCATTTTCTTAGGCCTCGGCGGGCTTCATGTAGTCGTCTTCGGGCTCTTTTCACGTTGAGCGCCGCTCTTTTCGCTTCATCCAGGAGTTTCACTCCCGCTGACGTTAGTTTTCGCTCGAATTGAATCCTGGAAGTTCAAGTGAGCGAGCGTTTTTGAACAAAACCTTAGAATCGTTCCAGTGGGGGCCGGGAGGGGGCGCCGCCGAGCTCGTTGTAAGGAGACGTATTCTCTGTTATGATCACTTCCCTTCAGAGGCGCGAAGAGAGGTGCGGGACTTAGAATGCAATAGTGTGAAGCAATTAGGATAATTCCATCAAAGATTATACCCATTTCGAAATTAATATGCTTGGGGAAGGTTCGCACGTGTCCTTGAAATGTGAATGTGTTTTATTGCGTCGTATGTATTGCAATACCTTCAGATAGTTTTTATTGCTTCAAATGAGCAAATAAAAGACAGCCTTTTACAAGTTCCTATTTCAAACAATCAACCTTAAGATCCTGAAGAGTTTGTCAGAACAGCTTCTGAAAGATAAAAATAGTAGAAGTTTTATTGCAATTTTTAACTTTGATCGGTATTTGTTAATACATTCTAGTACAGTGAATAATATGGAACAAATACATCTGAACGAACACATTGTTCAAAGTGACTTGATTACTATAAAATCAAATAATAAAACATTTTTATAATAAAGCAGGTATCTCCAAAGAGGTGTGAAGTGGCACGAAAATAAACTGAAAAGTAGGTGGAGATAATTTATAATTGGACATCACAACTAGGAAAGTCACTTAGGTTTGTTGAATATGGCATAGATGTAAACATAACTTAGATTTCAGTTGTTCTGCAATGCTCTTAACTAAAATTTGGGCTGAATATAATAAGGATTTGGGCCATTCTGTAAGAAAAGTGTGAAATAATGTATCAAATTATAAGAAAAGTACTTTGTGTCTCTGAATGAATATATCAAATTATAACAAAATAGATACTTTGTGTCACTGAACACAAATATGTTGTAAAACTAAGAAAAAGAGGAAGGACATAAAACCTTATCTTAAGGAAATGATGGCTGTACAGAAGTAAAGATGTAGCTTTAATTAAGGCTAAAATATGAACTGGTGTCATGTAGAATATTATTGGGTGCATATGAAAATAAATGTCCATAGGCTATCAATAGTTGCAGTTTACTTTCCAATGAATGCTGATTTTAAAAATACCAAAAATGATTTTGGGAAAAAATACAATTTCAAATAAATCCATTTGGTGGAGAAAGTGTCAGGTAAAACTGATGGGTGATAACAAGTCAAGAAGATACAAAAAAAGTGAATAGACTATTTAGAGACTCAAGAATAAAACAGAATAGTGACTGATGAAATATCTGCTTAGAAAAAGTTCTGTTTTGAACACACACATGGAAAACATGTATCAATCAAAATGCATGATTGATTTTATAATTAAAGTGAAACACTGAAGAACCATTACAGGATAGTTGAGAATTTACTCTAAAGGAATGGCTAAGTCTTGAGTATTATAGCTAAGTGATGCTTTCTAGATGCTCTTAAATTCATATCAAGTGTAAGAATATATAACATGAACAGAGTACAGATAGTCCTTGAGATACTGACAGAATGAAGCCTGCCCATTATGGTCACATGTCGCAGCAGTCATTAGGTAAAAGGTGTCACCCAATGACACCCCCATCCCTGCTCTTCCCAATGAAATGTTAAATGAATGTGCGGAGCGTGGAGTGCCCTCTGGGTGGGGGAGGCTTTTGGAGGCCTAGTACAGGCCTCGATCTGCAGGTTCTGGGTCTTCCCAAGACATCCCATGCTCCACTTCATGCTCCTTCAATCAATCAATCAGAATAGAACTGGAAGAGACCTTGCAGGTCTTCTAGTCCAACCCCCTGCTCAAGCAGGAGACCCTGTACCTTTTCAGATAGGTGGCTGTCCAATCTTTTTTTAAAAAAAACCTTCAGTGATGAAGCACCTAGAACTCCTGAAGGCAAGCTGTTCCATTGGTTAATTGTCCTCGCTGTTAGGAAGTTTCTCCTTAATTCCAGGTTGCTTCTCTCTTTGATTAGTTTCCATCCATTGTTTCTTGTCTTGCCTTCTGGTGCTTTGGAAAATATATTGACTCCCTCTTCCTTGTGGCAACCCTTCAAATACTGGAAAACTGCTATCATGTCACCTCTAGTCCTTCTTTTCTCTAGACTGGCCATCCCCAAATCCTGCAACTGTTCTTCATATATTTTTGTCCCCAGGCCCTTAAATCATCTTAATTGCTCTTTGCACTTTTTCTAAAGTCTCAACTTTTTTTGTAATGTGATAACAAAAACCAGATGCAGTATTCCAGGTTGGTTTTACTAAGGATTTATAAAATGGTACTAATACTTCATGTGATTTTTATTCTATGCCTCAGTTTATACAACTAAGAGTTGTATTAGCTTTTTTGACTGCTGCCGCACACCTCTGGCTCATGTTAGGTGATCGTTCACTAGGACTCCAAGGTCCCTCTCACAGTTACTCCCAAAGGTGCTTTTTCAAGAGACAACTGGACTTTCTGGTTTTTCTTTCAAAACGTTTTGTCATCCAAGAAGCTTCTCCAGAACTGAAGAAGCTTCTTGGATCAGAAGCGGAACATCTTAAAAGAAAAACCAGAAAGTCCAGTTGCCTCTTGAAAAAGCACCTTTGGGACAACCATGACCTGGATGACTGAGAATCTCCATAGAGATCTCACAGTTACTGTTTTTGAGTCAGGTTTCTCCTCATCTGTATTTGTACCCTGGTTTTTCTTACCTAGGTATAAAACCTTGCTTTTCTCCACATTAAATTCATGTTGTTGGATAGGGCCTATCAAGTCTATCAAGATATTTTTGGATCCTGAGCTTGTCGTCTGAGATGTTGGCAATTCCTGCCAGTTTAGTGTTGTCTGCAAATTTGATGAGTTCCCCTTCTATTCCCTCATCTATGTCATTTATTAAGATATTGAAGAGTACTAGGCCTAAGTATTCTTGTGATACTTCACTGCTTATTTCCCTCCATGTACATGTAGATGGCTTGAGTCCCAACAGGCCTTTTCTCACTCCCACCTGGTCCTCCCAGGCATAGGACTGGTTCCCACTCCACCAGATCAAACATCCTTCTCTCACTTATCTTTTGAAGAGGACCTTTGCAAAATATTTGCGTATATTTTGTAGCTTAAGAATTATTTTAAATGTGGTCTCCCTTTTGAAAAAAAAATCAAATATTTGTAGAGTGCAGATCTCAAGCTGGTCAGTTAAAATGTGATTCTGACAGATGACATGTTTGTATGGCAAACTGATTGTGACAATAAATTTGTTCTCTCTTCAAGATCCCATTGCATCCCAAAGCTGAACTAAAGACACTAGGACTAAGAGGCCTTTCACTTATTACTAATACTACTACATAAAGCACATGGTGAAGAAAGCAGGTTCCTGCATATACTCTTTGCACTAAGAAAAACTGACTTACATGGAGCATAATAAAAAGGTCTTTTAAAAATCACTCCCATCAAGCCGAGGAGTCATGAATATTTTTTCCAGTACATTCTGAAAATAAGTCATTTGCAAAGCTATTATGGGATAAGATTCTGCCCATTGAAACTAGATAGCTCTACGTTATTAAAATACAAAAATTCTTGGCGATATGAAATTCTATCCATTTCACTATAACTAGTTATTGAACAAAGTTTTGCAATTTTATTTCATACATATGGAACTGATAATTCCGTAATAAATGTACATATGCTGTCTCTAACCTGAGTTACGGAATAACATGTAGTTATATTAAATTAATTTGAAGACCTGCATACATAGCTCAATGGAATACTACCTGTGTATTATTTCTGCAAAGTCTAATCTATGTGGACATATGTGCTTTATTTTGGGAATGTTATGGTATTTTCCTCTCAGTAACTTGAAGGGCAAAGCATTTAGTGTGATTAGGGAGGCTATTTAATACCTGTCATTAAGTCATATTTGTCAGGCAGGGAGAATAGTGATCTTTTATTAATTATCTAAGGGGGGCATGCTCATATGAAATATAATATAATTATAAATATCTGCTTTTACAGATGCTAGAGCTATTTTAGAATTTTTGTCACTCCCATATATATAAATCTAAACCATATAGCAACTGGGTAATTATTTCAGCTTAAAAAATCTTTAAAGTAAATTTGAGATTGCAGTCTAATTTGAGGTTAATTATAGAATTTGTGTTTATTTTTATTCCTTCAGATAGATGCATATATTTCTCTCTTCAAATCAGTTTTTGATTTTTGACTGCCTGGCCTAAACCCTGCAGTTTTTTGGCAAGATTTTTTGGAAGTGGTTTTCCATTACCACCTTTCTAGGGCTGAGAGAAAGTGATTGTCCCAGGGTCACTGAGCTGGTTTCGGGCCTAAGACAGAACTGGAACTCATAACCCTCTGGTTTTTAGCATGATGCCTTAACCACTACACCAAACTGACTTTTTCCTGTGTGTTATTGGTAATTATAATGCGTGTTCATTTGAATGGTACACTAAGTATTAACCGTGCCTGGAAAAATCAATTTAAGATATTAAAAATATTTCACTAGGGAGGTCTACCATTTCTTTCAATCCAAAGTTTAGTGCTTGATCTTGAAACACACTGACTCTACATCATAGTGGCAGTAATGTAAATTATTAGTTTATTACAACATATAGTTCACATCAGAGTTCCCCAACCTTTCTTGATTGGAGGCTTGGGGAAGGGGGGGAATGGTTTTGAACAAGGGGCAGGCATGCACGCGCACATAGAGCTTCATTTACACATGCTCCCCACCGCTGTTGTACCTTGGTTTTGAATGGTCTGTAGCCTAAGGGTTGGGGTGGGACTCCTGGGGTAGATCGTTTGATCTGATGAATTTTTTGTTCTAAATTATGATATGTTGCTGTTTTATTGTACTACATTGCTATATCTTAGTCTTTATAGTTTTAATATCAATATTTAGTAATTTTTCTTAAATGATGTTTACAGAATTTTGTTAGTAGTCTCTATACCTTTGCTATTACTTTGTTAATTACCTTACATTTTTATTCCCAGGATGATTGTAATCTTAGTCAACAACTGAAACAAAGATTGATGGTGATGAGTTTAGTGTATGTTTTGAATTGCTATGATTTTGGAATAAAACGTAATGTAATCAAATGGAGTCTGTAATTTCTGTTTCAGGTTATTATATAAATCAGCGTGTGCACATTGTGTTTAATTTCATAATTTCAAATGTTTACTTGAAGTAGGAACAATGGAATCCACATCCAATCCTTTAATTGCTCTACACCTTACTAGCTAATCTGACCATTATCTATACATCTGTTTTGTTCCCCTCATTCAACCGGAGGGAATACTGATTTGCTTGCTTGATTTTTATGTGTTACTGTTCAGAATGTAACTTTATTTTCCCAATCTACCAAACAGAAGTTAAGATAGAACTTGAATGTCCACAGTTTTTAAAACAGAAATTTAATTCCTTTGGGAGAGGGTGCGGCTAAGAAATAAATATATTATTAATTTATTACTCCATGCACACATATACTTTTTTTCTTTTTAGAATTGGTTGAAAAATGCCCAGGAGAAAGTTTGCAGATGAAGAAGTGGTAATGGGTCGATGGCCTGGAAGTGTGTTATACTATGAAGTAAAAGTAATCAGTTATAATGAACATACACATCTTTATACAGTTAAATATGAAGATGGAACTGAACTTAATCTGAAAGAAAATGATATGAGGGTAAGCAACCTTCGGAATCAGTAAATATATAAAGTTTGGTTAGCTTTCTTTTGAAGCTTTTATCAATGATAAACAATTTTGCATACATTTCCCAAAATTAAGTTTATTTGTTTATTATCTTTCCCTGTTTTATGACAATGTCCCCAAAGCAGCTTACAAACTATAAAAAACAATAAATATTGACAAATTTCTAGAATCAGTCCAACAAAGCAGTTGGTACTTATGGCCCTATGGGCAGGGAAAAAAGAGACGTAGTGAGCAAGCTTCTGTGATTGTTGCCTGCTGTCTGCCTTCTGTCCAAGTTTAAACTCATCAGAATTTCTCCTACTAATACTAACCATGCATACATTCTTCTGGGAAGCATTATTTCTTTAAAGTATCATGATGTTAAAAGTGTTTCTTTTTTGTGAAGCAAAGTGTGGGCAAGTTCTGATTCTATAGATCCATGATGGCAAACCTATGGCACGCATGCCACAGGTAGCTGGTGGAGCCATTTTTCAGGGCACGCAAAGTGCTATCCTGTCAGGTGGCCAGCTGACTTTGGCCTTGTTTTGAGGCTGTTTTTCACCCTCCAGAGGCTTCTCTGAAGCCTCCAAAGCGGACTTCCGGTTTGCTCATAGGACCATTTTTTTCCCTCCGGAGCCTTCAGGAGGCTTCCCTGAAGGCTCCGGACGGTGAAAATGGCCCTACAGACAAACCGGAAGTGACTTCCGGTTTGTCCGTAGGTCCATTTTTCACCCTACGGAAGTCAAAAATAGGCCCTACGGACAAAGGGGAAGTCACCATTCCCAAACTTCCAGGTTTCCTGTAGGTCTGTTTTTTGCCCTCTGGAGGCTTTAGGGAATCTCCTGAGGCTCTGGGGGGGCATCTGGGCGGAATGGAGAGGCTGTTTTGGCTTCCCCAGGTTCCTAGAAAGCCTCTGGAGCCGGGGGAAGGCCAAAAAACCGTGGCAAAAGCGTGGGGTGTCACTGATAGTGTGCATACACGTGCACTGAGGGGGGTGCATAGCATTAAGGGTGTGGCACGCTGGCGCACGCCACCCCTGTGCTCCTCCCGCTTTTGGCATGGTATTGATATCAGTTTGTTCAAAGTTATATATGATGGGAGTTAATCTCTGTATCTGAAAGTTTACAAATGTTCAGTTGCTCTAACTATGTAAATTTGGGACACATCATTTTGGCATTAGTTCAGTTGCTTTCCAGAGGCATTTTGAAATCTGCAGAAGTCCAGTAATTGTTACTAAATATAGGTTTTCTGACTTTGCATTTGATTCTTGCAAAGTTTTGAAGCACCTTTCCCCCAAAAATGGACTAGACTCTGAATGTATACTTATTAGTGTCACAAGACTGATAAACTAAAGAATTTCACTTAGGAAAAATCCTTATGGCTATTTTTGCTTTTGAATCTATTTAGCAACTCCAAGGAAATTAAATGTAATGTTCTAATCAGTTCTATTTTTTTTTATAATTTTTTTAGCTGTTTAGTATAGCAAAACCTAGATTAAATATCTAGGAGAAAAGGGTGTCTTTTTAAGTTAAATGTCAACAAATGGAATGTTTGATTTAAAAAACATGTTTTGCATATGAGGAAAAAATTTGATCTGGCAGCTGATGAAGTTGATGCACCAAAGACATGTCAGAGCTAAGGAGTCAAATGAAAGTAGAATTTCTAAGTCTGGGAGCTTCAGAGCTAGAACAGTCACCCAACCTAATAGATTAGGTCAATCAGAGGATCTCCTGGAGACTAAATAAACCAACTGACTAGGGCTACGTGGTACCAAATGTAACAGCTATCCAGATCTGATAGGTCTAAAAAATCAAAAATCTTCAATTGGGGTTCATTAAATGAAGAGATTACTGTACATTCATGTATACCAGTTCTTTGTTAAATATTGGAATCACATAGTGAAGTATGAAAATATAAAACTTTGTTTAAGCAATGTAAATAAAATTTGAACTTATGGAATATATTCATACTGATACATATAAACATTCACAATTACATTGAATTGTACTTGCATTCTACACTGAATAGCCCATCTAAAGATAAGCCAACTCTCAATTTTTAAAACAAAGTACTATGAAAAATGCTCCTTCAGTAGATGAACTGACCTTGAAAAAAATTGTTTTCACAATTGGATTATTCATCAATTATTATCATTCATTTTCCTATCTCTTCTTTTCTAATTGCCATATATTGTTTATTCATTCATTTTCAAACAAACATAAAATAATGTATAATAAAAATGAACAATTTTCTGTATACACACACACACACACACACACGAGAAATGTTGCATAATAACATGCATGACAAGAACAGAACGATCTCTACAATTATAACCTGGATTCACCTGATCTTGTAAATCTTTTTTAAAATAATAAACCCCCTAATCTTTCAGTGTTTCCCTAAACTTCCTGATAATTTTTTTTCAAAGAGAAAGATAATGTGATATTTTCTAATTAACCAAATATCTAATTTTCTCAGAACTGCTAAATCACCCATTTTCTGAAATCCAGTCTTTAGAATTATAGTATTTTTTCATCTCAGAAGGACTATTCTTTTTAGTATTATTAGAGCATGGAAAACTCATTTTTTTAAACTATAATTACATTTTAAGTAATCTTTATATAATTCAGCAGAATACTCATATATTTAGAAGCCAGATATTTTTCAATAATTTTCTCAATGTACAATTTAATAATATTCAAAAAATGGCATTGGAAGGACTGCTCAATTTGACCAAAATATTGTTTTGGAATAAAGATTGTTTATATATCAAACTTTGTAACCACCCATCTCCCTCATAGATAGCTATTGCTCCTGAAATATACATAATCCTAGACGTTATATTCATTTAAATTATATTTATTATGCCCCAGCAAGTCAAAGGTATCTTAAAGGCACCTGGGTAATTTTGGGCCAGTCATGCTCTCTCAGCTCAACCCAATTCACAGAGTTATTGCTGGGAAAATAGGAGGAGGAAGGAGTTCACCGACTGAAGTATTCATAAAAAATGAAAAGGTGAAGTAAAAGTATATGTAAAATTACAGTACAGTAGATATATTAATTTGGATAAATTTTAAAATATTTTAGGAACATAAATCCCTAAATCAGTGATAGCTAACCTTTTTTGGCTCCTGTGCCAAAAGCGGGGGGTGCGCAGAGGGGTCGTGTGCAGGCGTGCCATACCCATAATGCTATGCACGCAACCCTGTGCGCATGTGCACGTTCAACACCCCACCCCCACTTTTGGCGTGTTTTTTTCGCCCTCCCCAGGCTCTAGAGGCTTTCTAGGAGCCTGGGAAAATAGCCCCTCCCCCCACTGCTCTCCAGAGGCTTCAGGAGCTTCCCTGAAGGCTCTGGAGAGCGAAAAATGGCCCTGCGACCAAACCGGAAGTCTGTTCCTGAATTTCCAGTTTGTCTGTAGGGCCGGGTTTTCACATTCTGGAGGCTTCAAGGAAGCCTCTGGAGGGCAAAAAAACGGCCTCAAAAGAAGGCTGAAGTCAGCTGGCCAGCACGCACGTGCACGCTGAAGCTGATAGGGCAACGGCATGCCATAGGTTCACCATCAGGACCCTAAATGTTGAATAAAATTAGTAAAACTCACAAATCCTATGTATGTACTATTATTTGGTACGACATTTGACCCTAAAGGAAATAAATTAGATTAACCCCAAATAATTTATTATCCAGACTAAAAATTATATGACCAAATTTCATTCATTAGTAATTGTAATGAGGAAGTACAATTCCTAAGAATAACAAACGTATCAAATGGCAAAAAAAAAATTGTTGTATTTTAAGAATCAACCTTTACTTCATCTGTATCGGAGGATGATTTAAATTGTTTCTCTAATCGTTTCAAGACTAAATGACAGGAAGCAATGAGCATCTCTGGCAAGTACCATGTTGCCTTTAGATACTGAACAGTCTTTAATACAGTTCATATTAAGTTTTGAAGGTTATGATTAGGTATGGATTTCCTACATACTTTTATAGATGTATATCAATATATTCACATATTGCCACAGTTATTGGAAATCATGTTTTCTGAATCAGTTGTTGCATTTTCCTATCAGTTTATTATATTTTCCTGTGCACCGCTTGGAGAGTCCAAGCAATGGGTTAATTCACTCTGGTTGCCCTGGATACTGAGGAACTTTTTTTCTCCCTTTAACCACACCTCCTCGTGTGATTACTGCCAGAATAATTTTCCTCACTGCCCAGATCGGATGTATTTTTGAGTTCAGGCTATTAATCCTTGGCTTGGACTCTCCTAAAAATTTGGAAAACCTTTTCCTCTTCAAAACGAACTTTTCTCCCTGCCTTTTATTCTTCTACAATCAACATCAGCTATCTAGGAGGCCAGGAGGTAAGCGTGTGTGGGGGAGGTTGTTTCTCCACAGCCTCGCACTTTTGCAGGCTTGGAAACTTGCCGCTTGCTCCCAGAGCGCGGCAACAGCGGCGAAGGGGTTTTTTTCTTTGTTTTTTGGTCGGTTCCCTCCCCGGTTGTTATTTTCCGGCCTAGTTTTTTCGTTTTTTTGACTCCCCTGCGTTTTTTTCCACCCCTCAGCCACCGCGGAGCTACGAGCGGCCCGGATTGATCCTGGCTGCCGCTCTCCTCTCCGCCCAGCTCCTCGCTGTTGCGGCGGCCATTTTTAGGCGCGAAAAGTTCGCGCCTTTAATTTTAGGCCTCTGCCGCTCAGCCACGCTCCTGCAGGAGGCCGCTTGGTGGCTACAGGGCCTCGCCGGGCCCGCCCAACGGACCCTCGGCCACCACCCACTGGACATCAGCGGCGCTGGTAATTTGGCCACCACGTGTCCTTTGCACCGGCACAGGGAAGGATTTTCTTTATCCTTAAGATCTGGCCAGGCCTTCGCCTTTTTTTAAGCTCTAGTCTCCTGGCCTACTGACTTCCCTGCCTCTCCTGCAAGGGTTACTGCAGCCTGAGCTGCAGGCCCACCTCATAGCTCAGCCTCCTGGGTGTCCTCCTCCCATTTGGCTACTGGTGTTAGGCTGAAATGGATTTATTAATTTTTCCTATACCTGTATTATTAATCATAATTGTCTTTTTTCTTTATGCCTTTCAGTGTAGCCAGTCGAATTCCGCTGCAGCCCACCCGTTTGCCTGTGTTTTCTGCATCATCCTT
This sequence comes from Natrix helvetica, assembly GCF_964273705.1. NCBI lineage: Eukaryota > Metazoa > Chordata > Lepidosauria > Squamata > Natricidae > Natrix > Natrix helvetica. The sequence goes on from NC_138552.1 coordinate 239,277,170, forward strand.
GTGCGGTCATTGGCATGGAGCTCCCTCCATCAGGTTCCGTTGAGGCTAGATCCGGCCCCTCTCAGGCCCCTAGCAAGGATCCCCCTTACAGTAGGGGTGGGAGTGTGGGCAAGGGTATCTCAGGGGACACCCATAGGCACCCTGTCAAGGCCCCGACTGCAGCCGAAACCAAGGACGCTGAGAGACGCCAGCGGGCCCTTGATAAACAATTTGAGAAGGCCCGGCGCCAGGCTGGGACAGGGTCCCCCCCAGAGGTGGCCCCCGTTCCCCCATCCAGAAGTGATATCTTGGCATTGCTGAATGAGGAGGTAGAGTCTCAGGATCTGTCCCCGGACAGATCACTGGCGGAGCCAACTTCTCCTGCCCCGTCCTGGTCATATGAGCAGGACCCAGTCCCAGAGGGTCACACCAGGGCTCCCCCGGCTGGGGGTTCTCCCTACCATCTCCAAGACCCCAGGGACCCGGGATCAGATTCTGATCAGGAGCCCGAGCTGTCACCGCGCGTGCAGGCATTGGTCGATCGTGCTATCGCCAGAGGCATTGCTGAGGGCCTCCAAAAGCGCTCCCCTCCCCCTTCGGGGCCAGGGACCACTTCCCGGGGCCCGGCGGCCCCTCCTCCAGCCAAGCGTGCCCGCCATCCGTCCCTTGAGTCATCCGTGGTCAGCGAAACCTCCGCCATCGAGGACGCTGACCAGGACGGCCTGGAGCTATCTGAAGACGAGGGCCTCCCCCCGGACGCTCCTGCCTTTTCCGGACTTTTCAAACCCACTCTCTTTAAGTCCATTCTCCGTAAGGCCAAACTAGCTACCAGGGTAGGGATTAAACCTAAGCCGGTCCAACCTTCGGCCGATGCTGTTCCCGAAAATCCCAATGCGGCCATGTTCGACGCCCCGGCCCCCCAACAGGAGCTGGTCCCGGTTCCGGGTTTAATCCTGGACGTAATCCAACGCCAGTGGGCCCAACCAGCCACCTTGTCTTCCCCCAGCGGGGCAGACAAGAAACTTTACTCTATGGACCCCACCTTGGAAGACCTTTTGGTTCTCCCAGCCGTGGAACCACCTATCACTGCCCTGACCTCCAACTCTTCCCTCCCAGCAGAACTGCTGGATGGGCTCAAGGCGGAGGATAAGAAGGCGGAGAGGGTGTGCCATAAGGCCCACCTGGCGGCTGCCTGGGCCATCAAAGCCTCCTCTTCCGCCTCCTTTTTTAACAGGGCCTCCGTTATATGGCTAAGGGAACTGTTGACCAAACTCCCGGCAGGAGACTTGCGCCTCCGCCAGGATATTTCAAAAATTATTGCGGCCTCCCAATATGCGGCGGACGCATCCCTTAACACCTCTAAATTTGCTTCTAGAGCCTTGGTGGCCAACGTCACCTCACGCCGCCTGATCTGGCTCCGCCACTGGCAGGCGGACCAGAAGCATAAGTGGAAGCTGGCCTCAGCCCCCTTTAAGGGCGCCAAATTATTTGGGGAGGCGCTTGAGCCTCTCCTCATTGAATCCAAAGATAAAAGGAAGATTTTGCCTTTCACCACGAAAAAGCAGGACCGCAAGTCCGCTCCATACCCCAGGAGGCAGCCCTTTTGTGCCCCTGAACCCTCTACCTCTACTTCCTTCTCCCCGCCCTACCGACCGGCCGGTCAGTCAGGGGACAGGTTCCAGGACAGGTCCTCCTTTAAGGACAGAGGTAGACAACAATTCGGTTTCCGTAAATCCAACCGCGGAGGTGCCTCTAACAGGCCCTTCCGCAAATCTAAGTGACTGCCCGGGCCCGTCACCCATAGGGGGGCGCCTCCAGCTATTCGCCCACCATTGGGTCCAGACCACGGAGGACGCCTGGGTCCTCCAGATCGTGAGGGAGGGCCTATCCCTAGAATTCCTATCCCCCCCTCCCCGGAACTTCATCCGGTGTCCCACTCCTTCCTGTCCTCTGAAGAGGGAGCTTATGAACCAGGAGATTCGCCATCTCCTGGAGATAGACGCGATAGAGCAGGTCCCCCCCGACCAGGAAAGGAAGGGGTTCTACTCCATCCTCTTCCTGGTACCAAAGAACTCGGGGGGCTGGAGGGCCATCTTGGACCTGAAGAACCTCAACAGGCACATTGCCTACCGGAGGTTCAAGATGCAGTCCCTCCAGTCCATCCTGTCGGGGATCCGTCAGGGAGACCTCCTTACCTCTATCGACCTCAAGGAGGCTTACCTACACATCCCCATCCGTCCCCAGCACAGGAGGTTCCTGCGCTTTTTTTATGCCGGCAGGCATTTTCAATACCGGGCCCTTCCCTTCGGCCTGTCGTCGGCCCCCAGGACCTTCACCAAGGTCCTGGCGGTTGTAGCAGCCCAACTGAGGCGCAGACCCATAAGGCTCCAGTGCTACCTGGACGACATCCTGATCCAGTCGTCGTCCAGGCAGCAGGCCTTGCGGGACCTCCGCATCACAATGAGAACCCTGAGGAGCCACGGTTTTTCCCTAAATCTGAAGAAAAGCCATCTGGTTCCCACCACCAGACTTATCCACCTGGGGGCGGTCATAGACACTTCCCTGTGCAGGGTCTTCCTATCCCAGGACAGGCTAGACAGCTTAGTGGCCATGACCCGCAAGGTGATGCTCGCGAGACAGGTACCGATCGTCCTCCTGTCACAGCTGTTGGGAAAAATGATCTCTTCCATCTCGATCGTCCCATGGGCTCGCCTTCACTCCAGAGCTCTCCAATGGCTCCTCCTTCCTCACCAGAGGGCCTCAAGGAGCAACTCGAATCGACTGGTGAGCGTTCCCCCAGCAGTGAAGAGATCGCTCCGATGGTGGACGTCCCCTGCACTCCTCAAGGGCCACCTGTTCAAGGAGCCCAACCGGTTAGTGGTCACCACAGACGCAAGCCTCGCCGGCTGGGGGGCACACATGGGTCATCTAGTGGTGCAAGGCAAATGGTCACTCGCAGAGAGCTCCTGCAGCATCAATCTTCTGGAACTGCGTGCGGCCCGCCTGGCACTCCGGCATTTTCGCCAGGACATTCTCCATCAACATGTCCTATTGATGACGGGCAATGTGGCCACCAAGGCCCACATAAACCGCCAGGGGGGCACCAGATCCAAGACGTTGATGAAGGAAGCGGAATCCCTGGGGCGCTGGGCGGAGAGGCATCTGGCATCTCTTCGCTCCGACCACATTTCGGGAGTCGACAACACCCAGGCGGACTGGCTGAGCAGGACCACCATAGACCCGGCAGAGTGGAAACTGGATCCGGCTCTGTTTCGCCAGCTGTCCCGCAGGTTCGGCACTCCCGTGGTCGACCTATTCGCATCCAGGGAAAATGCTCAACTTCGCCGCTATTTCTCCCGCTTCCAGTCCCCGGGGGCGGAAGGGACGGATGCCCTTCGCTCTCCTTGGCCCTGGGGCCTACTTTATGCCTTTCCTCCGCTGCCCCTGATTCCACAAGTCATCCACAGGATCATCGCGGAGGAGGCGGAGGTGCTCCTCGTGGCCCCGCACTGGCCCCGTCGTTCGTGGTTCGCCGACCTGGTCAGCCTCTCCCTGTCACCTCCGTGGAAGATTCCTCCAGACCAAGTCTTCCTCAGCCAGGGGGCCGTAACTCATCCAGAGCCCCAATGGCTACAATTGGCCGTCTGGCACTTGAGGGGGACCAGCTGAGGCGCGAGGGCTTCTCAGGGGAGGTAATACACACCATTCAGGCAGCTAGGCGACCATCAACCACTCGAATCTACGATGCCTCGTGGGCCTCCTTCGCCAAATGGTGCGACGCCTTACGTTTGGACCCGGTGACGGCTCCGGTCTCCCGCGTCCTGGACTTCCTACAAGGGGGTCTTGCCAAGGGCCTCGCTCCAAATACCCTTCGACGACAGGTGGCGGCCCTCTCCACCGTTTGGGCCGGTGACCCGGTCTTGCCCCTTAGCAAGGTGCCCAGGGTCCGTTCCTTCCTCAAGGGAGCTTGTAACTTACGACCTCCCACGGTCCACCGTTACCCCACCCGGCAGCTGTCCGTGGTTCTGCAGGCGCTCACCGCTCCACCCTTCGAGCCTCTCAGTACTACGTCGCTGCGTCATCTTACACTAAAGACGGCATTCCTCATCGCCGTGACGTCAGCTCGTCGTATTTCAGAACTGGCAGCCCTGTCAGTTCGCCAGGACCTATGTACCGTCCACCCAGATAGGGTGGTGTTGAGACTGGACCCTACCTTTATTCCAAAGGTTAATACTTGGTTTCATAGAACGCAAGAAATTGTGATTCCTGATTTCTGTCCGAGACCGTCACGTCCCAGGGAACGACAGTGGCACATGTTGGACGTGAGAAGGGCGCTGAAAACGTACATCGCCCGCACCTCCGAATTCCGGAAGTCGGAGTCTTTATTCGTGTCATTTCATCCAGGTTCCCTGGGCAAGAAAATCTCCTCTTCCACTGTTGGCAGGTGGCTGCGCGCCTGCATCGCCCTGGCCTACGAAAGTCAGTCCAGATCGGTGCCCCGAGGCATCACTGCGCACTCCACTCGCAGCGCGGCTACCACTGCGGCCTGGGCCACCCAGGCATCAATACTAGACATTTGTAAGGCGGCTACGTGGTCCTCCCCGTCGCCCTTCATCCGTCATTACAAACTGGACGTTTACGCCTCGGCTGAGGCGTCCTTTGGCAGGAGGGTACTTCAAGGGGTCGTGTCTTCGACCGAATCCCGGGACTCTGACTCTGCCCACCCAATCGGACAATAACTTGGGTATGTCCCATTGCTTGGACTCTCCAAGCGGTGCACAGGAAAATGACTATTGGCTTACCTGAAGGGTCCTTTTCTGTGCACCGCGGGAGAGTCCAACCCACCCTGGTCTTCGGCCCGGGGATTCTTTCCTCTTTTTTCAACTGAACACTCCTTGGACGCCTTCGCTCCATCCTCTCGACAGATTGACCTTTCGGAAATTTATTCTGGCAGTAATCACACGAGGAGGTGTGGTTAAAGGGAGAAAAAAAGTTCCTCAGTATCCAGGGCAACCAGAGTGAATTAACCCATTGCTTGGACTCTCCCGCGGTGCACAGAAAAGGACCCTTCAGGTAAGCCAATAGTCATTCACTTTTAGATGATGTTTCTGGAGCTTGAGATTTAAAATAACGTGCCACTTTTAAATGAAAATATAGATATCAATACTTACTGCTAGCTAATTAAGTTTAATAAAATAATTTTATTTAATTCTTTTTTTCTAGTCTGTGTCATCTTTTCGATTTAGAAAAAGCAGCTCTTCCTCAAGTTCTCCATCAAGACGCAGTGGTAGCAGATCTAGATCGGGCTCTAGATCTCGTTCACCTGGTCGACCATCAAAACACAAACGTCGTTCTTCCTCACGAAGCAGAGAACCAAAAAATGAAAATAATATTGGGGAACCTAATTTGACTCCTTTGGTATTTGATTTGATCTCTCTTAATCCTTGTGATGTGGGGGGGTATATTACAAAGCTACATTCATATTTTGTTTTATATTGCTTTGTATTTCTTTAGATTTAATTAAATTGTTCATCAATGTGATCTAAAAGCTGTGTTCATTAGTTGTTTATATGTTGCTAAAAGGTATTATAATGAAGTAGGAGCTTTACCTAGGTACACGTTTTTCAAGATGAAATAGTAAGATATGGGAGATAACAGTAATGTTATTAATCTGTTGTCAGCTGGCAAAATCTATTTGTCATAAAGCTATGCAGCTTTAAGGATACCTTTAAAATAATTTTAATTGCTTAAAAAACACTACTCAAACATAGGCTTTTAATACCTATACAGATTGGAATCTGTAACCACATTGACTTTCAGTATTTCTCAAATGTTCTGATGTAGTTTTTGATTGAAAATACTTATTTTGAAGGAAAATATGATAAACATATTTAGAAATGTAATTTGTTTACGTTTCAATTTAATGTATGAAAGGGTTGGAATGAATTGGAACAGAGCATGCATCTGTGAAAATGATAAGAATTATTTGATAGTTTTCTAAGGAAGGTAAGGTGTTACCTCAGGAACTTAGTTTCCTGCATCTTGTTAGTCTTTGTTGCATGTGCTTCTAACAAGACAATCCATGCTCCACAGTTGCACCTATTGTTATACCTAATGAATACTAACAATAGCCGTAAACTATATTAACTAAAATTTGATACTAAATTACTTTGATGACTTCTGTGTGATTTGTTCATTCTACTTTGGTTAAACCAAAGAAGCAATACATGATAAGATTCAATAAAAACTTGGGATATACAGAACCTCCCATTCATGAAAACTGCCCAATGACTCCTGGGATGGCTGGACTGGCATGGGTTAGAAGAGATTAGTTCAGAACTTTCCAGAATGTTCCATTTCTGAAATGATGGATTTTGTGCATACCTATGAAGAATTCAAGTAATTTGTCGCAGTTCACTAATATCTGAAAAGTCAATCAATGAGAGTAAGATGATGGAGTTTAGTACAGATGATGTTGAACATCAAAGTATGCATTTTTATTTCATTATATTTAGACATTGGCCAACTGCTATTGACATTAATGAGAAATACGGGAAAATATGGCTCACTAGTAACTATGCTTCAGTATAGGGCTTTTTGACTGAAGAATCTTCAAGCATTGTTGCAATAAAAGGATGGTAAACCAATGTTCTAATTTAAATTAGAATGCTACATTAAGTAGAATAAGGCTAGAGAATGTTTAGCATTACTGGTCTTTGTAACAAATAAAGATTTGATTTAAGTATTATGTAGCAATTTTCTATCAAATAGAAATCTTGGAAAAAAGAAAGATTGTTTCTAAAGAACTCCAAAGGGAATGAATTCAAATGTATTGGTAGAATAGCCACCTGCCTTGGTGCATTATGGTGTATGTAGCCAACACAGAAATGTTGGTTACATACCATATGCTTCTTTCAGTCAGAAACAAATGCTTCTCCTGGCAGCTGGATTGGACAGAACCTAGGCAGATTAGATGGCTTATCTCTCCATCACTTAGGATCAGTAGCAACCTGCTTCATCTGGAGTACAAAAATTGAGTTAGGCATATAGTTTTTGACCAACCCCCCCCCCCCCCTGAAGTTGCAGCTTCACTTTTCACTTTGGAAAGAATCAAAAGTTAATTCTAAAGATCTTGGTAGCAAAAATCCTGGAAATTATCCATTTCCCTTTTTGGCTTTAGCATTACTGTTTACTTCAGGGTGCAGAAGTCAGATTTACAGATAAGCATCATGTAAGTGTCACAGGTTTTCGGCCTCTTAAGTATTCTTTCCCAATCTTTATGATTACAATAGCATTATTCCTCCGTCTCTTAAAAACAAATCCACTGGTTTCACTCTTCTGGAGCACCAGTCTGGTTAGCTTTCATGTCCCACATTCAATTTGTGCTGGTTTTGCCTCCCTCATTTCTGCAAGCAGAAAGGACGAAAGTGACTGACCTAGGAGGAGATTGACAATTGAACAGATACAATTATACAGTTCCAAAATGCTGGTTTTCTTTCTTCAAAATAAAGCTCAAGTCATTTAAGGTGGCTTAGGATTTTCTGTTTTCCTTTTTGGAAGTTTTTGGTAAAATATTAATATTTGAATGGATAAGTCCAATTCTTTGGATCTCTGCATTTTCCTGTTGAAGGAATTTTCTTGATTTTCTCAGGTTCCCTTAATAACACTCTCTTAGCATTCTTAGCGTCTACAGCAAATTTATTAAGGATGGAAAAGATATTTCAAAGCACTCAGATGACAGCTGGTCATATGATGATAGCTTTCCCAGAAAAACTTGGTGATAACTTTCTCAGAAAAGCTTCTGCAGGAGATAAGGGAGCAGCTGTACCACCTCTTTTGCCAGGTTTTCATTCTGTAGTTGAAACAGCTGTTTGATTTCATTCTTGGTGAGATCAGACAAAGAATCAATAATTAGGGAAAGGCTGCAGTCCTCTGGCTGATTCTAGCTTAGGTAGTATTCAGTTTAGAGAGAATACTAAACTATTGGAGAATTGTTTGACTCCCTCTTCTTTGTGGCAACCCCTGAGATATAGCAGTCTTCCAATATCTCAGGGGTTGCCACAAAGAAGAGGGAGTCCTCCAAGGTCCCTTCCAACTCTACTATTGTATTGTATTGTATATTGTACAGCTAGAGGTTCATATGTCCTAGCCAGGAGATAATATTTGAAGAATTAGAATGTCAACTGTGTCATAGCTTGCCTTTGATCAGGAAAAAAAAGTCTTTTTCAGAGCATGTGAAACTTTAATTGAAAACAAGCTGTGCTACATTGGAGACAATTTTTTTGTGTATTTAACCACACTTGGCCAAATAAATTGTTCTGTTCTGTTCCTCTTTGCTCTGCTCTGCTCTATTGAAAACCTACAAGAAGGTTGTATTTAGCCTTATTTGTCCTCAATATGAATTTATGTTTTTGGGGGTTTCAGCACCATTTAAGCAAATGCAGGTTTCACTGAAACTACAAAAGACTAAGTTACACACCAGAGATTCCTACAAATCATCTCCATAGGGAAGAGATGTACCATCAATGACAGCATCCTATTTTAGGAAGAGATTGGATGCCCTTATGCTATTGATATTAAACCACTTTGGATTCCTGACATTGACTTCTAATCAGAGCAGCAGTGTATTTGAATAAATATCACTCTTTGATACCAGTACAATATTTTTATCTTAAAAACCTTTTAGTTGATCCAATTTCAACCAGAAAATTCATTGTTTTGATTAGCAGAGATGGTTTACAGTTAATCCTTAAGTAGTAATTGGGACCAGAATTTCCATCACTAAATGGTGTAGAGAGAAATAGAATGCTCTGGAATTCTCTAAATGGCTTGGCCCTGGATTGCCAATGTTGCACTTACTCTGCATCACAGAACTTTAAAGATAAAAATTTATAGTACTTTTTGATATTAATAAGCTTAAGACTTTATCATGCCTATTAAGGTTAAATAATCAAATGTGGTTGAAGACAAAGGAGAAGGGCAAGAAACTATTATGATTCCTTCAGACTTTAGCCGTAAATCTTCAAAGTACATATCAGGCACACATACAGTACAGGCAGAGAGATTAAAAGACAAAACACCAGTTCAGATCAATCTATAGAGTAAAGAATGTTCTGAGAGTAGTTTGATATTTCTGGAATTATATCCTCAGAAATAGAATTAGATCAAAGTGTTTGGGACATGTTTCTGATGAAATAGGCTTGTTTCAGGGTTTCGATGCTTCAAATTGCTTTTAGTTTTGAGGATTTACTTGCAGAAATTGTAGAACCATTCCTCCCATGGAAAATCATCTTGGTATCTTAAGACATTTTAAAACAAACTATTAAAAATTGTTATAGAAGGTTTGGATTTTTTTTTGCCAATAAATAGAATGTTAATTTGTGTTTTTGCATGTTAGTAATGTTAGTAATGTTACCAACCAAAGGGTAATTAGATTTATTATTATTATTTATTAGTGCATTTTTGGGTACTTTCTATAATTGTTAGTACGAAAAAAGCATAAAATAAAATTACTATATATTATGATTCAAATCTTTATTCATTATCCATAAATCTGGTTTCTTTTCATGTCTATACTTAATATTTATTATAGTTATATAATATATAGATTGTTATAACTACAAAGTTTAATTGTAACTATTAATAAAATAATTTCTCTTTAAAATATCCTGTTTTTTCAATCCAGAGGCTTCATGAAAATAATACAAATCAGTATAATGGAGAGCCAGATATCACAGAAGTGAATTATTCTACTCATGCCACTTTAGAGGTATGAAATATAAAATATTCTTTTTTTTTTTTTTTTGCTGACGGGATCTGCAGCATGCCTTTTCTGGCAGCATGGGTGAGTGGTTCCTCAGATAGCCTGGGCCCATACCATGAAGGTCTTTAAAAACGATAGCCAATACCTTCAATTGTATCCAGAAGCAAATTGGCAGCAATGATGTAACATGGACATACACACCCCATGGGCCTCAAGAACTGACCTTGCTACCACATTTTACACCAGTTTTAGCTTCCAAATACTCTTCAAGAGTAGCTCCATGTATAGAGCATGAGATGACCAGGAGCTTGCTTGAGTGGCTGAGTGCAGGGGCTTCCAATCCAAGGAATGAACTATTGGAAATATTGGCCAATAACAAAAACAAATGAGAGCGATAATACTTGATCTGAGGAGGGTTCTTTAGTACATATTAATGGACGATAGCTATTTGTCCATCTCCCCCCCCCCATGCTATTTGTGTGTAGCGGCAAAGAATTGAGTCTGAGCGAAGAAGAGAACGCATTCTGGAACGATATAATTTGCATCCTAGAAAGGAGGAGAAGAGAAGAGAGGAGATGTATTCAGAAGAGAAAAATTTTGAAACACCAAAAAGTATTGAAAAAGTATGCTGGAAGACAAAAGAACTGGAATTTGGAGGAAAAATCGGTATGCTAGTTTTGAAAGTCATAAACTATAGTTGCATAATAGTCTGAAGCCTTTGATGCATAACTGAAGTTTTAAACTTTCCATTCACATTAATAAAGAAAATGATTTTGAACATAAGAGAAGGTACAGCTACTGTTTTAGTTGATATCAGTTATCTTTCTTGCTGGAAAGCTTCCTTTAATTGAATTGATTCTAATCATTGTATAACTTTTTTTTAGGTGCCTTCTTTATGATATTTCTTCTGCCTGGAACTGTGTTCTGCTTGTTGTTAATGTGCTCACAGAAAGACCCCAGTCTTCTGAATTTTCCTCCTCCACTACCAGCTTTCCAAAATTTATGGGAGACAAGAGTGTTTGGTGTCTTTCTTCTTTGGTTCTTTCTCCAAGCCCTATTTTACTTACTACCGATAGGAAAGGTAAAACGTTTAGAAGTAGAAATTTGATTTTTTAAAATCTAATTTATAAAACAGCATTGTAACTTCATACTGATACTTCTAAACTAGCATTTTTTAAAATCCTGTTTTATGTAGTATAAATATTATTTATGCTCCATGGCACAGGGCCTAGTTACTTGCGGGATCGCATCCTGCCCCACACATCCCTGCGACCTATTCGCTCGCACAGAGAGGGACTTCTCCGGGTGCCGTCCTCTAGAGAGTGTCAGAGGGCGGCGCCCAGGAGTAGGGCCTTCTCTGTGATGGGCCCTACCCTTTGGAATGACCTCCCCCCAGACATTAGGACAACAACTGACCTCCGCTCCTTCCGTATGAAATTGAAGACCCACCTGTTCCGACTAGCCGGCCTGGCTTAAATTTAGAGCTTCTCCACCTCTTGGGCATTTTTAATTGTTAATTTTAATTTTTAAATTTTAACTGTCATTGGGGTTTTAATTGTTTCAAAGTACTGTAATTTATTTATTTATTTTCTACCTCCTCCATATTATATTGTTGTGATCGTTGCTATTGTACGTCGCCCCGAGTCCCTGGGGGGAGAGGGGGCGACTAAGAAGTCAAATTAAATAAATAAATAAATAAATAAATATTTAAAACCTCCCATTATAAAATGGTTACAAGAGGTGAAGAGAAATGCTAATGTATCAGGTTCCAAGAGTACATGGTGGTAGAGGGTTCTTGTTTTAGTTTTGCCTTTCTTATTTAATGAGCATTTTATAGATTGCCTTTGTGCCACATTTTCATCCAGGGTAATGATTTTTCTTGTGAAATATTAAATAGAATTCTACAAATCATTCAATGCATAGGATGGATCTGTCAGGGATTTTGAACTAGGTGAAGGAAAAGGGAGTAGGCAAGGCTTTCATTCTTTTCTACCAAATTCTGGTTGGAATTCTGTTTGGGGACACTCCTATAGAATAAAACCTCTAGATTCAAGGGATTAGATGCTAAACAAAATGCCATTCTTCCTTCAGATAATATATTGTGATGGATACAGTAGTTCTAGTCCTTTCCTTTTCCAGATGGGCTTTATAACTGCGTGGAAAGATCTAGTGCAGGTAGTGCTTGACTTACAATCATTTGTTTAGGTAGAAACTGTTTGAAGTTACAATAGCAGTGGAAAAGTGACTTAATGTTTTAATGTTGTACGCCGCCCTGAGTCCTTTGAAAGAAGGGCGGCATATAAATCCAATAAAAACAAACAAACAAACAAAACTTGTGACCTTTTCTCACAAATACGGCTGTTGCAGCATTCCCATGGTCACATGATCAGAAATCAGGTGCTTGGCAACTGGCATGTATTTATGACAGTTGCACTGTCCCAGGGTCAAGTCATCACCATTTGTAACCTTCCCAGCTGACTCCGATAAGGATTGTCAGTGGGGAAAGCCAAATTTGCTTAATGATTGAATGATTCACTTAACTTACTTAACAACAAAAATTGGGGAATCAGTGGTTGGTCATAAGTTGAGGACTATTTTGTGGTTACTTTTAGTTTTACACCCACATATTGGTGAAAGCTCAGATCTCATAGTGCTGTTCAGAGTTCTGCTTCCTATATCTCAAGACTGTGTTTGGGGGTGAGGGTCGTGGGTGAGTGTTAAAAATCCTACTATTTCTTTTACTATTGCATGATCTACGAAAATGTGAATATTTTAGATGAAAATATATTTTTCTTTTTAGATTGTAGAAGGGGTACCACTTTGGAATGGAATTAGACTGGAGTATAGAATAAATGGTAAATATGTATTTAGAGTTTCTTTGGAATTTACTAATCTGATGTTGATACAATTAGTACCTGTATTTCAGTTACATATTGTAATTTTTACTCTCCTGGTCTCAACTCAACATTCTTGGATTAAATGACAAAAAACTGCCTTGTTTAGGATCAGTATATCTTAACATGTTTAAATCCTATATCATTTAATTACCCACACATTAAATGAATTAAGCCATACCTTATGAAGGGTTAGTGCATTTTAATAAAATTTGTTCATCTGAAAAGATGTTACCAGAATATCTTACAGAATATTCCCATGTTTTACTATTCATATCTAAAATTATGTTCAGAACTTTTATTCTGAGTTTTCTCCCATGCATGTATAACAAATAGTTATCCGGGGATGGGCCTTTTCAGTTATAACCTCCCAATTCTGAAATGGCATCCCTGATGAAAATATGTGTGGCCAACTGTTGCTTTTTGATGGCAGGCAGATATAGTTTTACTCTTTTACTTATTTTAATTTATCAATGAATAAATTATATGTACTGTTAAAAAGTGCACTATTGTGGCTATTAGCACTTGCACACCTTCTGCTCAACAACTTTGACATTGATTCACAATGGAAAGCCAAATGCATTACTGAATGTCCGGATATAGGAGGACATATAAATAACGCCACACAAAAGGTGCCAGGCTTTGAAATTTCACGGAGCAATGCACAATCCTGAATAGAATTTGAATCTCACATGTTGTATGCTGGGACTCAATGAAGCATAGTATCCTCTCCTCAGTGTGATTGCCACATCAAACTGTAGATGTAAGCCGAGTGTTATATCTGTCTAGTGTCTGATTTTTCTCATATAAACTTCTCATGTTGCACTTCAATAGTTAGATTGCCTAGGCATTGGTATCTAAATATCTATCTTTTTAACATTTATATTTTATTGTGCTTTTTAAAAAATCTAGATGAAATATTAAATATATATTGCAATGTATCATATGTCATATGCTTAATAAATAAATTGTTGCTATTGATTTTATTACTTATCATATTATTTTGATATTAGTGCCCATAAATTGTCCTCATAAAACCTAATTTAAAGGATGGTACTCAAACTGTTAATTATTTTTTTAAAATATTTTATTTTTTTCCTGCAACTGCAGAATGAATGATCTCTATTCAGTCACAGAGGGCATGTTAATATGTATTAATGGTGGTGGAAGTGTCTAGGATGTTTCTGGTAGGCTGCAATACATTCTGCAATGAATCCATTGTCTCTGATTTAACCGAGAAATAATTGGTTGAGTCCTATTGCTATTCCAAACCGTTGTTTGGGGATTTGATATATACAGGCCCTGTTTCTGCTCTTTTACTGTTGTCATAATCACAACAGGGATAAATAAAGCTTGCCTTTTGGATATCTTGCTTGAACGGAGATGAATAAGCAACCATGTTTACTCATTTCTCCAGCCATGCATGTCTTATTTCTCTAGCCAGTTACAAAGAATCGTGTCATTTCAGACATGACACTATGCCACAGTTGGACAATGGACTGCATACAGTTCCAAGCACATTTTGGAAATGAGCTGATTCCTCCACATCAAAATTGCAGTAGAAAATTTGGTGGCAAGCTCTTAGCTCATAGTACCTGTCCTACTATCTTTGAAAAAGCGTGTCTCATTTGTTGTTTCTTTTCTTTTTTAAGGAATCTACGCTTTTATCCTAACAGCTATAGCTGTTGGAATTTCTCTATATTTTGAAATGGAGCATTATTATTTATATGACCACTTCCTGCAATTTGCTATCTGTGCTACAGTTTTTAGTTTATTGTTGAGCATTTATCTCTATGCCCGTTCTCTGAAAGCACCTGAGCATGAATTATCCCATGGAGGAAATTCTGGTAAGTGAAGATAATATTGGAAAATAATATTTCAGAATAGAATAACTCCAATTATTTATGTCATTCCTTTGTTGTTTTATAATCTATTATGGGGCAATCAGCAGAAAATTCATAGGAACCATGTATATATTCTTATTTGTAGGGAATATCTTTTATGATTTTTTTATGGGACGTGAATTAAATCCTCGCATTGGAAATTTTGATCTGAAATACTTCTGTGAGTTACGACCAGGGCTAATTGGTTGGGTGAGTATTAATCTCTTGTTGCACATTCCACAATGTTAAGTAAAATAAAAAATGAGATAAGGAAGAAATGGGCAAAGTAGTGGAAAATATATTATCATGCAGCATGATAGCTGCAACAAGGATAAAAATATATAAATTTGGAAGTTTTCCTAGATAAGCTAATAATATTGTACTAAAATATAATTGAATTGTTTTCTGTGAAGAGGAGGGTGCCATTTGAAATATTTTATTCCGTTTACATTAGATGATATTGGCTGAATTAGATCATTGTAGACTTTTAAGGATAAAAGTGAATAACATGCAGTTTAATTTTTCCAAAGACTGTTATTAATTTGGCCATGCTTTTCACTGAGATGGAAGTGCAAGATCGGAACATGCCCTCTCTGTCAATGATACTTGTTAATAGTTTCCAGCTCATCTATGTGGTGGATTCTCTTTGGAATGAGGTAACTAGCAATTGATAGTTCTTGAATGAATTATTGTTAATTTTTAAAACTGTGGTTATAAGGTTTATACTGTATATCTTTCCTCCAAAATCTCAAGAAGTTATGCAAGCTTGTAAAGTAGATAGTGATTGATGTAGAATCTTTCAGCAAACCTCCGTAGATGAGCATGGGCTTAAATTTCATCTTCTTTATTGTAGTACAACCATTTAACTGCTACTCCATATAAATTAACAGAGAAGGGATGATAATTTCCTCTTCTACAATTTGATTCATAATCTAGTCCATAGATACCCTAAGTCCTACAAATGGATTTGAAGGGTAAAAGGAAGTAAAAAATTGGTGAAAATCTGAAGTGACACTGAGTTTTACTATAATTTAAACCTTGAAGAATTGGTATGCACTTATCCATATTTTGTATATTTGCTGTTCTTTATAAAGCCTTATAGAGCTTCATTTTGAACTAGATGAAGCAAATTGGGCAAAGTCTTTGGGCAAGGTGGCCATAATTTAGTACCTAAAAAAAGTGATGAATATATTCAAGTGTTGGGAATTCAGTTTAAAAATTATAAAGATTTATGCAATGCGTTCAGAGAAAATATTTCACAAGCAGTCAGAGCATAGATGAAACACTTTTTTTCCAAACTGCAAAGCAGGCTGCTTTAAGAATTACTCCCAGTTATTTCTACTGTAGGTACATGTCACGTACAATAACTTCACTTGGAGGTAGGTTTCTGTGGCACCCAGAAAGCACTGAGGATGTTTCCTGTTCAGACAGGGATGGGCAACTCAGAGACCATATGCAGCCCATCATTGTTCCATTACTAATTATAGGAGTTTTGAGATTGCATTGCTGAAATTCATAGGCAAATGAATGATGACAGCAGGGTTTTTGTTTTAAGGAGGGAAAGGTTCGTTTCTGTTTGGGGTTGTTGTTTTATTATTTTAAACAATTGTGAATGAGAACACAGGCCTTTATGAGTTAATCCCTATCCATTCTCACACTGACATGTGCACGCTGATGCCCAAACCAGGTTAATTAAGCAGAGTGGCTGAATTTCAACAGCATCATTTTGGAGTCATATTTGTGAAAACAATGATGGGAATAGGAGTTTACTATTAATATTAAACATTAATAATGTTAACCATTCTACCTTTTATCGCCTTCATAACCCAGAACCATTTAAAAGGGGGTATTTTCTACTCTTCCCTTTTGGAGACTTGCATTGCTGCCCAATTGCTGACCATCTTTGTTTAGGAAGTTTAAAAACTTTACTTTCCAAACATCTCAAAAATAATTGAAACTTACTGAAATATCCCTTTTATTTGCTAATTAGCCCAATTTTGCCTCAAATTTCTACACTGTCCTTTTGAGTTCACTATTAGAATTGAATCTACAAGAAAAGGCTATAATATTTTATCTTTTAAAAGTTACATGATCAAAAAGTTGTTTTGCCTTAGACACATACATTGTAGCAGAGACATTTTTTTGGGAAGGCAGTAATAATCAACTAAATGGGAACTATAAATAAATGTATTTATTTAGAGATGTGTGAATTCAGAATTCATCACCATTTCTCAATGGCTTAATAAAAAGTATCCTTGCAAAAGGTGCTGTGTAATGGGGCATGCATTTAACGAAGCAAGGTTGGCAATAGCTGCTTTGAAAGGTTCTGATCTAAATACTAAGTAATTGAATATTCTTTTGTTAATATTTTAGGAAGCAGTTTTAACAACAATGGACATTGCAAATGAAGGGTTTGGATTCATGCTAGCATTTGGAGACTTAGTGTGGGTTCCCTTTCTCTACAGTTTACAAGCTTTCTATTTAGTGAATAATCCAAATGAGATTTCATGGCCTGCAGCTTCTGCCATCCTGACTCTAAATAGTAAGTTATGACTTAATGATAGGAATGTATTATTTTGCATTAATGCATAGAGCAGCACAAAAGATTTCAACTGAACATTTCTCCCTACTCAGCACTGAGCAAGAAATGGAATAATCATGATAATACTGTACAAAGGGTCAGCAAGAGATGAGATATTATGACAGTGATGGCGAACCTATGGCACGCATGTCACAGGTGGCACGTGGAGCCATTTGTCAGGGTACGCGAGGTGCTGACCTGTCAGCTGAGTTCACCCTTTTAAAAGCCATTTTACAGGCTCCAGAGGCTTTATAGGAGCCTCGGGAGGGTGAAAAGAGCCTCCCCTGCCCCCCCTCCCGGAGGCCCTCCGGAGGATTCATGAGCTTCCCTGAAGCCTCCAGAGCGCAAAAAACAGGCCTTATGGGCAAACCGGAAGTTCGGGAATCGAGTTCCGGTTTGCTCGGAGGGTTGTTTTGACTGCTCCGGAGGCTTCAGGGAAGCCTCTTGAAGGTCCCTCAAGCCTTTGGAGCGCTCAAAACGACCCTCCAAGCAAACCAGAAGTCACTTCCAGTTTGCTCGGAGGGTCGTTTTGACTGCTTCGGAGGCTTCAGGGAAGCCTCCTGAAGGTCCCTGAAGCCTCTGGAGGGCTTCCCGGGGGGCGGGGGAGGCTCTTTTCGCCCTCCCCAGGCTCCTATAAAACCTCTGGAGCCTGGGGAGGGCGAAAAAGCATGTAAAAATGGGGGGGGAGCGCCTGTAGTGCGTGCATGCGCACTGGGGGGTGTCATGCATTGCATTAAGGGTGTGACACGTCTGCACACGACCCCTCTGCGCTCCCCCCACTTGCGGCACACAAGCCAAAAAAGGTTCGCCATCACTGCTCTATACCGTTTCAGACAAATAGCTATCCAACATCTTAAAAACTTCTGGTGTTGGGGCATTCACAACTTCTGGAGGCAAGCTGTTCTACTGATTAATTGTTCTTGGTTTGCTAAAGACTGAATTTAGTGATAATAGAATTGAAAAATATATGCATCTGTATAAATGATACCCTTATCACTATTGTTGTAAAATGATAATAAATAATAAGTCATCTTATAATCAGTACTCTTATTTTTTCCCCCAAGTTGTTGGCTATTACATTTTCCGTGCTGCCAACTCACAAAAGAATTTATTTAGAAGAAATCCAAAGGATCCAAAAGTTGCTCGTAAGTACTGTTTAGACCTACTGGTTTTGCATCAATAGTCTACATACTATTTATTCAT
This sequence comes from Natrix helvetica, assembly GCF_964273705.1. Taxonomy (NCBI): domain Eukaryota; kingdom Metazoa; phylum Chordata; class Lepidosauria; order Squamata; family Natricidae; genus Natrix; species Natrix helvetica. Next base: position 239,295,473 of record NC_138552.1, read on the forward strand.
AGGTACCTTGTTTCCCCGAAAATATGACCTGTCCTGAAACTAAAGCCTTGCCACATTTTTCGCGTGGGCAAAAATATAAGCCCACCCCCGAAAATATGGTAGCGTACAACCATAGAGCGTACTCCCAGAGTAGTATCCTACCTCTGTGCTTTGGAAGCTGCAACGGAGGAAGGATGCCGCTCTGGGAGTACGCTCTATGGTTGTATGCTGTGCAGCCCACACCCATAAAGCATATTCCCAGAGCGGCATCCATCCTCTGTGCTTTGAAAGCCGCAAAAAACCCAAGCGGCAGGCGGGGCCAGCAGCAGAGATGCCCTGGCTCTGCAGGTACTGTAGAGTTAGCCAAGGGAATCGTGAGCCTGCAAGTCGCGTGAGCGGGGAGTGTAAAAGCTGCTCGTGCAACCCCCCTCTCCAGCCATGCAGAGCCTCATTCACTCACCTAGGGGCATTCCAAAGGCACCGAGCCGCGGGAGGCAGAGGACGGCGAACAGGCGCTCGTGTTGTTTGGTGCCTTCCACTTGGTCGGTCAGCGGCGCTGTGCCTGGCTGAAAAAGGGGGTTGCCGGGCAGCTGCTCACAAGTGTGGTCAACTCATGGCTGCTGTGTTGCTGCTGTGACAGCGCAACACAGCCATTCGACCCTGAGGCTGTGCTCGGCTCTTTGGGAGCCCCTCGCAAGGGAGCAGTCGCCCGGCAACCCAAAAATAATAAGCCCTCCCCTTTAATAAGCCCAAGGCTATATTTCGTGGGTCAAAAAAATATAAGACCCTGTCGTATTTTCGGGGAAACACAATATGTTTCTACTGCCATTTTATTATATATATGCATATATATATGTGTGTGTGTCTGTTATACAGATTTGAATGTTATTCCTACTGCAACGGGAAAAAACCTCCTTGTATCTGGCTGGTGGGGCTTTGTGCGTCATCCTAATTATTTAGGTGATATCATTATGGCCCTGGCTTGGTGCCTACCTTGTGGTAAGTTAATAAAGCAATTTTACTTTACACTTTTCTTCTTCCTTTTGTATCTCTATTCTGTTGGTGGAGTGATAGTTATTGACTGTAATATAAGATTTTCACTACCAAAGATTTATATATAATAAAATGCTTGGAAATAAGAAAATTTTCACAGAAAAAGAATATACTATATTTTTTTTTATTATAAGGCACATCTTTTCCCCCCTCTTATACACCAAATGTAGCCTTGCCCACCCACTGGCCCCCACCCTTTGGCAATTTACCTTTTTGCAGCAAATGGGAAAATGGGGCTTGCGACGGTGGCAATAGGCTATGGCAATCCCTGCAGCCTGAAACAGCTAATCATCAGGAGGCCTGTGCTGAAACGGAAATTGAAAGTGAAACAGCTGTTTGCTCTTTGGTGCAAATTGCTGGGAGGCAGCGTTAGAATTTTTTCCCTTCTAATCAGTAAACTGAAACAGGCTGTTTGGTGTTTGCTGTTTGCTGCAAGGAGGTAAGTCAATAACTATAAATGCCTATAGAATGTTCAAATTATTAGACTTATTTTTTAAGGACTGCTTTATTATTGTTCTAGACAACTTAACAAAATGGAGAAGCTTTTTAAAATAAATGTTTGATCTGAAGAGGCCCAGTGCTATTGTATCTTCTTTTGAACAACAAAGAATAACGTATACTTCCAGAAAGCCACATCAATTTTAACAGCATCTGTATAAGTATAGTCTGAAATATAACACTACAAACATCATATATAATCTGTGCTGTTTGGTGCAAGGAGGCAAATTGCTGGGAGGCAGAGGCAGATTCCCCCCCCCCCCCTGTTTTTCTCCCCTAAAGCTAGGTGCGTCTTACACTTCAGAGCGTCTTATACTCTGACAAATACTGCAATTGAACAACAAAGAGATGATACCATAGACGATGTGATTTCTTTCATGGCAATATTCCTTTGTTATATTTTTATTAAACATAATACCAAAGAAAAAAAATTAACATTACAGTTAAAATATTTTAATACTTCACATTACATTTTTGTATATAGATTTGCACTTATAATTATATTATGACTAATGGGATGAGGAAAAAGTAATGATACTTTATATTTTTTTATAGGATTCAATCATATTTTACCATATTTCTATGTCATATATTTTACTGGTTTGCTTATTCACCGAGAAGCCCGTGATGAACACCAATGTAAGAAAAAATACGGTTTGGCATGGGAAAAATACTGTCAACGTGTACCGTACCGCATATTTCCATACATCTATTGAGCAACTCCTGATGCAAGATACAGAGTTTCGGCAATGAAACCTTTGGTGTATATATCATACCTCTTACCTTTGCACTTGGAATATATAATAATTGTACTGGATGTTCTTAAAAATACATTTTGATAGTGCATTTCCAGATATTTTTACCAGCCATCTAATTGATGCAGCCTTATAACTTTTTAACCACTGGCCATTTTAAGTGACATATTTTTTTTATTAAGAAATAATAAACTAGTTGTATAGTGCATGAAAAGTATTAAGTAATTTGTATGCTTTATAAACTGGTTATGAGTAATGTTCATTTTCTGTCCTGTAAAAAAGAAAACCAAATTTAGGGCTTAATTACCAATATTTTCTTTATAATTTTATTTTGTATTTTTAGTATTCATAGTACCTTGGTCAAAAAGCATCATATAAAACAGCAGTATACTAAGATATAGTGGAAAGCAACATTTGCTATCTTCCAGCTAATTATATTTGTTCTTACTCATTTTTACTGACTCCCTTGAGGATTTGGGCAGATGGAGGTTAGAGCGGAGTTATAAATACGACTCTTCTGCCTCATTAAAAAAGGCTCCATTTAAGTTGTAGACAAGATTGTAACATACATGTTGAAGTCTGTAGTTGAGTGTTGAGTGCAGTTGTAAGGGGATATATAAAAATGTCCCATACCACTCTCATGGAATATCTCAGGTTTGAAAATATTAGTGGTAAAAAAACATTAGAGATTTATTTAGTGAGAATAGAAAGTAGTGCAAAATATGAAATATTGTACAAACTGGAAACCCTATGAACCATTGCTTTACACTGCAGCTTTCCTTTATAATATTGAAAGAGTTTGTTTTACAATATTTGGCTGTAAAATGGAATTGTTTTTCAAGTTTGGATTTTTTAAAATTATAACCATTTGCTTATTTTTTTTAAAAAAAATGTAAAGTATTGTATTATTGTGAAATATTTTAAGAGCTAATGACTTCATTTAAATATGGTGATGCATTATGAAAAAAGGAAACTATTCAACTTTTACAACTTGGCATTACTACCTCAAAGTAGGTTATTTTGCCTTTTTATATTGTTATGTAAGGAAAAGATTGCTTTTTAAACTAGCTTTTTAATAAGAAATGTCAATTAAAATCAACTATATAAGCACTAATGCATTTTTTTATATTTTTGTATTAATATCTTTTAACTATAGCTATGGAATATAAGAAATTCATAGCTTTAACAATAGTAATTTTACTGTTAAAGTTTTTATTGAAATGGCTGTAATTGCAAAACAATTGCTATTTTAATATATAAAGTTTGAAGGCAGAGGTATTGAAATATTTTTTTCAAACCGTGGATTTCATAATTTTATAGCAGTCAGAAAAGGTAGCCATTTAATATCTGTGTAAAGCACCCATAGTTTGTATATATGAATATGTAGCATATTCTTTATAACTTTTGCTTTTAATTTTAATGCAGTTTATACTACTTTCAAAATATTGTGCAGCAATAATTACTGTGAAATATTACACAATATAGCAGAGCCTCTTTTCTTCTCCTTCCGTCTACTATATTTTATGTATCTACTAGCTTTTGCTGGGCATTGTGTGCCTTTATAAAAAATGTGGATTCAGTCTATTTAACCTAATAAGTTGCCCAGTTTTGAAATAGAAGGAACTTAGCATTTGGTAATCTTTATTCCTTATATATTTATAAGGACTGTTTTAGTTTTGAACAAAACTATTTTAAATTTAGATTGTAGTAATTAATTTTAGGGCTTGGGGGCAATAACTATTTCACATATGATAATGGCATTTTTGATTCTGTGATGATTATGCTCCAACCCCCAAGCACTCTCCAGAACTTTGGAACTACATTTTACATATTTCTGTTGGCTAGACTAACTAGAATTGATGGAGGTTGTGGCCCTGAACACTTTTAACAGGGCTGATATCTATAAGCAATAGGTAGAATAGACGTTCCATGATTTTCAGGTATTCTACACAAACTTTTTGAAGAAAGGATTTTTTAAGATAACTATATTGCCCCAGGAGTATAGTTCCAATTAAAATAAACAGCAATTTGTCATGATTATTGTTTTTTCTTTTTATACCTAGAATGTACTTTTAGATTTCATTTCATGAACAATAACTTCATAATTAAAAATTAGTCCAAAAATTGCATTACTTTCTTGACATGCTTCTAATATTTATTTAATTAAATGGATGTTTGCTGTTCTTTTTTTAAATCAAAAAATAACTTGCATAATCTTAAATTTCAACAAACTGGTTATATTATTCATGCTGTCTTGATAGTAATATTCTTCTCCTTTCCTACTCTTCACTATAATCAATTAAGAATTCATTCCCTGTTCTCTTTTCTGCTTTATCTTAAGTGGAGAAAAATAGATATCTATGATCTTCTTAGTTAGACTTGACATATAATCAACAGTTAATTTAGTGCAGAAAAGGCATTAGATTGTAATTTGCATTGGCAAAATTTCTAGACTACATTTTTAAGAGTTGGAAAAGTGCGGTTTGTAAGAATAGAGGAGGGAGTTATCTTTGTGAAATTTCTCTTATGACCTGGTGCATGGTTATTATAATAATAGCCAAGTTGAAGTGAATAAAAATAATTGCTTTCACTTAATTTTTTGCATACTTCTGTGGCATGTGCCTCACAAGATGCCATTTAAAGCCTACAATTTGATATATGACTTGTGGAGTGACATTCTTTTGAGATAGGGTAACTAAGAATTGCATCAGAATGGGAAGATACTTTTCAAGGGAGATGTAGGTCATTTGGAGAGGAAATAACTACTTTGCCAAGACCTCCTCTCTTCATTTTTTGCCTGCCATTTTAAGGATATAGAATTCAGTGGCCACACTTTCCTCAGAAATAGGTGAGGAAGACTATGATTTTACAAACTTTAAAACTTCAGAAAAAATAAATTACATGTTTCTGGAGATCTGGAATAGTAAACGCACCATTTCAAAATCTCTGTATTTAGAATTACCGTGTTTCCCCGAAAATACAACCTGTCCCGAAACTAAACCCATGCCACATTTTTCGCGTGGGCAAAAATATAAGCCCACCCCCGAAAATAAACCCCCCCTCCGGCCAGGCAGAGCACCGCTCACTGACCTAGCGTTATTCCGAAAGCGCCAAGTCGCAGGAGGGGGGGAGCGCTCACGTTGCTTGCTGCCTTCGGGATACCGCTAGGTTGGGGAGTGGCGTTCTGCCTGGCCGAAGGGGAGAGTTGCCGGGCAGCTGCTCTCTTGTGAAGTGGCTCCCGAAGAGCCGGGCACAGCCTCAGGGGCGAAGCAGCCATGAGGTAACCATGCCCACGAGCAGCCGCCCAGCAAATCCCCTCTCCAGCCGGGAAGAGCGCCATTCACTGACCTAGGGGGTAATCCCCAAAGTGCCAAGCCATGTGGCGCTCTGCCCGCTCCCCAGCTCCTGCGGCTTGGCACATTCGGGATACCCCCTAGGTCAGTGCATGGAGCTCTGCCCGGCTGGAGAAGGGGGTTGCGCGAGCGCCTGTTCCGCTCGCAGCTTCACCAAGCCCTTGCCAGGCTCTCCCAGGCCACCGCCGCTGGCTGCTGCTGCTGCTCGCCGCCGCCGCCGCCCCGCTGCTGCTGCCAGCCGCCGCCGCCCCGCTCCGCGCAACTTCAAAACTCGGGCCGAGTCTTTCAGCATCGGCCGCTCTAGGAGTGCTCTCTATGGTGGGCCGGCTGCTGGAAAACTCCCTGTCCGGCAGCCAGCCCACCATAGAGAGCACTCCTGGAGCGGCCGATGCTGAAAGACTCGGCCCGAGTTTTGAAGCTGCGCGGAGCGGAGCGGCGGCGGCGGGCAGCAGCAGCCAGCGGCGGTGGCCTGGGAGAGCCTGGCAAGGGCTTGGTGAAGCTGCGAGCGGAACAGGCGCTCGCGCAACCCCCTTCTCCAGCCAGGGAGAGCTCCATGCACTGACCTAGGGGGTATCTCGAATGTGCAAAGCCGCAGGAGCTGGGGAGCGGGCAGAGCGCCACATGGCTTGGCACCTTAGGGATTACCTCCTAGGTCAGTGAATGGCGCTCTTCCCGGCTGGAGAGGGGATTTGCCGGGCGGCAGCTCGTGAGCATGGTTACCTCATGGCTGCTTTGCCCCTGAGGCTGTGCCCGGCACTTCACAAGGGAGCAGCCGCCCGGCAGCCCCAAAACAATAAGCCCTCCCTGATAATAAACCCAAGGGCATATTTCGTGGGGCAAAAGAAAATAAGCCCCTGGCGTATTTTCGGGGAAACACGGTACTCTTGTGGCCATACATTGTAGAGATAGTTAAGTTGTTAGTATTTAAGTTATCACAATGAGCAGAGATGGCTTTGAAATCTGAAACAAAAAAACTGGAAAATCTCAAGGATGTGATGGGGTGAGGGAGCCACAATTCTTCATTAATAGCAAATCTCAGTTGTATCAAAGTTAGTTTGAGCAATATAAGAGACAAGGTTGCATACATAGCCTTGCATTCAACAATAACTGTTTAAGCCAATCCCCAATATTGTAAAACAGATTTCTACAGTGTTAACTCTCCCATCTCCAAAGATCTGCGTTGTGAGAATTGAATGTGATAAAAAGTATTGGCTGACTGCTCCCTGTCAAAAGGATTCACTATGTAATGAATCTCCCTTAACATTCCTGAAGTTGTAATACTGCATTCATTCTTCTGTGGCACAAAAGATATGTTTTTACAAGAGAAGCTAAAAGGTATGAAAAAGGCTTTTTGCAAATAAGGGAAAAAATAGGATGGAACTACTTATAGAAATTCGTTAGGATGGTAATAAATAATGGAAAGCTCGCAGATATCTAGTATTCACAAAGTCATGGATGGTGTCTTTAATGCCAGGGAAATCTAGACCAGTGGTTCCCAAACTTTTTCAGTCCACCGCCCACTTGGTGCTACAAACTGATCCTCAGTGTCCCCCACCCAGTGGTGGCATTCAAATTTTTTTACTACCGGTTCTATGGGCGTGGCTGGGGGGGGTCATGTGACTGGGCGGTTTGCACGACGGAAGATAAGTAAAATTCAAAACTAACAATTACACATTTATTCAAAATCCAATTTAAAAACCTTTTTAGTTAATGTTAATTCAACAAAATTGTTGAACATGATCCAGTGATACCAGGTTTTCAAAGTCTGATAGTCATTTATCAAGAACCTTAGTAACTTAGTAAACTCAGTAAAATTTAGTAACTACTTCACTGTTCAGTAAATTCTTAATGTGATGGATGGGCTTGATGAAGTGATACCAGTTTCCCAATGTCTGGTTTTAAGTCACTTAGCAGGAGTCTTAATTCACCACGTTCGGTAATCTGGAGTCGATTTCTTTATATCTAGTCACTAGATGACCTACGAAGTCCCTTCCAACTCTGTTAAGATCCACCCGAAGAATCGCTCGATTTGTCGGGAAAGGACCCTTTTAAAAAGGCGTCTGTTTTATTTATTTATTTATTTATTTTCTTTGAATTTCTAGACCGCCCCCCTCTCCCGAAAAGGACTCGGGGCGGTGTACAGTCCACACAACAAACAATAAGTATCAAATACAAATATAAATACAGATATAAATACACATAAGGAGGAGGTTAAAAATTTAAAAAGAACTGTACGGAAGAATATAAATCTGGTTCTAAAAACCCTAAAATCAGTTAAATTTAAAACTGTACCCTATAAATAACCAGGTAAGAATATGTTTCCAGGAGGTAACAGTTGTCACAATTATAATTATGCCAGGCCAGCTAATCGAAACAGGTGAGTCTTCAATTTTTGTCAGAAGGAGCGGAAGTCTGGTGGTTCTGATATCGTGGGGGGGAGGTCATTCCAGAGGGTTGGGCCCATCACAGAGAAGGCCCTACTCCTTGGCGTCGCCCGCTGGCATTGCCTAGTGGACGGCACCTGGAGAAGCCCCTCCCTGTGAGTGGATTGGCCGCAGGGATGTATGTGGGAGGATGCGATCACGCAAGTAACTAGGTCTTAAGGGGCTTCCCTCCTCTACAAAACCTTCCCAGCCCCACAGAGAAATTCACTGGACCAGCAGACTTGGGAGTCGCGTTTCTGGAAGATTAAAATCTTAATTCTTACCTTCTGGGACTGCGCCCTCCCTCCCCCAGAATCCTTTTGGTGTGTCTGAATGAAGGCATTATGGAGGGGTTTTTGAGCTCCTGGACCCCCATCTCCTCCTCTGTTCCCTCCTTATCCCACCCCACCCCACCCTCCAAATTTGGAAATGTTCAAAGTTCCTTTTCAGAGCTGGTGTAGCATGTTTGACTTAGAAGCCTGTCCTAGGGGAAGGGGGGGGGTGTTTAATGTGCAGCGGGGAGTTGGGGAGGAGGCAGAGCCGCGAAGGTTCAAGCAGCAGCAAACTACCTTGCTGCTTACCACCCATCATAATTCCCACCTCCCACATATGTATGTCCTTGAGCCTTTGCTTTGATATGGGCTTCTCTTGCCCCAAATCTTGCATCACTCCTCCCACCCCTTGCAGGGCATTCTCCCCCTTCCACTTGGAAAGCTCTCCTAGCATGGGCAGGGGGGGAAGTGGAATTTCGCATCCAGCAACCAAGGCTGTTTAAACAAAAAGGGGGGGGCTGTCCACCACTCTTCTGACCCCCTTCCCTGCTTCTCCTTCCCTCCCTCCCTCCCCCAATCTTCGGAGAAGGATGAATCAGGGAGAAGGAGGGGAAGGGCCACTGACCAGGAAGTGGAGGGAGGGAGAGGATTTTCAAGAAAAGGTAGAAAGGAGCAACCCCCAGGCAGGAAGGGAAAATCAAGTCAGAGTTTAGCGCCCTCCAGCTTTGATCCAGAGAGCACCCCCTCCCCAAATTTGAAACATATTGCGGAGTTCCCATGATGTGTGGGAACAAGCAGACTCAGCTGGTTCTCCTGGGATCTCCTCCCGGGGTGGGGGAGGGGTGTCAGAGAAGTTGCATTCGGGGAAACTTTGTACAGAGCGCTTCCCATGGGTGAAAGCACGCCGAGAGTACTGCCCCACAGATGTTTCGGCTCTGGCTGCCCACTTAAAAAGCACTGCCTTCCGAGGCTTTGGGGATCGTGGAACATCCGAGGTTCCGAGGCTTTGGAGCGGAGCCCCTGGAGCTGCCCAGGTGGGGCTAGGCGAGTCCTCGCAGCCGCTTAAATGCTGGCTGGGAGTTCACTTGGACAGCCCTGCAGGCGTATGGGGGATGAGCTGAGGCCAGCCAGTTCTACAAGGGGGTTGGCGGTGCTTCTTTCCCATGTCCAGAAAAGCTGCCCCCCTCCCTTCCCTCTCCTCCCCCCACCCCCAACGCAGCTTCTCTCTCTCCCTCTCTCTCCCTCTGTGTGTGCGTCCGTGTGTGCGCGTGTGAGCGAACTCCAAAGAGAAATCCTGGGCCGTGTCCCCTCTGTAAGCCTCCGATGTGGAGCTGCGGGCTGTTGACCCAGCTTTACCTGCCTAAGTCGCTTCACTATAAAATCCCAGCACGGAGGAGGAAGGGGAGGGCATTCTTTGGAGGGTGGATCGCTACCTCTCATTCCCCCCTCCTGGGCTATGTTCCCACACCACTCGCTTAAACCACCTGTGTGGAACCCCCCCTCCATCCTCCCCCAAAGCAGCACGTGCACCACGGGAAGGCTCTCGGTTCAGCAACCGTGGTTAGTGGGAAGGGGCTTCCCCCCCGCCTGGTGGGGCAATACCGGTTCTGGACTTTGGGTTAGGAACAAGCCAACTCATTTCTGCCGCCTTTGCATATCGGAATTGGACCGCCGATGACTTTGCGGAGGGAGCGAGTTGACACCCAGCGTTTGAAACACACAAAAACATCACTCTAACAAAGGGGCTGCCTCCAGCACTCCTCTGCCACCTCCCTTTCCTCTTAGCACCCCCCTGCCACCCTCTTGCCTCTTAGCGCCCCCCTGCCACCCCCTTGCCTTTTAGTGCCCCCCCTAGGTCATCCCACCGCCTTCCAAGGGGCGACACCACCCACTTTGGGAACCACTGATCTAGATAGAAGGACATTTTACATTCCTTTTTGTGAGCATTTAGAAAATTTTCTGCTTGGCAGGAACCATAATGAGTTACCAAAAATAATTCATGCCAGACCAGGACATAAGAATGGGAATTAGTGTTTCTCAATATCTCACCTGGGACCAATACAATTATTCTGTTACTACAAGCACACAGAATTAAGAGAGAAAAATCAGCTGGTGTGGGTATATAACTTAAGGGATAATTACTTAGAATCACTTGAAAAAGCAATGACATTCTTTTCTTGGTGTTGGAGAAGACTCCTAAGAATACAATGGACAGCCAAGAAAAAACCAATGGATCAACCCACAGTCAATTCTCAATGGATCAATTCTCAGTCAATTACAAGTGGCCAGGCTCAAATTAGCCTACCCTGGATACATTATGTGAAGATCTAACTCTATAGAGAAGGTTTTAATGCTGGGAAAGGTGGAAGGAAAAAAGAGCAGCAAGGAAGATGGACTCAGTTACAGTGGTAATAGTGCTTTGTTGGGAAACTTGAAAGATTAGGGACATAATTGATGTGAATAAAATCTTATGTTTTTGCTAAGAAACAGTATTAGCTTGATTGCATATCAAGGAACTGGTAAAACTATGATTTACAAATTATAATACTAACTAAAGCAAAATTAAATCCCTCAGACTTAAAGCTATTCAGAATCTATAGCCAGCATGACCTCTGCTGAGAACTTTGGAAACTGAAGCTACACATTTTTAAAATACCAGTGAAGGCTGATTAGATTGAAACAGGATTAGAATTTAGAACTTAGAATCTAACAGAGTTGGAAGTAACCTTGGAAGTCTTTTAGTCCAACCACCTGCTTAGGCAGGAAACTACAATTTCAGACAAATGGTTATCCAACATCTTTAAAACTTCCAGTGTTGGGACATTTATAACTTCTGGAGGCATGTTGTTCCACTGATTAATTGTTCTAACTATCAGCAAATTTCTCCTTAGTTCTAGGTTGCTTCTCTCCTTGATTAGTTTCAACAATTGCTTCCTGTCCTACCCTCAGGTGCTTTGGAGAATAGTTTGATTCCTTCTTCTTTGTGGCAACTCCTGAGATATTGGAACACTGCTATCATGTCACCCCCTTGTCCTGGAGCCATTTGTTAGGGCACGCGAGGCGCTGACTTCGACCTCCTTTTGAGGCCGTTTTTCGCCCTTTGGAGGCTTCCTTGAAGCCACTGGAGCGCAAAAAACTGTCCCTGTGGGCAAATCAGAAGTTCAGGAACAGACTTACGGTTTGCTCATAGGACTGTTTTTCGCCCTGCAGAGCCTTCAGGAAGCTTCCCTAAAGGCCTCGGAGGGTAAAAAACAGCCCTACTTCCAAACCGGAAGTCACTTAGAAAGCCTCTGAAGCCTGGGGAGGGCGAAAAAAAGTGCCAAAAGCGGAGGGGGTCATGCGCGCAGGAGTGGGTGGTCGCACGCATAGCATTTTGGGTATGGCACACCCGTTTGTGACCCCCTTGCGCTTCCCCCCGCTTTTGGCATGGGAGCCAAAAAAGGTTCGCATCACTGCCCTAGTCATTTTTCTCAGACTAGACATACCAGTTCCAGCAACCGTTCTTTATATGTTTTAGCCTCCAGTCCCCTAATCATCTTTGTTGTTCTCTGCACTTTATAGAGTCTCAACATCTGTTTTTACATCGTGGGACCAAAACTGGATGTAATATTCCAAGTGTGGCCTTACCAAGGCATTATAAAGTGTATTAACACTTCACGTGTCTTGATTCTATTCCTCTGTTTATGCAGCCTAGAATGTTGACACACTGCTAGCTCATATTAATATGAACAGGTATAAAATTATATGTACTAAAGATAGCAATCCTAATTTTTTGAGGTGGATTAGCAAGAATGTATGAAATTTTGAGAACATACAAGTCCTGTTATAAAATTACTCCTAGAAGCTTGCCCAATTCATTTATTAAAATAGTAGGCATAGGAAATTAATTCAGAAACACAAGCGTACCAGACAGTTATCTGTCACCTGCTTTTAACCTTGCTTAAATTTTACATTATTCCAGGCACTATCAAAATACACTGGACTGCAGCTGTCAATCATTTCTATTTTTAAGGAAGGATTATTTAACCTATTTGAGATTTAGAACAATCTTAGAAATAAAAATTTCTAGACAAAATGCCAATTTACCATGTACCATCTTTGATCACTGCATACACTAATTTTAATTAATTTATAATAATTAAATAAATGAAAAAAGGCAAAAAAAACAACCATAATATAAATCGAGTTTGCACATATTGCATGGGAAACAAGTTTATTAATTAATCTAAAACTTTAAACAATTAAAACTAGGTTGCATCTGATCCTAGACTGAAATAGTGAAATATTCATTTCAAATAAGGAACAATAATATTTTATATTTCCTAATCATCCAGTTGACATAACAGTGCAACTCCTCTCATTATCCAGTGGCTAGGAGTTACCAGACTTGGCAGATTAATTTCAGTTACAAAATTTGTAGATGTACCCATAGAAGACAGCATTCCTGTTCTTTGAGATGTCTTGTATAAAGGACATTCATATAAAAGCTGGTCTTCATCACAGAAACTTCGGGAAAAGGTAATCTAAAAAATAATTAAGATATTAATCTCAATTTCTACATATTAAACAAGTTGTACACCTAAGGATCAGTAAAGAAGCAAATTAAAGTGGTCATCTGTGACCAGCATGCATTATAATAAAGGAACAATTTAAATATCAGTGACGTGCAGTCAGGTGAGGCAAGTGAGGCATAGCCTCACCACTCTCATCATGAAAAAGAAAAGTAAAAGGAAAAAGCTGAGCTACTTGCTGCCTCACCGTGGATGACTCTGCTTAACCTCACTGGTGCTCTCCCTCCCCAAGTGTAGTGACTTCCTCCCCAGGCCCCCATTCATTTCTCTCTCTCACACACACAGCTGGATAAAAGTATATAAAATCTAGCCCAGCTTCACTGATTACAAGTTTGAAAAGGCAACGTGGCTCCACCTGCAATCAAACTACACTTGGGGAGGGAGAGCACAAGCGAGCACTGAGGAGACCACAGGAGGAGGCAGGAAGCCAGGCAAAGAGCCATGCTGTAGTACGCACACTTCCCCCCAGCCTCTTTCTTTTGGAAGGCTCGGCTCCCCTCCGGCTTCTCTGCCTCTCCTCTCACCCCAGCCTGCCAGCAGGAGGTGGTGGGTGGGCTTTATTGTGTTCCAGGCATTTCCCACCCAGACAGCAGGCTGCATTTGCAATTGTGGAGGTGTTTGGGAAAGGCAGCAGGGGCAGCTTCTCCAAGGCACCTGAGGACAGAACAAGAAGTAATGGGTGGAAACTAATCAAGGAGAGAAGCAACTTAGAACTGAGGAGAAACTTCCTGACAGTTAGAACAATTAATCAGTGGAACAGCTTGCCTACAGAAGTTGTGAATGCCCCAACACTGGAAGTCTTTAAGATGTTGGATAGCCATTTGTCTGGAACGGTATAGGGTTTCCTGCCTAGGCAGGGGGTTGGACTAGAAGACCTCCAAGGTCCCTTCCAACTCTACTATTGTATTGTATTGTATTGTATTGTATTGTATTGTATTGTATTGTATTGTATTGTATTGTATTGTATTGTATTGTATTGTATTGTATTGTATTGTATTGAATGGGGGTGGTGGTGGCAGAGGAGCTGCTTTCAAGCCACTGGAAAAGATATCCAATCCAACTTTTGTGTGTGTGGGGGTTTGTTTGAGAGTGAGTGAGAGAGGGAAGGGGTAGGAGAGATAGTCCAATCCAACTTCTCTGTGTGTGTGTGTGTGTGTGTGTGTATGTGTGTGTGTGTGTGTGTGTTTGAGAGAGGGGGAGGAAGGGAGAGAGGGAGGAAGGAGGGGAAGGAGAAGAAAAAGAAAAAGAAAGAAGGAGCAAAGGAGAAAAACAAATGCTGTCGCTTTAAATTGGAACTGAGCACGCCTGGCTGTGGAATTCTGGGAGTTGAAGTCCACAAGTCTAAAAATATTTGAAACTCAGCACTGTGTCAGTGCCTCACCAGTCATAAACCTCACCGCACGTCACTGTTAAATATATACTGCTCATTGAGAGTTGGGATTCAAATTAAGGTTTTTGCAAGAACTTTGGAACATCCTGTAAATCAGTTAATGCTCCCATCACAAATATATTTTAAAAAGCAGCTGTTGTAGTACAGTGGGGCAAAAAAGTATTTAGTCAGCCGCCAATTGTGCAAGTTCTCCCACTTAAAAAGATGAGAGAGGCCTGTAATTGGCATCATAGGTAGACCTCAACTATGAGAGACAAAATGTAAAAAAAACCCCAAACAATTACATTGGCTGATTTGGAAAGAATTTATTTGCAAATTATGGTGGAAAATAAGTATTTGGTCACCTACAAACAAGCAAGATTTCTGGCTCTCACAGACCTGTACCTTCTTCTTTAAGAGGCTCCTCTGTCCTGCACTCATTACCTGTACCAACGGCACCTGTTTGAACTTGTTATCAGTATAAAAGACACCTGTCCACAACCTCAAACCGTCATACTCCAAACTCCACTATGGTGAAGACCAAAGAGCTGTCGAAGGACACCAGAAACAAAATTGTAGACCTGCACCAGGCTGGGAAGACTGAATCTGCAATAGGCAAGCAGCTTGGTGTGAACAAATCAACTGTGGGAGCAATAATTCGAAAATGGAACACATAAAAGACCACTGATAATCTCCCTTGATCTGGGCCTCCATGCAAGATCTCACCCCGTGGGGTCGAAATGATCACAAGAACGGTGAGCAAAAATCCCAGGACCACATGGGGGGACCTAGTGAATGACCTGCAAAAAACTGGGACCAACGTAACAAAGGCTACCATCAGTAACACACTACGCCGCCAGGGACTCAGATCTTGCAGTGCCAGACGTGTCCCCCTACTTAAGCCAGTACATGTCCGGGCCCGTCTGAAGTTTGCTAGAGAGCATTTGGATGATCCAGAAGAGGATTGGGAGAATGTCATATGGTCAGATGAAACCAAAATACAACTGTTTGGTAGAAACACAACTCGTCATGTTTGGAGGAGAGAGAATGCTGAGTTGCATCCAAAGAACACCATACCTACTGTGAAGCATGGGGGTGGCAACATCATGCTTTGGGGCTGTTTCTCTGCAAAGGGACCAGGACGACTGATCCGTGTACAGAACAGAATGAATGGGGCCATGTATCGTGAGATTTTGAGTGCAAACCTCCTTCCATCAGCAAGGGCATTGGAGATGAAACGTGGCTGGGTCTTTCAACATGACAATGATCCCAAACATACCGCCCGGGCAACAAAGGAGTGGCTTCGTAAGAAGCATTTCAAGGTCCTGGAGTGGCCTAGCCAGTCTCCAGATCTCAACCCCATAGAAAAACTTTGGAGGGAGTTGAAAGTCCATGCTGCCCAGCGACAGCCCCAAAACATCACTGCTCTAGAGGAGATCTGCATGGAGGAATGGGCCAACATACCAGCAACAGTGTGTGCCAACCTTGTGAAGACTTACAGGAAACGTTTGACCTCTGTCATTGCCAACAAAGGATATATAACACAGTATTGAGAGGAACTTTTGATATTGACCAAATACTTATTTTCCACCATAATTTGCAAATAAATTCTTTCCAAATCAGCCAATGTGATTGTTTGGGGTTTTTTTTTAACATTTTGTCTCTCATAGTTGAGGTCTACCTATGATGTCAATTACAGGCCTCTCTCATCTTTTTAAGTGGGAGAACTTGCACAATTGGTGGCTGACTAAATACTTTTTTGCCCCACTGTAAGTATAATTCTTCCAAAACACAAAACAATAGTATAAAATATTGTCATTTTTCATACTGGGCTACTAGTTTGAAGAACCGGTAAATACCACCTCTGGCTGGTCCCACCCCCATCTATTCTCTGCCTCCCAAGTCCCAGCTGATCGGGATTTTGCAGTAACCTTCCCCTGCCATGCCCACCAAGCCACGCCACGCCCACAGAACCAGTGGTAAAAAAGTTTGAATCCACCACTGAGTGACTTATAACATTTACTTAAACCTGGGTAATCAAAATACAAAAATGTCCTACCAAGATAGTGAAACTATACTACTCACACTTTGTGGTAAAAATTGGATGACTGGTAGTGGATAATATCTTCTATGAAGTTTAGGTTCATCCAATGCCTGTGTACGGGGATTCCAGCATGCACCATCTATGTACAAGCCGTGAATTTTAACTCCGGTTTCATACTGAGAATGTTCCTAATAAAAGATAGATAGTGTTTCTACTCAGCATTGTTGTGAATTGCTCGAAACAAGTGGAAGATTTAACTAAAAAATTAAAACCTGGTCTTTTTCAGAGAGCTAAAAGTGAAGTTGACTAAGGCACCTGAGGGTAGAACAAGAAGCAATGAGTGGAAATGAATCAAGGAGAGAAGCAACTTAGAACTGAGGAGAAACTTCCTGATAGTTAGAACAATTAATCAGTAAAACAGCTTGCCTCCAGAAGTTGTGAATGCCCTAACACTGGAAGTCTTTAAGAAGATGTTGGATAGCCATTTGTCTGAAACGGTATAGGGCAGTGATGGCGAACCTATGGCACGCGTGCCACAAGTGGCACGCAGAGCCATTTGTCAGGGCACGCAAGGCGCTGCCCTGTCAGCTGGCCAGCGCGCATGCGCGTGCTGGCCAGCTGAGTTCACCTTTTAAAAAGCTATTTTTCGCCTTCCCCAGGCTCCAGAGGCTTTATAGGAGCCTGGGGAGGGTGAAAAGAGCCCCCCCGCCCCCCCGGAGGCTTCAGGGACCGTCCGGAGGCTTCCTTGATGCCTTCGGAGCGCTTAAAACGACCCTCCGAGCAAACCGGAAGTGACTTCCGGTTTGCTCGGAGGGTGGTTTTAAGCGCTCCGAAGGCTTCAGGGAAGCCTCTGGACGGTCCCTGAAGCCTCTGGAGGGCCTCCGGGGGGGGCGTGGAGGCTCTTTTCGCCCTCCCCAGGCTCCTATAAAGCCTCTGGAGCCTGGGGAGGGCGAAAAAAGCATGTAAAAATGGGGGGATTACACGTTGCGCGCGCATGTGCACTGGGGGAGGTCGCGCATTGCATTATGGGTGCGGCACGCCCGCACACGACCCCTCTGCACTCCCCCCACTTGTGGCACGCGAGCCAAAAAAGGTTCGCCATCACTGGTATAGGGTTTCCTGCCTAAGCAGGGGGTTGGACTAGAAGACCTCCAAGGTCCCTTCCAACTCTGCTATTGTATTGTATTGAAGCTCATTGCACAGGAATTATAAATCAGGGGCATCTGCAGTGATGCAAAAAAGGGAAAATGCACACAGTCGCTATCTTAACGTTTCATAGTCCCCTCCCCTCTGCCACGGCATGGAAGTGATTTCAAAAACATCAGGATAGACATATTTCCCTTTCCCTGATTCAAGGATACAGATATATATTAACATTACAGGCTACTGGATCATCACAGAAGTGGAAGATACTTGCTGTTTGGGGACTATCTGTCCCTTTTGTGTGGAAAAATAGTTGTGGGCTTGTTTAATGTTATTGCAAAAACAATTTGCTTATTTATTTGTTCAATTTGTATGGCTTCCATAACTTATTAGAGTGAGTCTGGGCAGTTAAAATGAAAACAACAATAAATGAAATAAAAACAAAACACATCTTCTGGTCATCAAACACTTCTTGATCCAAATCCCCAAAAGAAAAACCAGGTTATTAATAAACTGACAGAGTTGTGAACCAATCAAATTCTGGCTATGAATAAGGGAATCATTACAAAGGGGGGGGCGTGCTGCCCCCCAAAAGACCCTCTTTCTAGGTTAGGACAGATGACGAGATGCAAAGAGGAGACCTACAGTACAGATAGCCTGGAAATACTTAAATCTTTTGATGATTTACTTGCTGCACCTATCAGTTGTATGTTAAGTAGGTGGCCATAAAAATTTCAGTAATAAATAAGCAAATAAAGTCGATTTAACCTATTACTTCAAAAAATGATTTGCTTTAGCGAAATGGTATGCTAAATCCATTTCCTGAGCGACCCTTCCCAGAGAGAGACCTGACCTCCGAGGCGAGCGGGGAAAAGGCCCCGGCCCTCCCGCTCCCCGGCCTGACCGCCGCGAGTGCCGCGTTCCCCCCTCCGGCCCCGCCATGCGGCGGAGGGGGCGACCCAGAGCCGGCCCATGCCAACGCTCAGCTCCTGCTGTCGCCGGCGCCCCGGCGCCGGATCCAATCCCGCGCAGCTACGGCGGCTACCTGGTTGATCCTGCCAGTAGCATATGCTTGTCTCAAAGATTAAGCCATGCATGTCTAAGTACACACGGGCGTGACAGTGAAACTGCGAATGGCTCATTTTCCTTGCAATATCTTTATCTTATTTCTTTGTAGATAATTTAATAACTATATTCCAGATGGTTTTCAATTGTAGCATTTATATACACCTTTGATATGTAGCCAACGTTTAGACATATATTCAACTATCATACATGATATTCGTATGGATGCCTGCATTTTGACTACATATCAACAGTCAACCAGAACTGGTTTCAATCCCATGCTTACCTCAAAAGCTTTGTTTAATATGTTTTCCCTTTTATTGAAGCTTAAATCTTCATCTTGAGTTAAAGGAAGCACTTTATGTGTAAAAGTAAGTGAATCCACTGTTACTTTATTCAACCGAGCATAATTCTGACACACAGCAATAAGAAATCCTTCAAGAACAAAATACACAGATTATGCACCTTGTTACCATTATTAAGAAATTAATTACATTTACTCTTTAATTACATGAAGATAATTTTATTCTTTGCAAAGAGTGCATGAATTTGCTATTTGATATACTCCCATTCAATGAAGAAGTATGAAATATAAATAAACAAAATAGTTTCTTATTTAGTCATCGAATTATTAATATAGAGAATTACAAAGTAATACAAGATTTCCTTCATCTGTAATGACTCGTTCTCACATCCAAACACATCTGCAGGAATTATGTGGACAAGAAAAACTGAAGAGGGAGTGAGGGAGATCAAGAAAAATATGGAAAAAGGGAAGCAGTAATAGCAGTAATTATCCAGTACAATTTAATTATATTACATTGTAATCCAGTTTATATCATATAAACATTCCACATATCTATCATATCTAATATAGGATATAATTTATAAACTTCTAAGCACGTATTTAAACTGGAAAATCTTCTATGGATTCTCTAGACCAGCGATGTCAAACTCACATCATCATGGTAGCATCACGTGACATATTGGGACTTTTCCCCCCTTTGCTAAAATGGGCATGGTCAAAGCAGGACATATCTTGCCCGTAGGCCAGGAGTTTGACAGCCCTGCTCTAGACTATCTGGAGTCTAGATATTCTTTATAATTTAATGAAATACAAGTATACTTCATTTAATGATAAAAACTGAAACAGACAACTCCTTTACTAAGCAAAAAAAGTGAAAAATCATGTCACCATGCCAACTTATGACGACAGTTCCAGCAATAATGATGTCATGTGAAGACAACTTGTGACTTCCTGCCATCTTCCCATTGACTTTGCTTGTCCAAAGCCAACAGTTACAGTTACAAATGATGATCACATTATGGTGGAATGCTATGACCATTGTAATTGCTTGTCAGTTGCCAAGTATCTAAATCATGATCACATGGCTGCAGGGACATTGCAGCAGCTGCAACTTGAAGGACTGGTTGTAAGTCTCCTTATTTAGCATTGTTGTAACTTTGAACAGATATTGAATGAGTGGTCGCTACGCAAGGACTATAAAATATAAAATAATATAAAAGCTACAGCTACAAACTATTTCAAGAATGTGAAGCACACATTTTAATAAATTAAAATAGATAATTGATAAATGTCTATGAATAAAATAAATTACAAAATTATGTACCATGTGGAAAAAAGAAACCTGGAAGCCAAAAACAGCTAGGATGTCCTTGATAACTGGCATGAAACTCAGGATATTCACCAAGATGAGGTAGTATCTTGCTTTGTCTCTGAAGCATCAGTAAATCATTAAACCTGTTCAAAACATTAGTAAGTTTAAGACTATTACATTTCTCAGTAGCTAAATGAAATTAGTGTATTACTGTATATTTCTAAGTAGCTAACCAAATAATCCAGTAATTTTGATACAATTGGACTGGAAGGATCAGAAAACCTCCAGCCGAACTCTTACAATTTTCATTCCACAGAGAAGATTGCAGTTGCACATTACACCTCTCACTGTGATATATATAATTGTATAGGATGTGTGTGTGAGAGAGATAATATCTACAGTTCTATAATATTAAGGCAGGATCCAAATGCCTGAGAATGCCATCCAATTTGTAGAACATTCTAACAGATATCAGTAGAAAATTCATTTTGCAAATGCCAATTTTTATACAACATTTTACTATCATGTTAACAGTTCTCCTGAAATCAAATGCAGCTCCAGCTGGACAGACGTGGGGAATCTGAGCTCTGGAGAGCTTCACATGAACCCTGTCTGACAAACTTACTCTGGTGATCCTTTTTTGGATCAGAACTCTCCTGGAGAGGGGGGGGGCGAAGAGGGGCAGTGTCTCAAAAGACCCAGAGGGAGGCAACAGGTCCCTTGCAGGTCGAAGAGTTGCCTTATGAATTGGAGTGGGGGTGGCAGTTTCTAGGCTGACAAGATGCTGACTTCCTGTCTAAGCAAATGAACAGGAGGGTGAGGAAGAGATGAAAGACCAGTAAGAAAATTTAACTAACTCACAGCCATAAATGAAACCTGGTAAAGGCAAAGAAATTTTGAGAGCATAAATAATATTGATGGTCAGACCGGGATTTTTCCAAAAGGAAGGAAGGAAGATGGGAGGGTTGAAACACCAGCCCCCCCAAAAGCTATTTTGCTAGAAACAAATTCAGACAGAAAAGGAGAAAGCACAAAAGTGACAAACCCACTCAAATATAAACTCTAAATTTGGATTTGGATTTGAAATAGAAGCCAAACATTCCGAAGGATTTACTTCACTTTGAAGCAACTCCAAAAAATCAAGAAAAAAACCACTAACTGATAACCTAACTTTACTGTGCAGGAAGTTTTAATTAACCAACTGCCATAAATCAAAATCTTGAAAAGCAGAAGGCAAAAGATAAACATACCTAAATCTGGCTGTTTGCAAGTTTTGTTCCAATTGA
Organism: Natrix helvetica; assembly: GCF_964273705.1. Lineage (NCBI taxonomy): Eukaryota > Metazoa > Chordata > Lepidosauria > Squamata > Natricidae > Natrix > Natrix helvetica. The sequence continues at coordinate 239,316,903 of NC_138552.1, forward strand.
TATGTTTTGAACAGCTGTAGCTGATCGGAGACGGAAGGTGACGGGGAAAGAATTATTACAGAGTCAAGAACTGGGAAATGTGAGGGTTCCCCTCCCCCCCTACTTTCATCCTTTTTTTTTCTCTGCAAAAGAATAAGATGGCCTCGGCTTCTCTTCCAGTCTCACAGTAGTTGAAACTTAAGGTGAACCAGAGCCTCAAAATAAGACTTGTATAACTAACTGCAATTTTGGAACTGGACATTAAGGAAGAACAAAAGACCTAGATGGCTCCCATTGCTCGTCCCCTCACCAGCTGAAGTATATAAATTTAAGGTGGACCCGAACTCTGAAATAAGAACTGTATAACTAACTGTAACTTTGGAACTGGACATCATGGAAAGCTGGGAATTTGAAGAACTACATGAAATTATAAAAAATATGCATAAATCATTAAAATCATTAAAATCAAGCCTAAATAGAATTCTGAACCCAGAGAAACAGATATCTAAAGAAGAAATTAAAGAAGAAGGGGGGCAAGTCAACAAAGGGGTACAAATGGAGGAAAATAAAAAGCAGACAAAAAACTCCATTAGTCTTGGCAGTGGTCTAGGGAAAACTGTAAAAAGAGGTGTCCCAACAAAAGGGAATAAAAAGCAGACAAAAGGGTTTGAGGCTGTTAGTGGCATAAGGAAAATTGAAGTAGGAGGTTTTTCCCCAACAAAGAGAAATATAAAATATCCTTTTGATGGTGACCTGCGGAAAATTGAAGAGAGTGAATGTGTCAAAACAAAGAAAAGGGAGAAGACAGGAACAGAGAAATGGGACAAAAGACTTACTAGGAAAAAATTAGACAACTAGAAACTTTTATATGGGAAAATATAAAGCCAAGATAAGGGTCTTATTCCTAAATATGACAATAATATAGAGTTGCCAATTGGTTGAATATAATAATGGAAAGCTAATTAAAAAAGGTTAAAATACATGGAATATGGATAAATATGATATTGATATGGGGAGGATGTAAAGCAGAGGTTTGTGATTCACTTTTATACATGATAATTAAATTGAGATGTGAATTGAATATGTTGAGAATATGACAATAGAAGGACAACTAAGCATGGGTTAAAATATGTGAAACATGGACATATATAGAATTTTTAAGATGATGAACAAAGTGAGATGTTTACCGCTGTTATTCTATATAATAGACTAAGGGAATTGTAATGAACATTGAACAGTGAGGATTGCCATTTATAGACAACTACGGGTCATTTAATCTAAGATATGGAAAATGGGGAGGGAACATGAAATACACCTACAATGGGAAACTATTGAGATTTAAAGACAGAATCACTAACTGGAGGCATGTAAGGATGTATAAAGATAAAGATATAAAGATAATGATGAGAATAGCTGGGAACTGTAACCAGGTCTACGTCTCGGCCAAAATTAAGCTTGGGGGGAGGGTTTTAAAAGAACAATGACTATATATGTATACTTTTTTGTTCTACTTTTTTAAAAAAGGAGGAGAATACATGTTAAAATTAAATATGTATATTGAAAAGGAATTATAAATACCATCAACATAAAATGGAGCTTGCTCAGAAGCTGAAATACACCAAGTAAATGAGATGAAGAGTGGGAAATAGAGGAGAGAGAGGGAAGAAGAGAGGGATAGGAGAGAGGGCAAGGGCGGAGGGAAGGGGAGGAGAGAAATGAGGAGTGGAAAGGGGAGAGAGGAGAAGGAGAGAGGAAGGGGAAGTAGAGAAGGGAAGAATGACATAGGGAGGAAAGGAGGTAGGGAGGGGGAGAGAAAGAGAGAAGAAAGTGATGGATAAGATACAAACATGGTGTATGGAGAGTAGAAGAGCCAATAATTGTGGAAATGGGTCTGAGGTTCAGCAATTATCAATGCAGTGTAGCTGGCTGCCACCATTACTAACCACAAACACACACAAACATGCCAAGGGCACAGATAGCAGCTTTATCTGCTTGGCCACAACCTGAAGTGACAGATAATCTTGTGAAGAAACTGGATCATATCCCTTCACGTTGACTACAGCAATTAGTCACCAGGATATTCTCTGTTAACCCAATTTTCTGTGTAAAATACAGAACCAGTCACATTAGCTGGATTTGCTCTGCATACTGGACTGAAATGAGGCTAGCTACTTTTTGGCTCAGCTTGTCACACACAAGCACAGCCACAGATTGTCAGTCATCATATTTAACCTAATGATTAGGTTCCTGTTCTCTCCCATTCCCGCATTACCTCCAGAACTCTATATACAGCTGTGTGAAAAAGTCCTGCCCGCTTTCAGTTTTAAGCTGTATTTACATGTTTAATCAACTTTTCACTCAGAAACCATGCAAAATTAATACTTTGATGAAAGTTTCTGTAGTAGGATTGCGATGCATAATTTTTATTAATAGAACCAAAGTCTTTTTAAGGTCCTGAGTGAGTTTATGTGCTAAAACAAACACAACTTGAATTTTCGAGAATGTTAGGATCGAAAGTAGCCAATAAGCAGCAAGCTTTGGCTGACCAATCAAAATGCACAGGGGCTAAATCTATGAGCCAATCAATGTTGTCATATTCTCTGACTATAAATAGGCATGAAAATAGGCATCAAGAAATTTAATTTAGCTCTGGCTGCGGGCAAGGATGAAGGCCTTTGCTTTCACCAGTATTGAGCAGCAGCATGGCATCATTGAGCTTCATGAAGAGAGTTACTCCTGTACAGAAATAGCCAAGAGAATGAAATGCCATTGCACCACAGTGAGCAGAGTGGTTGAAAAATACCAAATAACTGGTTCAGTTGATGACAGGCTCTGCTCTAGAAGACCAAGAAAATCGACAAAACGGCAAGATCGGGCTCTGCAACGCATTTCGATGACTGACAGGAAGCTCACCTCACCTCAGATTACAAGAATTTGGGGTGAAACATGTGATGTAAAAGTGAACAAGCACAGTGCGTCGCAGACTGCTTGCCAGAGGGCTCAAAGGCTGCAAGGCTCGAAGTAAACCTTTGCTCACAGACGCTCACTGCTCTCGTCGACGTGCGTGGGCCAAGAAGTATGCCAAGTGGACCAATGAACAGTGGGGCAAGGTCATCTTCAGTGACAAGAGCAATTTCTACTTGACTGGGAATCAGTGCAATAAGTATATCAGAAGATTTCCAGCTGAAGAATTTAGGCCGTACTGCCTGAATCTATCTGTGAAGCATCCATTGCACGTGATGATCTGGGGCTGTATCGCTGCTTCTGGTATTGGCCAGATACAAATCGTGCAAGGAATCATGAATTCCAAACAGTATGTTGAAGTCCTGGAAAAGACCATGCTTCCTTCAGCTCAGCAACATGTAGGGAAGGACTTTTACTTCCAGGATGACAACGCTCCTTATCATCGAGCCAAGTCCGTCCAGCAGTGGATGAAGAAGCATGATTTTCCACTCCTGGATTGGCCAGCTCAGAGCCCGGATTTGAACCCAATTGAGAACTTGTGGGCCAAGATTGGTTATGAAATAAGCAAGAAGCATCCGAAGACCAAGCAGGAGCCAATTGAATCCATTATTACAGCCTGGCATCACACTGTCACCAAAGATCACATGTAAAGGCTAATACAGTCGATGCCGAAGCAATGCTGCCTGGTGATAAGCAATAAGAGCTGGCCAATTTCATATTAGTAACCATGGTTGGTTACCTAAACAGTCCTTTTCAGGGCCACAAACAATAAAAATGTTAACAAAACACTAGCATCAGCCTTAGTAATTGCAACATGTATGCCAATGGGTATGTATCAGTTAATCTGTTTTCATAGTCATTGTAAGCATGCATTGTAAGCATGCAAGAAAATTCACAATCCCCATCAAAACAGCACCAAATTGCAAAAAGCTTATGCTTTTCACTTAAAAACCACCAGTATTTATTTAAATATAACAATATTTGCATAGCAGTTAGCATAAAATATCATAAAGTATCATATCCAAAAAATGTCATAAACCATAAACCGTAAAGCATGCAGGTCTTTTTCACACAGCTGTAGATATCTACATATACAGTATTCCATGGTATATTATATTACTATACAAGGTTCTTTCCTAACTAGAAATGTTTCATTTTATGGAGTAAAAGGGCAGACACTGTGACTCTCTCTCTCTCTCTCTCTCTCTTTCCTTGGGTGGATCTGATGGGAGGGTGGGAGGAGTGGACTTCTTTGCTGGGCTTGAGGAGGGGGGACAACTTGGTTGCAGAGGTTGGTCGACAACTTGGCAGCTGAAATGGCTACAATTTATGGCTGTATTTTCCCTTCATGCTATCTAAAGATAACCGACTAAGCCTAATTAGCAATGTCGGAGAAAAAGAAAAAAAAGGAAAAGAAAGATGGGGCGAGCACAGATGAATCAGCTTCCTCTGACAAGGAGGCTCCCTCGGACACAGAGAAGCAAAAAACCTTCAAACGTATTCCAGGAGCAACAAAGTGCCGAGCCAGATGTGGGGGAAGGAGCTACAGGATGCGACATCCACGAAACGAGGTCAGTGGTTCCTCCTTCTAAAATATCTCCAGGAGATTATGAATTTTTGGGGGCCAAGCCAAAACTTCCCACTCTGCCAGAGCCACTCCATTCCCAGACCCTCGCAGATTATCAAACAATTGATGAATGGCCGGCTAAAAAAAAATCCTCCCACGCAGAAAGCAAAGTCTATGAAATCTCCCCAGATGATGAGCAAGAAATGCAAAGCTATCTTGATCAAATAGAACGTTTCGAAAAATATGCTAGGGACGCGAGAGAGTGCTTTGAGGAGATAAGGCGAAGTAGGAGAAGCTCCCCCACTCCCAAAATGTCTGAGGATGCCATCTTGTCTTCAAAACAACAGCCTAAGACACACCCCACAGAGTTCATTGGTCAATTAGAACAAAGAGACATGTACACGTCACCGAGGTCACGTGGTCCCTTTGAGTCAACTGAACTTCCGCATACGTATAGACGACTGCAGCCAAAAAGTGAGGCTGCACTGCCATCTGCTGGCGGAGAAAAATTATTACAGCAAAAGATGAAGCAGTTGGACCAGATTTTTAGAGATCTGTCTATGAGTTTTACAGAAGCCCAAACTTTGCCCCCAAAGGTTAAGTCTTCAACACCTCCTGGCGGTGTCGAATCCTCCCTAGATGGAAAAAGGCAAAGCCAAAGGCGAATTCGAGGAAGCCAATTTGATGTTGCCACGCAAAGGCCAATGATGCAACCCCAGCATCTCCTGGTTCAACAACCAGATTTGCAACCAGAGCAACAAATTGTTCCTCAGCAGGTATTCACAGTCACCCCCTTGACTGGTGAGTCCAAATTAAAGGAGTCAGGAGAGAATTATAAAGCCTGGGTCAGTGAAATTGCGCTCTTGCTTCGAAGAGAAGGCACATATTCCATGGTTTTTAATCCTCCACCTCAGCCCTGGACACCTGCGATAAGAGACCTTGAAAACAGAGCAATCACGACTTTGCTCATGTCAATGGAAATTGAGATCCAAGGTATCTTTCCACCTGATGCAACTGCCCAAGAAATATGGGCTATTTTGGAAGATTGCTACAGGCCCGTTTCAATTGAATCTTCATGTTTGCTCATGTCTGAGTTCCATGGTTCGAAGTTGAAACCTGGTGAACGAATTGGTGGACATTTGACCAAACTGAAAAGAATGAGAAGTGAATTGAGACAAAATGGCCATGTAATCGATGATATCCAAATGATTAGCATCATCATTAACTCATTGAATTATGAATGGAAAGATGCTGTTGCAAAGATTAACTACGTGCCATTGCTCAACGCACAGTTAACCACGTTTGCAGACTTTTAGTGGAAGACAAAGCTATCAGGTTAGCTACACTACATCTGCAACGACCTCCAGCATCAAAGGCTCCAGCCAGATGTCCCTTCCGAGGAAGAGGCTACGCTCCAAGGATGCCAAAATGCTACACCTGCAACCGTGTGGGACATGACACCCGGGATTGTCCCCAACGAGTTCCAGCTCCCGCCACGTACCAGCCCAGAGGAACAGATTCCAGAGGCAGAGGTAGAGGCGGAAGACAAGGTCGTCGTGGTCCAAGGCGTGATCCACAAACTCCACTTGTGACACTGGCCATAACCAACGTTCCACAACCTGATCCAAAGTTCGACAGACGTCTTTTGTGGACTTTAGACAGTGGAGCAGCTGTGCACGTTACCCACAGAAGGGAACTTTTCACAGAGATGGGCGAACCAGAGCCCGAGTATCGAGAACTGTATTCCTTCACCAACCACACTTGCAAGGTTATGGGAAAAGGAACTGTTTACATTGAAGAGCTCGATACACACATCCCTGATGTTTATTACATACCTTCAGCAACCAGTAATTTGCTTAGTCAAAGTCACTTGTCTAGAGATTTAAAGTTCCAGGTTCACCACCTCGAAAAAGCAAGTTACTTAGTTAAAGATGGTGATATTGTTGCTGAAACCATGCTGATTGGTGGTGTTTATTACTTAAAGCCAAAGCCTAAAGGGCAAGCACAGGCAAGTATGCAAACTCCAAAAAGGCACAACGCAGACCCAGAGAGAGTTGTCCCAGAGAGAGAAAGCGTTACTGTGCCAAAGGCTCCTAAAGCCAACAAACAGAGAAAACAGAAACAGATTGCTCAGAGCAAGCCTGAGGGTCCTCATGAAACTGTTAATGTTGAGAATTCACTAATTGGTAAACCTTTGCATTCCAGGTGTATTCACAAGTGGCACAGAAGATTGGGACATGCCAGTTTCCGTGTTCTTAGAAAGATGCCGGAGTTCGCAAAAGGTTTGGATCTAAAGGGGTGTAAGGTGTTTTTGGATTGTGCCGTTTGCAAAAAGGCTAAATCCAAGGCGGCTCCAATTCCAAAACACGCTACACGCCTGTCAACACGCATTTTTGATTTGGTACACACTGACATAGTGGGTCCTTTCCTACCAACACTTGGTGGCAGAAAGTATTTTTTAACAATTGTAGATAATCATTCTAGATATGGATTTGTATATCCTATGAGGGAGAAATCTGAGACCTTTCAGATCTTTAAAGACTTTGCAGCGTTTGTTTCTACACAATACCAAGTTCGCATCGCCAGAATCCAGAGTGACCGTGGTGCAGAATTCATGTCTCAGCGTTTCCAGGACTGGATGCGTAAGAATGGAATTCTCCATCAGACATCTGCTCCATATACACCGGCTCATAACGGAGTCGTAGAAAGAAGACAAGGGGTTCTACAAACCATGATGCGTTGTCTTCTAGAAGATGCCAATCTCAGTAACGCATACTGGGGTGAAGCAATCAAATATGCAAATTACATTGTCAACCGTACTTGGAGCAGTGTAATCAATCAAACTCCTTTCTACATGCTGTATGGCTACAAGCCTGATCTCAAGAACCTCCACATTTTTGGTTCATATGCTATGGTGAACACTCCCTTAAGTCAAAGAAGAAAGGGAGGTACAGTAGCAAAGAGACTGAGATTTATGGGTATTGATGATAATTCAAAATGGTTCAAATTCATCGATACTAAACATGTGATTGTCATTTCACAATCTGCTAATTTCAAGGAAGACATTGATTGGTCCAGGATTCATTCCAATGATCCTGAAGTTTATTTTCCTAGAGATGGTGTTCCAGATGCCACGCAGCCTGATGGCAATTTGCAGGCAGATATTCCTTCTACCAGTTCTTCACAACCTGATGTTCTGTCTTCGCGAGCCGCGGATGCTGATGCTAGCGACGAACGTGAGGACGAGGATGATGATGAAGAAGAAGAAGAAGACTGGTCTGTTGCTCCTAGACGCTCCAAGAGGGCCACAAAAGGAATCCCTCCACAATGTTATTCATGGCAACTGACAAAAACACCATTACCTTTGATTTGCAACGTTACTCTTTCTCCAGAGACATTCACACAAATCAAACAGCTTCCTGATTCAGAACAAGACAAATGGTATGATGCAATGCAGGATGAAATGGACAGTTTAAAGAAACTTAATGTATTCACACCTGCAAAACCTCCAGCAAACAAGAAAGTCATTGGCACCCGATGGGTCTACAGAATCAAGAAGAAACCAAATGGTGAGTCTTTGTACAAAGCCAGACTTGTAGCTCAGGGTTTCGCTCAACGTTATCCTGAGGACTACACAAACACTTACTCACCAACAGTCAGAACTGAAAGTGTAAAAATTGCTTTAACCACTGCAACTATTCTTGGTTTAGAAGTTTTCCAATTTGATGTGGACACAGCTTATCTACATGCAGACCTAGATGAAGAGATCTACGTGAGAAGCCCTCCAGGATTCCGAAAGCAAGAAGGGGATACCTGGTTCCTGAACAAAAGTCTTTATGGTCTGAAACAGTCAGGTTTAATGTGGTATTTATGTCTTACTGACAAACTAAATTCAATGGGCTTTATTAAGTCCGAAACTGATGAATGCGTGTTCACAAAAAGATCTAACAATGCATATGAGATAATTCTTGTTTATGTTGATGATATTGTTTATATTGGTCCAAATAAGAAAATGAGTGAGATTTTTGCTAAAAGTTTGCAGAGATACTTCACACTAAAATCTTTAGGACACATTAGCACTTATTTAGGTGTTCAAATTGAAAAGACACAGAAGGGGTTTAGTCTTTCACAAGAAGAGAAAATTGACCACATTCTACATCATTGCAACATGAAAGATGCTAGCACAACAAAGACACCCATGCAAACAGATTTTCACAACTTAACACATGAACCAAGTCCTGAGTTCGAGGATCAAACACTTTATCGTTCAGTCATTGGTTCACTATTATACATTAGTAGTTGGACCAGACCTGACATCGCACTTAGTGTTAATCTTTTATCACGACACGTAGGTAAGGCAACACAATTTCATTGGTCATGCATTAAGAAGTTATTGAAATACCTAAAACACACTAAACACATAAAGTTATTGCTAGAACCAACACGCGCTGATCAACCAAAGTTGATTTGTTTTGCTGACGCCGACTGGGCGAGTGACAAGAAGTCACGCAAAAGCACTTCTGGTTACATGATGTTCCTAAATGGTTGTCCTGTTTACTGGCAAGTGAGAAAACAGAGTTTTGTTTCATGTTCATCTACTGAAGCTGAATATGCTTGTGTTTCAGATGCTTGTAATTCTCTAACGTGGTTTGATGCTTTGATCACAGATATCTGGACACGTCCGATTCGACCAATCACCATGATGGAAGATAATGTATCTGTTGTTTATATTTCTGAGTCACATTTCACAGGTTCTAGGTCCAGACACATTGACATTCGTTATCAAAACACAAAGCAATTAGTTAAGCAAGGTTTTGTTAAATTGCAATATGTTTCTACACATGATCAGATCGCAGACATGCTTAACAAACCACTCGCCGCAAATCAACACGAGTATCTGCGAAAGAAGATGTGCCTTAATTGATGATTTGATGACGTCAGCCCAGACTAGCAAAAGAAGGGGTGTCACGATGTTAAAAAGTTTGCTAGGCCTGAACTGAATGAATTGACACTCAAGAGTTAAACTAAGAAAGTTTTATTGCGCAGGTCATAAAACAAAATGTTATCTGAAAGTGATTTATTGCGCACGCATTACACATTCCAAATTCCTTTCTTTTTTTTGTTCGGCTGCCAACTTGGCAGACGGAGCTTTCATTATCAAAATGTAACCATTAGTTATTTCTGTTTCATTAATTTTTTTATTTTATTATTAAAGTTTGTTTATTAATTAGAATATACTTAAAGGCTTTTATTTTATTTTCTTAATATCTCAAAAGATATGCGGAAGGGAATCAGCCACGGTCCATTGATCTCAGATATCAGGCGTTTTTTTTTCCCCTGACAGGGGAGCTACTGCCCGAGGGTGAGAGCAACCCCCTACCACCTCTGGGTTAGGTTACAGAACCTCCGTTAGCCTCCCTCTCTCAGTCTTCTTGTGCCGGGAGCATCCTTTTCTGGGCAGGGGCGAAGAGGAAGAAGAGCCGCTACCCTCCTCCTCCTCCTGTGGCTCATGCCCAGCACTCTCTCTTCTCTCTCCCTTCATCTCCCCACACTTGTTTACCCATGCCAGAGAGCTCGGGCTACGCCTCCCTCCGCCCTGGCTGCCTTCCACAGTATCGTCGCTCCTGAGTGAACTCTTCAGTCCTTGGCTGTTGCGAAGAAGCGGTGGCTCTGGGTGCGCCATGCCCGCTTCGTTCTCTTTGAGAGCCGCTTTGCACCTTGTTTGCAAAGCGTTCTCTCAAAGAGAACAAAGTGGGTGTGGTGCATCCAGAGTTGCTGCTTCTTCACAACAGCCAAGGACCTCTTCCACTTGGAGCTCCAGGTGGCAGAGCTCTCAGCACTTTTTCCACTGATGGAAAAAAATGCTGAGGGGGATCCTCGCTCACCTTTTGCCCACTGCTTGGAACTCACTGCCACTGCCCCCGCCACTGCCCACCACCACTGCCCCCCGCCACCGCTTGGAGCTCCAGGCAGCTGGCAAAAGGTGAGTGAGACTCCCCCTCAGCATTTTTCCCGCCAGTGGAAAAAGTGCTAAGCTCATCCTCGCCGCCCCACCCGCCGCTTCGAGCTCACCGCCGTCCACTGCCTGGAGCTCCAAGTGGTGGGGAAGGGGAGGCGACTGCAACGCCAGCAGCTTTGGGAGACGCTGGCCAGTGGGGAGTGGGGGCTAGGCTAGTGCTTACCTGTGTATAGGCAGGAGGAGGCAGTTCTGTGGATCCACGTGGTGAAGGCGAGGCAGGGTGAGCATCCTAGCAGGCCGGTTCATGGACGTGGCCAGCCAGCCGTCACTACCAGTTTGGTGACCCACGCTCAATTACCACTACTGATTCACCTGAACCGGTCCAAACCAGGAGCAACCAACCTCTGGTCTATTTGTATAAGACTATCCCATCCACTTCAAGGTAATGAATTTTGGGGGGAAGAAAACTGTCATCATTTGAAGTAACTATAATGCCTTTGACACTGACACCCAAAGTTGAGCTTATATTGTTGTTTCAATTACCTTTCTTGCATAAAGGAGATAATTCGATCAGCCCACATGGCGAAGAAATTCACTTGTATAATGAGATCATCAATCCAGGATCCTAAAGGTTTAGTTGTCTTAAAAGAACTTTGCTGTATAGATTTACAAAAGAATGTAACAAAAGATAAAGTATACTTGTTTTTTTTAAAGTACATTAATATGCAAACATGACATAGACAAACAATAGCAAATTGTTCTACTTCAATAACAAACAGACATTGTTGGATCCATCTCATCATTGCTTCTCTAGGTGGCTAACAACCAACAACCAAAATAAAATATATAAATGGCAGCCATGATAAAACAATTGAACAGAACTACCTTGCTAATGAGCTCTAGCTGAAAATTAACTTTGCAAGTAACAGTGATTGCCAGTTTGCTACTGGAACCAACTCAAGATGCTGGTTGCTAGCTATAAAGGCTCTCCTGGCTCAGGGCTAGTTAATTGAGGCACCACTTGTTTCCCATCGCATCTGCCTGACAATCCATCTGGCAAGATTGGCATGCTTCAGGTTCCATCAATTAAACAAAGCCACATTTTGGGACCCCCTAAAATGCACCTTCTTTGTAGCAGTGCCCACTGTCTAGAATGAGATTCTCCCCAAAATTCAAATGATTTCCACCCTACTGCTATTTTAAAAGACGTTAAAAACCTTCTCCAAGGCCTTTGGAGAAGACAACTGATGCCCCTTTTGTCCTTTTGGTTCCTTTCTGGGTTTGTTTGTGTGCCATCATTGTTGTTTTGTCTGTGTTGGTTTTGTGATTTTTGTAAGGCTAAACTGGTGGGTGATTGGATATAGTTTTGTGATTTCCTGTTATCTTCTTTCATCATGTCTTTCAATTCAGCAATCTATTTTATAGTCTCAGAATTTCCTAGTGGTCATGTTCCAACCAGATCTAATTCTTCTTATCCATTTTGAAATAAGAGTAAACTAAACATCTTCCCCAAATAGTTTATAACTTTCTTACATTAAATACATGAGAATTCAAATATGTAAATGAATATTTTAGCATATGCATTATTCTTTTGAGCCACAGTAATATATCCACAGTAATTATATATAATTTACTAAATTCCATGTACATTTTGGGGGTAGAATTTTCTTAAAACTAATTATTAGCTATTGTTATAGAAATAATATTCTATAGAATCTATTTTACATAAACAGAAAGATAAGGTACACACACACACACACACACACACACACACACACAAAATTCAAATCCTTTTACTACAAACACCCAGATAAACATAAACATGTTTTGTTTTTGTAATTTTGTAATTCTTTTTGTATTTCTATGCTTCATCATCCTTGCTATATTTTATCTTTAACTTTATGTTTTATTGATTTTATTGAAATTCCTTGGTTTGATTTGATAAATTACTATGGTTTGTCACAGTCAGCCAGATATTTAAGTTGCATTTGGCATTTCTGCTCATCTATTGCATCTATTATTATTATTATTATTATTATTATTATTATTATTATTATTATTATTTAGCAAAAGTAAAATAAGAAATTGTTCACATACCTCCCACAGATCAGCTACTCTACCTTTTAATATTGAATTATAAAGTTCTTCTAATCTTTTAGTGAATATAATTTTTCCTTTAATTCCTTGCTGAAGCTCTTGTAATGATTGAATTATTAAGTATAGTAAATTATTACAATGGTCAATCTCCTGGCGCAAGACAGGTAGCAAAGGTGAACTGGTAATAGAATAAAAATCTACGATGAGAGAAAGAGAGAGAGAGAACTGGTTAACAAGGCTAAGATTACAAGATAGGAATTCCAGCAAGTATGCTAATTTTAAATAAGAATAATCTGTATAAGAAGCAGGCAATTATGGTAGCAAAATTACCCATTTTCTCCTGCCTTTTCAATGCACTTGCTTCTTCTGGGGATGCAGGATTATCTATACTTGGCCATTGCTTTAGTAATTGCTCTTCCCTTTATCAGTTAGGAGAAATAACTTTCATGCCTTTAAACTTTTACACCATAACAGACTTTCCTGTTAAGTAGAGCAAAGGGTTGTATAAAGCTGAAATATGGAATACTACAGGTAGTCTTGGTTAACGATAGTAACTGGGGCTGGAATTTAGTGGGTAAGCAATGCATCATGTATCACATCATGTGATGACATCACTTAGCAATAGAAATCTCTTTAGTCCCTTTTGCTGTTGCTAAGTGAAGATTGTGGGTATTTGAGGACCTCTTTCTGACTTCCTCCTAGATTTCAACAAGCAGAGTCAATGGAGAAGCCATCCAGAAGTTGTGAGTCCTCACTGGCTTGCAAACAGGCTGGCAGGTAGATATATGGCTGCTGCAGAGCAGGGCACGGCTGGCCTGGGGTGGCTGTTCCCAGGGTGGGAAGGTGCATAAACATGGAGAAATCAGGTCTCCAAATATTTGTATGTTTACCATTAACTGCCTCGAACATGCTACTGTAGAATGAAGATCTCTTTATTGAAAGTTGTGAACCTTTACTGAAGGCTGTGAATTGCATGCTGTCTAGTGCGGGTATACATCTAACAACCTGCATTGTGGCTGGTCTGAAAAGGAGTTTCAGACCTAGAACCTTCAACAAAGAAGTCTTTATTCTGTAATGGATTGATTTAGGCTAATAATTATACATAACATGCATGCATGAACACAAATTGTGTTTCTCACTCTTTGCATACAAATGTATAACTATTATATATATTATATAATACTATACAAGTATATATGCACAGATATCATTTCATCTATATATATATAAACAAACGATGACAAATGAACATTCTATGAAATGAAGTTCTGACCTTCTGTAGCTTTTGCAAGTGCAGCCCAAATTGGTCCAGACATGAAACTTCTCAAGGTTACAATTTCTGTAGTCATATATTCATTAGATGCCCCTTCCATATTCTCTACAGTCAATGGTAGCTTTATTAGAATATCAGATACCATTTCCAGTACTATTTTATCCTGGTCCATTCTATCACTAAGACAACAGGGAGATCAAAGATGGACTTAAAATTAACTATGGGAAGTAACCAAGTTAATATCCCACTATTTATACAGGTAGTCTTTGCCTTGCAATAGTTAGTTTAGTGAGGTTTCAAAGTTACAATGGCACTGACAAATGTTACTTATGGTCATTTTTCACAGTTATGAGCTTTGCAGCATCCCCATGATCATATGATCAAAATTAAGATGTTTGGCAACTGGTTCATATTTATGACCATTGCTGTGTCCCAAGGTCATGTGCTCACCTTTTGTGACCTTCTGACAAAGTCATTGGGGAAGCCAGATTCACTTAACAAACAGATTACTAACTTATCAATTGCAGCGATTCACTGAACAACTGTGGCAAGACAGGATGTGAAATGGGACAAAACTCACTTAACAAATGTCTCACTTAACATCAGAAATTTTGGGCTCAATTGTGATTGTAAGTCAAGGACTACCTGTATATCACCTTTTCTCACTGTTTTTACTGTTAAGGAGATGTTGTGTTAGACCACCTTTCTGGATTTGTTTACATTGTAAATATGTCACAGCACATATCCAAAATTTGGGTAATGTTAACATTCTGACAAGCCGACTACACTGAATGAAAATGCAGACTTTGATATTTTGATAAACATAATCAAGTGCAAACAATCACATTTAACTAATGGACAACATATGAACATTGTGTCTCTCCCCCTCATCTTTCATGTACACATACTTATCTACAAATGCCAGCAAGTAATCTTTAAGGTTTGCATTTAATGGGATCATACCTACAAAATCCCTATACTTATTTTGTCCATTCTACAAAAAGCCATTGGGAGAAAGGAAGCTTTTCATCCTTTGTATAATTTTGCAGCAGATCATGAGGTGCTGAAGTTATTGATTCTATCTGTTTTACTCCAATAATATAAATTGCTTTCTCTCCTGCCAGAAAGCTTACTTAATGTGGTACTTTCTCATTGCTCTTTGCAGTTGGTAAACAAACATTTATTCCCCACTGTACAGCAGAGAAAAGCAGGTAGTTCCCAAGGCCAAAAAAAGCTCAATGAAAGTTTCTATATGTCCCTTGACACATACATTGATATATATTGATACTTTAGGCTTTAAGCAACTATTAATTGTTTCAACTTGTGCTACATTGGAGCGGGGGAGGGGAGGAAGAGGAGGAGGAAACTTCAAATAATAACCTGATAATATCTGTGCTGTATGTTGGTTGGGTACTGACAATTGAATTAATAAATAATTCTGCCTGAGCTTTTAAATATTGTCTTTCAGCACAATAATGCATTCCAAAGAGTTCCGGAGAATCTACTTCTGGAAGAGATTGTAGATAGGCTCTGCAGTCTTCTAAACTATCTACTTCAGATATTGGTCGGTACACCTGAAAAAAATTATTGTTAAATGCTTTATTATCTCTGGTCATTCAAATACAATGTATGTTCTCGTTCTCCCTCCCTCCCTCCCTCCCTCTCTTTATATGTATGTATGTATGTATGTATGTATGTATGTATGTATGTATGTATGTGTGTTACAACCCCTGGTATGCCCAAATATTATGCCTTTATTTATTTATCAGCAAAAGACAACATATATATATATATATATTCGTAGATTTTCACGGGTGTAGGTATGCTGCTTTTGTTGTATTCGGGTCTTTTCCCGTGTAAAGTTGAGATTGTCTTTGCAACGTTTCAGCAGGATCGCACCTGCCATCTTCAAGCTGTGGGCTTAAAATTGTGTTACAACCCCTGGTATGCCTAAATATGGGAGGAAGGTCACTACTCCCTCTTTCTGTCCTTCGGCTTATCACAGAAGACCATGCAGGCAGAAAACCTTATTTATCAGTACAAATACAACATATATATATATATATATATATATATTTGTTTTCGTAGATTTTCACGGGTGTAGGCATGCTGCTTTTGTTGTATTCGGGTCTTTTCCCGTGTAAGGTTGAGATACTAGTCTCCCTTTATTTTATCAGCACAAATACAACATATATATGTATGTATGTATGTATGTATGTATGTATGTATGTATGTATGTATGTATGTATATGTATATGTATATAAAAACATATATATACGAAAACAAATATATATATATGCTGGTTTATTCGGGTCTACAATACAAAACAACAATGCACACACAGCCTGCACCAATCAGCACCAATCTACCAATCATGATACAACCACACAACCAATCATTCTACTTACTGAAACAAAGCCAGCACCCCATCCCCTCCCACCAAGACTTACAGAAAAACGGAAGCTCCGTTCCCATTTTAAGCCCACATTTTAAGCCCACGCTTGAAGATGGCAGGTGAGATCCTGCCGAAACGTTGCAAAGACAATCTCAACCTTACAAGGGAAAAGACCCGAATACAACAACAAATATATATATATATATATATATATATATATATATATATATATGTATGTATGTATGTATGTATGTATGTATGTATGTATGTATATGCATTTGTGTTATAACCCCTGGTATGACTAAATATGGGAGGAAGGTCACTACTCCCTCTTTCTGTCCTTCGGCTTATCACAGAAGACCATGCAGGCAGAAAACCATATTTTTATTTTTAATGTTATCTTTTTATATTTGTGTTATATTTGTACTGATAAATAAATAAAGGGAGACTAGTATAGATCTATTTCGAGCTAATTAGCTCTCATCAGCTAGCCATACCCTTACTGGGATTTGAACCCGGGCTGTATATATCTTAGGCAGGAGTTTTAGCCACTAAGCCACGGGCTCTGTTCCTTATCAGTTGAGCCAGGGAAATAGGTATGTATTTGTGTTACAACCCCTGGTATGACTAAATATAGGAGGAAGGTCACTACTCCCTCTTTCTGTCCTTCGGCTTATCACAGAAGACCATGCAGGAACAGAGCCCATGGCCCGAGGAACAGAGCCCGTGGCTTAGTGGCTAAAACTCCTGCCGGGTGTAGGTATGCTGGTTTTGTTGTATTCGGGTCTTTTCCCGTGTAAGATTGAGATTGTCTTTGCAACGTTTCGGCAAGATCTCACTTGCCATCTTCAAGCTTGGGCTTAAAATGGGATCGGAGCTCCGAGTTCCGACGGCAGCTCCGATCCCATTTTAAGCCCAAGCTTGAAGATGGCAAGTGAGATCTTGCCGAAACATTGCAAAGACAATCTCAATCTTATACGGGAAAAGACATTTATGGTCAAGGTATTTTCTGAATACTGGATTTGATCTTCCATAGTTCTCAGGTGATTTGAATTTTGGAAGATAAAGGATTCTAGGAAAAATAGTAGTTTCTATTATGAGGTTCTTCATCTACATTAACCGGGGTTTTCTAGTTAGCCCATTGGCTTAGTCCAAAGGTGGTTTTTCCCAAAAGTCCCTCCTCCCCATTTTTTGCTATCTTTATCTAAATATGAAACATAGGTGTAAGCATTCAAAGGAAAAAAATGAAGATCTGAAATAAAATTAGTAGAATGGCTAAAATGTGCACCATATATTTTATAAGTCAAGTATAGGTACTGTAGATCTACTTGACATCTCTAAAATCATAGTGAAAACTTCAGGGACCATAAACCTAAGATTTATATAATACTACTGCTAATATTGTATCATGGTGTATGTAATTCTGCAATGGAAGCCTCACTAAACTTGTGTGTGATATGCATGAGGCACCTTTAGGGCAAGGCTTCAGTCTTGTGGTTGAATCTACCATCTTGCCTTTTTCATCCTTCCTGCAGGTGCTCCTGTTTTTTTTAAAGAGTGAATTGTGAATGGGAGAAAAGCTGAATTGTCATAGAGTAAGAGGAGGTAAAGCATAGGCTTAAAAAGCATGTGTTGCTCACCTATAGTTTTGTTCTATGATTGGTTGTCTTTTCATTCACAGATATAAATTTCTCTCACCTGTCAGACTTTCTCTGAATACTATAGAGTATAGAATTAAGCTGCATATTGGCAATCCTGATGATGCTCATTCAACTGTGCAAATCCTAATGATTTACTATTATTTACCTTTGTTAAAAGAGATGTAAACCCCTGTGTGAGAGCTTACATGATTTTGGTTCTGTTTGCATGGGGGGGGGGTAAATCATAGATGGCATTTTAAAGAACACAGTTACAAATAAACAACATAACTTCTCAGAAGAAAAATCTGATATGGGATGATGGTGAAACCAGCATCACACCATTGCAATGCATGCATTTTGCATTTTGAAATATGAGTAAACTAAATATTCCACATCTTCCCCAAATAGTTTATAACTTTCTTCTTTCATCATGTCTTTCAATTCAGCAATCTATTTTATAGTCTCAGAATTTCCTAGTGGTCATATTCCAACCAGATCTAATTCTTCTTATACATTTTGAAATAAGAGTAAACTAAATATCTTCCCCAAATCTTCCCCAAAGAGTTTATAACTTTCTTACATTAAATACATGACAATTCAAATATGTAAATGAATATTTTAGCAAATGCATTATTCTTTTGATACACAGTAATATATCCACAGTAATTATTATTAAATTCCATGTGCATTTTGGGTGTAGAATTTTCTTAAAACTAATTATTAGCTATTGTTATAGAAAAAATATTATATAGAATCTATTTCACATAAACAGAAAGATAAGAGTAAAGCACACACACACACACAAAACACAAAAATTCAAATCCGTTTACAACTAGGGGTAAAACTACAGATTCAATCATTGAGCCCAAACATGCTTTGGAGATTTCGATTCCAAGCCAATATTCAAGGAAAAATTTGGAAATTCAGCCTCTTTTTAATTTTAATTTCATTCAAAAGCCCATCTTTCCTGAGACAAGATTCCATTATTGAAAAGGTCAGATTTCTGGGAAGTTGTTTTATAATGTTTGTGGAAATTGTTTCTTTTCAGTATCTATTTTTGATTTCCAAAGTCTAGTTTTGATTTGTCCTCTCTCTTCTACATAGATACTCTATGAATAAATATGTAGTAGCTAAGGTGCTGGACTAGCAACAAGGAGGTTATACGTTCATGACCTGTTTTAGGCATGGAATTCAGCTGGATGACTTGAGCCAGTCTCTTAGCTCAACTCATCTTATAGGGTTGTGTATGGGGGAATAATAGCAGGTAAGTTCAACTAAGAAATAGTGACTGGCTCAAAGCCATTCAGCTGGATTTCATGCATTATACACAGTCTTGGCAATATCTGATAGATAGATAGATAGACAGACAGACAGACAGACAGACAGACAGACAGACAGACAGACAGACAGACAGACAGACAGACAGACAGACAGACAGACATACATACATACATACATACATACATACATACATACATACATATATATATATATATATATATATATATATATAAAGATAGATAAATGCAGGACAAACCAAATAAGTAATACAAATTGTTGAAGATAATTTTTATGACTCTTAAACCATCTCTCCTTCAGAGTAAACCTACTCTGCTCACTCAGTTGTAAATTTGTGATATTAAAACAGCAACATAATGAAAAATAGTTCTCATACCTTATCAGCAGTATAAACAAAATCTTCTCCCAATATAGAAGGATTATAAAAATTATCTAAAATGCTAAGCAAGCATCGACGGTCCCAATTATCAGTTACATGGCCTCCATATGTTACTTCTCCAGTCAAATAATGCAATGCTATCCAAGGAATCTTTTGGTGCTTCTCAAGGAGCACTTCCAATATTTTGATAGAAAACTGGAAAAGAAAAGTTATCATTAGGAATTACTTTTTTATTACTTATTTGTTGAATACTTGTTAGCTGAATACTCATTAGTTGAATAAGCTGAATAACACTTCAGATTCATGAATCCAAGGAATCATTTTTTAAACATAGTAATATTTCCAATGTATTAAACACGGCTAGATGTTTAATCTACATCTACATTTTTCTTCTATAAAGAAGAGCAGATAATGAACAGCAAATCTGTGAGCATTAGGTAAGATTCTAAGAATTCATTAATTAAAAAGAGCCAACATGAATTTATACTGAATTTATATCATGCTAGAGTAACTTGATTTATTATTTTAATGATAGGAGACCTCTGGGGAAGAAATAATGGACTGAAGACAAAAAAAAAAAAAAAAACAGAGCTGAAAATTATGGCTAAGAACAAGACATCAATTAATAAACTGGTTCTTCTTTCTTTAGAAAATGAGAGGATGAGATATTGGCCATATGGCTGCTTCACATGAGGAGATTGCAAGCAATGGTGTCCAGAAGGGAGAGAACCAGGAGATGAGATAAATTGCCATTATTATTCCAGACACAGAACTTTTAAAGGACACTAATTTTGCAACTCCCTTGCCAACCACTTTTAGAAATTGCCATTAACTGCTTTAAACAAGTTAGATGAAATGACAAGGTTGGAAATACTAGTTGGCATAAGAAAATGAAGCTGTATATTTATAATGCTTAAGAATTCAAAATAAACAGCAAAAAATAAGACAAGATTTTGGATGTAGAAAGTTTTACATAGATTAAGGGGTTAGTAAACATTAGAATATTTGATTTTGAAAATTAAGACTTTAAAGTTGATTTTAAACAATGAATGCATTCATGAGGAAGAAAATTTTTAATTTTGGAGACATAGCAACATAAGCAACATATAATAATGACTTTTGGAGATATTTTTGAGGAATGGCACTTTGAATTCAAATGTGCTGGTATTTGGACTGAAAAGAGCCCAAATACCAGCAAATATCAGGGTTTGCTTGAATTGAGATAAATAACTAATATTATTTTAGGGTTCTTATACTTTTTTTTGAAACCTGGATTGGAAAAGTCACTGCCCATTGAATTTGCCTATACTTGAGTTACAGAATGAAGAATTTTATATCTCTTAATTAAGAAGAGGAGACAAGATGGTGAATCTATTTACACTTGTGATAAGGGCATGTTCATAGTTCATTTTTCTTCTCTTTTTCTATTTTTTCTTCCTTTTTCTTCCTTTTTTTGTACCTTTTCTCTCTTTGTATTTTTCTTTTAAGTTTCTATTCTCTTTTATTATTGTAGTTAAAACTTTCAATAAAAATACTATTTTAAAAAAGTTATTATTTTATTATTATGAGCCTTCTGAAGTCCAGCTATACCATGCTATAGATTGGGGAAATGCTATAGACATGGTGTAGCTTGACTTCAGAAGGTCCAATAAAATCTCTCATAGTGTCGTTAATAAAGGGATCAAATATGGATTTCTCACCATGTACACATATACAAACAAAGTAGTGTGTGTTGTTTCTCTGTGTCATATATGAGGGTATATGCATAATTTTGTATTTATTTATTTATTTAGTCATGTTTATGGAGTGTATATTGAAGGTGGTGACCCTTTGAGAGCTGCATGCAATGAAATTTCATTTTAATGTATGCTGATTAGTGTACATTCAAAGTGGCAATAAAATTATTCTAAGTTCCAAGTTTTGATTACTCAACAATCCATGGATAGCTTGTGGATTATGCTCAGTGAGTATTTATAAGTGGACTAAATCAATCATCTATCTGGAGAGACATCTTCAGTGGGGTGCCACAAGACTCTGTCCTGAGCCTGGTTCAACATTTTTATAAATAATATGGATGAGGGAGTTGAGGAAAAGTTTACCAAATCTGCATATGATGCAAAGCTAGGAGGGGTAGCTAATACCTGGGTATAGAAGGAAAATATTTTAAAAAGCCTTGTATGGTGGGCAAATTCAAAAAAGTTACAAACAGTGGGTAAAAATGAAATATATTAAAATTTAACAGGGAGAAATGTAAAGTTATGCAAGTAAATAAGATTTAAAAAAAATAGAATTTGGAAAATCTAGTTGAAGAGAAGCACAGGAGTTTTGTATACTAGTGGATCATAAGTTGAATATGTCCCAACAATGTAATGCAGAGAAGGCCAATGGAATCTTGAAGAGCAATTAAAGGAATAAAGAATCCAGATCTACATGATCTGCATCTGACTGCACTTTGCTTTGATCAAAACATGCTTTCAGTATTGTGCTTAGTTTTGTATACACCTGTTTAAAGAAGACATTAATAAACTGGAGCAAGTTCAGAGCATGGCTACCAAGATGGACAAAAGTCTGGAATTAAGTCCTGGTTAAAAGACCTAGGTATGTTTTTAGGGGGAGGAGGAGACTAGATATTTGACAGAGAAGATAATTTATGTAGCAAAAATATCTAGAATGTGATTTCCATATCTAAGGCATTGTGGGGATTATTGATAGCCTGGTAATCATTATTACAACTATGTCTTACAATTCTATATAATTTTCCTAATTACAAAGCCAAAAATAATAAAAAATACTGTTTCCAACCTCACAATTCAAAGTTTAAAAACAAAGTATATTAAATAAGGCAAAGAAAAGTACATAAACTAATGGATTAGGGCCGTAATGGCGAACACACGTGCCAGAAGTGTCACGCAGAGCCCTCTCTGCTGGCACGTGCACCATCTCCCCAGGTCAGATCTCTGTGGCTTTTCTTTTGTGATCTTGTTTCTCTGCAAACGACGAAACAGAAGATTACAAAAGAAAAAGATCTTACCTCTTGCTGTGCTGCCAGTGTTGGGATGCCACGCCTCCCACTGGCCAGCTGGTCTTTGGGTCTCTGCTGCGTAGGTGCGCATGTCTGCGCTTGCATGTGTGCATGTCTGTTCATGTTCATGTCTCTGTGTGTGCATGTCCACACATGTCTGTACATGTGTGAGTTTGCACGCACGCACACACACCTTTCAGTTTGGACATGCGCACGAGCGCAGTTTGGGCACTTGATATTTAAAAGGTTAGGGTTCATCACTGGGTTAGGGGAAAAACTGAATATAGTAAAAAAGGAGGAGAGCCAATTGAAAGAAGATCCATAGTGACATAGGTTCAGCAAAATACATTTAAATTTGCAAATATAATTTCATATAACATTTTCTCTTGCCTCTAAATCGGAAGAATTAAAAGCATATGGAATGTTCCAGCCCAAAACTCCATATTTCTTTCTTTCATGAATGACAGCATTGAAGAAACATAGGCTAAACAACAATCTTTTCCATGATGGCCCACAGTTGGTTTTATTAAATATAGTTTCTGTTACTACAGCAGTGTCACCAAATCCAAAAGTTTGAAGTAATGTTCCTTTTAGTCCTTGTGGAGTTTCTATTACTATCTTGAGGAAATAAACAAACAGATTATGAGTAAAAATTCACAGGAAATTTATCAATAAAACAAATAAACACACAAACAACTTTTACTGACATTGTCTATAATAACATAATCTTTTAAATCCAGTCATCTCATACCTCCTTCTTCTTATACGTCAGTGAATTAAGGAGATGTCTGTCTGAGATGCTTTTGAATGCTGTCTCTTCTGGACTTTAAAAATATTTCAACCCCCTTAATCTTGGCAATAATTTCTTCATACGTTTGACAAGACCATTTTATTTGCTCTCTACATCAAATTTGCTAAAATCTATTTATTTTTCTCCATGTGGATGCAATTTTGGGCCACTCAACTTTCTCCTAAAGCAACAGGATTCTGTCAATGTTTGATTATGTACATTATTTGTCTCTACATTTTCATTACAAGTTAATGTATTCACCATTGCTCAACTCATATTAGCGTTTATTTTATTCTTTGTAAAAAACAACAATGCTCTCAATTAGTAATTATATAAACTACTGAATAATATCTCAGATTGTTGGAAATCTTACCTTTAGCCCGCTTCTCAAGATAGATATGGGTAAAGATGTATCTGATGTTGAACTTAACCATAGTCTAAATCCTGGATTTATAGTTGTATCAGGTAGGATAAAGCTATGGAAGTAATCATTTTTATAAAAAATTTACTACTTGAAATGTGATACAACATTATAGTGCCCAATCATCAATTCTATTTTACAAATAATAATAATAGAAATTAGAAGAAATAATGTTAATCCCTTAGGTGCTTTTCAAAAGGCAATTGGGCTCTCATTGTTTTTTCCTTGAAGGCAAAAAACTTTTCATTCAAAAAGCTTCTTCAGTTCTGACTGAATGGTAGGGAATGGAAGGATTTATATTCTTTTCTTTGCAGTCATGTGGTCATTAGCACTCTGATGGTTGGTTGTTGAAGCCAGTTGGGGGTTTATCTGTACGTCCAGGGTCACCTGAATCAGAATGCAAATGTGTGTGGAACCTTCTTGGAACTGCTGAAGTTTCAGGAAGGTTCAATAGCCATTTGCATTCTGATTCAGGTGACCCTGAGGATACAGATAAACACTCAAGTGGCCTCAACAACTGACCTTCAGAGTGCTAGTGACCAGATGATTGCAAAGACAAGAATATGAATCCTTCCATTCCCCACCATTCAGTCAGAACTGAAGAAGCTTTTTGAATGAAAACTTTTTTGCCTTCAAGGAAAAAACAAAGACAGTCCAGTTGCCTTCTGAAAAGCACCTTTGGGACAATCATGACCTGGATGACTGAAACTCTCTATAGACCCGTGATGGTGAACCTATGGCACGCATGCCACAAGTGGCATGTGGAGCCATTTGTCAGGGCATGCGAGGTGCTGCTCTGTCAGCTGGCCAGCGCGCATGCGCGCGCTGGCCAGCTGAGTTCACCTTTTTAAAAGCTATTTTTCGCCTTCCCCAGGCTCCAAAGGCTTTATAGGAGCCTGGGGAGGGCGAAAAGAGCCTCCCCTGCCCCCCCGGAGGCTTCAGGTACCGTCCCTGAAGCCTTCGGAACGCTTAAAACCACCCTCCGAGCAAACCGGAAGTGACTTCCGGGTTGCTCGGAGGGTGGTTTTAAGCGTTCCGAAAGCTTCAGGGACCGTCCGAGGCTTCCCTGATGCCTTCGGAGCGCTTAAAATGACCCTCCGAGCAACCCGGAAGTCACTTCCGGTTTGCTTGGAGGGTGGTTTTAAGCGCTCCGAAGGCTTCAGGGACCGTCCGAGGCTTCCCTGATGCCTTCGGAGCGCTTAAAACGACCCTCCGAGCAACCCGGAAGTCACTTCCGGTTTGCTCGGAGGGTCGTTTTAAGAGCTCCGAAGGCTTCAGGGACCGTCCGAGACTTCCCTGATGCCTTCGGAGTGCTTAAAACGACCCTCCGAGCAACCCGGAAGTCACTTCCGGTTTGCTCCGAGGGTGGTTTTTAAGCACTCCGAAGGCTTCAGGGAAGCCTCTGGACAGTCCCTGAAGCCTCCGGAGGGCCTTTGGGGGGTCGGGGGAGGCTCTTTTCGCCCTCCCCAGGCTCCTATAAAGCCCCTGGAGCCTGTGGAGGGCAAAAAAAACATGGGGGGTGGTCGCGCGTTTTGCGCGCATGCGCACTGGGATGGTCGCGCATTGCATTATGGGTGCGGCACGCCCGCACTCGACCCCCCCTGTGCTCCCCCCCACTTGTGGCATGCGAGCCAAAAAAGGTTCGCCATCACTGCTATAGACAAATAATGCTAATGTTAATACTGTCTACTATAGGCATAGATGTTTAATTATCTCTTTATAGTTTATTATTTAAGGATATAAAGAGATTTTGCCAGAGATCCTGCTGGGTTCAGATGTGGGCTTTTTCTGCTAATGTATCCATAGCAGGATAGAAGATAGCAGCAGGAAACGGAATTACCTATAACATACAATGTAAGGACTGTTACATTGTAATTGTAATTGTAATTGTGATTACATTGGATAGACAGATGAGTGGCAAACTGTTTCCATGAGCACTAATCAAACAAGACAACAAAAATCTAACCTTACAAGGACAGGCTCAATCACAGTTTCAACTGGGAAGCCACATTCCCATCAAGACTAGTAGCCACTCAGCATATTCCACTCTTTCACACAAGCTAAGCTACTTAGTCTGATAATGAAAGATCTCTAGGAAAACAACCAAGCTCAGAGACTGCCAAGAACTAAAATTAGCCTAATTTGGTTCCTCACCATCTGAGAATAAATCACGTATAGAAATAAATTTTAAAAGTGCTTACGAATCAACAATTTTGCACAATCTTGGCATAAATGAAGTTGCGAGGTGGCAATTCTGAAGGAATACCCACTGTTCACCCAGTATTTGTGCTTTATATATCAATTCCTCTGCTTTGCTTCCTTGGCCACGTCCCAGAGATAGCATTTGCAGATTTTGTGTACTTGTTTTTATTTCTTGGGCAAAGCGCAAGACAATTGTCGTAATGTCTATCCCTATGCAACATACAAAAGAATATATTTTATTATTTCATGTGAAAATACATTTACGTAGAACAATGTTACTGTGACATATTATATCAGTGAATGTGTGTGTGTGTGTGTATGTATGTGTGTGTGTGTATACCCACACACGCACATAAACACACACACACACACACACACACACACACACACACACATACATATATATATATATATATATATATCACAAAATGTGATTCTGGTGGCATTAAAGCCCAGTAACAATTTTCAAATACTGAAACATGAATAAAAATGAAAATATAGATAAACCAAGATTGTAGGAGATAGCAATTACCTAACATTCTACAACCACATTGCAAGCTCCCCATGAGATCCCTATGATCACAGAAAAAAACCCCATGTTTTGGGTGTTTGGGAAGGCTAACAGAAATGGGACTAGCCTAAACTAAGGTGACTGAGACACGGTGGCTCAGTGGCTAAGACACTGAACTTGTCGTTCAGAAAGGTCGACAATTCAGCGGGTTGATTCCCTAGTGCCGCGTAACGGAGTGAGCTCCTGTAACTTGTCCCAGCTTCTGCCAACCTAACAGTTTGAAAGCACGTAAAAAATGCAAGTAGAAAAATAGGGACCACCTTG
Organism: Natrix helvetica; assembly: GCF_964273705.1. Lineage (NCBI taxonomy): Eukaryota > Metazoa > Chordata > Lepidosauria > Squamata > Natricidae > Natrix > Natrix helvetica. The sequence goes on from NC_138552.1 coordinate 239,343,726, forward strand.
GTGGGGAAGTAACAGCGTTCGGTGCACCTTCAGTGTTTAGTCATGTTGGCCACATGACCACGGAGATGACTTTGGACAGTGCTGGCTCTTCGGCTTTGAAATTAAGATGAGCACCACCCCATAGAGTTGAGAACGACTTGCATATATGTGCAAGGGGAACCTTTACCTTTAACCTAAGGTGAAATGATGTTCCAGAAAATGGGAGCCACAGCAGAAAAGGCTTGTTTTCTGGATCCCACCAGATAAAATTCTGTAGCAGATAGGACCCAGAATGTACAGTTCCTAATGGACCTGATTGGACAGGTAAATGTAATCCAGTAAAAAGGCAGTTGTTATAATAATCTGGGAATAGAGTAGTCAGTCAGTGCAATATGGCTAAGAACACTGCCTGATTATTTGGCTGCATTGACTTGAAAACCTTTGTCCTTTCTGTAATGTTAGATGAATATAAAAAGTTGGCACCAAGTGAATCTAAGGAAGACGTAATGGAGGTATTCTCAGAGGAAACTTAAAGAGATTGTTAATCAGTAGTTGGAATGTAAATGGCACAATTAGGAAAGAAAAATCTTCCCCCCCCAAAAGGGAAAGTTAAATAGCAAAAATGGGAATATTGGGGAAAGTTGGAGGGAAAAATTGGGAAGAGGTATCAAAACAATAGAATTAAAAAGGAGAAAAAGAATCTGAAAGAAAAAAAATAAAAATTTCAAGATCAAGAAAAAGCCAAGTAAATGGATGAAGAGAAAAGACCATAAGAGAAATGAACAATGGAGACCTGACAAATTGTCTAGAAACTATAAAGGCACTTCAAATTTATGTTGAAAATGTGAAAAAAATGAAGGGGCATTTAATGTTTGGTGGATTCAGTGGAAAATTCTGGATTCAAACACACATATTGATTTGGAGAAATAAAGTTTAATATACAATTGAGACCTAACCTAATCTCTGGAGGGATGATATTATACAAAGGTGGGCATTATGGAGGGATGGCTCTCCTACTGGGCCCCACCAGCAGATATTCATTGGCCAATGGTACCCACAGTATTCCTCTCCTGCTGGATTGGATAAGATGACTGGAAGCAATCAGAATGTGCTGATCTTGTTTCTTAATAAGTAGTCTTAGATAGATGATAAATGTATTATTTGCATATATACAGTAAATATAAAGAATAATTTACAAACGAATACATATATACACATGTGCTGTACACAGAGGAACACATACACTCTATAAAATGCTCACCATGAGAATGGAGGAGAATTAGTGGAGTTGTAGAATCAGATTCTTCATACATTCCTTTTAAATTAATTCCTCCAGTCTGAAAATACCTAGTTCCTAATTTCTCAGTTACAAATATTTGTACTGCTCGGTTTAACATTTCTGAACGAAGAACTTTTATCTAGAAAAAATAAAAGTGACAATGATAACATCTTGTTTTACAAAAAGTGTTGTGATGTTTAGTTCTGGGTGTTGCTTAGCGGAGGAACACAAATACATAAGTTTTGCCCCTCCTTTAGCCCTCTTTCCAATCATGAAAACAACTAGCAAAAACTCTGAAAAGTTCATCCTTTCCCACACTTGAGATGTCAAAATCATGCCCTCTCAGTCCTCAGAAATAGGAGGTGACAGTCTAATCTCAAGCAAAAATGTTTGGCCCTCCCAATACAATACAGTTTCTGAATTTTGTATGCCAATATCATTAACTGTCAGATATCTTTCAAATCAGCTAGAAACATGCTTCTTCTAAATGCCAAAAAATAGTTTAAACCAGTAATATTTTCATTACTTGCCAATATAAGTCTTTCAAATGGAGAAAGCTTCTCCCAAGGAAAAATTACAAGTATACTCTCCTCCTCTTCCTCCTCCTCACTTTCTCTTGCTAGCTGTGATTCTGAATCTGCTAACACATTAAAGTAATTATTAAATAATTACTGAAATATTGAAATGTTTAACAATTACACTGTATAAACATTGTAACAAATTGGTACTTTTTCAGTATTACAAACTTTGTTTAATGTAATTAAAATTTCCAAGCATATTGCCTTGATCAAACAAGATGTCCTTTACTAAAATTCTTGTCATGACACTTAAATGGGCAAAATCATACTTCATAGAAAATATTTTTTGATCAAGGTACCTCAAATGGGCTAACTTACAGAACATATCAAAAATATGGAACCCGTGATTCCTAAGGGAATTAAATTTGGGGAAGTTCTGACTGCTTTATTACTAGTGGCTAGTGTTGTCTATTGGGCTGCTGCACATGATCTTTATTTTGGCAGTTTCCCAGTCAGTCTCATAATCCCTTGCTCACCCACCTAGAACTAGCCATTTACCTGCCTGCTGGGAAGGGAGAGGACAGAACAAAATGTGGAAGGAAGGAAGGAAAGAAGGAAGGAAGGAAGAAAGGAAGGAGGGAAGGAAGTCAGTCAGTCAGTCATTTGCTTCCACTATCTATTTGCCCATCATAGTCATTCCATTTTTTATTTAGGTAAGGAAATATCTCTGAAATGATCCAATGAAGCATGGGTTGCCTAGTTATTTCTAAAGGTTATGCACAAGAAAGCAGATAATAAATTATTATGCAATCCAGGAAGTTCTACGATAGAGAAGTGAGCAGTGTTTTAAAAGGCCATATGAGGAAGAAAAAGAGCACAATATGTGCAAAAATATATCAGGTAAAAGCATATAATGTGGAATATTTATTATAGATGTTTATAAGTTCTGTAATTATCTCATTTTAGTATGACTTCCTGCAAGACAAACCAAACAATTGTTGAATAAATGTTTACATTTAACCATTAGTCTCTTATTCATTGGTCAGCAAATCATTGTTTCACATTAATAGGCAAATTCTATGGCGAATGTGATTTATTTTATGTGGGAAAGTATACTGACCTGTAGCAATTCAACTGATCATTTGCCTTCAAAGGATCAGACAATATGACTAACATTGACTAAAGTTGTAGTGACTTCACGTTCTTCACTCTCCTTGATTTTAGTAATCTAAATATAGGCACACACAGGCTTAATGGTAACAACAGCTCTTTATTAAGTACAACAGGTGAGAACGATCCAATGAAGGTTGAGTCTGACAGCAGCCCTTTTATAAGGAGCTTTCAGACCCATCAACCAATAGGATTAAACTATCAACCAATAGGATTAAACTATTAAACTATTCCCAGCGGGAACAGAGGACCTTGGTGGAAACAACTATAGTTAGAACAAGTATCTAACACCCCTCTCCTCTTGGATGGAATAATCCTACTTGTTACATAGTCATGCAGGTAGGTGGGCTTTTGGGTAGCTCTGCCAGACCTGAGCAGTTCAGTAGGAGGGGTTTCCTTGGACAGGTCGGACCAGTGACGTGCGGTGAGGTTTATGGCTGGTGAGGCTGGTGATGTCATCAGGAAGGCGGGGAATGGGATCACGTGTGCTGGAGGCTGAGCAGCTGCTTTTCAGTGCTTTTCTGAGCCTCTGGCATTTAGGACACCCAGCTATCTACCTAAACGCCAGACGCACAGAAAAGCACTGAAAAGCACTTCGCCTACAAGCCACTTCGTCTTGATGATGTCGCCACAGCGGCTGGGCGCGGCCGGACCTCCGAGGCGGTCCGGGCGGACGAAAGAGCGAGCGAGCGATGGAGGATCAGGCAGCCTGATCCTCGTTCGCTCGCCCGCCGGACTGCCTCGGTGCCACTCTGGCTACCTCCGTCCGTCCCGGGAGCTGCGGCGACATCATCAAGACGAAGTCCAGCAGAGGCAGAAATGTTGTTGGCGCTCCCAGACTTCGTCTTGATGACGAAGCCACGAAAGCGACTGGGGAACGACGAGAACCTTCCTGCCTCTGCTGGACTTCGCGTGCTCTTCGCGACTGCAATATATGTCCAGAAGCGGCTTTTGTGGCTAATGGGGTTTGGGCTTCCAGCCCAACAGCCCCTGCCACTTCTGGACATCTATTGCAGTCGCGAGGAGTGCGCAAAGTACAGCGGAGGCAGGAAGGTTATTGGCGCTTCCGAGAACCCTCCTGCCTCCGCCAGTTGCCCAGCTGGCACCACCCTGCGCGTGCACCTCCTCCTCCTCCCTCCTCTTCCTCTTCACTCCCCAAAAGCTCTTCTCCTTACCGGAACTTAGCGGGAACCATGTAAAAGGGATGGGAGGAAATATATATTATAATTTATTATTATATATTATATATTATTTCATGATGAGAGGTGAGGCTCTGCCTCCCCTGCCTGCACATCCCTGGGTCGGACAGACCTGTTTGCTCTGCAGCTCCGCTTGGTGGAAGCTCCTGGAACCTTTCACAGTCCGCAGCTGGAGCTTCTGGAGCAGGTTCACTCGGAGCTCGCTGAGGGCCTGCAACATAACCAGATAAGTTCCCCGGTAACCTCGGGCTTGAGCTGGCCGTGGAAGAGTGAGTGTTTGCTCCGTTTGGGTAGGGCTTTGGCTAACTCGTGCAGGAGTTACCTCTGGTTGTCTAAGAGTGGAGTTGGAGAGGAGGCCACGGAGTTGGTCAATGTGCCTTCTCCAATTCCTACTGTCATCGCGCTCTAAGAGGTAAGAGCAAGGGCCGGTGATGCCTATCACTGTGGCAGGAATCCACAGAGTTCCCCCGGCATAGTTGTGGGCGTATACCAAATCCCCTAAGCTAAATGTCTGAATCTTGCTTGTGGAGTCTGGGGGCTATGAGGCAGAATAATTGGGGTGTAGCCGGTCTAAGTGGGACCTTAGCCGGCGACCCATGAGAAGCTCGGAGGGGCTTCTCTCTGTAGTGGCACTCGGGGTGATGTGCTGAATTAGCAAATAGTGGCCAACCCGTGTTTGCCAATCTCCTGGGCCCATCCTAGAGAGGGTCTCTTTTGCAGATCTCACCAGTCTCTCCGCCTGACCATTGGAGGCTGGATGGAATGGCGCGACCAGGACATGCCTGATCCCCTGAGCTGCTAGGAAGGTCTCAAATTGCATGGCCGTGATTTCGGGCCCGTTGTCAAAGACCAAGACATCAGGCAGGCCATGCATGGAGAAAAGTCTCTGTAGCACCTTGATGACCACTTCTGCCGTAGTGGAGGTCATCAGGACTACCTCTAGCCATTTCGAGTAGGCATCCACAATTATGAGGAATGTCTGGCCATGAACTGGGCCAGCAAAGTCAATGTGCACCCTAGACCACGGTGCTTGAGGTCGCTCCCATTCCTTAGCGAGCACCTCTGGGGGAGCTGGTCTGGACTCCTGGCACGGTGTGTAGGTAGCCACCCATTCTTCGATCTCCCTGTCCATGTTAGGCCACCACATGTAACTCCTAGCCAAAGACTTCATCCTGACAATTCCAAGATGCCCTACATGTAAAGCCTCTAATACTGCAATGCGCAGTTTGGGTGGAACAACGACCCGGTCCCCCCACAGTAAACAGCCATTTACAACCGATAACTCATCGCGTTTGGCAAAATACATTTTGAAATCAGCCCCAACCGGACCCTTGGGCCACCCCCTCCACACCCAGTTCAAAATTTGTTTGATGGTGGAATCCTTTGCAGAGTGATGGGCAATGTCACTGGATGAGACAGGCCCAGTCTCAAGGCAGTCAATGAGGAAGACTGGCGTCTCGGGGGTAGGGTCAGCGAGAAGTTCAGGCAGCGGGCAGCAGCTTAGAGCGTCAGCGTGCCCCAAAGTGGAGCCTGGTCGAAGGATGAGGCGATAGGAGTACGCAGCTAGGAAGATGGTCCATCTGGTCATACAAGGCGATAATGACACTGGGGTAGGTCAGTCCCCAGCCAGTAAGCCCAACAACAGCTTGTGGTCCGTAATCAGTTCGAAGTCCCGGGCATATAGATACTCATGGAACCTCTTTACTCCACCCACTGCAGCGAAAGCCTCACGGTCCAGCTGCCTGTAGTTTCACTCTGCAGCAGACAAGGTCCTGGAGTAAAAGGCAATAGGGGTCTTGGTTCCATTGGGCATGTGGTGGCTGAAGACGGTGCCGATGCTGAACGGGGAAGCTTTGTGAGTCAGCACCAACAGCAGGGTCTGGCTGTATTGTACCAGAAAGGAGTCTGCCAACAGGAGTCGTTTTACTGCGGCAAATGTGGCAGCCTCGGCTCTGCCCCAGGACCACTTTGCGTTCTTAGCCAGGAGACGGTGTAAGGGCTCAGCAATAGCAGCTTTTTGTTTAAGAAAGATGCTGTAGAAATTAAGGAGCCCGAGGAACACCTGCAGCTCGGTTTGATTGCAAGGTGTGGGGGCGTCCTGAATTGCTTGAATTTTTTGTGTGGTTGGGTGAATCCCAGAGCCATCGATTAGGTACCCTAAGAATTCAACCCTTGGCACGTTAATTTGGCATTTCTCTTTTTTGAGACGGAGGCCTTTGTCTCTAATTCAAGCCAAAACTGTTAGTACACGTTTGAAAAGTTGTGCCTCATTTACAGCTGATACCAAAGTGTCGTTGAAATAGGGGACAACTCCTGGAATCCCCTGCAAAAGCCGTTCCACGACGCTTTGGAACAGTCCAGGGGCGATACTAACGCCAAATTGCAGGTGGTGACATTTGAAAGCACCCGTGCGTCACATTGGTTTGGGCCTCCGCCGTAGCGCCATCTACAGGCAATTGTTGGTATGCCTGCACCATGTCCAATTTTGTGAAAAATTTTCCGAGGCCTAATGAATGAAGTAGGTGCTGTACAATGGGTACAGGGTAAGCGCTTTGTTGTAGCGCTTTATTTATTGTGCACTTGTAATCCGCGCAGATGCGAACAGACCCGTCAGATTTGACAGGTGTCACTATAGGGGTCTCCCAGCGTGCGTTTTTGACCGGCTCTAGGATTCTCTGGCCTATGAGTTTGTCAATTTCCCTGTCAATTTTGGGGCGGAGAGCAAAAGGTACTCTCCTGGGTTTTAGCCTTATTGGGGCTATGTTGGGGTCCCAACTAAAGGAAATTGGAGTCCCCACATACTTACCCAAACAGTTGCCAAAGACATCCTCGAACTCCTTAAAGATGACTTCAGCACCATCGTCTTTCAAGGCATTGATACCAGTCACTTCTAGGCCCAGGGCTTGGAATAATCTACTCCTAGGAGGTTCTGCAGGTTGCCGCTGACTACTGTCATTGGGAGTTTCCCGCTGAACTGCTTGAACTTCACCTGGAAGGTGCCTTGGCCCATGATGGGGACCCAGTTTCCCTGGTAATTGCGTAGGCGGATGTCAGGGGGGCATAGATGCTGCTTCTTTAGGCTAGGGATAGCCTGCTTTAGGGTAGACCACGGCATGATGGTCAGTGATGACCTGGTGTCAATCTCCATCTCGTATGGAGAGTCCTTGATGAGGACTGTGACCTTCAGCTTTTTTGGCCGCCTGGTGCGGACTTGGCCGATTGATGTATGGTAGGTGACTCTATTGTCTCCCTCTGAGTGCCGTGGTGGCTTCTGCCAGGCCCCTTGGTTGGGCCTCTGTTGGCGGTTTGGTGCGCTTCTAGTTCTGCCAGGTAGTGGCAGGGAATTTGCTCTGGCACACCTTGGTGATGTGCCTCTTTCACTCGCAGTGCTGGCAGGTTGCATTGCGGAAACGGCAATCCAATCTGGCATGGTCTCCTCTGCAGCTAGTGCAAGGCGGGAGACGCAGCTTGAATTTGTGCGCCGGCTGGGTGCGGCTACTATGCATGCGGCAGCTATCATCTTCCTCGCCTTCTGAGCTCTCAGGCTTTGCAGCCTCGTGGTGTACGCGGTGTACGCGTATACTTTTTTGTGCGTCTTGTGGAGCACTTTGGCGCTGCAGAGTTTCAGTAGATTTGATGGCTGATTCGGACGCCCTGGCTTCGTCCAAAGTGATCTGCAGAGTGACGCTAGATTTAGCGAGTAACATCCTCTGTAGGTTAATGTCCCGCACGCCGCAAATTATGCATCCAGAATCAGCTCGTCCAGGTCTCGGAATTTGCAGTACGCTGCGGCCTTGCGGAGCACCGCAACGTACTCGTTAATCGACTCGCCCTCTTTCTGTTTCCCGATGTTAAACTCATGCCGGCGAACATGCTTTGATGGCTTGGGGACATAGTGGGTCCTCAGCGTCTGCTGGAGCATGGACCAGGCAACTGATTGTAGCAGTATCAGCTCAGAGAGGTCTTTCGCCATCTCGAACACTTCCCGGCCACAGTATCCGAGGAACATGTTCTTCTTGCGGCCTTCAGAAAGGCCCATGAGGTAGTTTGCCTCGAGGAAGCAGTCAAATCATAGCATATATGAGTCCCAGTGCTCGGTGACTGGGTCATACGGAGTCGGTGGGGCATGCATGGCCATTTTGTGTTCTGAGGGTGTTTTGAGTTTGTTGCTCAAAAATGGCTGCTCGAAGCCGCGCTGAGCTCCGGGCTGGATGTACTTGCTGGATTGCTACGCTCTTTTTGGTTCGCCTAGTTGTCTTCCAATCCCACTTTCGTCACCAGTGTTAGATTGGGTAATGGATAGGCACACACAGGCTTAATGGTAACAACAGCTCTTTATTAAGTACAACAAGTGAGAACAATCCAACGAAGGTTGAGTCTGACAGCAGCCCTTTTATAGGGAGATGTCAGACCCTTCGACCAATAGGATTAAACCTCTGTTCCCGCTGGAACAGAGGACCTTGGTGGAAACCACTATAGTCAGAACAAGTATCTAACCATTTTATTGTGAATTGTATTTCTATACCATTGTATTTAGGGACATGCTTACTTTACAAAAAACAAAAACATTATTTAAATGTAATTATTTATTTAAAATATACATGATGTCCATGGTTCATTAAAGAGGGAGTTGAAATGCTAATTTGAATATAAGAGTTAGGGGAAAGGATGGTACACTGCTTATATAGATTATTTGGAGAAGAAGCATTTGAATATTTATATCTTGAAAAAATGCACTATAAAATATTGAGTTTCATTTGTATGGAATTACTATGGGCTGCATATAGAACAAGTTATTAGTTTACTCTTAGGACATCAACACTCTATACTTGGTTAATGCCATATGGAAGGCATGTTAGTATCTATATTACAGTTATATAAAGTACATAAAATGCACAAGGCATACAACTTGCTGACTTTTGCACAGCTATACATTTCCCATCTACATTTAGTTACGTGATTTAATTAATTTATTTCTAACATCCACTTAGAAAAAAACAATTAGCATAAATCCTCTTCCAAGTGGTTTTGGAAGAGGTAGAGGTAAAGGATGTACAGATATTTCAAACTTGCATTTTCTTGAGATTGTTGAAGCCCAGGAAAATTATTATATTTTAGCAGTTACCTTGCTTTGGTGATAATGGTCTATAACATGTACTAATCAAATCATACACATTCTCACTATCCAGAAAATCGTTCCACTGTTGAGGATATGTTGACAGAGAACTGCACAATAGGCTGAATGCTGGTATTTGAGTACTCATGTACTGACATTCTTTCCACATCATTTCACTTATCCAGTAGAATGGAGCAGTTTTGTTAAATACACACGAGGCTAATAAAATAACATGAAACATTTAATTAGGACAGATATAAGTATTCTGCTTTTCATTCAATCCCTGACTTATAACCGAATTATTAATTTTGGCTGCAATATGTCCATGTTGTTGTGATCATCCTGACTAGTGGATTGAAAAACCAATCTGAGAGGCAGTCAATAAAGCTGTATCCTGTGGTAGCACCTAAACTTGGTTTAATCACCAGGAGGACACAATCAGTTTGCTGTGAGTCAATATCTCTTTCGTATTTTAACTGATAGCTTGGATAATGCCCACTAAATTTAACCAAAGGCTAACACAACCCTCCTCTAGCACATCAATTATAATTGAACAAAGAGGAATTTTGTTGTGCATAGACATGCATTTGATTGCTTTGTTAAAATAACTCATAAAGGCATCTACATTTATAGTGATATAAAGTTTTTTTAAAATTTCTTCAATAATATATATTGTTTTAATATGTGCAACTTTTCTTTTTAAAGATATATTATGCTTATATGGTACGGAAAAGGGGAGGAGCTTCCGGGGGAAATGGCGGACCTTCCCAGAGCTCCGTAAACGATGGGGCGCTCTGGCGGGGATAGCAGGCATTATTGGCCCCCGTTGGTCATCCTGGGGGCCTAGAATTATGTAGTGGCAACCCTGGTTTGTTTGATGTACAGCTGGGATCCGGATGGACCCGCTAACCAGGAGAACGGGAGACGGAGGACAGCTTAGGGACAGGAACACAGAGGCCGAGCTGCGGCAGCTACGGCAGCTGCGGCAGCAAAATGAATAAAAGAACTGACAGAGCAGAAAGGAGACGTTTTGGACGTTTTGGGCGGCTGCCAGGCGGCGGAACAGCGCGACAGCTAAGGAGCGAGCCAGAAAGAGAGAACAACGTACAGGGAGACCTCATCTTACCGGCGATGGCGACGGAGCGGCTGAGACGGCGCTGGAATATCGGGCGCCATATTTCTTTCCAACTGCCAGGTGGAGAGGCCATTGGGGGCTGGAGGTCGGGAAAGAAGCTGCAGGGATCGAAGAGGGAAGCCGGGGGGGGTCGCCGGAGGCTCGGGGCGACCCCTGAAGAGCAATAGGTCGAGCAGCCGGCCTTGGCACCTCGTCTACCCCCCCCCCGCTGAGGTGCGATTCCTTCATACTCCAAGAACTGCTTTCGGGCCTCTGGGCCTAAAGAACTGCCTAAAGAACTGCCCTAGGCCTCTGGGCCTAAAGAACTGCCTAAAGAACTGCCCTGGGCCTCACTGGTGGAACGTAGATTATTGTGGACTGTGAGGTCTGTCCCCTCCCATCTTATTATTTGCCTTTTAAATATCTCTCTACTTCATTCTTTGTTAATCTTACATCCTAGACCTGCTACAAAGAGAGACCCTGCCATAGCCATAATCATAGATTGGTCATCATCCCAACTTATTCAAGGTCTGACATCCTTCGACTGCGAGGTTCCCCCCTCTCGCAGGCGTGCCCCCCTGCCCTGATGAAGGCCCACCTCAATGAGGGGTTTATTAACCCAGAGAGGTGGAGGAAGCGGGGGATTAGGGGTTTTTTAGTAAAATGTTTTGTAAAGCTTTTAAGGGGTTCCAGGGAGCGGGGAGGGTTGGTTTGGCCCTGGGGTATGGATACAACCAGGCCAACATGTAGGGTCAAGACGGAAGGGAGGGTCAAGACGGAAGGTAGCGAAGCGGAGCGGGTGGGAGGAAATAACATCCCTATAAGGGGAATTCCAATCACGACGGTCGTAGGGAGGGGCAGGCGCGAGGACACCAGAAGAACGTATAGTCGGTTGGCAGACCGGGGCCACTGGATACGCCCGGTCGCTTGCACCAACCCCCGCAGACTAGGTGGACAGGATCAGCAGAGCCTGGGCCTTAGGCTGATGTTATGTAACGCGAGGTCCGTGGTTAACAAGGCCCCCCTCATCAGTGACTTGATCACAGAGGGGGAGCCGGACCTCGCAGGAATAGCGGAAACCTGGTTGGGCCCGGAGGGGGGGTTGCCCCTCAGGGAAATGTGCCCTCCAGGTTACCGTGTATTCCACCAGCCACGGGCCCAAGGTAGGGGTGGGGGGGTAGCAATTATCATCCGGGACGATCTGGCACCGAGAGAATTCACTGTGTCGCAGACATCTGGTTGTGAGTCTCTGGGCGTAAAGTGGGGTCCAGGGAGTCAGTTGGGCCTGTTGATAGTATACCTGGCTCCCCGCCATACATCAACGGCCCTGCCCGAGCTCCTCGAGCGGATCGCGGAGATGGCGGTTGAGACCCCCAAACTACTAGTGATGGGGGATTTCAACCTGCCGTCAACGGGAAAGGCATCCGAGGTAGCCCGGGAATTCATGGCTTCCATGACAGCCATGGGTCTGACTCAAGTAATTCAGGACCCCACTCACGAGCGAGGCCACATTCTGGATCTTGTGTTTGTCTCCGACCAATGGACGAGTGATCTGGGAAGAGGGCATTTAGTCATCACGCCCCTGTCATGGTCAGATCACTCACTTCTCCAGCTTGACTTCCCTGGCGCTACTCCCCACCGCGGGGAGGCGGAACCAGATTATCCCAGATGGTTCCGCCCCAAGCGCCTGATGGAACCGGATAGGTTCCAGGCTGAGCTTGGGCCATTTCCTGCTGACCTGTCCCGCTCCCGGGCTGAGGACCTGGTAGCCGCATGGAATAGTGCGGCTGCCGGTGCCTTGGACCAGGTGGCGCCTTTGCGGCCTCTCCGACGGCCACGATCGACCCGGGCCCCCTGGTTTAACGGGGAGCTAAGGGCGATGAAACGCCTTAGGAGACGCCTGGAGAGTAAGTGGAGATCCTCCCGCTCCGAAGCTGACCGAACACAGGTAAGAGCCTACATAAGGACCTACCTTGTGGCAATAAGAGTGGCCAAATGTCAGTATTGTGCCACTCTTATAGCGTCCGCAGAGAACCGCCCTGCTGCCCTGTTTCGGGTGACCCGCTCCCTTCTGTCACAGGAGCAGCGGGACCCCCCATTGCAGGGCAGGGCAGAGGAATTTGGAGAGTTCCTGCAGGATAAAATCGATCATATCCGGAGAGGTTGGACCCACTCCAGTGCTCCAGTGGGGACATCTGAGACTAGTCTTGAGAGACCATGCTGGGAGGAGTTTGACCCTGTTGTCATCAAAGATTTGGACAGGTTGCGCGGGTGACTGCGGGCCACCACATGTTTACTGGACCCGTGTCCCTCCTGGTTGGTGCTGGCCTCCTGGGAGGGCTCACGAGGCTGGCTACTGGGGCTGGTGAACGCTTCGTTGGGGGAGGGCCGGATGCCGGCCGCCCTGAAAGAGGCGGTGGTCAGGCCCCTGCTCAAGAAGCCTTCTCTGGACCCAAAGGAACTAGCAAATTATCGTCCTGTCTCCAACCTTCCTTTTTTAGCAAAGGTTGTTGAGAGTGTGGTGGCTCAGCAGTTTCCGCGTCACCTGGAGGAAGATGATTATCTAGACCCGCGCCAGTCCGGCTTCCGACTCGGTCACAGCACGGAGACGGCCTTGGTCGCGTTGGTGGATGATCTCTGGAGGGCAAAGGATGAGGGTTGTTCCTCCATCCTTGTTCTATTAGATCTCTCGGCGGCCTTCGATACCATCGACCATGGTATCCTATTGCGCCGGCTGGAGGGGTTGGGGATTGGAGGCACCGTGCTACGGTGGTTCCACTCCTACCTCTCTGGCCGGACGCAATGTGTGTTGACGGGGGAGCAGAGGTCGACCGCAAGGCCTCTCATTTGTGGGGTCCCACAGGGGTCGATTCTCTCGCCTCTCTTGTTCAACATATATATGAAGCCGCTGGGCGAGATCATCCGTGGTTTTGGGGTGAGTTACCATCTGTACGCTGATGATACTCAGTTGTACATTTCCACCCCAAACCACCCCAACGAGGCTGTCGAAGTGATGACCCGATGTCTGGAAGCCGTACGGGTCTGGATGGATGACAGCAGGCTCAGGCTCAACCCCTCCAAGACAGAGTGGCTGTGGTTCCCGGCTTCCCGATTCAATCAGCATATTCCATCGCTGACCATCGGGGATGAGCAATTAGCCCCGGTGGAAGGGGCGCGCAACTTGGGCGTCCTCCTTGACGATTGGCTGACCTTAGAAGATCACGTGGCGACCGTGGCAAGGGGGGCGTTCCTCCAGGTTCGCCTCGTGCGCCAGTTGCGGCCCCTTTTGGACCGGGAGGCCTTGCGCACAGTCACTCACGCGCTGGTGACGTCCCGCCTGGACTACTGTAACGCTCTCTACATGGGGCTCCCCTTGAGGTGCGCCCGGAGACTGCAGTTGGTCCAGAATGCAGCCGCGCGGGTTATTATGGGGAGATCGAGATTCTCCCATATAACACCTATCCTGCGCGAGCTGCACTGGCTTCCTGTGGCCTACCGGGTGCGCTTCAAGGTACTGGTTACCATCTTCAAAGCGCTCCATGGCACAGGGCCTAGTTACCTGCGGGATCGCGTCCTGCCCCATACATCCCTGCGACCCACTCGCTCACACAGGGAGGGGCTACTCCGGGTGCCGTCCTCTAGAGAGTGCCTGGGGACGGTGCCCAGGAGTAGGGCCTTCTCTGTGGTGGGCCCTACCCTTTGGAATGACCTCCCCCCAGACATCCGGACAACAACCGATCTTCGCTCCTTCCGTATGAAGCTGAAGACCTACCTGTTTTGTCAAGCCGGCCTGGCATAACGTTACTATCTTGCCACCCCAGGTCATTTTACAATGGGAAATTTTGTTTTTAATATTTTTGGGGTTTTAAACTTTGTAAGTATGCTTATTTATGGACTTATTTTTACCTCCTCTGCACGATTTTATGGTGCTATCTTGATTATTGCTCTGTACGTCGCCCCGAGTCCCTGTGGGGAGAGGGGGCGACTAATAAGTTCAATAAAATAAATAAATAATAATAATACTTTGTAGTGTGTTCTTCATGCACAATTGAGTTACAGTGGGGCAAAAAAGTATTTAGTCAGCGACCAATTGTGCAAGTTCTCCCACTTAAAAAGATGAGAGAGGCCTGTAATTGGCATCATAGGTAGACCTCAACCATGAGAGACAAAATGTAAAAAAAACCCCAAACTATCACATTGGCTGATTTGGAAATAATTTATTTGTAAATTATGGTGGAAAATAAGTATTTGGTCAATATCAAAAGTTCATCTCAATATTTCGTTATATATCCTTTGTTGGCAATGACAGAGGTCAAACGTTTTCTGTAAGTCTTCACAAGGTTGGCACACACTGTTGCTGGTATGTTGGCCCATTCCTCCATGCAGATCTCCTCTAGAGCAGTGATGTTTTGGGGCTGTCGCTGGGCAACACGGACTTTCAACTCCCTCCAAAGGTTTTCTATGGGGTTGAGATCTGGAGACTGGCTAGGCCACTCCAGGACCTTGAAATGCTTCTTACGAAGCCACTCCTTCGTTGCCCGGGCGGTATGTTTGGAATCATTGTCATGTTGAAAGACCCAGCCACGTTTCATCTTCAATGCCCTTGCTGATGGAAGGAGGTTTGCACTCAAAATCTCATGATACATGGCCCCATTCATTCTGTCCTGTACACGGATCAGGCGTCCTGGTCCCTTTGCAGAGAAACAGCCCCAAAGCATGATGTTGCCACTCCCATGCTTCACAGTAGGTATGGTGTTCTTTGGATGCAACTCAGCATTCTCTCTCCTCCAAACACGACGAGTTGTGTTTCTACCAAACAGTTCTATTTTAGTTTCATCTGATCATATGACATTCTCCCAATCCTCTTCTGGATCATCCAAATGCTCTCTAGCAAACTTCAGATGGGCCTGGACATAGACTGGCTTAAGCAGGGGGACACGTCTGGCACTGCAGGATCTGAGTCCCTGGCGGCGTAGTGTGTTACTGATGGTAGCCTTTGTTACATTGGTCCCAGCTCTCTGCAGGTCATTCACTAGGTCCCCCCGTGTGATCCTGGGATTTTTGCTCACCGTTCTTGGGATCATTTTGACCCCACGGGGTGAGATCTTGCGTGCAGCCCCAGATCAAGGGAGATTATCAGTGGTCTTGTATGTCTTCCATTTTCTAATTATTGCTCCCACAGTTGATTTGTTCACACCAAGCTGCTTGCCTATTGCAGATTCAGTCTTCCCAGCCTGGTGCAGGTCTACAATTTTGTTTCTGGTGTCCTTTGACAGCTCTTTGGTCTTCACCATAGTGGAGTTTGGAGTGTGACTGTTTGAGGTTGTGGACAGGTGTCTTTTATACTGATAACAAGTTCAAACAGTTGCCATTGATACAGGTAATGAGTGCAGGACAGAGGAGCCTCCTAAAGAAGAAGGTACAGGTCTGTGAAAGCCAGAAATCTTGCTTTTTTGTAGGTGACCAAATACTTATTTTCCACCATAATTTACAAATAAATTCTTTCCAAATCAGCCAATGTGATTGTTTGGTCTTTTTTTAATATTTTGTCTCATATAGTTGAGGTCTACCTATGATGCCAATTACAGGCCTCTCTCATCTTTTTAAGTGGGAGAACTTGCACAATTAGTAGTTGACTAAATACTTTTTTGCCCCACTGTATATCAAGATAACCCAGAAAACGGGATGCTAATTGTGACAATAGCAGACAGTGTTGCATATCTTTACCAAGGCTAAAAGCTAAAGAGTTGAGCAAAGCAATTTTGCTCATGGATTCAAGATACCAATCTGTATAAAATCCTACAAAGGATGACCATTACAAGGCATACTCTACTGGATCAAAGGAACTTCAGAACTGTAGGTGATTCTTGGCACCATAACAAACTTGACAAGGAGATTAGAAGCTAAATTCTATGAAGAATGACTCTAAGAATTTCATAACTTTAGTCTTAGAAGAGATTATTGAGATATGATATGATAGCACTCCTCAAATATCAGAAAGATGTCAGATGGAAAAAGATCAAGATAGTTTTTCTCTGATTCCAAAAGAAAGAACCAGGAATAATGGATTTAAGTTACTGGAAGACAGATTTCAGTTGAATATTAGAATAAATATTAGAAAAAACTTCCTAAAAATAAGAACAACCCTACAGCAGAACAATTTACCAAGAGAATCATTTTCCCTGTACCCTTCATCAATGTGTTCAAGCAAAGATTAGATACTCACCTGTCTGATATGCTTCGGTTAAGTTCCCATAGTTGTCAAATAGGAAAAAATAATTTGGATTCTAGCACCCAACAGGTGCTTGGTGAGTCTTGAAAGCCTGTGTGGCTTTCTAAAGCTACGATTCTGTAATTCTAATACAGAACAAATCAAATATCTGCTTGGGAATAGATAGCAGGTACTTCTGCTGTCTCCACTGTTAAAATAGATAAGGAAATAATAAAGCAACTGAAGGAAAACAACATAATTAAGGCTAAGAGAAAAGGAATTTATACAAGTTCCTGTTGTTTGATGGCATGGGTTTGGCTAGAAGAGCTAAATAAGCAAATATCTACTTATGTTTTGGAAGAAACATCTGTAGGAATAGATATCTGATCTGAGAAATGTTAGGAAAAGAGAGGGGAAAAATAAACGTTTGTTATTCATTTAATTGTTCCATTTTCTCTTATCTTAAGTCACGTGACATAGTCAGGTAGTTCACAACTTACAATATTTCATTTAGTGACTGTTCAAAGTTATAACAGCACTGAAAAAAGTGACTTATCACCATTTTCACACTTACAAAACACACACATACGCACACATGCACAATAGATACACAAATCCTTATACTTAGAAAATTATACCATTAATCAATGCCCATAACATTAGAAAAAAACAAACAAAGCTTTGATTAATTTTTCATTAATTTTTCTCAGCATTCATGTTTCATTATTTTGACAATTTTCAACCCAATTAATAATAGTTCACAAAAATTTCAGGGACAGCATTATAAAATTTAAAAGTAATTGCTTAGCTCAATTGAAATATGGTATGTTGATTACTTATAGTTTTCTATGATCAATTCTTACTATCATTTTACATGTACATTATATATTTATTCAAGGATGATGAAATCCATTCCTGAGACACACTATTATCTTTACACATTTCTTTACTGAAAATATAAATATTTTTTGTTTACCAGCACAGTCAGAGATTGATGGTTGCTTAATGTTTGCTATCATGCTAGAGTACAGGAAGAAATTCCACTCATTCTCTGATATAAATCCAAGCTTATTTGTGAATACATTTTCACCACAATTATTTTTCATGATTGCTGTGCACAGTAGGAAAGCAAAGCATAGCTTATTTTTATTGAATAAAGCTGAAGAAACTGTCTGCAAAATAAAAAATACATATAACACATTTACATTGCCACATTTGCCAAATACATATGCAAGTCCTATTAGCCAAAAATAATTTATGTATTATAATATTTAAGTACCTTGTAGACATGATATGTTAGTGTCTCAATTATATCACTAATATGCATTTTGAAGTGATCTATCTCAGTTTCACTTTCCGTTAAGGTTTCTTCGCTTTGTATCTTATATTCACTTATTTTTGTACTTGAAAGATCATCACTGAGAGAACTTTCCCTTTTCTTCACATTAACTATAGAGTCTACAAAGATCTTATGAAACCAGTTCAGTGAAAACTGATAGACATGGTTGATGTGTATAAGATCTGATATTACAAAGTAGAGCACAGCACCACGAGTTGCTATAGGAATATACGTTTTACGCAATCCTTCTATGGTGACTTCTGTTGCTGCTGAATCTGCTACATGCTGAAAAATCTCTGATGAGGTAATTTTTGTTTGCTGCAAATTTTCAATGAGATCTTGGTCATCTAAAAGGTGCCCTGTAAAAAAGTGTAATTGAATTGTAGAATAGAATAAATTAAATAATTATATTTTCTAAATTAAATATTCACTTTACAAACCAGAAAGCAGTATAACAAGGAGATCTTGTTAGCAAAGTTATGGAACTAGTAAAATATAGTTTTATGTGACATTACTAGAACTATATAGCTTTTTTGGATCTGAAAAGGTGCAGGGGAAAAATGAAACCTTGCTGCAGTTGTTGGAACTATTTTTAAAAGGCTGCACCTTTTCCTGGGCTCACATTATACCTGCCTGGTCCCAGAGAAACACATATTTTTACTTATGGAGGTGCCTGTTGTTGGAGGGGACTATGACCAACAAGTATTATTTGGAGTTCCATGGAAAATATGAACAGTGTCAGAACTGCATGTTTCATTTCATGTTTGGAAGAGATATGTAATATAAGTCATATTTAACGGGACACCCTTAAGTGTAAGATAATGAGAACTATCCCTGTGTATATTTTTAAATACAAGATTCCAGTTCATTCTATCTGTATCTTTTTCTATAAGTATACTAGTTATACTGTATCAAGGTATATAATAAATTCAAACCATCTTCTTGGACTGTATTTCAGACTTCCATGATTGTGTTAGTATAGCCATATAATAAAGTAGAATTAGTTCTCTTGGTCATGTTTTATTTCTTGCCTACCTGGGAAGACTGGCATCAGTCTGAAAGTACAGATCCTTTGTCATCGCCTTTACAGTCCAAGAAGTTAGAGAGGATCTCTTCTGAATCTATTGCTTTACACATGCCCCTGCTGTGGGCTATGTCCTTCCTTATCTGAATGTACTCTAAGCAGCAACTCTTTGTCCTGTCTCTCAAGGTCTTTCCCACATACCATTACATGTGGTCATGCCACACCAGCCCCTCATGTGCCCTGTTGCATCGTCCCAAACCCTGCAGCAGCCCTCGTAAGACATGCCATACTCATGCAATGCCAGTCCCTTGTGCACCCTTCTGGACCCTGGGATTTTGCTTGTTGGACGTCTGCAGGAAATTGTGAGGAAGTCCTTGCTTAATGACCTGTGGTTATTTATTTATTTATTCAATTTCTATGCCACTCATCTCATTGATAAAGCAACTATAGTGACCCTTGCTTAACGAAATTCAGGTTTGCCATCCCTAAATGATGTAGTTACATGACATCATGCTTTACAACTGCATTGCTTAGCCATGGAAATTCCAGTCCCACTTACCAATGTTAACTCATTATTATTTGTATAACAGAAACTGTAGAGAGTTATAGGAAGGCATTTGGGGATAATCATAATATTGCAATGAAAATGACTGTAAGAAGGTGTCCTTCAATTATAATTATTATGATGCAGAATTATGTTAGTATTAGTTGAAGAACATGTGAGTTGGGAATTATTAGCTTTTATGTTTCTACTATCCAAATGAAATTTTGCACAATATTTTAATTTTTTGAGTTTCACCTGTATATGCATTTGTACACAGATAAAGAAACTTTAAAAAATGTTTTTTGGACTTTGAATTCTATTTAATAACATTTTATACTTTCTGCAAAATGATATAAAATATACAAAGTTTTTCAAAATTTTATTTACCAGTTGTTTTTTGCAAAAGTTGAAGTGATCTTTGTTCATATTCACGTAGTGCTATCAGATCAATTGATATGCTTTCCATCAACTCGCAGTACTGTTTTTCAAGTTCAGGTTTTTCCTTATTTACAACTGCAGATAAAAGCTGATTTTGCAAACCATGGAATGTTAAAATGAAGTTTATCATTGTAACAATATTGCATGTTGCTGGCAGAAAATGAGGATTGGGTTTCTGCGTTGTCAGGTATAATCTGAAATAATCACAAGTATTTATAAAGGTTTTTCATATAAAATACCAATCTATAAAGCTTTCATAAAACTTTTTCATATAAAATACCAATCTATGTCATAATCTTTAATTGTAACTCATATCCATTAGGAAAAAATCCTCTGCACAAGATTTTTTGAATATATAAAATGGAAAAACTATGACTAAGTGTAAAGAAGTCTAAATTAAAGTATCTCTAATATAAATTTATATAATAATAGGAACTTCTAACAAGGTAAAAATAATGATCTAATAATATTTTTCTTACATTGCATCTGCAATCTGCTTTTTTCTCAGTCATAGCAATTATTTTACACATTCTTGGATGGAATAATTAGGCTGTGTTTTGAATAATATTTTTTCAGGCACTTTCCTACTTGGCTGCTTCTTTTTATTCTGTACATTTTGTATGTCTCAGTCTCCTCATGTTTAGTTTCTAGCACCATTATCATTCTGACAGTGAGAACAATTAATCAGTGGAACAGCTTGCCTCCAGAAATTGTGAATGCCCCAACACTGGAAGTCTTTAAGAAGATGTTGGATAGCTATTTGTCTGAAACGGTATAGGGTTTCCTGCCCAGGTAGGGGGTTGGACTAGAAGACCTCCAAGGTCCCTTCCAACTCTACTATTGTATTGTATTGTATTGTATTCTGCCTCACTGATTAATTATTGACTAATGAGATATTCATATGCCCTGTTATAAAATAGGACAGGATTAAAGCATTTACTTTTGAGAATATGGGATGTGGAAATAGTTTCCACTCTTTCTCTAACTTCTTCTCCATTGGAAGAAGAATAGAGGACAAATGAATTGTGGGATGCAAAGAAAGGGCAGGTTTCTTTTTCACCCTGCTATTTTTGGACAGACTAAAAATCTTTCAATTTTAGAGGATAAAAGGAACACACACATATGATAAACCTATGTCTTGCCTTAAGTTTAATTGTAAAGAAAAATACCCCTTTTGTATTTTTATATTATGCAATATAAAAGGGAAAGGCAAGCACTAGGTCCAAATATTCCAGGTAAGTATGCTCAGATGATCTAATGATCTTCATCAACTGATACTTAGTTCTAACACAGCAGTATGAATCTTACTAGAGAAGTAATCTATGAGTGGCCACTGAAGTAGCTATTAGGATATCTGAAGAGAAAAGTGCTTTGGAATGTACAGGAGTGCTCACACAGTATTGTTAACCCCTTCAAATAGCTGCATTTTTCCCAGATTCATTTTCTTCTGCAACATAATCACATAAATAATAATAAAATGCATAATCACGGGAAAATATGCATTAGGTATAAAGAGCTACTGACTGATGCTATGCATGCATGCACATATGCTCTGAAGCACCTTTTCTCCTAGAATCCAAGGTGCTAGATAGTTTTAGTAGCTCTGTTGCTTGTGAACTGCACTGGATTTTATAGTGCATAACTCACTATGGGTTTCTGTGGTGTATATGGTTTTATATACTTTGATACTGTTTTAAAAATAATTTTAATCTAGCAGTAGACAATTTTCAAATAATAACATTCCGCAAAACAGCAGTAAAATCTGGTCAAGGCATTTCTGGTCATAATAGTGCAAATATTAGTGCAGTAATATAGTTTTTACTTAGTGGCCATTATATTCCCTTATTGGGAATTTGCTTGCAAATAATCCACATGAATAAACTCCAACAAATGTTTAAATATATCCCATGACTTGGAAATATTTAGAAGTCTTTTTCTTTCTTTCAAGGTACAAATTTCAACTTATACAAGCAATTACCGAAAGTCTGAATTGTACTGAATTTCAGAATCTGCTATTCTAATGAATTCTTGTCCTCCTTTTTTGTAGATCTCCTTGCTTAAGATTGATTTTATATTTGAATCCAATGTTTCAGGACAATCCTAAAAAACACAAGACTGTAGTCAATATTACATACAGTAAGTAACTTTCCTGATCTTTGAAAAAGGCATTTCCTACGGTAATTAAGATACTCTATACTTTGCTCTTTTTTGATGAAGAAATTGCTTCCAGTGAGGAACACTAATGTATTGCTACGGCTTAACAATGCACAAAACGTTATAAATTGATCACAGTATAAGAAGCATGAATGAACAAGAATTCCTATTTTATTTCTCACTTCGTCTTTCTCATGCAATTCTTCAATGATGTCTATATGCATGTCGGTATATTTTCAAACCAGCCTCCTTAGCTTTTGCCAGCTACATAGAACATGTGTATTTTGGGGCCACATTTTCAAACATGAGAATGAGAGTGACTTGCCTAAAATCACTCTGCTGGGTTTTTGTACCTAAGGAGGACTAGAACTTGAAAATAAAAGTTGAAAACAGGACCAGAACTAAAATCTAATTCTCCATTTCGAGTCTAACCTCTTAACCACTAGCCAGATTAGTTCTCAATGCCTTTAGCTGAAAACTAGAAATGTTTTTATTATTCAACTATTACATTGATAGGGAAGTGATGTCAATGATAAATTAATTTTCTGATTTGATAACTTGTCTTGCATTATTAGAGTTGGAGTGTTTTATTTGATTATCCAAATAATAACTAAAAGATATCAGGCTTTCACTTAAAACCACATTATATAGAACCATGAAGTTAATTTCCAATACGAGGAGAAGAAGAACCAAGACTGTCCATACTACATCATAGCAAAAAGCTAGATGCAGTCTCTCCTAACCATCCTGTTTGCAATGAGTGTTCTAAAATCCAAGATTTTATTCAAGCAGGTAAAATAGAAACAATTTAGTGAGATCAACATTTAAATTTTTAATTTGAATTCTGTGATTTAATTTTCTTGCTTCCCCTTTTCCTAGGAGAAGTAGCTCTTAACTTAATTTTTCCCCGAGGCATTCCTTAAGGGTGAAATTGCTTTGTTCCACAACTATCCCCTGTACTTTAGGATTTGAACAAGGTATGTTCTTCACGCTTTTCTATTTTCATAGTGCTCGACTGAAGGAAAAGTTTCTTAGAGAAGTCCCCAACTGAATAGACTAAGATATGTCAGGAAATTCAGGCGAATTGCTGAAAATTTATCCTATGTTTAAAAAATCAATCTGTACTAAGGATCCCTCATTCAGAGGTAGGACTTGATTTTCCAAATCTGGGCTTTATCATCATGCTTGCATATTGTCAAATATTAAATACTGAAAGCCAACAGTTGATGTTAATTTTCTGATTTGGACAACTTTGGAATATACATTTATAGCACCTTTAATAGGATGGACAATATTAAGATCTGAATATAATAGAGCTCTAATATCTCCTAAATATTCATAGCAATTAAAAAGCCATGGAATTTAATATATAAAAAAAGAGATTTAATACTTTTCCCCATGCTAAATTGAGTTTATGGAGAAATCCAACATTAAAAATTGGGGGAAAGATGGTTTGGAAAAATTGGATGAAAGTGGGGACATTGATTTTGGATCAATTTATCTTTATTGTTATTGTACTTAAATACAACAAAATTGGTTGATGAGGATGAATTTTTAACATATACTGTACTAAGAGACAAATATCATCTATCAATATAACTCATTGGCAATATTTATAGTTACAACATTTGCTAACATTGTTTGCATTGCTTCTGAGACACCCAGGTTGCTAGAAAAACTGGTTAAATCTTTTAAAACTAAAAAAAACTATGATTAGTTCCTATAAATGTTCGTTGTCAGTAAGTCAATTTAATATGCAGATGGTAAGGGATGAATGGAATAAATAATTAGAGGTTCCTATATTGCCTAAACTTCTGGTTTAGGCAATGGGGGATTGCCTTAACTTCTATACCTACAGTGTCACTGGACCTTAAACTTATACTACAATAAATAATAGTTAGAATGTATTGGACCTCATTATGTTTGTATAGAGGAGGGTTACAAGAACCTTTGCAGAGCTGTTGGGAGGATTACATGAAGCATCTGTCAGTTTTGGAATTGCTCAGAATTAAACTTTGGCCATGTGGGTCTAATCTGTGATCTTTCTTTTTTGAGGAAGATTGTTTAGTAGGTCGTCTTTCTATAACTTGAAAGACCCTTGAAAGCAACAGATTATCTGGATCCATTAGAGTCAGCTTCAGATCAGGATATCATACTGAGATACCATTGATGAGTATTCGCATTTTAGGATGAGGATAATGTATTCATCCTGACTTTCCTAAGATGCTGATGATCACGATTTTCCTTTGGGTTAGCTAGGGAGGATGGAGTAGAGATACAGTTCTTCAGCAGTTCTCTTTCTGCCAATGCCCAGTTGTTAATGGTTGGAAGAGAAAGGTCTAGCTCTAGAGTATATCATACTTAGTTGTATATTTCTATCTTATGATTCAGATGAGACCGATCCTACAACTGACCCCATCCCTTTGGGCCCCCCACCTCTGGTGATTACAGAAAATGATGTGCAAGGTCTATTTCACAGAGAAAAGCCAGGAAAACCACCAGGCCCAGACAAAATAACTCCTTCTTGCTTAAAAGATTGTGCTGATCAACTGGTCCCCATCTTCACCTACATCTTTAATAAATCACTAGAGATTGCTATGTTCCTTCTTGCTTCAAACATTCTGCTATCTTCCCAATGCTGAAGAAACTCTCCATCAAAGAACTGAAGGACTTCAGACCGGTTGCTCTTACATCCATATTTATGAAAACCTTTGAAAGGGTAGTGGTGGCCCACCTGAAAATCATCACGGATCCACTGTTAGACCCGTTGCAGTTTGCCTACCAAGCAATTAGATCGGCAGATGATGCTATTAATATTGCTCTGCCCTACAGCCTACAACATCTTGAATCTCCACAGACTTATGCAAGGGTCCTCTTTGTAGACTTCAGCTCGGCATTCAATACCATCATTCCAGATATTCTTCTAACTAAACTAAATAAGCTAGCACTGCCTGACCACACTTGTAAGTGGATCATAAGCTTTCTAACAGACAGGAAGCAGCAGATGAAGCTAGGCAAAATAACATCAGATACATGTACAATTATCACAGCCCTCCCACCCCCCGGGTGTGTGTGCTTTCTCCTCTTCTCTCTATATACTAATGACTGCATCTCAAAAGATCCCTCTATTAAAGTACTGAAGTTTGCAGATGATACAGTAGTGATTGGTCTTATTCAAGACAATGATGAATCTGCATACAGATGGGAGATTGAACAACTAGCTGTGCTGCGACCGGAACAATCTTGAACTAAGCACACTCAAAACCATAGAAATGATGGTAGACTTTAGGAAAAACTCTCCTATACTATCATCTCTGACAATACTAGACAACATAGTATCAACAGCAGATCTGAGACCTTCAAGTTTCTAGGTTCTACAATATTTCAAGACTTAAAATGGACACCTAACATCAAAAACGTCATCAAAAAAGCACAACAAAGAATGTTCTTTCTGCACCAATTCAGAAAGCTTAAGAGTTCTACAGAGGAATTATTGAGTCTGTCATTTGCACCTCTATAACTGTCTGGTTTGGCTCTGCAACCAAACAAGACAGACACAGACTTCAGAGGATAATTAGAACTGCAGAAAAAACAATTGCTGCCAACCTCCCTTCCATTGAGGTTCTGTATATTGCACAAATCAAAAAGAGAGTTGTGAAAATATCTACAGACCCCTCACATTCTGGACATAAATTGTTTCAATTTCTACCCTCAAAACGATACTATAGGGCATTGCACACCAGAACAACTACACATAAGGACAGTCCCCACCCCCGCCATTCTATCACTCTGCTAAGCAACGAATTCCCACAATATTGTCAAACTATTTAGTAAGACTGTATTCTTCTTCTCATCTTTCCTATTACCTATCTCCTTTTCTACTTATGACTATAACTTGTTGCTTGTATCTTTACGATTTATTTTGTTTATTTAGTTTCCTAGTATGATTTATATTGTTTATTTAGTATCCTATGACTATTATTAAGTGTTGCATCTTATGATTTATGATGATTTTTATGATGACTATGATAGTAATTTATCACTTATAGCTTTTATGTACACTGAGAGCTTATGCATTGAAAACAAATTCGTTGTGTGTTCAATCAAACTTGACCAATAAAGAATTCTATTCTATTCTATTCTATTCTATTCTATTCTAATTCTATTCTATTCACTTTCAGGAAAGCAGTGAAGACCTAGCTTTCACTCTGTTGACTGAGACCAAGATATTAATGGAGCTGGTATAGAGTGGTTGATTTATGGTTATGAATTTTACCAGAACCTAACTTTATTTATCTCTGTCTCTTGCTTTTAAAAAAAATAATTATATTATGTTTTTATTTTTGTTGCTATCCACAGTTCCTTTTGATAAATGGGCAGCCTTATAAATTTGTTAAACAAATATCTATTCTTTCCTGGAAAGTACCCTGGAAAGAATGAACTTGTCTATACCACTTTGAAACCTGGAGTTTAATAGTTTTCATAATTCTAACTTTTAATTTATATCCAATAATAATTAGTAAAATAAGCCCTGTCTATTTTTTAAAAAAAAGTCTTTTAATAGTAAATAGGGAATTGTAGTTCTTCAAAACCTCTTATGTTATAACGTAGGTGCTCATTTTTTGCACTGATTGCATTACATTTTTCTTCATTTGTATGTTGGATGTGCTGTCTGTGTTGAAGTCGAATTACCTGCAGAAGGACTGATTCACCAAACTGTAAAGCATATTCAATTGTTCTTAAGTAATTGGCATCTGTAGCATTGATTTGTCGCAATTTGCTGCCTTCCATTTGACATATCCATTTGTAAGCTTGCCTTTCTGGATCAATTAGTAAAGGCCACCGTTGCCCATGTTTAACAAGTATTGCATTTTCTGTGGAGTATTGATCATGTGGCAAGCCTGCATTTTGCCATCTGCGGATCTATAAAATGATTTTATAGATTTATAATCTTGCCTATGATATTAACCCCCCCTCTCCCATGCATTAATTATGGAAATAATGAACAATTCTGTAAATCATAGTATATTTTCTCAAAGAAATTCTAATAAATACTACAACTATTTATTAATTATTTTAACTGATAGAAAGTGTAATCTGAGAAAGAAATGTTAAATTTGAGAACAGTTTTTAGATAACATAAATAAAACAATTTCATTCTTATTTTTTCTCTGTGTTTGCTACCTCATTCTTTTCTGTCATGCAGTTAACCAATGAGTAATTTGGAGAGACCAAAATATTGTTATCACTGCAGAGTTTCAAACTGTCATCAACTAGCTGTTGACGATACCCTGCTGATAACATTCCACTGTAGACAATACAAGCTGCTGATATAAGGACATCACCCACAATTCCTTGCAATCTTTGATCGAGGTTATTAACAGATTCTTTCCAGTGTTCCTAAGGAAGAAAAATACATAGCTATGTATCATAAATTTGAATATTAGTCTTCCTAGTTTGCTTAACTTATATGGTATAGAACTCATAATTAAATGAGAAGTCAAGTCAGGAGTTTTGTGTTGCTCACTCCTGAAAGTGCCATAAGTAGGTTCAGAAATGTTGTGAGACAGTGCATTCTTACCCTATCTAATCAAGAAAACATTAATGGAAAGCAGAAACAAATAAAACCAGACTATTAACTTCTAAAGGTCATCCAATCATTCTAAAGGAATTCCATTCTATTATTTAAAAAATTGGCTTATTTTATTTTCCTAGTATCTGAGGCTAACAGGAACACATTTTATTCTCCCAACAATATCATTGTCATCACTACCAATATTCCATGTCCTCCTTTGCCTGTTCTGATAACCAAATCTCATCCACCATACAAACAAAATATCAATTAGAAGATTATAAGGCTTCCAACTAGATCAGAGGAGGTATTCTGCCAGTTTGCCCTAGTTCAGCTGAACCGGTAGTGGCGGCTGCAGGAGGCTCGCCCACTCACCGAGACGTCATCACGATGATGCACCACACGCAAGCAAAGCAAGCACACACACTTGCATGCTCCTGGTTCCCAACCGGTAGCAAAGATAAGAGGAAACTATTACTGAACTAGATGTGAATAGGAGTTCAAAAGCAGTACACCAATTATTTGCTGATCGCTGGTATTCCTTTACCAGCGAGAAATGGTAAGTAGCCATCATAATAAGTAGCTACAATATGCAATACTTTATTCTCCATGAGTGTGACCATACTCTTTCAAAACTATCCAATTTGATGTCCATCAGTACTCTTGCCATAGCAAGTTCTACAATGCTTTATGAATCAAAATCCAATGAAGTATTAATACCACTTTATAAAACCTTAGTAAGACCACGTTGGAATATTGCATTCAGTTTTAGTCACCATGTGACAAAAAAGATGTTGAGACCTTAGAAAAAGTGCAGAGAAGAGCAACTAAGATGATTAAAGGCCTGGAGACTAAAATATATGAAGAATGATTGCAGGATCTGGGTATGGTTAATCTAGAGAAAATTAGGACTGGGGTGACATGATAATAGAATTCCAATATCTGAGGGGCTACCAAAAAGAAGAGGGGGTCAACTTATTTTCTAAAGCACCAGTGGGCAGGACAATAAGCAATGGACAGAAACCAATCAAAGACAGAAGCAACATGGAATTAAGAAGAAACTTCCTAATAGTGAGAACAATTAACCAGTAAAACAGCTTGCCTTCAGAAGTTGTGGGTGTTTCATCAATGGAAATTTTTCAGAAGAAACTGGACAGTTACTTGTCTGAAGTAGTATAGAGCAGTGATGGAGAACCTTTTTTCTTATGGTGTGCCAAAATTGTGCATACGCGCTATTGCACATGCTTGCCCACTCAATCCTTCCTGCCCACCTGCCCATATGCGTGTGATCCCCCCCCAAGCATGCACGCAGAAGGCTTTCCTGAAGCCTGGGGGTGGCAAATTTAATGCCAACTAACTCAGTCTCTTTCTTGGATGGATGCAAGCCATCTCTTTTTTACAGTTTTTCATTGGACCAGCTGCAGGCATCATGACTAATAAAACCAAAGCCTTCCCTTTTACACTACTCCTTTAGCCACACATTAAACTCTGCTACACGCTGGCCCTTCCTTTTTTGTTCCTTATATACTGGTAAAACCTCTGAAAAGATAAGCCTACAACCTACCCTACTAAGTTCATACCCCAAGCTCTGGAAATCATTCTTAACAGAAAGTACATCTTTTTGGGACAGATCATTTGTGCCAAGATGTATAATAGCATCAACGTCACAGTCCTTACTTGCATTCTTGAGTATCTTAAGAATACGCCTCTTGTCTCTGTTGGCAGTAGCACCTGGCAGACACCTTACCTCTTTTAAAACCTTCATATCCTTTCCTAAATTTACATTCCTTACGACTGAATCACCAACCAGAAGGTGATTTCTCTTTTTACATAACTTAATCTTCTTGTGCGACTCATGTGTGATAGCTGGGTCTCCATTTTGCCTTTCCAAAGAAAGTTCTTCATTTTGGACCACGATCCCTGCTTATTTGAGTTATCATTATGACAACTACCTTGACCTTTCTCTTTAGTATCCCCATTAAGGTCAGCAAGGGCGCTATATCTGTTATGCTGGGTCACAGCAAAAGCTTTGTCTTTATGGTTCACAGCTCTCACCCTGCCAGATCCCATGGTTGTCCAGACTGCTCTTCTCCTGCGGGATCCTTGCGGTAGAGGGGGCTGATAACGTGGCATCTCCATAGTGTGGAATGGCCAAATTGGGCACCTAATATTCTGCTTGGAGAGCACAGATTAGAGATTCTAGATAGGTAATCTGTCTATGTAGACTAGTAATTTGTTTACAAAGGGGACAGTATCCAAATTTGAAAAGAGTACTGCAAAACACAGGTGCAAAACAGCTATTACATTGAACTAAGCCAGTCATTTTGAAATAAAATAAAATCACAATCTCAACTGTACTAATCCAGAATGTATTATTGCGATTTTGCTTTAGTCCTCTTTGTCTCTCTGACTCCCCCCTTGTAGCCAGCAGCTCCAATCACCAGCCTCAGGAAAGTTCAAATGGAGTTAAAGGGTACCTACCTTTGTCTCTCTGACTCCCCCCTTGTAGAAAACAGCTCCAATCACCAATCAGGTAAATTCAAATATAGTAGATAATGTATCTTTTTGTGTGCCTATACACCCTCTATACTATGTAATATGTATGTAGACATATGGCATATATACATAGGATTAATAGTACAGTTTGGGCCTTTAGTAATAAATAAATAGACATTGAGGCCTTTGAGGCGAGGAGAGGCCAGGCAAGGCACCCTTGACATGAGTGAGGTCAAGTTGGCCACGTTCACCCAGTCACATGATTATGTCCACACAGTCACATGACTAACCAGCTACGCCTGTCCAGTCACATGACCAACAAACCATGCCCACCATGACCATCAAGCAACACCCACCAAACAAACCACACCCACAGAACCAGTAATAAAATTTTTTGAAACCCACCCCTGATATAACCCAACACTTAAGTATATAACATGGGAAAGATTCAATGAGAAAAAGCAACTGAAAATATAAAGAATGAAACTTGAATTTAAGCATTAGAGCAGATTAAAAAGGTAATACCATTTCATCCTTTAGTGCTACTCTTAATATAGATGCACTATGTAAACGACGAGTCGTTTGAATTTTTCGGGCTGCAAGTTTTTCCTGTTCAGCAATACTTTCATCATACAATGCTTCTAAATTTTGTTGATGTTGTTCAATCTGAAAATGTAGAATTTTTTAAAAATTCTAAATGAGAAAATCTACTTAAAAACTCTACTGAACCAGTATTACTTGCTATATTTGCATAATTTTTAAAAAAGAAACTCAATAATATCTACTAT
This sequence comes from Natrix helvetica, assembly GCF_964273705.1. NCBI lineage: Eukaryota > Metazoa > Chordata > Lepidosauria > Squamata > Natricidae > Natrix > Natrix helvetica. The sequence goes on from NC_138552.1 coordinate 239,374,667, forward strand.
GAGGCTTTTACAGGGCTACTATACAGATTCTGAACAAAACTATGCCCACTTAAACATTATTATGCATGAGTTTTCTGAGCAGATTCAGCAGGACTGTGTACAAAGACTGCTTGCTTAACTATAGCTACAGTATTTTTAGTAATCAACTGTGTAGTTTGACTAGAGATCTACCTCTAATAATATGCTGAAGAACTTTTTTACTTTAACTTTTTATTATTACTTTCCCATCTTTTTATCAGTTATAAATTTGTCTCCTTTTCTAGTCACTTAAAAACAGAGGGAATCTTGGGGAAGAGCCAACGTCTTGACGATACGGCCGTGCAGTCTCGATGCTCTGAGACCGCAGCCGATACTTTTGCCACTAGGTGGTCCAATCAGACCTAAACCATCCCGCAGAGACGGTGAACAGGAAGAACATGTCTTGCTGATCTCAGGGACATCGTAAGGTCCCTGATCGATGCAAGGGAAGTTCTTCAAGCCGGCGACAAAAAATCCAGTCAAGGCTGATGAAGTTGGGGCGACTCCAAAATGGAAGGATACGGAAAGAGAAAGTGTTTCCAGCTGGTGAGGAATTTTTACTGTTTTAAAAGAGACTGCCTATAAAATTTTTTAAATTAATTTAAATTGGAGAACAGAAGAAATAAGCGGCGGAATTAAGTTTGGAATGGTTTTGGACAGTGGGTTATCTCACTTTTTAAATGCTATGTTCATGGATGGAATTTATGCAAGCCTTTTAAAATGAATGGATTAAGTTTTCTTCTTCTATTTTTTTTTCTTCTATTATTCTTTGTAACCTATGGACTAAAATTCTTCTCTTTCATTACTGTGGGTGTTTTTCTAACTCATTCAAGAATCGGACTTTTTAAAAACTTGAAATACAAAAAAGATACAAAAAAGAAACAAAGAAAATTGCAACAATAACACTGCTACTTGGAGGCTGGAGGTTTGTGTATTGGAAATGAAACACTTTTACTTTTCTTGCTGATTATCCTGGCTTGGCACTCTCACTGCTTGTTTATAGAGAGTGATAAGAAGAAAAGCATACAGATGTCCCTTTGAAGTATATCTTCAACCAGAGAAAAGTGAAAATAAAACTTTATTGTGAATCTATGCTTAATCTTGTAAAAACATTCCAAGCTAGAGCAGCAGTGTTTGTTAGCTGGAGATAATGGCACAATTTCAACAGCAGAAAGAAACTTTAAGTCTGCAAAAGATATTCTTAGAAATTCAGAAATTATCAAACATATTTGAGAGGACAGAGAAGAAGTTGGAAGACTTAGAGCATCTAACAGTAAAATATGATGAAGAAGTTGGAGATGCTTATCAAGTGGAAAAGTGGAGGTTAGAAACCTAAAAACCAAAGAGGAAAATGACCATGAAGAAATTAAATTTGCTGATATTTATGGTGATTGGTTTGTTTCTGGAAATGGAAAGAGTGGAATACTGAAAGAGGAATTAAATGGAGGGGAACTCTACCCCAAGATACAGAAGAAGAAAAAACAAAAGAATTTATGGATTTAAAGAGAGAAATTTTATTAGCAACATCATTGATAACACTACTGACAATCAAAGATAAGCTGATTAAGGAAACAGAAGAAGGGCATCGAAATTACATGAGAGATTTTATAAGCAAGGAGTCTTGATTATTATGGGGAAAATGTTATGATACAGGATATAGTCAAATAAAGGAGAGATAATGATAACAATGTATATATATGTATGGGTACAAAAGGAAACTGGATGTAAATTGTAAACAGTGATTTGGAAAGGAGGATTAGAAAATTTTGTTACTAAATATTATGGATGTTTAGCTAGGATAGGACATAAGGATTCAGTGTTATTGGAGGATTTTAGAAATAGTAAATGAAATGCCAGTATGTGGTTATGTATTAAATCTTGGTATATTTTATGATGAAGGATGTTTAAACAATTATAGTCAAATGAAAATGGAGGTATGATGATGGTAACATGTATAAATATCTGAGTTAAAATACTTAATATGAATTATGTTTGTTGACTGTGGAAGAGATGCACGAAAGCCTTTTTGTAACCAACTGATACACTTTCTACAGTATGTAAAGAAGGAAGATTTTATGTGTTATGTTTGTTAAATTAAAAATAAAAAAAATATTAAAAAAAACAGGGAATCTCACCCATGCTTTATCAGAACAGACAAGCAACTTTGTTTTCCCAACTTCACCCTTATGTATCGTTTGCATTATTTTGCAAGTAATTTCCCATTCTAAATGATAATCTAACACAACCTTGCCAAATGAACATTTTTCTCTGAACTGTTAACTTCTAGCTGATAGCTAGAAGTTTATTTTAGAATTCATTTTAAACATGAATTAATTGGCAAGTTAATTCACATGGAGCTTAATATATGGATGCACACAGCATATATGTACTCCTCTATGATTCTAACTGCTGGAACTATAAATATGGTAAAGAAGGAATTTTCACTAGCGGGCTTCCCTCCATCAATCAAGTTGACAACTGATTATTCTACTCAGAGTTTTTTTGTAGTGAAAAGGATGAAAGTTTGCTTCTAAGATTACATGAAAAAGCATCAAATAATTGCTTAAAGCAGGGGTGTCCAAACTTGGGAACTTTAAGACTTGTGGACTTCAACTCCCAGAATTCCCCAGCCAGCCTGGCTGGGGAATTCTGGGAGTTGAAGTCCACAAGTCTTAAAGTTCCCAGGTTTGGACACTCCTGGCCTAAAGGAATAGGAATTGCAAGTGATACGATACCATTTTATAGAGAGGAAAATAAGTTTGTATTCATAATCATGTTGTATCAAGACAATCATAATACACTATATAATGAAAAAATATGGAGTACAGCATAAAACAGACAGTTGATGACCTGAATACTAATCATGTAGATGTATGCAGGTAATGAAAAAAAATCATGATTTGGCAAAATGATGATCATCTACGAAGACACTCTTAAGTGAAGCTTAGGGCTACATGGATACCTCCATTTTACTTGGGAATAATACATAAGTGTCTTGACACTGCCTTTTACAGGAACTTTTTCTGAAGTTGACTAAAAACTGGTAGAAGCTTTGTAAATGTCAGCTTCCAAAAAGTCAGATGTTTGCCAATTAAGCAAAGGATAAGGAACAAGAAGCATTAATACCCTGTCAATTTTAGTCTCAATATTAGCAAAGACTAATTTATTTGTTTATTGAGATAATGAAATATAACATTAAATATTTATAGTTTTATATATTGTTTCTTTTTTTGCGTGCCTTTGAGTGACCATTGACTCCAGATGGCTACCTGGAGGCTATCCTTGGCATGATTTCAGAAGTGATTTGTCACTGAATTCTACCCAAGAGCTGAGAGACTACCTAGCCCAAAGTCACCCAGTTGTTTTTTTGTGCTTAATATGGGACTAGACTTCATGAAATTAACATTTTAGATTAGGGTAAATGAAATTAAGGTGAAGAAGGTATGCAAAAATGAGGAATCCAAATGGTTGGTGTTGAACAAAAGGAAGGCCATGAATAAAAGTAGCTCTAAATAGATGTCAGAATGCACCATGCACCAAGCAATTCTGTTGCTGTGGGAGCAAAAGGAAATAGGAAGCACTATCTCCCACCAAAAAGCTCAGCTCTACAACATCTTCTGAATGAGTCTCTATGCAAGTGCAGAATTAATTTAAGTGAAGTACAGAGATCATTGAAAAGAACATATTATAAACTATTTAGGATAATTTAGGATTCTTCGATCATTCTAGAAACAAACTATTTCCATCACTATTTCTTCACTCTCTCTACTCAGACTGAAACACTTTTAAGTACAATGGTGAGAGAAAATGTCATTTAGAGCTACAATGTGATTAATATACAATATATAAACACTGAGAGACAATATATTATTCTAGCTAATAAAGATGACTTTATTTTCAGCAAATGAAATCTGGATTACTTAGATGCATATGCATTTTCTATTATTTAACAAATTATGTAAATATGATGGCATATGTTAAACATATCTATTTTACCAGGGCTAAACATCTTTGTTTTTCAGCTAATTTACTAAGTGCACGATTCAGTAATTCCTCTGCTTCTGCTACCTTTGCTTGCTTTGGATCTACAAACTAAAAAAAACAAGATATATTTACAATTCAATATGAAACTGATAGAGTTAAAACTTTAGAGGAAAATGAAATAAATGTCACAAATGTCTTGATATAGACACATTTATTTACATATGACCAACTAATCATTATATTGATATTTCTAACTGCATTTGAGGGATTTTCCTGAAAGCAGCATCTCTATGAGAACTTCTTTCTAGTCTTCTGTTTAATTTTCTACCATATTTATATTGTGACATCTTTATATTGTATGTTCTCCTGTCCTGATCACTAGCCAGTGATGCATCTTGGAGAAATTCACAATCTGATTATATGATAACATGAGCAAATTGACCAAATAATCATAGCTTTCTATGCTGAACATCAATTATAATTTGGCTATTTATATTTCTCTGCAAATTTGTAATGTAATTATAATGTGTTAATACAATTATTGGTAACACAATTTCACTATTCATTACCCTTAGTAAAAGCACAAGTTCTGGGGTAGCTTTGAATAGCAAATGTATATCGTCTGTCATGTAGTAGGAATCCTAATTATTTCACATTGCTCATAATATAATGAGTGTTTCGCATCTCTGTGTGGCAATATTCTGATTCTTCTGAATCAAAAGAATGTGAATGATACTGAAAGTCTGTCTAGGTTTTACTCATCTGCACAGAGCATCCAGAGTGGTTTCATCTGGCCAGTCCTCAACTATGCCTATTGGACATGGGAACCAAAATTAATTCAGAACAATGTGTGTCATCTTTGATTATGGAATAGGGGCCAAAAGTGAAGCTGTCCTATTTCAGAAATCCTTCTCCCTTCCCACAAATCTGAAATTGTGATCAGTCATTACTTCATTTACCAACTTGTCCCAGAGGAAAGACTTGGATCAACTAATGTCAGTCCTAGAAGGTCGACCAGACTAAGAAACAGACAATGTGTAAACCTAAAGCTACTTTTATTAGAATAGCTATGGTAATAGTATCGTGCAGGTCTGAATGTGGTTCTTTTCCTCTTGTATAATCTGATCATTGCCTTGCTAATGAAACTTTCCTCGGTCCTTCAAGGACATCTATTTATTTATTTATCAAATTTCTACACTGCCCATATCATCTGAGTAACATTGTATTCTCTAAACCTAGGTCCCAATGGGTTAGGAAGTACATACTAGTTTTCCTTCCTTAAACTTAGGAAAATCTATAAGGAATTTTTTTAGGATTGCTTTAGAAATGACTTTGGAATGTTAAGCTAGTAGGTAAGTATTCTTTACAGTTGAGCTTCAAAAAGGAAGATTTGGAAGGTGATTCTTTTTTCCCCTGAGGGTAAAATGACCCTTTAGTCTTGGAAACTCTTCCACAACCTTTCCTTTTATTCTCCTCCTGCGATCCTCCTCATAACAATCCTGCAGGGACAGGACAGAAGCAAAGGGAAAATGCCCTTGAAAACTAGGGGGAAGAAATCCAGACAGGAAATGGAAAATTCTAGTAAGAGATTCTATGTAATTATTTTAAGGGAGGTATCAAGATCAGTTCCTGTTCTCTTGAATCTTGAAGTGATCAGTTCCTGTTCTCTTGAATCTTGAAGAGATCCTTTCCCACAAGGATTGGAAGAGAAGAACATAGGGAGTCCTTAACTTATGACCAATCACTTAGCGACTGTTATGACAGACTTGCAAAAACCATTAATGATCTGATTTTGAAGTTACAATAGCCACACACACACACACCATGGTCATGTGAGCACATTTTCAGTGCTTTACAACCAACTCACCTTTAAAGCTGTTTGCAGCATCCTGCAAACACTTTATAACATTTTTTGCCAGTTTCCAGTGTTTATTTCCAACTCATGATGATAATTCTGGGCTTAATTATGGTCATAAGTCAGGGACTACTTCTATTGATATTATCGACTAAATACTTTTCATAGTTGCAGTGACATACAAATGAAAATGACATGTTTGAATCTCTTGAAACAGGAGAAAAGTTACTTTTAACACTATTTTCTTAATGAAAAGATAAGTTGACCCATTTCTTGTCAGACCAATCTTCTAGAGACTAGATACTTCAAACTATCTTCTGGTGGTGAGAAATGGAGATAATGAGAAAAACAATTCAATTAGTTGCTTAATAAAATATTAAATCAGGATTGCTGTATATTTCAATCTTCTTCCAGGCATTCCTTCACTGAGTTGCCTGAATCCAGGTATATTTCTACATTTGTTTTATGGTAGAAAATTAAAATAGCAGAAAAGTAAATAGAAAATAAGAAGACAATTGGAGGTTTTTTTTTACCTCTGACAATTCTGAATAAAATGCCTTTAACAGAAATCAGCAACATATTCCAGAATTAGGTAGAATCATTTCCCCTTATAAATACAATATGGCAAATATGATGGATTGTTTTAAAAACTATTGAAAATAACCCATGTAAAGGTACCCTTTTAACAATATGATAGTGATCCAGAGCTAAAATCCACTGGCATATGGAGCAACATGCAACAGACACAAGTCCCACTTTCACTGGGCTGAAATCAGGCGACCTCACATATCTTTTTAACTGCAGAAAAACCTAGAATGAATACAAAATAATTAATTATAAATAAATAAATAATAAAATGACAAGTGTAAGAGATACATGTACAATTCTTCCATATCTTCAATCAATAACTAATATCTATTTATTTGTTTTTTTAATAATTCCATTGCACTGAATTTATCAAGAAAAGGAAATTATAAACTGCACAACAATATAAAGAGAATAGTATATCTTCAAACAAAAACAAAAGAAAAAGGGAAGAGAAGCAAAAAAAGACTATGAATAATATTTCAATAAAGATTAAAGTCACAAAAACAAATGGTTTATTTTCAATATTCAAATTAATCAATCAATCAAAGTGAAATATTTTACTATCTATTTATAGTATGGTTCTATCTATTTATGATACGGCTCTATCTATGGTAAGGCCACACTTGGAATACTGCATTCAGTTTTGGTCACCATGATGTAGAAAAGATGTGGAGAGAAGAGCAACAAAGATGATTAGGGGACTGGAGACTAAAACATATGAAGAACGGTTGCAGGAACTGGGTATGTCTAGTTTAATGAAAAGAAGGACTAGGGGAGACACGTTAGCAGTGTTCCAATATCTCAGAGATTGCCACAAAGAAGAGGGAGTCAAACTATTTTCCAAGGCATCTGAGGGTAGAACAAGAAGCAATGGGTGGAAATTAATCAAGGAGAGAAGCAACTTAGAACTGAGGAGAAACTTCCTGACAGTTAGAACAATTAATCAGTGGAACAGTTTGCCTCCAGAAGTTGTGAATGCCCCAACACTGGAAGTCTTTAAGAAGATGTTGGATAGCATTTGTCTGAAACGGTATAGGGTTTCCTGCCTAGGCATGGGGTTGGACTAGAAGACCTCCAAGGTCCCTTCCAACTCTGCTATTGTATTGTATTATTTAAAAGCTATCAGACATAGTTCATTAGATATGAACTATAGATATAACTATGAACTAGAATTCTACCACTGAGGCTTTTGTCTCAAACTCCCACCAACTTAATCTACATAGGGGAATGAAAAACAGCTGTCCTGTGATGAATAACACAGCAAAAAGCAATGTAAATGGACCAGGAGCCAGTTTTTCACAAGATAATTAAGACTGTGAAAGATTAAACCAAACTTTGCAGAATTAGAGGAAATTTGACTGTAATGTATTATTTGTATCTGTTTCTTTCAAAAGATACCTTACAATCTAGTAAGGAAAAATTAGTTGGATTCTGGTGGCAATGAAACCCCAAGCTAGACCCCAGGAAATGTGTTTCATTTTTAAAATCTCTTATTTGAAGATTTATGTATATAAAAGCAAAAAAAAAAAATTCAATCTATTTGCAAATTAACTCTTTTACCTTTTCTGGTAAATTATCTTTGTCAATTGTAACCAATTTTTTAAGGAATCCTGGATCTGAAAGTAGTAATTTTGCTGTTGCCCAGTTTGGTTTCTTTTCAAGAAGAATACAGACTGCATTCATAACAGTTAAAACAAGTTGAGGAGGATGAGTATATACTCTGAGTTATACAGAAAAAGAACATAAAATATATTATATTCAAAATCATTTTTTTGTCAAAACAACCCGATTCACATTCAGTTATCAAGGTACAATACATTTAATGCTCAACATGCAAATACTGAACATGCTACCTGCCCAAGAAATGTAATGCATATTTCTAACCTTGGAGATTGCAGTTTAATATAAAAATGAGAAATAATATGAAACATTTCACGAGCAATTTTCTATTGAGAAATCTATTGCTTTGATTGTATCTTACTATTCCTGCTAATAATTTCTTACATTAGCAAGAATCAGGATACATAAATGTAAACTTAATATGACTAATGAATATTGTGTTCACTAAACTAATGCCTTTTGATAACAAGAAATCCTCAGTTTAGAAATCCTTGGAAATAAGCAATATATTTACCTAACTTCTGCAATGTGATTTTTGTCAAGTGCATCAAGAGCACTAAGGGCCTTCTCCAAAGATGGCAATACAGTATTGAGTTCTTCTGTTACTTGCTACAAAAATGAAGAAAGGGTAGAGTTTCACTTTTTGTTCACAGGATATGCATGTACAAATACTATTTTTATATGCAAAATTGTTTAAAACAAACATGCGCCTTTTTTATAGAAAAAATTAATCTCTTGCTGACCTGTGAAGGTCTTCCAGATTTTTGCACTCCATACAAAGTATCCCTCGCTTTTTGGGCGGAAAATTACATTTGATTGCAATACTTGTTATGATGTCATCAAAAGAAGAAACTTGAAAACTGTGTACCTTAGCATACCCTTCCACAATTTTAGTTTCCGCAGTCATAGTTTCTTCATCCTTTTTAACCAAAGTTCGAACTTGCTCTACAACTAATGCATCTTTGTGAAGTTTAGCTACAAGTGCTTCTATTTCCTAATGAGAAAAGTCAAATATTTTTATACTACTCTCTGAAAAAAATCATGACTCTACACCTTTAACAACATAAAACCTACAAACTACTTTCCAAGTTTCCATTTTTATGAAGATATAAGAAAATGAGGATTTTCTTATGGGTCAGATCAAAAGATTTTTATTTCAGCTCAATGTTTCAGCAATGGATGGCTACAAGATTTGTTTATTTTTTATTACACTTCTTAACCACACCCCTTCCTCACAAAATGTTTTGGTATAATTAGAATAAACTTTCTACTTTCTATCATTGGACCCCTTTTTATGCACATCGCCTTATTGGGGAATAAAATAATGAATCTCTCATTTATATGTATCTTAAAAAGTTATCAAATTAATCTCTATCACTATGTTTTATGGCAATATATTCTAGAAATTACTATATGAAAATCAGTAACTGTCTATATATTCTAGAAATTACTGTATGGGAATCAGTAACTATCTCAATGCTGTGCTCTACCAACAAACTAATATTGGTATTAATTCAGCATCAACTTTTCCTATTTCAAATACAGCCTAGAACCTCTGCAGTGTGGCAGTTTATAAATCTCATAGTTAATATAGTATAATTAAACATTACACTTTGGAGCCCTACACTGTGGCAGTGGGAACACCTCTAGTTTTACTCTCCATCTTCGTTGTCAGGAATTTATACTAGAGAAAGAGATCTTAGCTGATTGGAATGATATCATATATTATAGCTCATGTATAATTTCAGAAGAAAAAATATATATTAAATAATCATTCTCTGTATAGCTTTCCAAGTGCTCATCCTCAGAATGGTCCTCATTTGGAAAAATAAGAAATAATATTCATAATTTCTCTCCATTTTATTATTGTGGTATTCCCTATGAGGGAACATTACAATTTTTAACTAATGCACAATGCAGGGGGTAGGGATGGGGGCTTAATGTTTATATGATATGAAAAAAGTGGTTCAGAAAAACTGAAGTTAAAATATGCAAGACAGATACTGTAAGAGGAAATCTATCACACAATAACCATAATAATGGCTAGTAAAAGATAATAGACAAATTCATGGAGGATATAGCTCTCAGTGGCAATTGTCATGATGGCTATCAGTAGTAGTATCATTAGTAGTATTCTTCTTAATGACAGTTGCTAGACAACAAATGGAGGATGCTACTGAACTTCCCATTGAGTTCTGACTGGTCACTGTAGGAACAAAATACGGCACCAATAAGCTCTTTGACCCAGTCTAGGATGGCTCTCAATGAAATTCAAGGCTTACTTAACTCAAATTAGAAACTCAGAAGCAGAATATGACTTTAGAGTATAGCCTTCACAACTGTCAGATATGTAAATTAATTCCAAAAATTACATTAATGCTGTCTGTAGGGTTTTTTTTTTAAGTCAAGATGAGATTCTCTGATAGCTCCCTAAAGAGTAGTAGCATGGAACTTTCTCTAGGTAGAAAGTTTGTTATCTTTATCTTTATCGTAGTACCCTAATTAGGTAATGAGTATTCTTAGCTAACAGTCAGGAGTAGAAGAAAAAAAAATCAATTGGGGCACCTTAGAGGTAGTGGACCTGATGGATTTATAAATCTTCAAGAAAATTTACATCCAGATGACCATAGGAGATGGATTTACATTAGGTCCCAAGAAGCCACCAAACAAAAACATATGAGTTTTACTATATCTTATATTGAGCTTTTATTACATTTTCTTAGTAAAAATTAACTTTACACCATGCCTTTCCCAAACTTTGGAATTTAGTGGCTTAATATTTACAATTTATGATCTACAGCAGCTTTATTGGCTCTACAGACTTTATTATCTTTTTCTCCCCATTATTTTGGTCTTTTACAGTTTATAAAAGTCAATAAAAGTCAAGGAATAGTTTAAGTGGGAAAATCCAAATGAGAAACTGAGACTGGCTAAAAAAAAGTTCAGACTAACTATCATAGTTGTAGTTATTTCCTTAATAATTATAAATAATTATGCAAATATTTGACTATACTAACTTGGTGGTGATTGAGTATAGAATTCTTTTAACATGTTTCATCAGTTATTTTGTTGTATCTTACATTTATTCAGATTACATACTATCTTATATTTAACTCCATGTTTTACTTCTGTGGATATTATTCATTCTAGATTGCTTTGCAGAATCTTTCTGAACGTATTATACTTGTTGCCACAAGAGAGAGCACTTATCCTAAGGAATGTTTATTTAATCTTTTCACTGCACTAAAACTTTAAATACTATTTCATACAAAAACCAATTGGATTCTTATTGTAGACATAATTTTATTTTACACATCTGGACTCATCTTAATTTTACTGAATTTCTGCATTTTAATTTATTTTTATAACTTTATTGAATTTCAATAAAGAAAGCTAGCCTGATGGAGCAGCCTCAGCTGGGTAGATCAGACAAGTGACAGACTGAAGCTGTGGAAGGTAAGCCACAGTTGCAGCAAGTTAGCCAGAAAGCTCCAGGTGAGGATTCAGAGTAGCTGACACCTATTATCAATGAGGAGGAGGTAGAGTCCACACCTCTTCCTGATCCAAGGACAAATAGAACATAGAGGAAACAGGCACAGTCTAGGTCAGCAATACTATTCATGTGGAGGCAACTTAGTCTGAAATATCAATTGCAACATCTCCTGTCAAACAAACAATTTGTAGTAAACTTTCCTTTTGAGTTGTCAGTTATGAGCAGTTATTTTGAATATGAATCTTTTCTGTTGAGCACTCAGATGGGCAGCTAGGTAAGTATAACTAAATAAATAGATGAATAAATAAATTTTTGGTCTTCCTCCCAAGGAGGGGGGAGGAAGGGACAAACCTTTTAGTCACATACTTCTACGCTGACTGCCAGGTTTTTGCACTATTAAAATTATTTTACTTCCTTTATTTTTGGGATTTTTTTATCACCAGAAAAGTGAGATTGCTATCTTTCTTAAATTATGTGGCTAGGGAGAATTTCCTGGGCAAGGCAACTCTTAAATGATAGATGATAGCTGTAGGAATTGATAAGCAAATACAATACAATAGAGCAGAAGGCAGAAACAGTATGTGAAGACCATGAGGCTCTCTGAGAGATAATATTTGAGATTTCCAGACTTCTACATTATGGAATCAGCTGTTCCACTACATAGTATTAGCATAAATGGATTCCAAATGTTATTTCTTTTACACCAACCTAGGTTCCTTTAGTCTTTTTCTTTGTTTTTTCAAAACATCTAATGCGCCCTAAACTGAACTCACATAATAGTTATACTGTTGTAACTTTTATAAAACAATTATACCACTGTCAATAAATTTTATTAATTTTAATGTCTTGAGATCTGATAAGAAATTATTCAATATGTTAGGCGTGGGAAGCACACAAATTAAAATATACCTTTGATTTTGATTCTATTTGAGGTTCAAGGACAAGCAATTCATCTTGCATATTTGCAATCTGTGAAGTTGCATCCAAGATTTTTGTCAGACCAGAATGATAGCAAGCTCTAAAATAAAAAATAAGAATTAAAATCTACTTGTATCATAGGCCATAGTCACATACAGTAGTATATTAATTCAAATTACTTCTTTCCATTATGTATTCAAAATGGACAGTGATTCATATGTGTGTACACACACACACACACACACAGTGACGGAAAAAAGTATTTGATCCACTGCTGATTTTGTATGTTTGTTCACTGACAAAGAAATGATCAGCCTGTAATTTTAATGGTAGATTTATTTTAACAGTGAGAGACAGAATAAGAACAAAAAAATTCTGAAAAATGCATTTTTAAAAAGTTATAAATTGATTTGCATTTTAATGAGTGAAATAAGTATTTTACCCTTTCGCAAAACGTGACTTAGTACTTTGTGGCAAAACCCTTGTTGGCAATCACAGAGGTCATACGTTTCTTGTAGTTGGGCACCAGGTTTGTTCACATCTCAGGAGGGATTTTGTCCCACTCCACTTTGAAGATCCTCTCATTAAGTCATTAAGGTTTTGAGGCTGATGTTTGGCAACTCAGCCCAAAACTTCAGCTCCCCCCCAGATTTTAATCCTATGGGATTACGGTCTGGAGACTGGCTAGACCTGTGCTTCTTCTTGAGCCACTCCTTTGTGTCTTGGCCATGTGTTTTGGGCCATTGACATGCTGGAATGCCCATCCACGACCTTCTTTCAATGCCCTGGCTGAGGGAAGGTTCTCACGCAAGATATGACGGTACATGGCCCCATCCATCATCCCTTTGATGCGGTGAAGTTGTCCTGTCCCCTTAGCAGAAAAACACCCCCAAAGCATAATGTTTCCATCTCCATGTTTGATAGTGGGGATGGTGTTTTGGGGGTCATAGGCAGCATTCATCCTCCTCCAAACATGGCGAGTTGATGCCAAAGAGCTCAATTTTGGTCTCATCTGACCACAACACTTTCACCCAGTTCTCCTCTGAATCATTCAGATGTTCATTGGCAAACTTCAGACAGGCCTGTACATGTGCTTTCTTGAGCAGGGGTACCTTGTAGATGCTGAAGTATTTCAGACCTTCATGGCGAAGTGTTACCAATTATTTTTGGGTGGGGACTATGGTCCCAGCTGCCTTGAGATCATTGACAAGATCCTCTGTATAGTTCTGGGCTGATTCCTCACCATTGTCATTATCATTGAACCTCCACATGGTAAGATCTTGCATGGAGCCGCAGACTGAGAGAGATTGACAGTTATTTTGTGTTTCTTACATTTGCGAATAATCACACCAACTGTTGTTACCTTCTCACCAAGCTGCTCGGTGATAACCTTGTAGCTCATTCCAGCCTTGTGTAGGTCTACAGTCTTGTCCCTGACATCCTTGGGCAGATCTTTGGTCTTGGTCATGATGGAGAGTTTGGAATCTGACTGATTGCTTGCTTCTGTGGACAGGTGTCTTTTATACAGGTAACAAGCTGAGACTAGAATCATTCCCTTTAAGAGAGTACTTCTAATCTCAGTTCATTACCTGTATAAAAGACACGTAGGAGCCAGAAATGTTGCTGATTGATAGGGGATCAAATATTTATTTCACTCATTAAAATGTAAATCAATTTATTTATTTATTTAAATGCATTTTTCTGGATTTGTTATTCTGTCATAATCTTGCCACTAAAATTACAGACTGATCATTTCTTTGTCAGTGAGCAAATGTACAAAATCACCAGGGGATCAAATACTTTTCCCCCTCACTGTCTATGGGTGCAGGTATATATTTATGTAATATATGTTTTCTGTTGAGAGCAAGCAACAGAATTTCATTTTTAATGTGGGCCAGTATGCTCACAGTAAAAAAAAAAAGACACTAAAGAGTATCTTATCTTATTTTATCTTATCTTATCCTATCATCTTACCTTAGCTTATCCTATCCTATCTGTTCAATCACCTAAACAAACTACCTTATATTAAGTGCTAAGTGCATAGAAGCCTTTTGGTAAAGCTACACATACCAACTTTATGAAGTCTATCATAAAAAAACTATGGTAAGCACTGTTCCCAGAATTATGAATATCTTATGTATGCTTTATAGATAGATAATTTATAAAATTGATATTGATATTAAGTCAATTGCTTCTATGATATTTGACAAAATAACTCCTCAACAATCTTATACATTAACCACAGATTAATGTATAATATATACATTAACCATAGGATGAATGGCACAATAATCGAAACACAGTGTGGCTAAAGTTTACCTTATCACGAATCTGTTGGCAGTGAAATACTCAAATTTGCTTGGAAATTTTTCATGGAAAAATTCTCCTCTTCCAGGAAGAGTGTATTAACCCATCCAATGGTTGCAGCTGACAAAATTATTGCTAAGTTTTAAGATGCTAATGAAATAACTGAATTGTTAAATGTTTTAATCCACCTGAAAAATTTCTATAAAATAGTATCCTTCCAGACAGCACTTCTTCTCTGTAATGCTGTTTTACACACACATTCATACATCTGTAATTTTTGGAAATTTTTCATGGAAAAATTCTCCTCTTCCAGGAAGAGTGTATTAATCCATTCAATGGTTGCATCTGACAAAATTATTGCTATGTTTTAGGATGCTAATGAAATAACTGAACTGTTAAATGTTTTAATCCACCTGAAAAATTTCTATAAAGTAGTATCCTTCCAGACAACACTATTTCTTGTAGTGCTGTTTTACACTCACATACACACATCTGTATTTACCTTTCACTCAGCATTTTCTCTTTTGTGGTCCTCAATATTGTGGAAAAAGTATTTATAAATTGCAAGTAACTTTTGGGAGTGATGTAATAGTGTCTTTTAGTTTCCTTCAAGTATTTCTCAATTATTATAGATACATTCTTGTGAATATTAACAGTCATGGGGATAAGAATATCTCTTAAATTCTGTAAAGACAAATGAAAAGACCTCACATTTTATACAATGTTTAAGAATTGAAATGTATGGTTATGTTCTCAGTAATTTCTTGTTCACGCTCATCAGTTTGTATTGGCTCTCTCTTTTTTGCTGTTCCTTTTCTTCTCTCCATAGGGGAAGGGGAGGGTGCCGAGTCAAAAAGTTGTAACTCCTTGGTGATAAGATGTAATTGTGATGCTTGTGTTCTCCTCTTATTATAGTGTGAACTCATATATTAGAAATATTTTGGGATTTTCAGGGTGGTTTTTTTTGCATACCATCAACATTCACTCATGAAAAAACTAATCCAGTTAAATGCATCTTTTCTAAATGAGGAATTGTTGCAAATTACAGTAATAGTCATAGCCTTATTTGGGGAGGTAGAGTATATTTTTCAGCAGAGAAATAAAATTCCTATAGAGGATGGTTTTGCAAATTACTCGCTAACAAGTATATCTGAAAATAGAATGAGAATTAACCTATATTTAATCACAGTAACTTTCTGCTGCTATCATTACCTTCTAGCAAGCCAAAGGAGTAGGTTTTGTAGGTTTTATATAATGGTGATTTGGTAATTTGTGCTTGCTCAGACCAAAGCAGTGGTTGTATCTGGCATTTCAATTTCCCCAACATTCTACATGAGCCCTAGAGCCCACCTAGTTATGATTACTGAAACTGATTGAAATGCTTTCCCAGAGTCTTTAAAATGAGTTATCACAATTCATGAACAGTTTCAATCGACCTGAGTTCATAAGTGAGAATAACATATTATAGATTCCATTTTGATAAAATATATTCACATCATACCTCATTTCTCAATGTCTCATTTTGGCTAAAATAACTTTTTGCTACATGGCAAAGTGCCTCTTCAGGCCAATTTTCATACCAGTCTACTGTACAGCAATTCACAATGGCAGGATATATCTGTAAATATTGACGGAAAACCACTCCTGTAGGATTTACTGTCAAAACTATATGAAGGTTGTGGCGTACTCTCTAGGAAAAAAAAATACTGTGTGAAAACTCTAGTAAAATTATTATTTCTTTGAAAATATACATGCATTAATATTTAGATTATAATTCATTAGACTATAATAGTACATACTTGCAAAAATAATTTTCATTGAAATAAGAATTGCACTGCAAATTATAGAATGATACAGGTAGATATTTAAATAATAGATAATATTTGCCCCCAAATTCAAAGGACAGGTTGTTTCTCTATATGAGTCACTTTGAGCAATTATGCAAATAACATGGATTCAGGCAATTCACTAATTCAGCTTCCAACACAAAGAGATATCAGTTAGTACTTGTAATGTTCATTTTTAACTTGGGTTTCTTTCAGACCAGATGATACAAAACCACCCTTGGTGGAGATAATCAAAATTTCTATCATTCATTAAATCAAATTTCTTACTCTGCCTTTGCAAGAGTCAAACAGGCATGGATGTCTTCAAAGCTATAAATAACAGCTTGTCCCATTCCTGGATTGATTGATTTATTAATAATGGGACAATTAAATTCAATGAGCACAACTCTGGATCTTGCTGTTAATGTAGAACTCAAGCTGGAATGGATACAGCAATTTCACTGAGACCATATTGATTACAAGAAACTAGTACATACCTGTAAGAAGAAGGAATACATATCATCCAATTTGTTGGAATCCTTAGTCATTTCAGAAGCTGATGTAAGTGATTCAATAATGTTATTCAACTCATCCCCCTCAAATAGGTTGGGCACTTGTCCTGATTTCAGAATACAACTTAGGACTTCCAAAAATGATTCCTAAGAAAAATAATACCAATTAATTATCTTCAGAAGCCTTGGGTTGGAGCAATCTAGATTTTGTCTTTTTGACAAAATGACAGTTTTTTACACTTTTACTGGAGCTCCAGCTATAAAGTTATTTTGTGTCAACAGTTTAATAGTTCCTATTTTAATAATTTATTAGCAAAGTGGTGAAAATGCAAACAAAGTCAGCTCCCAATACACCTCTAACCTCTGATGACAATCCAGATATATTAAGATTAAAAAAGAAGGGAGAAACAAGATAGACAATTTTAACAAGCATTTAATTAACATGATACATATTTAATATGTATACTAATTTATAGTCTGTGTAGGCTTACTTGAATTATATCTGAATCTGTAATAAGAAGAACAGTCCTCTTGCCTTCTGCTCCAGCTTGTTTATAGACTTTTTTAATATCGTCTTGAAAATGTGCAAAGGTGTAACTATAGGAAGTAGATAACCTACAGATACTGCATTCAGATATATAACAGGCTAAGGCTGCACAGGTTGCTTTTCCATTGCCATCCAGTCCAATCTGTTAATAAATATTTAAAATGTTAGATAACCATCAGGTAAGAAAAAATGATATACTAAAACAAATCTTCATGTATTAAAATGTTTAAATATTTTTTAGAATGCAAGATAATAATAATTATGGCTTAGTGACAGGTGTTTTAATGACAAATGGCATTTAAAATTTATCTTGATTTAAGGTGTGCTACTTTTAAATAGAGACAAACCATTTTGACATCTTATATAATATATCCAATTAAAAATAAAGTTTCTTACCAGTGTCATATGACTATCTTGTTGCCGAAAAACCCTTGCAGCTCTAATTACATGCTGTATTGCTTCTTTGAAAAATACCATGGAGATCTAAGGAAACAGAAAGCAGAAATGTAGGGAATAGGGGGGAACTTCCTTCCAAAACACCTTTCAAACATGAAAGCGTTAAAGGACCAGCAAAATTGAACCCTTTTATCTTGGATCTGGCATAAACAGAGTCTGGGAAAACGAATGCTAAAGGTGCATTCAGGACTAAGACTATTCCTCTCTCAGGTAAGTTTTTCAAACAGAGAACAGTCAGCTCATTTTAATTGTTTTTTTCTCTCTCATGAAGAGTAGCTGGAACATCTTCTGGATTGGTTCAAAGCCTGATAATCTCATTTCCCAGAGATCTGTCAATGATGATCTAGAAAAAGTTTTGATCACATACAAATTGTGCAAGATTGATGTCAGTTAGAATTTTGAATTATTTCATGCATGTGTGTTGTTTGACTTTCTTATTCTTGGTCCCATTCTTGGTCTTGAGCTTTTTTATCTATATTCCTGGGTAACAAAGCATCCTGAGATAAACTGAGATAAACTTTGCAGGCTCAATTGGCATTTTCTCTTAGTTTTCCTTTCTTTTGGGGGTTTCCAACTCCTGTCTGATTCCTTAACCTAAGAATAGATACCAAAGATACCTATGAATAGATACCAAAGATTCCAAAGCCCTCCATTTCTAATTGAATCAATCCTCTCATTCTGACAAATAATTAAGCCTTTATTATATGCCCCGGCAACCTGAATTTTGAGAATTTTGCTTGAAAAGGGAGCAATCCTCAATCTTTGTAAATGAGGAATCTCTTAGCTACTCAGTGCAGATGAAAAATAAGCAATTAATATTGCAGATAGAAACTTGAAATAGGAAATATTGAACTACATCATAAAAATAATTCCAGTTATTTCTTTATTGATTTATATACTGCTCAACATTCCCAAATTTGAGGAGCTTAAAAAAGTAAGCCATAGAATAAGAAAACAGAAACATAGATCTACAATAAATATAGCCCAACATAGAACAATCATCCCACAAACCAAATAAAATAAATGGAGAAAAATAAATGCATATTGTCATTATATCAGTCAATGAAAGCTACTGGAAGAGTTGTGTTTTCATCAGCTTTCCAGCTTCCAGACAAGACTAATACTGAAAGGACCAATCTTATTTCCAGAGCAGGTGGTTCTGAAGCATTGGCATCATAACTAAAAAAAGTATTTCCTGGCTCCAGCCAGCGTCACCTCATGAAAATGGGATACTACCAATAGCTTTTCCAAAAAGTATTGCTTCGGATGAGTCAACCCTGGTTGGAGCAGGCAATTTGGTTACTAAGCCAGATAGAATTTTACAAGACATAGCAGTTTGCAGTGGCCCACATTGACTGACAGAGTCACTATTAGTGTAATACTCATACTGTATATTGTGGACCTTGCCCTGACTATCAGTACCTTTCTTTTAAAATCCTATCTGGCTTAGCAATCAAGCTGATTGCTCCAACCAGATAATTTTCAAATGCTTTTCATATAGAACATATTGCAGAAGTGCAACCAAGTGGCAATAAAGATATGAGCCACTGTAGCCAAATCCTCCTATTCCAGGTAAGGTGGCAACCGAGGTACTAGACATAGTTGAGCAAAGGCTCTTCCAGCCCCAGTTTTCATCTGCACTTCTAGCAGGAGTTGTTAGGGTCCTCAAGTCAAGCACCTGCTCCTTTAGGACAGTACCACACCACACCCACATCCCTTGATAGATAATATTAGAGCTGATGAACAAACTGGTGAACAAACAGCACCTCCATTTTGTTTGGGTTCAATTTTGCTAATTTATCTTTCAGGTATATATGACACTTCAATCATAAATTGATTCTAAGCAGCAATCAACCAAGTTTTAACTTATGTCATTACACCCAGAACCCTGCAGCCTTGAGATGGCACAAAGCTTCAACGGCATCTCCAGAACAGAGCAACAGAGTTAAAAAATCAAGCTGAGTATTGATCAAGCTGATCAGCATATTGATGATCCTGAATTACCAGATAGAAGAAACTATTTATTAATTATCAATTCTGAATTATCCATCTCCGGAACAGAGCAACAGAGTTAAAAAAATCAAGCTGAGTGTTATCTGCATATTGATGATCCTGAACTAACAGATAGAAGAAACTAATTAATTATCAATTCTGAATTATTTTCCTTGTTATTCCATCTTTCTTGAATATAGCTGGGACCTGCAGTTTGAGGAGGAATTCTATGTGACATTTTTTTATTTAACTACAGTACTTAGCTGCTCAGATTCACCTACCTATATCCTGCTATTTCTGCCCAGGGGAAAATTAGAAGAAAGCAGGTTGTCCAGCGTCATAAGAATTTTTACGAGAGACATCTAGCAGCTAAGGTACATGTATACACTATTGGCTCATATCACATAGCAATTACAATACACCAATATTAAACAGAATTTCAAAAATTACCTCTGACTCTTTTATTTGCATTCTCATATAATATTCTTCCAGTGTCGAAAGAAGAACCTTCTGGCTAGGTACATTTCTATATATTCTCTTTTCTAAAGGTACAGTGTAATCTAGAAAATCTACAAATATAGGAGACTCCTCCATCAATTTCTCCTTTGTCCAGGAAATCTACAGGAATAATTTTGTAATTTGAAATCTTTATTAGGATAATGATCTTTCTTAGGCAAGCTAAAAGTCACTATGTATCTACATTTTGAGATATATAGATTATGAAATATGTTAATACAAATTCTCAAATACAAATACTGCCTCATGGAAAGGCAGAGAAAGAGTACACAAATATATATCAGATCATGTTGGCATCATATATATACAGTATATGCATCATACCTATAAGTATACTTACTTTAAAATAATTGTGGAGCTCATTTGATAGAAACTGATAAAATGTCTCTTTCTCTGCTAGATCAACTAAACGGTCATGGAAAATTCGGGTAGATTCATGCATGAACAATAATGCTGTTGTTTCCTTTGAGACAATGACTGACTTGTGGGCTTGAAGTAGTCCTTCAAGTACCTATAGTATTGATTTTAACAGTAACTTTTTAAATTGAAGCTATATTCACATTACTATTGAAGTTACTAAAACTTTTAAGATACTTTCTGAACTGTTTTCATGTTTTATCATGCTATGCTACCCCCATAGTTGCTTTAGGTATTTTACAATGGTGCTTAATAGCCCTGAAGGATGGGATATCCATTTCAGATATTAATAAAAGAAACAATGATTTCCATTTTTAGATGACAGAATTATCCTTCAAAAGAAATTTAATTTCACAAGTATTGATAATATAAATCTTAATCACCAACATATTCAGAATAAATGTTAATAGCAGCAACACCTTCGTACAAACAAGAAATCCCAACTATTATTATTCACTGAAAACTATGTCCATGAATATGTAGAAATGCTTTTCTTATCCAACTCAGAAAGGTGGCACTAAGTCTGAACTTGATTCTATGGATGGATAAAATTTGCAATAATCTTAAATTGATAATACTTGGGATATCTCATAAATTATGTCTGTACATCTATTTTACTAATATGGATCATATTTTGAATAATTTACAAAATTACAGAATTCCTATCTGTGTCGTTACAGAGTGCTACATATAATTTTGCAAATGTTTGCTTCTTTCTTAGAAAATTTCAGACAACTATAGTAACGACTATATTTTCCTCAGTTATCCCTTTTTGATAAGGGATAAGTTTTCTCTTCTCTTTCTCCATACTTTATGTGCATATTGACTAATAATTATTAATTTGTGAACATTCTTTGTTTATATAGTATTATTCATGTATATGTTTTATTGAGTATGATGACACAGGGTTCATAGCAGGAAAAGTAAAAGGAAGCAGAGAGACGATAAAGAAAAAAGGAGTTTGTGATTGTTCAGTAAAATGTATAATCCTGGTTTAAAATCCTCCTCTCTTCTTCACATTTTGACAGTTTTGATCATAACCTATTTATGTATTTCTTTTAAGCAACCTTTCAATTTAAAAGTCTTTTTGCTTTCCTATTCTCTAATTTATGGAATACAGATAGTCTTTTTAGTGACTGTTCAGGAACCATAATGATTGAAAAGTAATCTTATGACCAATCCTTGCATTTACAACCTTCTTTAGTCTGTAAAGCAAAGGAGGGTTGAAGTAACATCATAAGCATAGTCACTAAACACTTAGCAACTGCTTCTGTTAATGACTGACTTGTGGGTCCCAAATGTGGTCACCAAATGAGGCTACCTATATTTCACTGATTAACCATTAACCAATTGAAAAATCAAGAAATACAAACCTTAAAAAGATCTCGTAGATTAAATATGTAATGGCATTTAGCAGGTGTTGGAAGCATTTTATGAAGCATTCTATAGTACAGTGCAATAGAGCAACATGTTAAATTATCTGTACACTTCTGAACTTCAACCAAGAATCTATTAATGTAAAAGTATGTTCCCAGACGTACCTACAAAAATATTTTATACATTTAAAAAATTGTAAACATTTTCCATTTAATATAATTTAATAATAAAGATGCTAAATTATGTACATTACTTTAAAGAAACTGTTGTTAACATAGCTATATTAGACTACATTATTTTTGATATTTGCAAACTAAATTGTAAGAATTTTACATAATGTAATAAAACAGGCTTTATGGAAACAGCATTGTGTAACAAACTGTCTAAATGTACACTTTAAAAAGCATTTGAGAACATTCAAGCAATCATAACTATCATAATTATCAGCCTGGATGCAGTATCAATTGCTCTACAGAATTATACTAGACAATCCATGACCCATAGGGTCATTGATTCAGAGATATTTCCTTCCTATATTCCTCAATGCCTTCAATAATGGCAGAACTTCTGATATTTTGCCTTCATTGGACAACTTTCACCTAGTCTCCAACCTTTCCTTTTGGGGGAAGATTATTGAAAGTGTGGTTGGCATGCAGCTTTAATGGCCCTGTATGAAGTAATGTATCTGGACCCTTTTCAGACTTGGTTTATGGTACAACACTGAGACAGTATTTCTTATGTGTGCTAATGATCTCTGGTGGGCCTAGGATCTATGCAACTGTCCTGGATCTCTCAGTGGCTTTTGATATTGGCATGCTATCCTTGAGGATTGGTTCTGGGAGTTGAAAGACATGGTTTGTGGTGGTTCGCCTCCTTTCTCAATGGTCAGTTGGTGAGGATGGGTGAGGAGATGTAGAGTTCTACGTCACTGTAAAGTTAGGTGCCTCGGGGCACTGGTCTCTCCCTTTTCCTCTTTAATATATATATATATGAAACCACTGGTGAAGCCACCTGATGGTATGGGATAAGGGATCACTGGTATTTGATGATACACAGCTATATATTTCTACCCTGGCTGGACATTTGAGGCTGTTGCAGGGCTGCCTGAGCAACTGGAGGTTGTAAGGCTCTTGATGGGGATGAACTAACTTTGACTGGGCTTTTCATACCAGGGTCTAGTCATTTTGAGCATGGTTATACTCCCCCATACCAGGCAGGTGCACAATTTGAGAGTTCTCCTAGTTTCATGGCTTATGCTTGGTGAGCAAGTGGCAACTGTGGCTGAGGGGTGGAGTGTATAGATTTGTGTTGTCCTCCAGTTGTTGTCTTTCCTGGATCAGGAGGCTTTGTTAATGGTCATTCATACCTTAGTCACCTCCCAGGTGTAGGTGCTTTATATGGAGCTGCCCTTGAGGACAACTTGGAAGTTACAACTAGTCTTGATTGCAGGACCGCACACAGTATTGGGTGTTCATAGGTTTGTCCTTATTACATATTTCTTGCACGAACTGTACTAGCTCCCAGCTTCTTCCAGATGCAATTCAAGATGCTGGTTATTAGTTTTTAAGCTCTGCATAATACAGGAGCTAATTATTTGTGGGACTACCTCCCCCTAAGGATACATGTCCATCCCACTAGATCAGATAGGATGAGCATGCTCCAGGTCCCCTCCCTGAAATCATGCCATCTAATGAGACCTTGGAAATATATTTTTTCTGTGGCTGCCATTACCTTGTGAAACATCCTCTTACCAGCAATTCAAGAGCCCCTACCCCCTTCTATCTTTTTAGAAAGTTAGTAAATTCTTATTCTTTATAGAGGCACTGGATAGAATTGTTATGATTGATTCAGAGTTAAAGGAGGAAACCAATGACAAGTAGCCAGCTCCAGGTGTGGTAACAAATCATGAGCAGTTGCTCCAAAGTCACCAGGTGGACTTTCATCCGAGCAGGCAGAGAAGGTGGGATTGGCCAACATACCAGCAGACACAGCTGCTGTTGTATTCCAAAGATGAAGATGCAGAATTACTGCTCCATCCCAATGCAACAACAAAGAACTCCAACAATGCAAAAAGAATATAGCAAAGGCGCGCTGCAAAACTGCTTGCAAGGAAGGAGTTTTACCCTGCTAAACAAGAAGCAACTATTAAAACAAAGCGGCAAACCCAAGTCCCCCTGTTGACAACCATGTGTAGTCATGTGCCTTGACTCTTGGATTTCATGACTGTGACTTTGAACCTGGAATGGCTGGCAAAACTGCTATAGGCTCTTTGCCTTTGGATTTCATCCGACTACTCTTTTGCTCATTATTTTGCTTTTGGAAATCTGTAAGCTAAATTTATATAGGAAGATAATATGGAAGGAGGGCAATTGAGCCTGCTGTGGGGCACCCCAGAGGGATTATTATGGCACAAGGTTTTGCTTCAATATTTTATTGTTTTAGTATTGTTTTGTTAATTAGTTTTATTGTGTTGTAAACCACATAGAGTTGCTTAAAATGGCCATATAAATCTTTTAAATAAATAATTAGTAAACACTTTTAAATGGAATGAGCAGAGAATGTTTGCTAAATACATAGTATGGGAGAATAGCCCCATTCTATCCATCCCAAAAAACCTGTTTCATACAGGACATGCAGAATATCAGTGTCTGTTTCAATCCAGAATCTTTCAGGGCCCAGCAGTCAAATAATAACTGATAACCATTAATTGCAGAAGAACTCTGTCTTCCACAAGAACACAACATTGTCAGCGAACTTGAAATACTGAAAAAAAAGGTAATGTAATGCAATATTTCAAGCAGCAAATATTCCAGTCTTGCCTATTATATTTGCCACTTTTGTTGTTAGGAAGACAATTCAGCAATACTCCAGAAGATAAACTTTGCTCTCTTCTAGATTTTGTGGTGAGATGACTTAACAATGTACTTTCTAACCCTTTCTCACAACTACTCAGAGAAGGGTAATTCTTCTTCTCTTAGCTGACAGTAACTGCATACTTCCAAAAAGATTGCTAAATTGATTGTTAAGTGCCCTCATTAGCCAACGTTCTAGTGTTCAGCAATTTTTCAATCTTCAATTCCTTTTTTATATAAGGGTATTTCTATAAAAGCCCTGGTGATTCACTGGTTAGAATGCAGTATCTGCAGGCTAACTCTGCCCATAGCCAGGAGTTCAATTCTGTCCAGCTCAAGGTTGATTTCCTTCCTTCTGAGGCCAGTAAAATGAGGACCCAGATTGTTTGCGGCAATATGCTGGCTGTGTATACTGTTCAGAGAGTTCTGTAAAGCAGTATGGAGTGATATGTAAGTCTAAATGCTATTGCTATTGTTATAATTTTCAGTTATGTTTCATTAGGTTTTTTTGCTCTTTATATAAGTAAATAAATAAATGTTTTGGGATAGTTACCTGGAAAATACGTTGCAAAGACTGTAAGGAAGTTGCAGGCAAAACTAAGATGCAAAAATGGGATAGAAGACGAGAACTAATCTCATTACTTCCTACACTTAGAGGTGTACAGCATGCAATTGTTGCAATGTCCTGAATATACTGTTAGAAAAATACATAAGATAGCATTTTTTTAAAAAAAAATACTATAAATCAACATATTGTTTTACCAGTTCAGAATGATTGATAATGAACCTATACATTCTTATGAAAAAGGTCTAATGCAATTAAAAGAAATCAATCTGTTCCTAGGGTAAGTACAGAACTTCATACATCACAAATATAGACAAAAGTACAAATCTCCTTAGAAATCCTTTAAGTTCATTAAGATTTTTATTGAATAACCCCCCCCCCAAAAAAAACCAACTTCAAAACCAAAAAAATGTATATGTAATCATCCGTAATATAACTGTAGTATAATTCATAATGTAACTAATATAGCTCAGAATCTCAAGATAGCTGATGACTGTATAATTTAAAAAACTTAATTGAAAAATCAAGTAACTAAAAGGTCTGCAATTCTGAGAGCTAAATCATATGTGAACATAACAAATTAATTTACTTAAAACTCTGATATACTTCAATATTTTAAAAGATAAGCTCAAGATTCAAAAGGATCTTGGAAAACTTGAGCATTGAGTCCTATCCTTTCCAACAAGGTGCAGTTCAATAGTGAGAAAAGTAAAGTCCTGCCCTTAGGCAGTAAAAACCAAATGCATAGGTACAGAATAGGCAGTAACTGGCTGAACAGTAGTAATTGTGAGAGGGACCCTAGGTGTCCTAATGGACCACCGCTTAAGTATAAGCCAGCAGTGTGCTGCAGCTGCCAAAAAAGCCAATGCAGTTCTAGGCAAAGTGATAGTGTCAAGACAATGAAAAATGATAGCATCACTTTACACCATGCTGGTGAAACCACACTTGGAGTACTGCATCCAGCTTTGGTCACCAAAATACAAAAAAAAAATGTTGAGACCCCGGAAATGTGTATAGAAAAGCAACAAAGATGATAAAGAGCTTTGAGGTTAAATCATATGACAAATGGTTGAGGGAGCTAAATATGTACAGCCCATCAAAGGCAAAGATGGTGGGGACATCAGAGGTGGTATTCAGCTAGTTATCTCCAGTTCGGGCAAACCAGTAGTGGAAGCTACAGGAGGATCCGCCCACCCTCCCCAACATCATACGTGAGCACTGCACATGAGCACTGCACATGCACAGAAGGCAGTAAGTATGCACAGATATGGCAGATATGTGGTTGGGGGAAAGGCTTTGGTGGCTGGAGGCAGTGGTCTGGTCCCTGTACTAGGCTCCCATGGTCTTCCCCACTCCTGAGGTACCCTATCTGCTCTTAACGACCCGTATATTTGATTAACAAATGTTTTGGGGAGAGGAGGATGAGGCTTGTTCATTTAATGAGTTCCAATTAACAAATCCTTGGATTATTAATGTAATTAGAAGGCTCCATTACATTTGTAACTCAAGGATTACCTATACTTTAAAAATGAATTTAAAAATCCTAATTTCTCTGCTAAACCTATGTGCCTAAGAATCTAGACCACCTAACATGAGAATGAATTTCAATTGATCCAGAATACTCTATTTACATGACAAATGTTTAATGAAAAGATCTTAATTTAACAAAAATCAAAAATAACAAAAGACATGTTATCCATATTAAACATACTTTCCATTCAAGGTATTTAATGTCATAAAATCCACCCAACTCCACAAACTGACGGATGAATTCTAATGGTGGCTTGGATCCATATTCTTCTGTGACTGGCATGTTCAGATCATCAATAAACAGTAGTGCCTTGAAATAAGTAAAATAAAAACCACAAATGCTTATCACATCTGAAGTATATTAACAAAAACATTAAACATTTAATTTCTATCTGTGGTATTTTTGTTTTTACATATAATAAGTATGATCCATTATGCATATATATCAAGGCATTGGACTAGAAGACCTCCAAGGTCCCTTCCAATTCTGTTATTCTATTCTACAGTATATATTGTAATCAGTCATTGAAAAGATTGCTTAGAAAATCACCCTAAATCCTCACAGAATTAATAATTGGCTCCAACAAAGAGTTTATTATTATCTGAATTAGGATTGTGGGACTATTCTACATAATACGTTTGCATGTATTCTGTTTCAGTTTTCACTACTAATGGAACATATTAAGCAAATCCATTTTTTGTTCATTTTTCCAGATGCAGCCGGTAATATAATTGAGCAGATGCCTAGAAATTTTGAAATACATGTCCAATTGCAATCCATTTCCTTCTCTCTCTCTCTCTCTCTCTCTCTCTCTCTCTCTCTCTCTCTCTCTCTCTCTCTCTCTCTCTCTCTCTCTCTCTCTCTCTCTCTCTCTCTCTCTCTCTCTCTCTCTCTCTCTCTCTCTCTCTCTCTCTCTCTCTCTCTCTCTCTCTCTCTCTCTCTCTCTCTCTCTCTCTCTCTCTCTCTCTCTCTCTCTCTCTCTCTCTCTCAAAATTTGTTTTTTGGTGGTCAGATGGATGTTGTTTATTTTGTCCTGTTTTCTTCCTCATTTCTTTCTGTATAACACAGGGATAGACAATTTGTTCTAGGCTGGAGAACACAACTTACTTCTTGCAACCTAAACTTTCTGATGCTGTCAATAAAGGAGGATGTTTGAAACCTTGGATACATTTTTGTGGCTTTCAGGGCTTTAACGTAATTCTTGTTTAGCAACTATCTCATTTAGCAAATATCCTCAGTTACAACAGTGACGAAAAAGTAACTTTATGCTGAAAAAGTAACTTTATGATTAATCCTACATTTATGACTTTGGCAGTTCTATAAAGCAAAGGGAACTGAAGTAAGATCTTAAGCACCATTGCGATTGCAGTTTAGTGACAATCAGTATAGGAATTTAAAACTGATAATAGAAGCAATACTACTCCCAGAGTACTCCCACTTCAATTCCTACCAATGCAATATTCAAAACATAACTTTAAAAGGAGTCCAAATTGCATTGCTAAATTTTGCTGACAAATTCCAGTTGCATAGTTTTAGCCCCCACTCCCACCCACCCCCATGTCGGGGAATAAGAATGTGACTCGTTCATCTCAAAAATACCTCAAACTCTCATTTATTCAATTATTTTTTTGTCAGGATTGCATTACTCAAAAATGTCTATTTTATTGTTGAACTTAAGCAGCATGCTCTTAAAGCACTTTGAGAGTTGTTTTGCTATGGGTTTTATTTGCTAAAAATAGATAGGTAGGTAGGTAGATAGGTAGGTAGGAAGTTAGAAAAGAAAGAGAAAGAAAGGAAGGAAGGAAGGAAGGAAGGAAGGAAGGAAGGAAGGAAGGAAGGAAGGAAGGAAGGAAGGAATAATGAATTGGTAGCAGTGGAATTAATTTGTTTTTTCCTCTAAAGTTTTAGTGGCTCCTATCCAGTAAGAGTAGTAATCATCAAACTGTCTCTAGAGACCACGAGAATCTGAGATTCTTGAAACTTTTAAACGTTAATATGTTCTGCTTCTTGCTTTAGACTAATTGTGGATCAAATCAATTTTCTTTGAAATGAAGACTGAATAAACTGCTTATTATATATGTGATTTACAAATAAGCTTTCATTAAAGTTCTTACTTGTTTAGATTGTGGAGCACCCATGACATCTTTACTTCTCAGTATTAATTTCTGGGTGATCAAACTCTTTGTTTGAGCTGCACTTGTACGGGCACCTAATTGTAATTTACAAATGATAGGCCCTGAAGATGGTTCTTCAACAAAGGAATCCTCTCTTATTGAGCTGAGAGCTGAAACTTTAACAAATTGAATTGTTAGAATTTTACCTAATTTTAAACCATTTTAGGGGTATGCAAAATATTTTCTGTTCAAGGTATTTCAAGCTAGAAACACCTCTGGTACGTTCAAATGTGACACAAATATGTCAGTGTTGGAATGAAGCATTTTGACTATGAAATATTGTAAATTTAAAATATTTTTCATACTCCAAATTATTTTACTATTATCATAAATTTACATAAAAATAAGAAGGTAAAATTAGCTATAATATAATTTATAGCTGTTACTAAATAACAATCACAATAAGATCAGAATCAAGTAGAAAACAGGGATTCCAAGCCAGCAAACTTCACCTGCGTTACTATTGCATTTAAGGCAATTTAACTGCTATTGATTTGATTTTCCTGGTTAAAATAAATGTGTAATACTTTTGCTGATATAACTACCATATATAGAATTCCTTGTTAGAATACCTCTTGGATATTATTTTTTGTAAAACCAAAGAAATAAAACAGGTTGAACTCAATTCTTAGTAATGTTAAGACTGGTTTACACCAACATATATGTATTCAGAACATGCATAGGAAACATATTGTTTCCTATGATTATTAAAATTTGTAATCTGAAATGGCAGAAAGATTTTGAGAAAGTCATTTCTCAAAAAGCTATTAAATAAGGTACTCTGCACAAAGCAAAAGAATAGAATCGGTTAAAAATTTAATAGTTAAACTTAGTCCTTGCCAGTCATGAATCTTCTTCAAGATTCTCAACTTTGAGAATCATGCTTGGAAACAACCACCTTTGATTCAGGTGGCTGTATCCTAAACTAATATATCAATGCTTTAAAAGACTTGTAAGAAGGTTCAAAAGATTATGCCATAAATTAATTTCCTCTTCTATATTATTACTGTATTATGTTATTAATCTTAGTTACACTATTTAAAACCTTATGGAGTCAATTTATAATTCTTATAAATTAATTGGTATATTAGGCTGACAGTGAAAGATACCAACATGCTCTCTATATGTACTAAAAAATCCAGATGTGCATAGAGAAATGAAATAAAGTGAGAGGAATAAAATTCCTAGCTATTTTAGGGAACCATTTTTTATTTTCATTTACATTTGGTCAATCTTAATCTCTTTAGTGGATTCTTTTCTCATTAAGGATGTGGTTTCAGTATTTAACATTAGGCATAATTTGGAATTTAAAGATCTTATTTCTTTAAAATTTAATATATCCTCATTTAAAAAAGAAAATCTATCCCTAAAACATTTTCTTCTTTCTTTAAAATCAATTACATACGTAATTCTTTGGTTGAAGAATGTGTTATTTTCCAAGAGCTACGAAATTGATCTGTTTTCAGCATACTGTTGTTCCTGATCAAGCTAGACAGTAAAATATAAACACAGATTAAGAAAACACAAGATTGCTAGTTCTCTAACAAAATCATCAGACAAAAATTTGGTTGGAGTTATTACATTCTAGAATTTTCCAGTATATTAAATCTGAACTATTATTACTACACTATTGTTTATTTATTTATATAGATAAGGCATCAACATTAACAAATTTATTCAAAGAAAATACACCGAGTCACATCAGGAATGGCCGACTGTGATTTAGCTTTATATAAGCCCAGTGACTCCTCCCATGAATAGAAAAGTCATAAATCAAAAAAGTAGAAAAAAACTGGAGACTAGAGATGTAGATATAAAGGATTCAAAAGTCTTCCAGTCCTCTACTATGATCCCAACCAGACTCAATTAAAAAAATGCCACTGGGAAAAAAAGATATATTCTCACTTGTTTTACCATTAACATACTAGTCAGGTATTGCTGAAATATTTAAGATCAATATATTCAAGAAAGAGCTTGAATTCCCCTCTAAATTTCCTAGCAGTTACCTTGACATTTTAGACTGATTGTAGTGAAAAACCTCCCCTAATATTGTTTTCTTCCTTATATTTAATCCCTCTTTTTGGAGTCTTCCAAGCATATTATCTATCATAGTAGTCTTTCCACTGCCAGGATCACCTAAAAATTATAGAAGAGACTATCAGGCTTCTATATTTATAATGAAGGAGATGAAGTTATAAAATGTGTAATTCCAATGAATAAAAACATTCAGCTGGATTTATAATTAATTTATAATTTGTAATTAAGAAAACAAATTTCAAATAAAAGAAACAGCAAAATTATCTTAATTGAAAACTATTCTAACAAGAATTACTAATGGGAAATTAATATTGTATATATACATTGTAATTTATAATGTATTTTCAAGTAAGCAAAAGATCAAAATGCATGCATTATATTTTGTACATTTATTATGCAATATAAGTTGTGGGTGTTTGAGCCATATTCCATCATTTATCTTGCATGAGATAGAAATTTCCCCTTTAAGGTCGATATGTAGTTTGAGGGTTTTCCTGGACGAAGCTCCTGGTTGAAGAGGATATTCAGCTGGACCAAGAAAGATTATGTACCATCCAGTGTACCCGTTGAGACCTTTTATAGATTGGGACCTTCAGACAGTCATTGATGCCCTAGTTACATCACAGTTTGTCTACTGCAATATACTCCACATTGAACTGCCCTTAAAGACCCCCTGGAAACTTCAATTAATCCAGCATGAGGAGGCACAAGCAATAATGGGCTTTCTTCATTATAATCATGTAGCACCTCATTATAATCATGTAGCCCCAAAGATTGCATAATGTATATATTGGAAGACATGCTATTACAGGCCCAAAAGTAAGCAAATTGATCCAGCAACTTGTTGAATTATTAGTTTGCTCATTATAGCATGTAAACTTTATGCAAGGTACCCTTTAATTAAGTAAAGTTGTTACAATATTTAAACTAATATTAACAATAATTAAAGTGTTTTAAAATGATGAAATTATATTTGAAATAATTAAATTGTTAAAAATTAAATCTAAAAATTAGAATTATTATCAGTCAGATTTTTGTGTTGATTTTTCCATAATATATTATACACTATATTTTTTTTAAAAGGATTCTATCCTCCTAAATCAACTGATAATCTGATAACTATGTTCTGCATGAAAATTATATAACAATTCTCTTAACAATATCAATAGGCTCAAGAAGAGTAATTCAAGCCCCCGTCACTTACTGGGAGGAGGAAAGTTTCCCAAGAAATCTAGACAGTATAAATATACCTTGTAAATAAATGGAATTTAAAGTGACTGGATTAAATGACTCATAACTACGTTCTATGCTTACAACTCTTGGACTCCATATGTCAACTCTGCCATAGAAATTAGCTAAGGTTTTTTTTCTTTGGCAATCTTAACTTTCCGTGTGTTGAAAATAACAATTAAATTCCAACTATGCTCAGACAATGGAAAATACTATGTTTTACAGTACTTAAGATTTATTTAAAATTTTCAGTAAACCAGCATAGGCATTTTAACTTAATTGCATAGGAGTTCTATAGTTATCTTTATGACTGGGCTTTCAAATAATAGAATGAAAATATTATACAAGAGTAATCCAATAATTAATTGCAAGTATTTGTAAAGATAAGAGTCTATTTTGTTTTTCAATATTGAAATATGAATTTACCTATAATCAGTACTGGATGTTTTGACAATAAAAGAAGACTTGCTAGGAAGCTGTGACGAATTGTATCAATATTGGGAATAAATGTAGAGGCCTCCATTTTCTTTTCTTGATTTTCTAACATGTTATTATCAGAATCGGAAAGATCTGATGTCTCTGAAGTTTAAAAGGTTACAATAATTACTTCAAAATATCAAATATTGTTAAAATATTGTAAATTATGGCCAGATGAAAAAATAGATGAGGGGTTGGAAAGATCAATTAGGTTGGTCATTCAACATTGCCAGAAAAAAAAGTATTTTAATATTGCCTTTTAACCTTCAAGTCACTGAACAAGCAGGAAAAAAGAGGGGCAGAGATGATTGAAAGTACAGATAAATAGAACCAGATGGAGAAATTATATAAATCCAGTAAAATTTTACTAGTTAGAATTAGATAATATTGATCTTTGTGAGGCACTTATGTTTGCTGAAGTCATAATGGCTGTCTATGAATAGAAAAGACATTCATCACAGGTTCTTTTTACAGATGATGACAATGACATTTTCAGCTCTTAGTGGCTCAAAATTTACTTGTATGTTTAGATGACTATTCTCAATCATACAGTATTATGCTTTAGTTTCTAGAATTAGGCTTTGGCATCTAGTATTGAATTTATCTCTGAATATATTAGCATTCTTCTCCTTCCAAACACTGAGTGTCTCACTTAATCTCTCAGAAATGTGTGTTTCTAAACTCTAAACTTATTACATGTTTTCCAGGACTTTCAAAATAATTTAATAACATGAAGCAGCTACAACTATAATCACCTTTCTGGATAAGAAATTGTGTGCTAGGAACTAAAAGTCCCCATGGTTCAAATTCTCCTGTTTGCAAATCCACAAAATAATCAAAAACAGTTTTATCTCCAGATGGCATCTGAATATCTGAAAGTTCAAAAAATGAAAGACATGTTTTATTATGTAAAGTGTAAAATTAATGGGTGAATAGTGCATATTTTCTATAAAGTATATAGCAGGTATGTTTCTGTCATATAACCCCATCCTACCCACTCCTTGCACTGGCTTGAATGTATATAGATTCAAAGCAGGGGGACCAAATAAACCTGGATCTTAGATCCTGCTAAGAGCTGTACTTATGTCCAAGCAAGCTCAAATACAGCGCCCCTTCAGATTTTTGGAGGTGAAACCAAAGGTGGGTTCATACCTGCTTGGCCCAGTTCAGCCAAGTAGGTAATAACTCGGCCGGCCACGTGCCAGAAATGGTTCTATCTTTTTTTTTTTTTTACTTCTACGCATGCGTGCACGTACCAAAAGCCCATCTCTGAGTGAACCGGCAGTAGAAGCCGTAACCCACCCCTGGGTGAAACATTCACTGTGTGCATGTGAACATTCCTGAGAGCAGGAGTCTGACATGAGTGAGGTTTAACAAAAGTGTATTAGAACACAATATAATTATATAATGTTACAACAAATAGGAGATTAATATTTAGGAAACACACAGGCAAAGCTTAACATCTAGCTTGCTACAATCTAGCAGGAGAAGAATCTAAGAGCATGTCTGTTGTGCCTATGTGCCTGGGAAGAAAGGCAAAAGGGAGTGTCCTCAGATTAACATTCTTTTACTCTAAAAGCATATAAAGAAAGGACACAACAGTAAACTCACAACTCTACAAGCATGTTTCAAAAATTTTCTTAAAAAAATATAATTACATTTATATTAATGGTTCTGTTGCTAATTGGTAGATTTCTCATATGTGTATGCATATTTCAATAATGCTAATTTAACTAAATTAGTCTATGCGTTGCTGACAAGCAGCAACTTCCAAGGCTTTTCCCCTGCCCTATTAACATCTTTGTAGAAAAAGAAATTGAATCCCAGGTCCTCTTATGTGAAACATCCGACTTTTCCGTTGTTCTGCATGTCTTGTCTTTCTCATCTAACTTATTCAATTGGAATCTCTTCTGTATTCAAAA
This sequence comes from Natrix helvetica, assembly GCF_964273705.1. NCBI lineage: Eukaryota > Metazoa > Chordata > Lepidosauria > Squamata > Natricidae > Natrix > Natrix helvetica. The sequence continues at coordinate 239,409,881 of NC_138552.1, forward strand.
TTTACAGTCACTATATACATGAGGATATAGAAAAGTATATATATTTGTCAGCTGCATTATTTTGGAAACTAAACTATGTAGTTCAGCTTCATTGGAATATAAAATTATATATTTCGCCCTTTCCAGTTCCACTTATTTGTTCCTTAATTTAAATATTTGTTCAACTAATGCAATTAGAATATATACAATAACTATATTGTGAAAGCAGTAGAAATTTAGAACTTACTAGTAGGTGGTTTTTTGTCAAATAATTCCCGAACAAGGTAATTGAAGTCAGATGTTACATGTGCAAGTTCATCTTGGCTAGTGTTTATATCAATGAGAGTTTCACCTTCATGTTCTTCCTCTCGTTTTAAAATTCCTCCAACAGCCCAAGTAAATGCAAATATGAAAATTTTCTCCAACAATATGAGCATTTTATTAGGCTCTTTTTCCCAAAACCATATTTCACCGCCCCTGAAATTAATGAATAAAGTAGTTATTTTAATACAAACTTGTTGCTAAACCTCAAAAAGGATACTGTATTTATACTTTTGCAAGTTAATTTTTAAAGATCCTGAATATTTTATTAGTTATGAATGTACTGGCTTTTTACATAAGCTGTTGGTGAAGAAGAACAAGATTCCACACTTTATTGGCTTGCCATCTTTTGTGGTTTACTGATTTCATTGTAATTTGTTAGATTGTTATGAGCTACCCATAGTCATTGAGAGTCAAATGGAATAGAAGTTTAATAAATTATTGGTAGTGTTATTATTATTTGGTCGGATATGATAGTTTAGTATTTTGTCATGATTTTAATGAAGTGGTTTGGGTTAGTTGACTGGTATTGTTTTTTTGCAGGAAATGAACAGAGTAGCATTATGTTTTTAAAAACCAATAATACCTGAAAGGGTGCAAAAAAAAAGGGAAAAATCTCAATTGATTAAGAATATACATGAATAGGATTTAGAGGTGTTTTTTTTTGCTTGAAATTTTATTTTATTTCAGGAAAGGGGATAGTGGGTGAAGTTACAAATTTTGACAGCTACATTATGCAGGAAATGGCACTCCCCCCAATTCTCATAACTTTCACTTATTAATACATTAAGTATTCACTACTTAGCAATATTTTGACAGCATATTTTTACCTTATATCTTCAAATAATTTCAATCTATTTTATATCAAATAAAAAAATTTCTCTATATTAGCAATTGCATTATTTTTCTAATTCACTTTTGTGATCTAAGTTTTCTCAGTGTTGCCTCTTCTCCGCCCTCCAGCAAGGCTCCGGCACCTCCCGTGTCTTGTGTATCCCGTGTGGTGTCATCGGTTTTATCTAGGAGCACTTTGTTTTTTTCCATGAAGACCTCCGCCTCCATGGTTGTGTTAATTCTAACTCTAGTGTCCTCCCAGAATATCAACATACCTTCTGGGAGAAGCCATCTGAACCAAATCCCTTTCTGGTATAATTTCTTCGCTAAAAACGAATATTTTTTTCTTTTATCTCTAACTTTCTTCGGGATTTGTTTCAGGATGGCTATCTTAGGATTTAGAGTTTTTAGGTTGGTGAGGAGGCAGGTAAGGCAAAAGATAATAGGATGTAGAAAATCATGCATGGAATGATTTACCCCTTTCATTGTATAAGAATATTGTGTTAGACATTAAAAGTAGATGTAGAGAGATTTAAAACATTGGTAAACAAATTGGTCAATGATTTAAATAGTTGAAAAGGAAACTAAGCAAATTCATGGAGGATCAGTGAGTCCTAGTCCTGAAGGTTGATTACTATCTTCTAAATCATGGGAAGCATTCCTTAAACATCAGATGCTAGATAGCAAATGTGGAAGAGAACCCATATTTGCAAGCTTTCTGAATGCATACAGCTGACCACTATTATACACCATACTGAGCCATTAACCTATTTCAACAGGAGCCATTAACCTATTTCAGAAGAGCCAGAAGAGCCATTAAGAGCCATTAACCTATTTCAACAGGAACCTATTTCAACAGGAATGTGAATAAGTGTTTATGTTCTCATAATTCGCTTACCTTTTCTTCATTATTGATGGGACTCTTGAATTGAATGTATTTAAAAATTGTGGAGAATCCCTCTGGTTGGAAAAACTCACTGTGCTGCTTTGTCGTCTTTTCTTACCTTTAATATAATGTTTCTAATTATATATTTCTAATTATATATTTGACTCTTTCAAGAAATAGTTGAATACGTTCTATATTTCAATTATACTTTCTTCTCTAAGTGATTTTACAGTGAATTACAGTGAATACATTTTACTTTGATTCTAATCCACTTCAAACAGTAATCATTGGGAAACATCAAAATGTCATTGATAATTTATAAATTAAGTCATGTAGATACATCTTCAGTATAAAGTGTTTCAATATTATTTGTATACACATACATATATACACACATACACAAACGTGATTTCCCTTACATATTAGGATTAATTCAGTTGCATTAGACAATGCAATTTGCTTATATAGGATAGATTTCACTAACCGTTTAGTTAAATACTCCCTAACGTACGATTATTTTTTCCCATTTTTGCCACAATTCATTTTGAATTAGATATTAAAGAAACATGTAACATAAAACATATAGGAGAATAGTAACAAAATATAAGTAACATTTTCTGCTTTTTGTTGGAAATCCTGTAGAATCCCATCTCCAAGTTACTTTAACCAAAGCAAGGATGCATAAATGTGAGCAAGTTGATTAAATTGGTTTCAGTCTTAAGGTGATTGGAATAACATTCACAAAAGGAAAACTTCCTGTTTCCTCCTCTATTACTTTAGCTACTTGGGCTCCTTGAAATTCCACCTTCCTTCATATTTAAAGAATTCTTTAAATTATATTTAAAGAAAGTTAATGAATAAATTTTAATATGTGTTATGTGTGTATAATTTATTATCTATCCCTTTCAAGTGTTGACTCTGAAAATTTCTTCTTCCATGTAAAGTAGGGGTTACCAATCTTTTTTTCCTCATGGTCTCCTTCTGAGTGTCATTTACATTTGTGATTCCCCTCATAATCATTGTTTGCTGGCAAAAATATTACTCTGGAAGTTTGTATTGAGCAATGCTATAAAAATTAAATATGATTGAGATATTAACTATCCATTCAAAAACTTTCATGCTCGGTTACATTGGGACTCCTCTCCCAAAATTTCTGCTGAATGGTAGGAAGATTTTTTTCTCCTACCCATGATCTGCTAACAGCTAAAGCTGTTTCAATCTTGAAGACTGCACTTCCTAGTGGGGACTGCTGGAAATTTAAGTCATCCATCCATCTTTTCCTTTTGGCATAATGTTTATTTTAATATTACCCACATTTTTGGAAGTTTACTTTTTATTTTTAAGTTAACAAGCTTGTTGAATGCTGATTTATTTTATTCCTTGCTAGACTTTATCGGGGGTGGGGGTGGGGGTTGTCTCTTTCTTTTGATTTATTTTGCTGTTTTGAATAACTCTTGTTTCTCCCTAAGGAAGTCACAGCATGTTCTTAGGTATTGCAAGTGTTTTGACTTGATTTACATTAATATGAGACGTTAATCTCTTACTAAGAGATTTTGCATTTTATTAATTTGCAAAAAAAGGGACTTATTTTGTTAATTTTCTTTTAATTTTGGATCAAAATATTCAAAAAAAATTCTCCCTGTTTCTCTATCTATTTTCTCACTCTGAGGAATATCACTTCAACACTATTAAATCTCTGTCTTTGAAGAGTTTTTGGAAAACGTTTTTAAAAAGTTTGACAAAATAATAATGGCTACAAAAATGCCCAGTCGTTACACCAGATTTTCAAAAGGAACTTGGTTTGAAACTGGCAGATTCAGTAGGGAAGATAGAAAGAAATATGGATTTTACAAACTTAGGACTGAATGTTATCCATTGTGATAAACTGATTTCATCTAAAAAGAGTAAAGGAGATTAGGGAATGGATTTATTACATTCAACTGGAAAACAATTTCATCTGGACTCTTTTGGGAAGATAGATCGATTTTGGAGAATGGATTTATTATATTTAGCCAGACCACAATTATGTTATTAAGATGTTATTAAGATGTTATTAAGAAGCAAATGAGGATATTTGATCCAGGATAAATCAGAGTTAACTATCAGAATGATTTGGGATAGATAAGAACCATGGTAAACTTTCTATGAGATAGATAGAATAATAGTTTGTTAGCAGACGTCTTTGAAATTTTAATCTTATCTTTTGTTGTTATTATAGTTGTTGTTCTACCTGTTAACTATTTTGTCATTAATATAGTAGATAGATGATAGGCCAATAATTTGCAAATAGAATTATAAGTTTAAAAATTTCTCAAGAGGTGTGAAACTATTGTTGCAACATATATAATCAGTATTCAAGTAGGACTAATAATATGTATATATGCGTTTGTATCCTTTTTAAAGCACTTTTAAAATGTCTTGTTTTCTTAGTTTTCTTTGTTTTTATAAAAACATTTTTTGAAGTTTTGTATTTTAACCTTCAAAAATAAAAATTTAAAGTTAACTTACATTAACATTGATTATGGTCAGTGGATTTTTCTAATGGGACAACTATTCTTATTTAAATTATCAAATATGGTTTCTGAGTCATTCTTCCCCTGCTTGGAAGACACTCCTAAGATGTGTGGACATCAAGCATTTCCCCAGTTATCATCTCCTTTACTGAGAATTCTAAGAGTTCAAAGCCAAACATATTTCAAGGTACTTAGTATATACAGAATCATGCCATAAACATTTGTTAAAGTTTACTTACTATCTTGTGATTCTTGATTAAGTTTTATTACATGAATAAATGAACCAATAATTCTGCAAATGTTCATTACTATCCCCAACTGATGTACAGGAAATGCCTGCATTTTCTTATGTTTATTTAGAAAAGTTAACCCTGTCTTTATACTTGAGTGAAACAAACTTTCAAGATATTCAATACTATTTTCTGGTATTATTTCAGAAATTCCTTGCAGCCATGTTTTGACATAAGGCTCCCATCCCAAATCAGCAGGGTCCTGCAAATAAACAAAATACATGATGAGATATGTGTGTGTGTGTGTGTGTATTTATCAGCACAAATACAACATACATACATACATACATACATACATACATACATACATACACACACATATATATAAACATATATATATATAATTTGTATATGAAATATAGCATATATTTTTTATCCAACAGGGTAATACACATACTAGGAACACATGTACCATATTAATTCATATACAGGTGAAACTTGAAAAATTAGAATATCGTGCAAAAGTTCATTTATTTCAGTAATGCAACTTAAAAGGTGAAACTAATATATGAGATAAGACTCATTACATGCAAAGGAAGATAGTTCAAGCCGTGATTTGTCATAATTGTGATGATTATGGCGTACAGCTCATGAAAACCCCAAATCCACCATCTCAGAAAATTAGAATATTACATGCAATCAATAAAACAAGGATTGTACATAGAACAATATCGGACCTCTGAAATAAGAATGCATATGTACTCAGTACTTGATTTGGGTTCCTTTTGCAGCAATTACTGCCTCAATGCGGCGTGGTATGGAAGCTATCAGCCTATGACACTGCTGAGGTGTTATGGAAGACCAGGATGCTTCAATAGCAGTCTTCAGCTCTTCTGCATTGTTCAGTCTCATGTCTCTCTTCTTTCTCTTGGCAATGCCCCATAGATTCTCTATGGGGTTCAGGTCAGACGAGTTTGCTGGCCAATCAAGCACAGTAATCCCATAGTCATTCAATCAGGTTTTGGTGCTTTTGGCAGTGTGGGCAGCTGGAAAATGAAATTAGCAACCCCATAAAGCTCGTCTGCGGAAGGAAGCATGAAGTGCTCCGAAATCTCCTGGTAGACGGCTGCGTTGACCCTGGTCTTAATGAAGCACAATGGTCCAAAGTCTTGTTGCTCAGTGGTCCAAAGTCCTCTTTTCTGATGAGAGCAACTTTTGCCAAAAGCACCAAAACCTGGTTCAATGACTGTGGGATTACTGTGCTTGATTGGCCTCTACATTCTTCCTCCATGCTCTGGGTCCTTAGTTTCCAAATGAGATGCAAAAGGTCCGATATTGTTCTATGTACAATCCTTGTTTTATTGATTGCATGTAATATTCTAGTTTTCTGAGATGGTGGATTTGGGGTTTTCATGAGCTGTAGGCCATAATCATCACAATTATGACAAATCACGGCTTGAACAAAAACTGCGTCCCCCAGCCCTCAAGGAAGCCAGAAATGGATGGTTTCCAAACTTCCGGTTGGTCCGTTGGGGCTGTTTTTCACCCTCCCCAGGCTCCAGAGGCTTTCCTGAAAGGCGGCCACGCAGGCCAGAAATAAGCACTCTGCGGGCCGGATCAAGCCCATGGGCTTTGAGTTTGACAGCCCTGGTTTAGTGCAATGGAGAAATGCTTAGAAAAATGGGTTTGGACTCAGTAGAAAGTCACTTTCTTTAAGAAAAAGGACTAAATGAATCTTCTTGGGGCAACTTGAAATCTCTTTCATACAAATCTGTCATTTTGATAATTCTCAGATCTATTCTTGAGTTTTATTATGAACAGAATAAGAACAGCAAACAGCAAAAAAGAAAAAGTTTCTAGTTGTTGCTAGGATCATCCATTTCGATGCCAAAAATCTCTCTTCCCCCAAAAAAATTAAAATGAAAAGTATATTTGTAGCAAACAGCAAATCAGCAGAAGAGAAAGTGGGTGGGCAATGAATCTGTAATGCCTTCATTCTTCTTGGGATCTTGGTTGGGTCTGATCTCACTAATTTCTAGAATAGTCACATAATCATAATGAAACTGTATTATGAAATATTCATTATGGAATATACTTATCTAGTCAAGCGCACACATTTTACATCTGAAATTCATTAAGTGAGCATTAAATCACCCATCTCCTTGCAAATATAATTATTTTGTGCTATTGTTTTTGAGATGGCAAATGAAAAATATAGAATATTATGTGAAAGTATAGAATTACTTTTTTAAATAAAACCTACCACGTAAACCATGGCACATCTACTAATTGTGGCTGGATTGGCTTCAGACACACTGTCCACTTCAAATATCACTCTGAAGGCTGATGATAGGTAAATTCTTTCACTGTTAGCAAGACATAATGTTCTACTGTCATCTAGCACAGAATTTAAGTTTTCTATCCAAAGTGGATCCACTGGACCATCCAGGATAATCCACTGCCAGTCAACAGCAGTTTCACCTAAAAAACCAAAAAAGAATCTAGTTTAAGCACATTTAAAAATGTAAAATAGTACCGTATTTTTTGGTACAAGACACACCGGAGTATAAGACGCACCGTGATTCTGAAGAGGTAAATTAAAAAGAAAAAGTTTTTGCACTCTGCAGGCCTCCCAAGCCCTCTGCACACATGCAGAGCTTTGGGAGGCTCTTAGAATGCCCCTGGCCGCTGGGTGTGTGTGTGCAAAAACAGCCCATTGTTTGCTCTTTTTTTGCCCTCCCCAGCTCTCAGGAGTACTTTGCAAGCCTCTCAAATCCTCTGCACATCCATTTTTGCAAAGGGGGCGGGGTTTCAGTAGGCCAAAAATGCTGTGTTCAGTGTATAAGATGCACCCAGATTTTCACCCTCTTTTTTGAGGGAAAAAGGTGAGTCATACTCTGAAAAATATGGTAATTTAAAACACTATTCACATTTTATTTTAAAAAATCACACATCCATTTGTTTTTTTGAAAAACATATTTAAATCCTATTCTCAAATTATCTATTTTCTGATAATCAAATTAGAGAAGAAATTATGATGTTTTATTGTTTTTTAAATGGTATATTACAATATGTTAATTGGGAACAATAGAAAAATCTGCTATGGGATCATTATGCCACCTGGAATTGTAAGAATAGTTAAGAATGAATACACACACACACACACACACACACACACACACACACACACACACACACACAGAGCTTAGTGCTTTCTAATCTTGATTGTTGTTTTGTTGTGTCATTACCCAATTTGGGAATATAGTCAATGCTAGTAGGGAGTGGAGTTGTTCTCATTTTGTATTCTAGTGGCTTGTCCTGTTGGTATTGGTGGGAATGATCTTGGTGGTTCTTTGATTGAGATTTTTACTATTAGCTTGTTTGGCAGTTCCTTTTTGATTTGTTAGTATTAGTCTTTGGGTGTTGATTGCTGACGAGGAGGGTTTTTTAGCACTGATATTGTTGATTGCTTTCTTGAATGGTACATAGATGTTGTTTACGTCTATGTGCCTATTGATGCCTGATTTGTTAGAGTGCCAGGATTTCAAGAATTCTCTAGTTTTTAGTCTTGGTTTGGACAGGGATGTTCACAGTTCCCCACTTAAAACTATGGTTATGTCTGTCATATGATGTGAAGTTAAAGAGTTTTCATCATGTCTTCTGTTCTGCTAATTTTCTGCCTGTTGTCCTACCGTGTTTCCCCGAAAATACGACCTGTCCTGAAACTAAAGCCTTGCCACATTTTTCATGTGGGCAAAAATATAAGCCCATCCCCGAAAATAAACCCCCTGGACAACCCCCCCTTCCAGCCAAGGAGAGCACTGCTCACCGACATAGCGGTATTGTGAAGGCACCAAGCCGCAGGAGCCGGGGGGAGAAAGGCGCTCACATTGCTTGGTGCCTTCGGGATACCGCTAGGTTGAGGAGTGGCGTTCTGCCTGGCCGGAAGGGGGAGTTGCCGGGTGGCTGCTCCCTTGCAAACTGGCTCCCGAAGAGCCAGGCACAGCCTCAGAGGTGAAGCAGCCATGAGGTGACCAAGCTCACAAGCAACTGCCCGGCAACCCCTCTCTCCATCCAGGCACAGCACCATTCACTGACCTAGGGGGTATCACTAAAGCGCCAAGCCACGTGGCGCTCTGCCTGCTCCCCAGCTCTCGCAGCTTGGCACATTAGGGATACCCGCTAGGTCAGTGCATGGAGCTCTGCCTGGCTGGAGAAGGGGGTGCACGAGCGTATGTTCCGCCCCCACTGCGCTCTGAGCATAACTTCTTCTCCGGTTCCAAACTCCAAAACTTGGCTGCTGAGTCTTCCAGCAGTGGCCACTTTAGGACTGCGCTCTATGGTTGTGGGCTGGCTGCTGGAAGACTCTCTGTCCAGAAGACTCTCTTACAGAGAGTTCCAGCAGCCAGCCCACAACCGTAGAGTGCACTCCTAGAGCGGCCACTGCTGGAAGACTCGGCAGCCAGGTTTTGGAGTTTTGAACCAGAGAAGACGTTATGCTCAGAGCATGGTGGCGGCTGCTGCTGCAGGGAAAGCTGGACCTGGACATGTTGAGGGTAGGAGGCATGCCTGCTGGAGGCGGAACATGCGTTCGTGCCACCCCCTTCTTCAGCCGGGCAGAGCTCCATGCACTGACCTAGCGGGTATCCCTAATGTGCCAAGGCGCGGGAGCTGGGGAGCGGACAGAGCACCACGTGGCTTGGCGCCTTAGTGATACCCCCAAGTTCAGTGAATGGTGCTCTGCCCAGCTGGAGAGGAGGGTTGACGGCAATGTTCCCTCTAATTTTTTTTTCAATGTGAGAAGAAAAGTATAGTGTTTGAGTGGCACATTTTCATGCCTGAGCACCTGAATTTTTTTCACAGATGTTACCTAAGACAACAACGAAATCAGTATTATTTGAAACTCAAAGTTATGTTTCTTCAAGGTACCTGCTTAATTAAAAGTGTTATATAATATCAGTATCACTTAACAACGCTCCTGCTTAGCAACCAAAATGTTGGCTCAGAAACTCTGGCATTTGAAGCACGCAAGTCTTAAAGCTGTCAAGTTACAAGACCCTTGCACCCCTAACCCTTTAGGAAAAACCCCAGGTGTCTTCAAACCTGACAGCTTTAAGACTTGTGGACTTCAACTCCCAGAATTCCTCCTCCAGTCATGTTGGCTCAGGAACTCAGCATGCAAGTCTTAAAGCTATCAAGTTACAAGACCCTTGCTCCCCTAACCCTTTAGAAAAAAAACGCAAAGGTCTTCAAATCTGACAGCTTTAAGACTTGTGGACTTCAACTCCCAGAATTCCTCCTCCAGTCATGTTGCAGCGACATCATCTGCGTGGATCTGCTCCATCTTTAGTTTCTTCATCGTGGGCAGGGCTGCTGCTGAAGATGCCGATGAGCTGCCACCAGAATAACTGCTGCTACCTCCTCCTCCTCCAATAGCACCACAACATTTGCACCTGAGCTCAGCGCCGCGTTACCCCTGCCCCCTCCTCCTCCTCCACCGTGCTTTTGAGGAGAGATGAGGCTTTTTTCCCCCCTGCTCCCCCCCGCCTTCCTACTGGCTCCCGCAGCCTCATGGCTCCTCAAAAGTATGGCGGCGGAGGAGGAGGGGGCAGGGGTAACGCGATGCTGAGCTCAGGTGCTCCGAGCGGAGGGGAGGCGCTGCTGCCACGCACGGGGATGCCGGCTGGAGCTTTGGCAGCTTCACCTCAATCGCAGCGCCGGGGGGCAAATCCGACAGTGCTGTTAGAGGAGGAGGAGGTGGCAGCAGTTATTCTGGTGGCGGTGGGGGCTTTGGGGCTTCACAACTACCCTCAGTCGCCCCGTGCTCATCAAAGCAAGTCCGGGGAAGTCCTTTGCGGGCGACCTGTTCTAGCTGCCTGCAAATGACCTCCCCAGCTTCCGGAGCCTGTGGCAATAGAAATCCCTGCACGGCATTTAAAAATGCTGCGCGGTGTTTTCTTGCCACGTGCGCGGCCGCGCAGCTGCGCACCTTAGAGGGAACATTGGTTGCCGGGCAGTTGCTCGTGAGCTTGGTCACCTCATGGCTGCTTTGCCCCTGAGGCTGTGCTTGGCTCTTTGGGAGCCAGTTCGCAAGGGAGCAGCCACCCGGCACCCCCAAAACAATAAGCCCTCCCCTATAATAAGCTCAAGGCCATATTTTGTAAGTAAAAAGAAAATAAGACCCTGTCGTATTTTCGGGGAAACACGGTACATAGTGGCTGTTGCAATCTTTACACTGTATGTTGTAAAGGACTCACATCCATAGTCATCTGTAGATGACACCTTTGTCATCATAATAAAAAAGGACCAACTGGAGAACACACACAAAACCATTAACAACATTTTCAAAGGTATAAAATTTACAAGGGAAAAAGAAAACAACATGTTATCCATCAGTAGAGACAGCAATGGCAAACTGGAAATACAAGTTTATTGGAAAAGCCACCTACACTAAGGTGACCAACCGTCCTCCTTTAGGGAGGACAGTCCTTCTTTTGTAAGTTCTGTCCTCCCTCGAAAAGTGTCCTCCTACATGTCCTCCTTTTTGATATTTGAAGGCTAATCTGTTGCGCGTTATGTGACATATTTTATTAAACAGTTTTTAATGGTGTTTTTTTTACTTCATCGCAAGTATATTGAACAGATATTGAATCTTGTGTTGAATTTTTATCTAAAGAAATGCTAGACGTTAAAATAGACGACAATTGTCTCTTTGAAGAAATTAGAAGACTGAATGTATATTTAAATTCTGAAAAATTAATACAATGGGAAAATCAACATGTTGAAATTGATAAAAGATGGGTGGATATTTTCAGCCATTTCAAAAATGAACATATTCCATGTGAACATTTATTTATACTTGTTCAATTTACGTTGTGGTGCCCTGGAACTAATGCAGCAGTTGAAAGAGTTTTTTTCAATTGCCAATGATTTTTCGACAAGTGAGAAATCGAGATTGAATGTTGATACTCTAGCTGCAGCACTTGCCGTAAAATTCAATATGAAGGATATTTCTTGTTCAGATATTTCCAATATATTGTTAGAAGATGATACATTGACAAAAAATATTAATTCAATGGAAAAGTACTCATTTAAATAATAATTAACAGGCATGTAAGCATAATTACAATATAAAATGTTGCAAATGTTTTTATTATGCATATATCATATTTTAGTGTATTATTGTTGCAATGAATAAAATATTTCTTTTATTTACGATATATTTTTCCAATTTATTTGTCCTCCTGTAAAAAAGTTGGTCACCTTACCTACACCAAGTGTTCCACTACCAAAGTAACAACTCAACTTCCCACAACAGAAGCTATGTAAGAAAACTATTTAGATCAACATAAACATATTGCAGCATCCTCAACATCAGAAAAAGGGAACATATCATCTATACCTCCAGCAAAATGGATATCCATTTGACCACTCAACCTGATAGAGTACAACCAACTCAAGCTGTGAAAAGGATAATACTGTCATACATCAAAAACATCTAAGAAACACAAACAGACTATTACAAACACATAGATTAGCATGGCACACAAACCAACTAAATCCTCCAACATATTCTAAGAAAACCAAAAAATCCAGCAGCCCCAGGAAAAAGGTGTCATCCACAACATAGAGTGCAACAGCCACTTCATCAGAAGGCACCCCTAATTTCACAACACAGACTTTCTGGGAAAACTGAGAATGCCAAGGACCCCTAAATTGTAACTTAAAGTGCAGTAAGAAACAATTCTTGGATTTCTGGTACCAGACTATAAAAAAAAATTGTTATAGAAGACCAGTTCATTCTAATTAAAAAGTTACAGAAGCGACTAAATTTGTCTAAGTGAAGAGGGGTAACACTTTTTTCAAGTTCAATTGAAAGACAAAAAGGAAAGTATAAAAAGTGGAAAGTGGGGCACATAACTAAGGCAGAATATCAACAAAAAGCCTGAGCCTGTAAACATGAAACGTGGAAAGCTAAGGCTCACAAAGAAGAAAGGCTTGAGACAAAAGTAAAAAATAACAAAAAAAAGCTTCTTCCAACATGTTAAAAACAAGAAAAAAGTCAAGGAAACAATTGGTCCATTGCTGGGAGAAAGTGTTAAGAAGGTGACAAGCAACAGGGAGAAAGCAGAACTACTTAACTCATTTTTTGCATCTGTCTTTACACAAAGGGAAAAAACAGTCCATCCTATCAAAACCAGCACCACAAAAATCAGATTAGGAACACAAGTTGAAATAGGGAAGAAAATAGTGAGCCCTTTTCTACCCTAGACAAGTTCAAACCACCAGGACCGAATGGATTACACCCCAAGATTCTGAAGGAACTGGCAGACAAGATCTCAGAACCACTGAACTATATCTTTCAGAGATCCTGGAGCACCGGGGAACTGCCAGAGGACTGGAAAAGAGCTGAAGTAGTTCCCATCTTCAAAAAAAGGAAAAAAAATAGATCCAGGAAACTTCAGACCTATCAGCCTGACCTCAATACCAGGGAAGATTCTGGAAAAGATAATCAAGCAACGAATCAGCGAACACCTAGATGCCAACAAAGTAATAACCAAAAGCCAACATGGGTTTGTCTGTTTGTCAAAAACAGATCATGCCAGACGAATCTTATTGCATTCTTTGACAAAGTGGCACAATTAGTGGACCAGAGGAATGCTATCAATATAATTTACTTGGACTTCAATAAGGCATTTGATAAAGTAGACCATAACCTACTACTAGATAAAGTAAAAAAATATGGGTTAGACAGCATCACCACCAGATGGATTCGTAACTGGCTGACAAATTGCACTCAACATGTAGTCCTCAATGGAACTGCATCTAGATGGAGGGAAGTATGCAGTGGAGTACCCCAAGGTTCTGTTTTAGGCCCAGTACTCTTCAACATCTTCATCAATGATTTGGATGAGGGGATAAATGAGGAACTCATCAAATTTGCAGATGGCACCAAGCTGGCAGGAATAGCCAATACTCCAGAAGATAGGCTTAAGATACAGAGGAATTTCGACGGACTTGAACATTGGGCTCTATCTAACAAAATGAAATTCAATGGTGAAAAAAGTAAGGTTCTACATTTAGGCAAGAAAAACAAATGCACAGGTACAGTATATGTGGTACCTTGCTCAATAGTAGTAACTGTGAGAGGGATCTTGGAATCCTAGTGGACAACCATTTAAATATGAGCCAGCAATGTGCAGCAGCTGCCAAAAAAGCCAACACAGTTCTAGGCTGCATACACAGAGGGATAGAATCAAGATCACATGAAGTGTTAATACCACTTTATAATGCCTTGGTAAGGACACACTTGGAATACTGCATCCAGTTTTGGTCGCCACGATGTAAAAAAGATGTTGAGACTCTAGAAAGAGTACAGAGAAGAGCAACAAAGATGATTAGGGGACTGGAGGCTAAAACATATGAAGAATGGTTGCAGGAACTTGGTATGTCTAGTTTAATGAAAAGAAGGACTAGGGGCGACATGATAGTAATGTTCCATTATCTCAGGGATTGCCACAAAGAAGAGGGAGTCAAACTATTCTACAAAGCACCTGTGGGTAGAACAAGAAGCAATGGGTAGAAACTAATCAAGGAGAGAAGAAACTTAGAACTAAGGAGAAACTTCCTGACAGTTAGAATAATTAATCAATGGAACAACTTGCCTCCAGAAGTTGTGAATGCTCCAACACTGGATGTTTTTATGATGATGTTGGATATCCATTTGTCTGAAGTGGTGTAGGGTTTCCTGACTAAGCAGGGGGTTGGACAAGAAAACCTTCAAGGTCCCTTCCAAATCTGTTATTCTATTATTCTATTAAGTAAGACTTTTCCCTTGACCATCTAATTTATAACAAAAACTTATTTAAAAAGTCTTCAAATAATTAAAATTTAAGAGCTATTATTCTTTGATTCATTTCTCTGGACATTTTTCAGATATCTAGTAGTGAATTTTGAGTCTTTCTGACATCCCAGAAAAATGCTGCTTAATTTTACATACCCTATTTCATTGTATTTTATATATTTAATAATGCAACAAAGTCAAAAGTTATATCACCTGACTTAACAAGGAAAAAAGACACCTACAATTGCACAAAAGTACTATACTTTGTCATCCCAAAGATGCTTTTTCAAGAGGCAACTGGACTTTCTGGTTTTTCTTTGAAGACATTTTGCTTCTCATTCAAGAAGCTTCTTCAGCTCTGACTAGATTGTGGGGAATGGAAGAATTTATACTCTTTGCAGACAGCTGGTCATTTGCATTCTTTTAGTGCGCTGTTAGGGCTACCTGGAGGTTTATCTGTGTTACCAGGGTCACCTGAGCAGTGTAAATGGGTGTGGAACCTTCTTGGAATTGTTGAAAGGACTATGTTGTAGACTAGAAATAGCTGATGTCATATTCCCCCCCCCATTGAGCGAAGATTGTTCAATTGTTCAATTTTGACATATATGGCCTCTTTGACCCCTCTTTCAAACCAGCGGTCCTCTCTGTCCAAATTGTGGACTTTGCTGTCTTCCAAAGAGTGGCCTTTTTCTTTTAAATGCAAATGGATTGTGAATTTAGTCCTGATGGGTTTATTCTCCTATGTTGTTCCATGCATTTATGAAGTGGTTGTTTTATTTCCCTGATATACGGATCTGCACATGGATCACTGCATTGTACTGTATAGACCATGTTGCTTAGTTTGTTTCTGGGTGTTTTATCCTTGGGATGGACAAGCTTTGACTTTAGTGAATTCTTGGGTTTGAAGTGTGCACATAGGTTGTGTTGGCTGAAGAGCTCCCTGAGCTTTTTCAATATTTCTGCAATGTATGGAATGACAACGTTGCTTCATTTATTGTTGCCTTTGTTGTCTGTTATGGAAGAGCACCTGTAAGGTCCCTGTACACACACACGCACACACTAACACTCCTTTTGGAGACAACACATCTAGCAGACTCTCCTGAAACGGAATCAGTAGAAGAGCTGAGTTTCATCTTAGATGCCATTTTGCTGGAATTCAGTGACCATGCACTGGCTTCCATCATCTATAAACGTATTGCCTACTATAATTTCTACATCTAGAGGCAATAGATGCAGAAATTATAACTCAAGGTGACAAACTTACCTAATATGCCTTGGACCATGTTGTGCCTTTGCGGCCTCTGACTCGGTGCCAATCCCGGGTAGCTCCTTGGTTTACCGAGGAGCTCCGGGAGATAAAGTGCTGGAGAAGACGGCTAGAGAGTGGGTGGAGGGCCAGCCGGGCCGAATCTGACCGAACACTAGTAAGAACTCATATTAAGTCCTACTTAATGGCGATAAAAGCAGCAAAATGGGAATATTTTTCCGCTCTTATCGCATCTGCAGATAACTGCCCAGCCGCCCTGTTTAGGGTGACCCGTTCCTTACTTAATCAAGGAACTGGGGAAGACCCCTTGCAGGGCAGGGCTGAGGAATTAGTCCAGTATCTGCAGGACAAAATCGCTCAGATTCGGACAGGCTTGGACTCTGACTGGGTAGATTTGGGCGAGTTGACGGGATTAATCTTGCGGAGACTATCTAGGATGAGTTTGATCCTGTGACTCCCAAGGGCGTGTACAGGATTATGGGGAGACTCAGTGCTGCCACTTGTATGCTGGACCCGTGTCCCTCCTGGTTAGTTTCAGCTTCCCGGGCGGTGGCTCCAGGAGATTACCAACGCTTCATTGAGAAATGGGTTCTTTCCCACTACCTTGAAGAAGGCAGTGATGAGGCCCCTCCTTAAGAAGCCTTCCCTGGACCCAGCTTCTTTAGCCAACTATCGTCTGGTCTCCAATCTCCGCTTTGTAGCGAAGGTTGTTGAGAGTGCGGTAGCACGTCAACTTCTCCAGTACCTGGATGAAGCTGCCTACCTGGATCCGTTTCAGTCGGGTTTCAGGCTTCCCGGGTACAGCATGGAGACCGCATTGGTTGCATTGATTGATGATCTCTGGCAGGCCCGAGACAGGGGTTGTTCCTCTGTCCTGGTCTTATTAGACCATGGCTTTCGATATCATGAACCATGGTATCCCATTGCGACGACTCGGGGGCTTGGGAGTGGGGGGCACCGTTTTGCGGTGGTTCTCCTCCTACCTCTCAGATCGATCGCAGTTCATGTTGACTGGAGGGCAGAGATTGACCCTGAGGTGCCTCACTTGTGGGGTGTCCCAGGGGTCTGTTCTCTCACCCCTCCTGTTCAACATATATATGAAACCGCTGGGCGAGATCATCTGTGGTTTTGGGGTATGGTATCAATACGCTGATGACACCCAACTTTTCATCTCTACCCCAAACCACCCCAACAATGCCCTCGACGTGATGTTCCAGTGCCTGGAGGCTGTGTGGATCTGTGTGGGGACGAACAGGCTCAAGCTTAATCCAAGACTCAGTGGCTGTGGTTCCCGTCATCCTGATTTGTACATCACGTATCATCTTTGATGATTGGGGGAGAAATTTTAGCCCTCTCAGAGAGGGCCCACAATCTGGGAGTCCTCCTGGATATGCAGCTTAGTTTAGAAGAACATCTTACGGCCGTGACCAGGGGGGCCTTTTACCAGGTTCGCCTGGTATGTCAGTTGCGCCCCTTCCTGGATCGGGATGCCCTCTGCACAGTCACTAACGCCCTCGTCCTTTTTCGCCTGGACTACTGTAATGTTCTCTACATGGGGCTGCCCTTGAAGAGCACCCGGAGGCTCCAGCTGGTCCAGAATGCGGCCGCGCGGGCTGTCATGGGAGTACCTAGGTGCTCCCATGTTACACCCCTTTTAGGCGGCCTGCGCTGGTTGCCGGTTGTTTTCTGGGTGCGATTCAAGTTGTTAATTATGATCTTTAAAGCTCTCCATGGCTTAGGCCCAGGGTGCTTGCGAGACCGCCTACTGCCACCGGTAGCCTCCCACCGTCCAGTACAATCCCACAGAGTTGCCTTCCTCAGGGTGCTGTCGGCCAGGCAGTGTCGGCTGGCGACCCCCAGGGGAAGAGCCTTCTTTGTGGGAGCACCTTCCTTTTGGAATGAGCTGCCCTCGGAGCTTCGTATAACCCCCGACCTCCGGTCCTTCCGGCACGCCCTAAAAAGTTGGCTTTTTCAGCAAGCCGGCCTGGCTTGAATAGAATAAAATAAATTATTAATTTTAAATTGTCAATTTTAATTTAATCCTAAATTTGATGTAAATTGTCAATTGAAGGTTATTGGATTTCCTATTTAATCTTTTTTAACTTCTGTCATATTTGTTTTTATGTTGTACGCCGCCCTGAGACCTTTGCGAGAAGAGCGGCATATGTCCAATAAAACCAAACCAAACCAATATTCCTTTCTCCTCCTATTTTCTCCACAATAACAATCATGTGAGGTGAGTTGGGCTGAGAAAAACTGACTGGCCAAAAGCTACCATTAACAAACCTCCAACGGCATGTGCTGATATTCTCAAGATTTTCATCACTTTCTGCCTCTTTAGGTTCACATTTCTTTTTCTTCCCACACTGATCTGTGGAGTTCAGTTTCCTATGATTCATTCTTTCCATAGTAGCACACAACGGAACAAAGTAATAGCTATGTATTAATTCAATGGAATGTTAATATCCAGATGCATATGGAAAGAAACCTATGGGTCAGGTTTCCATCAGGAAGTGGATGGAGTGAAAACACATGATTTCCATTGCTACCTTTTTGTTCCTAGGGAGGATGTTGAAACTAATTACAGTAGAGCTGGCGCATAATTAGTTAAATATCAAAAAGTTGTCTACGTTGAATCTTTAACTAAGATATACACAATAATGAAATAATCCCCATATTTGTTATGATAAGATTATACTAACATTGAATATTTTCTGTTGATTGTCCAATATCATCAGGCACAACTGCATCAGCTATATTCACTGTATTCAGCTAAAAAGTAGAAATGAGATTAATTATACTGTAATAGGTAATATTAGGTAAACATCACATAATTATAACTTACAAATGGTAAACATAACTAAGAGCTGGATTTCCTTAAAATAATGAGATGAAAGGAAGATTACAATTACAAAGCCAAATACTAAAATAATTTTATAAGAAATTTTGGGAAGTTCCCAATCAAATGAAATCTCTTGAATCTTAGACAAATAGAAATAAAGCATAATAAAATCAGGCTGTGAATTCTGTTTCTAGTTGGAGTCACCATAAGAGTGTTGGCTAAACAGGCAAAACTGGGAAGCTAGAAAAGAAAGTAGATTGGAATATGCTTACAACACATTCAGAACAAACAAAGGTTCGAGGATTTCCAAAGAAAGGAAAGTAGAATAGAATAGAACAACAGAGTTGGAAGGTACCTTGGAGGTCCTCTAGTCCAACCCCCTGCCTAGATAGGAAACCCTATAACCAGGATGGCGAACCTATGACACGCGTACCACAGGTGGCACGTAGAGCCATTTGTCAGGACACGTGAGGTGTTGCCCTGTCAGCTGGCCAGCATGCATGTGCGCGCTGGCCAGCTGAGTTCAGCTTTTTTTAAAGCCATTTTTCACTCTCCCCAGGTTCCAGAGGCTTTATAGGAGCCTGGGGAGGGTGAAAAGAGCCTCCCCCGCTTCCCCCCCCCGGAAGCCCTCCGGAGGCTTCAGGAGTTTCCCTGAAGCCTCCGGAGTGCAAAAAAACCAGCCCTATGGGCAAACCAGAAGTTTGGGAACGGACTTCCGGTTTGCTCATAGGGTGGGTTTAAGCCCTCCGGAGGCTTTAGGGACCTTCAGGAGGCACTTCAGGTTTGCTCATAGGGTCATTGTTTGCCCTCCGGAGGCTTCAGGGGAGCCTCTTGAAGGTCCCTGAAGCCTCAGGAGAGCCTTTGGCGGGGGGAGGCTGTTTACACCCTCCCCAGGCTCCTATATAGTCTCTGGAGCCTGGGGAAGGAGAAAAAAGAATGCAAAAATGGGGGGGAGCGCCTCTCACGCGCGCATGCGCACTGGGTGATTGTACATTGCATTATGGGTGCGGCATGCCCATGCACAACCTCCCTGAGCTCCCTCTCCTTATGGCACGCAAGCCAAAAAAGGTTCGCCATAGCTGCCCTATAACATTTCAAATGGTTATCCAACATCTTCTTGAAAACTTCCAGTGTTGGAGCTTCACAAATTTTGGACGCAAGTTGTTCCACTGATTAATTGTTCTAACTGTCCGGAAATGTCTCCTCAGTTCTAAGTTGCTTCTCTCCTTGATTAGTTTCAACCCATTGCTTTTTATTCTACCCTCAGGTGTTTTGGAGAATAGTTTGACTCCTTCTTCTTTGTGGCAACCCCTGAGATATCGGAACATTGCTATCATGTCTGCCCTAGTCCTTCTTGTCATTAAACTAGACATACCCAGTTCCTGCAACTGTTCTTCATATGTTTTAGCCTCCAGTCCCCTAATCATTTTTGTCGCTCTTCTCTATACTCTTTCTAGAGTCTCAACATCTTTTTTACATCGTGGCGAACAAAACTGAATGCAGTATTCCAAGTGTGTCCTTACCAAGGCATTATAAAGTTTGCATATTGCTGATAAAAATAGAGGACACCCAACAAAAAAAATAAACTACCTGGGAAATAAACAGGAGAAGAGCAGCAACTTAAAACTCAGAGAATCATGCATTTAAAATAATTGTAACCATTTAAATTGAGGATTTTAAAAGTTAAGCTAAATGATAGCTATCATTTCTATTTTATCTACCTTTTTAAAATAAATCATTTCCACCTTTTGAAGAAGAATGTGCTGGGTTTGGTGAGTTATTAAATGAAAAAATGAATGAAAAACTCAGTAAAATCTAAATGATAAATTAGTAAGTTAAATGTAACTACATTTTGAAATAAAAATATCTCAATATCCTACTACATTACTGTGTACTCACTGTATATAAATCCTGCATTTCTGAATTTATACCAAGGCTTGGCTCTCTTCTTTTAGCTCTTTTAATCCCAAGTTTGGCAAATCCTCTAACTACTGATGATAATAATCCATCTGACCATTCCATTGTACTAGGATTTGTCTGTCCAAAGAGTTCATCAATAGTAACACACTTTGGGTTTACAACAAAAGTATCCACCTTGCTTCTCTTTGGATTACTCTGAGGAAGAAAAAAAAATCCTTCTAAATGTGCAATTATTACCTTTATTTCCTATTAATAGAAACCCATAAAAGGGTTTGTGTATTTTGTTATTGATTGTTGCTAAGTACACAAGGTCACAAATGATGATCACATGGCCAGGAGACACTGCAACATTTTTGCTGCAATTTGGTTCCTGAGCATCCGAATCATAATCACATGACTGACACTGCAAAAGCCCCAACTACAAGATCCCATCATGTCTCCCTTATTTAGCACCATGTTAAATTTGAATGATCACTGAACAAATGGACACCTAGCAAGGACCTAAAGACCTAGTAAAGTCTTCTTCAAAGCAAGTATGATCTTTGGTGATTTGATGAACACATATAAGTAATCTTCTGAAAACAGTATGGACGTATTTTGCCATTGCTTTCTTCCTGAACAATTTCTTTATTTCTATTCAACATATTGTCCTGTAATTTCTTGGCATGCTCCCATTCAAGTATCAACCTAAATCAAAGCTTCTTTGGCTTTCTGAAATTAGTGAAAGTTGACTGACCACTGCCAATGCTTTTTCTTTTAACCATTCACTAATGTCCAATTCTTGGCAACTTTATAGGGCTCTCCATGCTAACGGAGCAAGCACAGCTTCTTTCAATTGTTGGATGTTCAGCTTTCTGTCAGAAATCTCACCAGAACACTTTATGGCAATACCTTAACATGACTGCCAACTACTCATTGTTTAATAACTAGTAAATATTTAAAATTTCAAAGTTCATATGGATTATCGCTCTGAAAGGTTACAGGAAAAGAGATCAACTAATAATACATATCATAAGAGTAACTTAAAAAAATTCCTTACCTGAAAAACATCAAGTTTGGTAACACTCTCGGTATCAACTAATGGAAAGATTATCAAGGCTTTTTCTAAAATTGTTCTGATGGTAGTTTTTCCTCCACCTGTGGGGCCTACAAGCATCACACCAACACGAGCCTGAAAATGTATTTTAAAATATCAAATCTGCAACATTCATATTCCTTCGATGATTAATGCTTAAATTTTAGTAAATACAAACTAAAGGTCTTACAAAATGTATATTTATAAGCATATGTTGATGGGGATTTTGTACTCCTCAATTGCTGCAGCATGTCAGGCTCAAATAACCAAGAATGATTATATAGAATTATTTCTGAATAGTCCCTTTATTCTGTTTATACAACAGAATCTTATTAGACTAAAGCAATTACTTGTAACAACTATAGATACAGTCTGTGAATTGCTAGGGAGGCTTCAACTTTGTTCTCTTCCCGTTGATCAGCTATTCCAAGCTCTGATGTCTCTTTGGTCTCTGGGAAAGAAGCCCTATCTCCTGCAACTCCTGACTACATTCCACCATAAACATCCGTTTCTGGCATTTAGTGAAATACAATTCTTGTAATGTAACATCTCACTGTAAAGTTTTGAGTTCTACATATTTGTATCATATTTAACCTCCATATCACATTTTACCCGATTGTCCCCCTGCACTCACCATAAGCTGATGGTATAGTTGTATAACCTTCTCTATTTGATTTTCCCAAGGCTGCAAAGATAAATGCTGTATTGCAAGAGATATTGCACTCTGTTTAAAAAACGTAGATGGTTAGAAGTTTGATGATTGATCAATAATTTGACAATATATAAAATAACCAAATGTTAGTATTAAGGAAAAATATAGCTATTCTGGCAACATTAGTGAAAAAAATTAAAGAGGCACAATCAATTTCATTGTCTTGACATTGAGTAGACCTGAATGTACACCTGAATATGCCTCATCTTCCCTGAAAATCTGTCAGTTTTTCAAGATAGGCCAAGTGACAACACCAATATTACTGGGATTCCAGGCATACTGCTTTACTGTTTTAGCATACATTAATGGGATCCTTAAAGCCCGTCTACCTTTTTTTTCCTCTGTCCCATTTTATCCTAAAATCAAGGCAGAGTTATTTTGAGTTTCTTTCTCCTACTTCGTCCTATCTCTGGATCTTGTCAACTCTTGTCCAAAGGTCCAGCTCTAAATTCCTTTACAAAATCACTGAAGTACTCAAACTGAATGGATAATAACAATAAAAAATCCTAATTTCAAAAATATTTTTCTATAGCTAATATCAACAATAATTATTTTTATTACCTCTAATCGTTTAGGATTTACTTTTGGAACTTCCATTTCTGTAAAGAGATCTCTGATAATATGTTCAAATACTGGAACATCCTCAGCAATTAACTTTGGTAAATTCACTTCTTTCAGTATGTCAATTGTGATTAGAGTTTCCTCCATTGCAGGAAACCTTTTTTTATTGTGTCTATTATAGAAGAAAACTAATAATTAGAATTTCATGAGTTATTCTAAGACTCATACTGTTTTCATTAACCCACCCATGCTGCACTTTTTAAGGAGATATTCTTATATGCATATTTTTGATCATATATTGCTAAAGTTGTGCATATTATTGCTGTTTTGCTTCTTTTCCTATTCATATTAGACTGAATTTTTGTCATGTTCAAAACAAACAAACAAGCAAACAAACAAAAATGTTCATCTAAAAATGAAAAAATTAATTCGTGTGGTCTGTAAATAAACATGGCAAAAAGGACCCCGAGAAACTAAATTTACACCAAAATGTAGGCAGAAGATTCCCACTAATGTGGATATCAATATGTCTACTCTAAAGTAAAAATTAATACATTATTTTATTAATCCATATACTTCAAATTTTCCCTTATATTTAACTGCACAATGGCTAATTAATTGTCAGTCAAAGCTCCTTCCTTCTTTACTGCCTCCTCCCTCCCTCCCTCGGTAGACCTTACAAATTAAACATTATTCTATGGTATGACAGAACTATAATTTGAATGCTTTGGAAGTCAGAAACAAAACTGATCAAGAAATTTAATTTCATGGATAGTTTTTGCTGGCTAATGAATACAGATATTCCTATAGGGATATTTAGAATCTTGGTAATTTAGGTTGCACTTCTATGAGACAATAAGTCCTTCTGAGTATTGTTTAGCATGCATAGATAAATCTATTGAATTTAGTTTTCTTTGTCTTAAAAGAAATATAAATAGGATAACAGTAAAACAGGTCTCTCCTCTATTAAAAACATCTTTTTATAAAATCTATAGATCACAAATTGAGATATAATAATGTTCTATTTTTAATATAAACCATTTAAGTAAACTTACTGTAGTTTCAACTCTTGACGCCTTTGACCAACTCTTATTAATACAGTTTTTATAGCTCTCATGCCAAAATCATAATGATCCTAAAAATAAGATAACAACACAATTTATTTTTGTGCACTGCAGATACCTTCTTTGCAATTATTAAATAGCATGTTTGTCAAAATTATTATCAATTTAACTAATTTGATTTCCAACTGAACTCTTCCAGAGTTAATGTATAATTTGTTCCATGGCACTCATGCTGATTTAGAGTATAGTATAATAGTTATTAGTTTTTTGTCAGGAACAAATAATCTCCTTTAGCTTTGGAGTTTTCTGAGGCTCCTTCTAACCTGCTTGATCAGCTGCTCAGGTGGGGTTCCAGAGGAAACCTGCGATAGATCTCAAAGCTCTGGTACAAGGTTTGGCTGATGTTTTAACTGCTGCTTTAAATAAACAGGTAGTGGAGGCTGGTCAAATAAGCAGGTAGTGGAGGCTTGGAAACTATGCATATGGATTCCAGATACCTTCTTGGAACTGCCAAAAGGGCTGTGTTGTAAGGAATGTGTCCTTTCAGTGATTCCAAGAAGTTTCCACACTCATTTGCACTATTCAGGTGATCTTGAGAGCACAGATAAACCTCCAGTGGGCCTCAATGACTCTCAGAGTGAGTGCTAATGACCAGATGACTGCAAGGAACATAAATCTTTCAACTCTCCACCATTCAGTCAAAATTGAAGAAGCTTCTTGGATGAGAAGCTAAAAGTCTTCAAGGAAAAACAAAGGAAGTCCAGTTGCCTTTTGAAAAAGCACCTTTAGTACAATCATGACTTGGATGACTGAGAATCTCTGTAGACATACAAGGCTAGAAGAAAGTTGAAAACGTGTTGTGAAATAGCATAGATACTATGACCTCTATATAATATAAAAGATAGAATATGGTATTGAAATGCTCAGATGTTCCCAGAAAGAGCTCTTTGGAATCCCTTTTATCTACTTGGCCAGTGGAGAAGACGTGTACCTTCTCTTATCTCTTTCTTTCTTTCTTTCTACTTTTCTTCCTTTTTGGTATGAATAGAAACACATGCCAAAATTGCTGAGAGGAGGTAAGAATAATAGTGCTAGATCAGATCAAAATGCATTTAACTTCACCATTTCGTTTCTCACAGTAGTGCAAATATTTCAGGGCTGCTTCCAAGCAGAAGATGGAGACATAAACAGTTCTCACTATTGTATCCTAAAGTCAGAATTTACAAGCACACTACTTCCAGACTGGAAGTAACACTAAGTTACCCTGGATAATTTGTCTTTCGTGAATTTATCTAATTTTTCTATGACCATCATGATATTTTGTTAAAATAAGTTCCACATATTAATTATGCACTATGCAAAGTATTTCTCCTTGTCTACATTCTCTATGTCATGATGATTTTAAATACCTCAATAGTGTTTCCCCCCAGTCATCTTCTTTCCAAATGTTCTAGCTTTTTCAGATTAAAAAAAAGCTCCTTGAGGCATACTGATTATTTATTTTATTTTATAGATTTCTAATACCACTGTTATTACTTTATAAGTAACCTGGGGCAGCAAGCTTATATAAAGCTCATTCCTCTTCCTATTTTCCCACAACAACACTCTATGAGATGGGAGTCTAACTGGCCCAAAGTCACCCAGGCGGCTTTCATGTCTAAGATAGGACTAGAATTGACTAGATGAGCAGGCTGAGCCCAGGGGCAAGGTTAAATCTCTGCAGAGTCACTTGAGATCCATGTCTAGCCCATAAATTTTGCTGACCTAGTGCCAATTTGATATCTTAGCACCATTAAGGTTTAAATGTTTTCCCAGTCCAGTCATGATAGACTCAAGGGGGCAAGGCTCATCTTTGATTCTTGGCTGAAAGAGCCTCCTAGGTTAGCAAGACCTGGCATGAGTAACAGGAGTCACCCCATTGTACAGTGCTTGGTCTCAAACCTGGGTTGGCAGCTTTTTAACTGACAAGCTCAGGATCTTAATCATTGAAATATCATGCCGCTTGACTTGACATTAATACACCAGAATCTTGTCTATAGGTGGCATGTAATAAACCTTTAGTACTTTGAACTCAACTCAGGCTCCTGGTTTCTAGGTCAGCAACTTAACCATTACACTAAACTGGCTCTTTCCCCAGCTCTATTATATGCTCTTTTATTTATGGCTACTAGAATGGTACACAATGTTCCAGGGGCAAATATAATTTTGTAATACTGTGATTTTTATTTTCAGTCCCTTTTCTAATGTTCTCTAACATGGAATGTGTTCTGTACCCTTTGATACTGACTCCTCCACTATAAAGTCAAAATCTTATTTGCTAGAAAAGAAAAACACTACAAATGAATGGCTATATAGGCTAAGGAAAGATTTGCTGTAGGGGACCATGATTTGAGTTAGCTGGATTATAGATTGCTACCATGAGATGGATTGTACGTAAAAAGGATTGGTTAAAACATGATTGGTCAAAGAAGGGTAAGCTGCACAGTAGGTTTAAATTAAATCATATGAGGGTTGGATATTAAATCTCCGATTAAGCACTTGTAGAGATGTGTGAGGAATGTTAATGATCTGAGGTTCAAAGATATTTGGAAAGAGTTTCATTAGATATATTCAAAACAAAATAAAATAAAAATATGTATTAATTGTTTAATTAAGATGACAAAGTGCTAACAATCTTTCAGAAAAGGCAGTGCTACACAAGTCCTGTTTCGTTCAGTGATATCTATCTATCTACCAATTATGCAGAACTAAAGTTTAGGATTGTTAAAAATACGATACGGGAACTGCCACATGTGTGGGGAAGAAAAAAGCAAGTTCCCGGAAACTACAGTGATTCTAGAAATGATAATAGGAAGTAGAAGGAATGTTTATAAATTTTGCAGATGATATAGAATTGGGTGGATAGCTAATACAGAAACAAAATAAATTGGAGAAACAAAAGTAACAACCCTAAATGTAATACGATAAGCACAACTTTTTTTACTTAGGAAATAAAAATGCACAGATACAGGATAGCAGATAACTAGGTTGATAACAGTATTTGTAAAAAAAAAAGACAGTGGAATAATAAGTGACTACAAATTTAATATGAGGCATCAATTTTGTGTGGTTGCAAGAAAAAAAGAAATGCACTCAACTCTATTTCGTTTATGACATCCAATTTGGGCACCATACTTGAAAGATTTAGAGAAATTGGAAGAGGTTTACAGAAAGACAGTACTGAAGATAAAGGGCCTAGAAACAATGTTATATGAACAAGGATTGAAAGAGCTGAATGTGTTTGGATTAGAAAAGGCAGTTGTGATGGTATATGTCATGATATTATATCAAATATCTGAAAGAAACACAGAAATCCTGTGGTCTTTCATTTCAGAGTGCAAGAATGAAACTTAACTGAATCTAACAGGTTGCCAAAAGAATACTAATTATCCAGTGGGATATTTATCAATGAGAGTACAGGAAGAAGATAAGATGGCTGAAAGTAGAAATTTCTGTCCCTCTGTAGGAAATAATAGCACTGTATAGCTGTCAGTTGGGAATTTTGCTCCTACATATCAAGCACTAGTGCAAGGGCATTTGCCTAACCGCATACCCAGAGTGCTTTACAGGAAGACACCAATTCTCAATTACCTTTTAAGCTTTGTTTTAAGAATAGGAATGCATGATATAAGGATAATGAGCAAAAAATATAATCCTTTCAAGAAATAGAAGAGTTTTGCCCAATAAGTGCTGAAAAGAGTCTCTACTTCCCTCTCTCCCTAAGGTCATCCACTTGCTATTGACTTTGGATAGCTAACATTGCTATAGTGCTTGAAATGAAACTGAAAGGAAAATCCTGTACTGGATTCAGGAGCATATTCAGTGAAAGGTGCATTTCCTGTAGAAAAATTATATTTGGTCCTAAAAAATTCATAGAGGCAGGCAAGCAAAGAGGTGTGCATTTGTGTGGTTTTGGGCCTATCTTGTACCTCCTCAACTAGTTTGCTGTCATTATGAATAGTAGACCATTCTATTCAGCTTCACAGATATTTGTCTGTAATTTTATACTATATTTACATGTGATTTCTGCATTACTCTTCCAAATCATTGCCTCTAAGGGGCATCCCCTGGGGATGCTATGTAGCTACATTGAGCTCCATTCCAGAAGAAAATTAGGATATAAAAAATAAAATTATATATTTGTATTTTACCTGTTGTGATAGTCTTTTGCTAGAAAGTTGGTAAAGATTTATTATCTTCCCTGAGAGTAATTTTGCTGATCTGAAACCTTCTGAAAACAACATTATTTCAGCAATGAGTTCATAATCTGGTATTATCATTGACATATGACGAAATAATGATTTTAAGTTGTCTGGAAGTTCCACACGACCTTTGTATCTTAAAAGGAAAGTTAATGTCATCACATTCATTAAGAACACTTTAATACGTTACCTTTACCACATACAAATAAAAAATTCTTTCAACAAAGATACAATACTAGTCTGAAAAAGTAGAGTTCACTACAGTTTAGAACATAATTATGTGATTACTTTTATGATAGCGGATTATGATAATAAGTGATGGTTAATTGCAAGTGAAAAATTATTTAATCTTCTGAAATTGATAATAGTGGTAATTTAAAACTACAACATTTGGAAAGTGGGAATATAATTCAGTGGCAGTACATATTCCTTGCATTTAAAAGATTCCATGATCAATCCTTGAATTAACAAATTAGGCTAAGAAATATTATTTTCTGAAATCTTGAAAGTGCAAAGCTATGGACAATATTAAACTCACTGTATCAAAATTACCAGTTTATGCAACAGAACTTCACACATTTGTAAAAAATACTCCCCTCCCCCCCAAATGGTTATTTCTATTCTGGTGTTATGGAACAATGATAACTACAGTTATCACTTACCCAGGATTCATGGTAATAAAAATTGCACATTGTGGTCTCAGACGAATTTCTTTTCCTTCCAGTACAAATCTGTGTTAAATATAAAAACAGCTCCAATATAGTATAGTTAGGGAATAAGTAGTGTACCAAGTTACAAAAGCAGATAAAATGATCAAGTTGTTGCCTTATACAAAAAACAGCAAGTAAATACTGTGGTCCTAAGCTGCAAAGGATGTTATACCACATATGTTAAGCACCTTGAGTTAAGCCTAAAACATCAGATACAATTGAAGATGGTACAATATTAGCATAACACATTGATAATATTTACACATATGAGGTTTGCATCTGCATAGACCACTATTAGGAAGATTCTAAATTTGTGGGGAGGACTAAGGATCTGTCTATATATGTCCATATGGAGTGTAATGCAAAGGAGCTCCGTTCTGATTCCAACACAGGAGTTCAGAATGCACCATTATAGAACAGATTATGAATATTATGTACCTGCAGAAATGACTATTTGAAGAAGTACAGTTATTACTAAGCAATCTGCCATTATCTTTGTGATGCTTTTCTATATTATATGTATAGCAGAAATAGCAGGTTTCCTTAAGGAAGCAATTAGTTGACCTATAAAATATAGAATATACTATTTTGTCAAAGGCGCAGTGCAGACATCAGAGTCACAATGTTTGATTAATGTAGATAGATATGCCCATATATAGGCTTACAATAATGTCCAGAGGTGCCCATTTAGCAAAAAGCAGCACGAAAAGAGTACTGCTCACAGCAGAATTGCTTATGCCACCAGGCTCAAAATTTTGAGCTTGGACAACCTGGAACTATGCCGCCTACGATCTGACCTAAGCATAGTACACAAAATTGTCTGTTACAATGTCCTACCTGTCAACAACCACTTTAGCCTCAACCTCAATACGCAGGCAAACAATAAATACAAACTCAAGGTAAACAGCTCCAAACTCAATTGCAGAAAATACGACTTCAGAAACAGAGTGGTCAATGCCTGGAATGCTCTACCTGACTTCATTGTTACATCCTCAAATCTCCACAGCTTCAACCTCAAACTGTCTACCGTCGACCTTAGTCCATTCCTAAGAGGTCCGTAAGCGTGCCTACAGTCCCTGTCCTACTGTCCCCATTTATTTATTTTATTTTATAAAATAAAATAAAAAATATACAAAGATTACTTATGTAGATTGACTAAGCTCTGATAAAATAAAGGTATGTTAATTGGCAGATCTTAGTATAACAGAGTACACCACTCACCCAACCTTTTTTTCAAACTTAATTATAGATTCTCACATCTATTTTAACTAAGCTTTTTAGTTACAGATAAAAACTAACTATTTAGAAACTATATTTTTAGAAAAAAAATTCTTCTTGAAAAACATCAGATGATGAACAATGAGCTGATCCAAGTTGTAATCTCATTTTTTGCTTATGAACCTTTTGCCTATGAACTTACCCAAAAAAGTTTTACCTATAATTTCCAGCTATGATTATTCCATAATGTCAGTTTCTAGTAAAAAGAAGGATCAGATTTAAGGCTCCTTCCCAACATCATCTATATATTAGGTTTACCAAAAATCAGACCAACCACAATATATTTTATTATTTTATTATTTTTTATTCAAATAAAATGTTACTGATCTTTTTTTTTAATTTTTTTATTGTTTTAAATAAACAAAAACACAAAAAAAGAATCATCCTTCATTACATCCTGTCAAAAGAGTGTCGATTGGTTACAAACAGTTTTCGTGCGTTTCTATCATAATGGTTACATATATTTCCTTCCCATTGAATAGTACATTTTACATCAAAAATCTTCATGTATTTTACTGTAAATACACCACCATTCTCATTTAGCTAAAATTATTTAAACGTGCTTTTATCTGATATCATTTGCATTCAAAAACACAACCACCCACTGGCATTCATTGGCAATCTCAACAAACCTCCTGTAACATTACATCTCGTAGCATATTCTAAAAGAAAAAAATCAATTAATAAAATATCTAAGCATTTCCCTCCCTCCCCCCCCCCCAATTCACCATTTAAAGCTTTTATACAATTGCTTTTACCAATGCTAACACATATAAATATCATTAAACATTATCCGTTAACATTTCTTTGGATATTATTGTAACTAATTAAGAATTATTTGTTATGTATATCACATCTCCTCTCATCTGGCCCAAGAAGACTTATATTTTTATACATAATAAACAAGGATTTGTTAATAAGATTTATAAGTCTTTTTCCCAGGTCCCAATTTGCTATTTATATCCAGATGGCTTTTACTAGTCAAAATCATTATTTCATTACTATTATCATTATTACTATAGGTAACTGTTGTGGCCCAGCAGGAGCCGTTGGAGCTGCCACCAGACTCCAACAGCGAGGGTCCCTATGAGTCAGGTCTGGACGATGTGGAGGACCCTGGACAGGGTTCCAACTCTGAGCAGGGCGCAGAGGGGCTGGTTGGCCACCAGGAGGCACCTGAGCCTTGGGCCAGTGGGGAGGAGACAAGGGAGTGTGCTCCTGACGTCATGCCTTGGAGCAGTGGGGAGGAAACAAGGGAGTGGTTTCTGGATGCTCGCCAACGGAGAGCTGATAGACATAGAAACCAGCTACGCATGTAGATAATTGGATGCAGGTGATCGTAATCAGGCTCCTCTCAAGGCTATTTAAGGAAGGGACTTTCCGACAGTTGTTTTGCAGGAATCAACTGATCATTAGAGTTGGAGACACTCTCAGATCTGTGTCGTACCTCGGCAGGCTGAATTGCTGCCAAGGTGGAGTCTGAACCTCGGCAGGCTGGATTGCTGCCCAAAGTGTTATTTGGATCTTGGCAGACTGGATTGCTGCCAAAGTGTTTCGTTGTACCTGGATTGCTGCCAATTTTGTTATCTGGACCTCGGCAGGCTGAATTACTGCCAAGGTTGAAACTGTATGTAATAAAAACATATTGCAGAGACTTTGTTTCGGAGTGACTTGGTATACAAGAGGAGGGGGTCAGAACAGGTAACTAAGGGTTATTTACTGTTTATGTCACCTCTCCTCTCATTAGACCCAAGAAAAATTTATTTTTTATAACAAAATCTAAACAAAAGTTTATTGTTAACATTCATAAAAAAAAAATCCCCCCCCCAGGTCCCAATTTGCTATTTATATCCAAGTTGTTTTAACTGATTAAACTTATTATTTCATTGTTATTGTCATAATGTATATAATGTAATGTATTATTTTTAACGAATAAACATTTAAAAACAATCTAAAAAATCTATAAAATATTAAGGTTCCTACCTATTAATCACCAAAAATTAATTAAATTTTTTATCATCAACATTCATTATCAACCTGTATCTTTCCAGTAAAAAAAGAATCTTGTCTCTTTTGTCAGTTGTTGTGACAATCTTCTTATTAATTCCTTTATAAGGTTTTTATAAACTTCTCTCCACACTTTTTTGCTTGAAAGATCTCAAAAAAAAATTTGTTGCCCTTGAACTGGTATTAAAATTAGCATGTCTTAGATTAAACGTATTTCTGAAACAGTTTCTCTTCTTAGTTCCATCATCATCACTTTTTCCCCCCTCTGTATCTTGAAGAAAGGAATAGAGTTCCTGCATATCAAATTCACTTTTCCATATTCCCTTCTTTCCATTTTCACCTAGGTTTGCTCCGTCATTAAATTCATCTGTTATCTTATCCTTATCTTCTTCATCTTCATTCCTTTATTTTTTAGGACTCCAACTCCATCTTCCTTTATTGTAGGAGATAGTAGTCTAGTCAACTTCTTATCAAATCTCTCAGATCTTTCCAATAACTTTTGAATTTCAATCAACAAATCTTGAAGACTCAGTGTTTCCTCATCTGAAGATTGATACATGTTTCCAAATGAGAAAAAAGCAAGGAGGGGAAAAAAAGAATTTCCTTCCCTTGCCAAGAGTGTTTTAAAAAAAAGGCACCTGTAAAAACAACTGTACCCTTGGCTTCTTATCAAATTGCACAGATAAGCTGCAAAGCTCTCCATTACAGCGTCAGTGAAATCGGAGACAGAGAGAGCAAATGATACATTGTTTCAAAAAGAAAAAAAAACCAAGTTCTAACTACCAAATGGCAGATTCAATTATTCTCCTATTTATCTCAAGCTTATGGAAAACAATAATCTTTAAAAGTCTTTAATGAAGATTAATGAGAAGTAGTAAGAAGAATTATTAGAATAAAAAAGGTTTTAGTTCCAGCCAACAGACAAGGCAGCAGAAAATAGGAGAAGAAAAACAGTTCGTTCACTTACGAAGAGAAACAAAAAGCGTTAGTCACTTCAATCCACAAAACATCATTGACAGGAAAAAAAAAAAAGAAATACAAACTTTCCAAGGCAGTCCAATAAAGATAAATTCCACCTCTTTATTCTTTGCTTAAAGGACTAATTTATCTTTTTTTTAAAAAATTCCTTTGGGCAATCATTCTCAAAGAAAAAAGCCTCACCAGATGGACTCACTTTCAGTTGCCTTCTTTCTAGAGCCGTCTCCGACTTTGTCAGCATGGGGCTGCCTGTTTATCGCCAGCTTGGAGCGCTTCCCTTGGGTCAATCAGGAACTTTGCAATGTCCCTGAAACCAGCAAGCTTTGTCTCCCTGTTCACCGTCTCTTCGGGACGGCTTAGGTCCATTTGAACCATGTGGCGATAAAAGTATCAACGGCAGTCTCGGACAGTCGAGACTGCACGTTGTCACATTGCGACGTTGGCTGATCTTAATGTACATCAAAAGACTAAGGAAGTATTTAGATGAAAATGACAACCAATTAAACATGTAATGTAATTTATATAATAAATTGTCTATAGGGGTCTGACTTTTGGTACACCTTGTATATTTTACATCTTTTAAAATGGGAAGTAAGTTCTGGCCAAGATATTAAAGAAGATATTAATAATATTCTAATTGTGTCTGTAATGTTTTTTAATTAATCATTTAAATTTCATGAAGCACAAGGTCAAAGAGTAAGTACAATGGCACAAATCAAGAAAGTTAAAATCGCCACCTTCATATGAAACTCAAAATTGTTTCCATTTCATAAGAACGTTCACCATAAGGTTCTACAGTAAGGTTCTAGAGTAAGGCTCTACATAAGGTTCTAGAGTAAGGTTCTACATAAGGTTCTACATTTAGGCAACAAAAACGAAATGCACAGGTACAGTATAGGTGGTACCTTGCTCAACAGTAGTAACTGTGAAAGGGATCTTAGAGTCCTAGTGGACAACCATTTAAATATGAGCCAGCAGTGTGCAGCAGCTGCCAAAAAAGCCAATACTGTTCTAGGCTGCATCAACAGAGGGATAGAATCAAGATCATGTGAAGTGTTAATACCATGTTATAATGCCTTGGTAAGGCCACACTTGGAATACTGCATTCAGTTTTGGTCACCACAATGTAGAAAAGATGTGGAGTCTCTAGAAAGAGTGTAGAGAATTTCCTGACAGTTAGAACAATTTATCAGTGGAACACCTTGCCTCCAGAAATAGTGAATGCCCCAACACTGGAAGTCTTTAAGAAGATGTTGGATAGCCATTTGTCTGAAATGGTATAGGGTTTCCTGCCTAGGCAGGGGGTTGGACTAGAAGACCTCCAAGATCCCTTCCAACTCTGCTATTGTATTGTATTGTATAATGAATCCAATTGCTTAAAATAACTTACCAACATAAAAACTTTAAGAATATATATTAATCTTGCAGCAACATTAGTGTTAACACTATTTATTTTTTCTCATAAATTCATGCTTATTTTTCCCAATTTGTGTCTATCTGCATTAATTTGACATAGACATTTAGAAATAATGGCTTGTATCAATCTCAGGGTGCTGTCGGCCAGGCAGTGTCGGCTGGTGACCCCCAGGGGGGGAGCCTTCTCTGTGGGAGCGCCTTCCCTCTGGAATGAGCTGCCCCCGGAGCTTCGCATAATCCCCGACCTTTGGTCCTTCCGACGCGCCCTAAAAAGTTGGCTTTTCCAGCAAGCCGGCCTGGCCTGTTAATTTTAATTTTAACTTATTTTAAATGTATTGTTTTTTTAAAAAAAAATTCAGCTTGTTTTTTTGGATATGGATCTTTTTAAACTTTTGGGATGTGTGTTTTTTAATGTTGTACGCCGCCCTGAGTCCTTTTGGAGAAGGGCGGCATATAAATCCAAATAAACCAAACCAAACCAAACCAAACCAAACCAAAGAAATCTCTCTGGAAACAATTATTAAAGATATTAAAAAAAATGTTGGGACCCATTTTTTACAAACATCCATATAATGTACCAATATAAAGTGTTTCAGAAGAGTAGGAATTATTAATAAGCAAAGAATGTCAGCATTCAAAAGAATTTATGTTTGACATTGGTCATCTTAATATCCCACATTCTTTCAATTGCCTAATAAAATAGGCCAGCAATTCCTGAATCAAATTATAAGGAGGAAATATAGGACATTGATCAGTTCTATGTGACATTCTAATCAACAAAGAAATTATTCCAATTATGATAGCCAGGTAATAAGGTCAGAATACAACCTTTTAATACAATAAGCAAAAATGAAAGTAAAATTATAATTAACTGGCACATTTCAAAAAATTAAACTGTACAATATCAAAGTTTTGATCATGAACACAAGATCTATTGCCAAATCCACCCTATTTGATTTTCATTCAGTGTTTTCTGATGCGTGATATCTTTTTATAAAACCTGATTGGCCAAGATCTGGTATGCAATATATAGTAATAAAGTTATATAGTTTGAAATCTTCAAACTAAGGTACTTGTCATTTGTGCTCTTGCCTTTTTAGATCATTGGAAGACATCTATCCAGCTCTAGGCAGGAATTGTAAAGATGAAATATTTCTTTCACAGCTTTCTTATATTAATGATACAACACAGACCAAAACTGCACACACCATTGAACATAAAGTATTATTATTAATAAAATCTCACAGCAATTTCAAATAAATACCTGACACTGAGGCTATCTTTAGCTGCCTTAATTGCCTGAAGATGTGAAGCAATTGCAGAGAGGACTTCTATATCAATCCGATTGAATTCATCAAAACAACACCATGATCCAGATTGAACAAGCCCAAAGAACAATTTTCCCATTACCTTATATAGATAAAGAAAAATAAAGCATAACAAGTGAGGAATAAAGTCTCATACAATTTATCACCAAGCTCAAGAATAAAACAGCTACATTTGCCTTTGTAATACTTATAAATGTACTTATGAAAGTTTTATACATAGTAAGTCCTTTTTAGAAGCCTGTTTTTTGTCCAATATTGTTCATTGCATTGTCTCTAAGATTGCACTCAGAGTCTGAATAGCTTTTGGCCCACTTCACACATCACTGAGCCTTTGGTTCTGCTTCAAATTGACATGACCTCTGCCAGCATCGTTTGTAACCTTGTCTTGGTTAGCTGTTCTATAATTGTCCTCATCTAATGGTATATTGTACCCTCCATGGTTTTAGTCCTTTGCAAACTAGTGTCAAGCACAAAAAACCTAGAGTATTCGTTGAGTTCAAAGCACAGAACAGTTTATTATCACTACCTCTGTACAAAAATCTAGTCAAGTAATGGTAAAGCCAAGTTGGTGCTAGACAGTGGTGGGTTCTGGGCGGTACGGCCCGGTACAGGCGTACCAGTGGCAGCTGGGAGCAGTGGCCATCGTACCGGAACGGTGTTTCATTGGGCCCACCTGTATTCCTTACCTCTTTTTGAGGGAAATGGGCCAATTGCGCATGCGCGCACAGCAAAGGCGCCTACGTGACCTCGCCAAGCAGCTGGGGTGGTGCTGTGAGTTTGCGTGTGTCACGATGTTAAAAAGTTTGCTAGACATGAACTGACTGGAAACTGACACTCAAGAGTTAAACTAAGAAAGCTTTATTGCGCAGGTCATAAATGTTATCTGAAAGTGATTTATTGCGCATGCTTCACACATTCCAGAACTATTCCTTTGTTCTTTTGTCCGGCTGCCAAGTTGGCAGACGGAGCTTTTATTATCAAAATGTAACAATTTAGTTAACTTTCTGTTTTATTTACTTTTATTATTTTAATATTAAAGTTTGTTTATTAATTAGAATATACTTCAAAAAACTTTTATTTCTTTTCTTAACATCTAAATGATATGCTGAAGGGAATCAGCCCGGTCCATAAACCTCATTTTTCTCCAGGGTGTTTTTTTTCCCCTGACAGCGTGTGCCCAAGATGGACGTCCGGCCCCATTGCAGTGTACCAGTTGCGATGGGATCCAGAACCCACCACTGTTAGATAAAGGTCAAAGGAATTCATGGGGAGCTGGACTTGGGTCTTTAGTGTCAACGCAATGATTTCAAACTGATGACACTTTTATTCCTCCTTTCCAGCTCAGTCTGCTCTTCTCCTACAACTAGCCTTGACTGCTCCAGCCTTGTATGCTCAGGGTTTTCATCTTCTCAACACCACTAAGTCATTTCTCACTACCTTTATGGGAAGCTTGCTAGAGTATAGAAGCGTAGGGTTATTAAATGGGACTATGCCAGAGACCATGCCAGGAAAGTGCCCATGGCACATATAAGTAGTCATATTCAAATAATAATTTAAAGAATTTAAACAAGGAGTGGATATAGTTGTACTTTGGAACTCCCTCCTTCCACTTAAATGAAAAGATAAAGATTAGCTATTATGGTAGGTGACATATTGAAAGTCAGGGTATGGAAGATAACCATCTCACTAGTTTGCTTTTGGAATAAAAGTATACTTTATGATAGCCCGAGTCCGCCATGGCACACAAAATGTGACAATATTAACAACATGCTCTCCAAATTCCAAATATGCTCATTGTCTCAAAGGTTTGCCTACCGATGTTCTATACTGTTTCTTAAAATAAAATTGTTTATCATACCTTATCATCCAAATTTCCAGAACAATTGTATGTAAGACAGAATTTTCCCAAAGCCTAAAAGTAAAAAATACAATATTGAACAGAAGAAGTGCTACGGAACTGAATTGTAATCAAATAAGCATTAAATATCAAATAAGATTATATACTTTTGATTTAGATTTATCACTCACATTCCATTATTTTGCCCCTTTCCTAAAGGTGATCTACATTTTCAAATTTAAAAATTGAAATACAATTTTGAAACAAAAAAGGCTCTTAAAAACATAGAATATATACAGTATATGGAATGCCTTAGCAAAGAAAAAGAATTTATGCTAATTCAGACTGCCTGATAGTTAGACAATGTCTTTTCACCTTTGGACACATGTAAATTTTGTAATATATTATAAATTTTTGATACTCTGGTTCTTAAGCTAATATAAAGAATATTTTGGCAATCCTAAACTTACATATAGCTACTTGTCTAAGATAGCTACATTTAAAATGTCTGCATATTTTGAAGGTTCAAAAGAAACCACATACTAAATGCAGGATTAAAAATAAATATTACCCTAACTTTTTTGCAGATCAGATAAAGTATATTTAAACAACATGTCGTGAGACAATGAAGTTTCCCATCACTATTATATTAACTATGGATTCAAGCTAATCTCTAGTCTAAATATGAAAATTGCATGTTTATTTTTATAGCTTTATAAATCCTCCATAGCAAAATAAAGTATCTTTCACTAGCAACCAACTGTCAATTCATTGAAAATGCACAGTAGGGAATGAGAGCAATTTCATTTCATTTCCACATGTGAATTCTGTTTAGCCTGTTAGCTGAATATTAACATTGCAAGATAAAAAATTAAACTCTACTATCATATATATAGAGTGTCTAACAAAGTAAAATTGCTGATCTGCTCAAATAGCTGATTAACAAGCTGATTAACAAGGCCAAAAGATGTCAGTAAAATTTATATTCAAGGTCACCTGTAATGAAAACGGGCATTATTTATTTATTTATTCAAGACAGTTTTACCTCATTCTTAAGCATTTTCTAAAATGTCTTACAAAGTTTATTATTCATCTTTATATGTTAATTTTCAGATTAAAGTACCTAATAAAACTAAGAATTTTTATGACAAAAAGTTAAAGCTAGCGCTGATATAAGAAAAGAGAGCATAAAACATAATCAATGAAAAAGGCACATACATCCACATCTTATTGGATATCTGAGTATCATAAAAGGGGGAGTGTACCCCAGAAAAATGAGGGCTGGAGTCTTTTGGGATTTCCTAAAGACTTGGCTCTGTTTCCAGGCCTGGATGATGGTATGTGAAGAATCCCTGTTCAGTCATTTTTCTGAAGGCTGAAAGTGCTATTTTTATTCAGGCAATCATGTTGCTTTAATCGTGTTTTTTAAATTTATGTATTGGATGAACTTATGTATAGAGCTATGGTGGCACAGTGATTAGAATGCAGTTTTGCAGGCTAACTCTGTTCACAGTCAGGAGTTTGATCCTCACCTATTGCAGTTTGACTCAGCCTTCCAACCTTTCGAGGTCAGTAAAAGGAGGACCCAGATTGTTGCAGGCAATATGATGGCATTGTAAGCTCCTCAGAGAGTGCTTTAAAGTACTATGATGTGATATATAGGTCTAGATGCAATTGTTATAATTAAAGATGATTTTTGAAAGTTAGACAGCCTTACAAAAATCAAATAAATAAATATCTAGGTAGCAGCTTGTAAATCAGTATTGCACAAAGCTCAGCACTCAAGGTCTGAAACAAAAGATATCTGTGTAATATCTCTGAGCAGAGTCCTTATGCTCTTGAACAGCTCTGATTGCAAGAATTAGATATGTGAAGGGAAGAATGAGTATAAGAGTGGAAATGTGAGCAGTGAATATTCTGTTTCAGTCAAGAGTGGTAACACATGGAACTCCGTGCTGTTAACTCACTAATGTATCCAAAGCTGCCTTTCTAATTAGTGCATAGGTGTGATGACCTGGGGCTGGGCACAAAAGCAACAGTCAGAAAGGAGGCTTAACTCCCTTTTATTGTTCCAACTCCCCCCCCCAAAGTTCCCACAGTTCACTGTAAGTCCAAGAACAACGCTCAAACACACACACACACACACACACACCTCCACTAGTTCCTGGCTGCTGTGAGTCTAGAGAAGCAGCCAGTTCTGAGAGCAAACACAGTTCAGGAAACTTAGTTCCAGGGACTCCTCGTTGCACAGAGGCTGCAGCACAACCTGAAGCAGAGCTGTGTCACTGAGTACTTGCCCGCAGCCAGGCCAGGCAAAGCAAGGCAAGTTGAACCCAGGCAAAGCAAGGCTAAGCACAGTAAGACAAGGTGGCAAGACGTCAACAACTGCAAACATAGCTGGGAAAAGGCAATGTTTTTTCCCGACAAGCGCATTTCTTTAAATCTTATTCCCCAGGTGAGCCTTGTGATGAGGCGTCAATTCACCCTGTGCTGATCTCCATCCTCTGAGCTCGAGGATCGGTGGGGGAGGCAATCGCTCCTTCCCAGAGCTCTGTCATTCCTGTGCTCCTCTGTCTCTTTCCCTTTCCTCCTCCCTCACTTGGTCATCCTGCAGCCTCTCTCTGTTACTAGCCATCCCTCCAAGGCCCAAAGGACCAATGTTCCCTCTAAGGTGCGCGGCTGCGCGGCAGTTTTCAACTGTCGCGCAGTGATTTCTACTGCCACAGGCTCCGGAAGCTGGGGAGGTCCTTTGCGGGCGGCTAGAACTGGCCGCCTGCAAAGGACCTCCCTGGACTTGTTTTGATGAGCACGGGGCGACTGACGGTAGTTGTGAAGCCCCAAAGCCCCCGCCGCCACCGGAATAACTGCTGCCACCTCCTCCTCCTCTAACAGCACTGCCGGATTTGCCACCCGGCGCTGCGGCTGAGGTGAAGCCACCAAAGCTCCAGCCGGCATCCCCGCGTGTGGCAGCGGCGCCTCCCCCTCCGCTCAGAGCACCTGAGCTGAGCGCCGCGTCACCCCTACCCCCTCCTTCTCCGTGCTTTTGAGGAGCCATGAGACTGCGGGAGCCGGTAGGAAGGTTGCGGGGGGTTGGGAGCAGGGGAAAAAAAGGCCTCATGGCTCCTCAAAAACACGGCGGAGGAGGAGGGAGCAGGGGTAACGCGGGGCCCAGCTCAGGTGCTCCGAGCAGAGGGGGAGGCGCCACTGCCATGGGTGGGGGCGCCAGCGGGAGCTTTGCTGGCTTCACCTCAGCTGCAGCGCCAGGCAGCAAATGTGGTAGTGCTGTTAGAGGCGGGGGCTCGTCGGCATCTTCAGCTGCAGCCCTGCCCACGATGAAGAAACCAAAGATGGAGCAGATCCATGCAGATGACGTTGCTGCAACATGACTGGAGGAGGAATTCTGGGAATTGAAGTCCACAAGTCTTAAAGCTGTCAGGTTTGAAGACCCCTGGGGGGGGGTTCTAAAGGGTTAGGGGTGCAAGGGTCTTGTAACTTGACAGCTTTAAGACTTGCACACTTCAATGCTAGAGTTTCTGAGCCAACATTTTGGTTGCTAAGCAGGAGCATTGTTAAGTGATACTGATATTATATAACACTTTTAATTAAGCGGGTACCTTGAAGAAACATAACGTTGAGTTTCAAATAATACTGATTTTGTTGTTGCCTTAGGTGACATCTGTGAAAAAAATTCAGGTGCTCAGGCATGAAAATGTGCCGCTCAAACACTATACTTTTCTGCTCACATTGAAAAAAAATTAGAGGGAACATTCCAAGGGATCCGGGACTGCCTTTCCCTGCTCCCCCAGTTGTTCCTCTGGGGTCAGAGAGGCGACACCATCCTCCTCCGTCGGCCCCGTCTCCAACTCACCCTCTTCCTCAGACTCAGGCTCCGATGGGGCCTTGACATTAGGGAAATTAGGGAAAGGGATCTTCCTGAGTGCTGCATGTATGTTTTCCCTAAACAAATTCATTTCCTCTTTTTACCATTGCTATGAAAAATTTGTTCCATTAAGTGGATCAATCACAGTCACTTGAGGACTGCTTATTAAAGCAAGAGAAGATAGCGCAGTAACTTGAGGACTGCTTATTAAAGCAAGAGAAGATAGCGCATATGCTAAGAAACAGAAAGAAGAGTGTTTGACTATGTGGGACTTATAAGGTGTGGCAGAACTGTGTTGTCCTGAAATATGTATTGGCTATGAATTTTGTATAAAACATAGTATACATTTTGCAAAAAGCGTATCTTGATATAGAATATAGCACTTACTTTTGACAGATCTTTAACTGTCTCTGTTTTTCCTGTACCAGCTGGCCCAGCAAGACAGCATCCTAGATTTAATTGTAGTGCTCCAGTAATGGTTAACCAACATTGATCAGTAAGAGGCGTGATAATCAATCGTGGAGAGCAGCCTAAATATTCATAACCGTATTCAAAGGAAGCATAACCTTGAATAACTGTGCACAGCTTGCAATCATGCCATTTGTAACGCAATTGCCTAAATAAAACATGTTTACATAGCAGTTAATGACTCATATGGATTATCAAATGTTATAGGTATCGATTATGCAGGTATAAAAATTCAGTGTTGTAAGAATTGAATTTTTCAGTGTACAAAAAGCAATCCAAAAATCCATTAAATACAAAGTTATGTTAAAAGTTTAGAAAATGAGGTATCTGGGAACTGGTGTGTTATAAAGGTTGAAATACAAGATCAGGAATGGGAATGTCTTCATTATTCTCCCAAGCCTCTGAAGTCATGACAAGAAGCAATGGATGGAAACTAATCAAGGAGAGAAGCAACCCAGAACTAAGGAGAAATTTCCTGACAGTTAATCAGCAAAACAACTTGCCGTCAGAAATTGTGAATGCTCTAACCCTGGAAGTTTTTAAGAAGAGATTGGAAAATCACTTGTCTTACATGGTATAGGATTGGCTTTCTGCCTGAGGAGGAGGTTGGACTAGAAGACCTCCAAGGCCCCTCCCTATTCTGTTATTCTGACTCCCAGGTTCTAAGCCTTCCATAGGCATGAAAACCAGCTGGATGATCTTGGCCACTAATTCCCTCTCACTCTTAAATGGTATCAGACTTTGTAATTCATGTCTGAAGAAGAAAACACGTCACATCATGCATTTTGCATATGAACTAGGTGAGCACAGAGGAAAACAAGCAAGGACAAACTCTAAGAAAAGAGTACAATGAAGTATCTAAAAGTATCTAAAATCAGGCTTTTATTTCAGTGATGTGGACATTCTGTTCAAGTATAAATATCCTGCACTGGCATGAGTTCACCTCAAGATAAAAGTAAGCTTTTATGCATAATACACTACTTCAAATGTCTTATTTATGTGAAACATTTAAATTCAAATGTCAACATAAGCCAATTTTTTTTACAAAAATGATCTGTTGGAAAAGGCAATGCAGTTGTATGCTATTGAATTGCTCTTTGTTTTTTCATGCCAGTGGAAAATGCCAGGATGGTTTATGGTAAGTTACAGTTATGCTAAAAATAGTAAGAAATAAGAGGTTCTTAGTACTTTCAGAGAGAAAGGGAAAAAAGTCTTCATTTCCACTTGTTCCATATCAAGTGCATCTGTTCTCAAGGACTGGAAAGTAGGCAATGTGACTAGATTGTTTTTAAACGGTCACAGAACAAGAAAAGGTTAGTTAGCTTAACCTCAGTTATGGAGACAACATTTGAAAGTATCACTAAAGAGATCATATTAAGAAACATAGATCCCAGGGGAGAGCGACGGCATGACATGCGATCTTGGTGCTCCAATATCGCAGTCAAATTTCTGCCACTGGATGGTCCATTTGGACCTAACCTGTCCCATAGGGACGGTGATTGAGAAGGGCACCTCCTGCTGATCTCAGGGACACCACAAAGTCCCTGAAAGATCCAGGAATAGCCTTTTCTTCCAGCAACAGAAACACAGCTAATGAAGCTGCTGAAGTTGGGACAGCTCCAGAACGGGAAGAAAGTGGAAAGAGAAAGTGTGTCGAATTGGTGAGGAAATTTTATTATTAGAGGAAGAGACTACCCAAGAAAAAAAAAAGTTAAGATTGAAGACAGAAGACTGTAGGCGGCGAGACTGATCTGCATTGAACTTAGTGTGTTATCCTGTTTCTATTTTTTTTTTTTTACGGATGGAATTTTTGCAGGGGCTCCCTATTTTTTTAAGCTGAATGGATTCATTGTTTTCTTCTTTTTTCACTTTTGCTTACACCTATGGATTAAAATTCTCCTTCTTTTTTTATAATGTTTGATTGGATTGATTGGATTGTTTTTGATCTCCATTTAAGGGTTTTTTTCTTTCTTAAGATTGGAATATAAAGAAGATAATAAGAAGGATTATAAAGAGGGTTGTAACAACAGGAGGAAAAGCAGTTACTCTGCTACTTAGAGGCTGGAGGCTGGATACATTGTTTTTTGTTCTTTCTCTTTGATCACTTGAGATTTCAGTTTGTTTACCGACAGTGATAGTAGGAAGACCACAAGTTGTTTATACAGGTGCCTTTTGGGAGTTCTATCACTAGCTACTGGAGGGACGACAACATTTTGACTTGAAAGATAATAAATGAACCTGTTTGAAGTTTATT
Organism: Natrix helvetica; assembly: GCF_964273705.1. NCBI lineage: Eukaryota > Metazoa > Chordata > Lepidosauria > Squamata > Natricidae > Natrix > Natrix helvetica. The sequence goes on from NC_138552.1 coordinate 239,454,326, forward strand.
AAAATAGCCTTGAACCCTATAGTGTCAGTGTCTGCAAAATTGAAAGAGTGGCTCAGCAGGAAAAAGAAACTGTAACATTGCAAATGATTATGTTTGAAATTCAAAATCTATTAGTTGTGACAGAGAGAATTGAAAGGAGATTGGAGAATATGGAATACAAAACAGAAAAATCTGATGGAGAAACTGAGGATGTTTACCAAATGAAGAAAGTGGAGGACAGATTTCAAAAGATGGAAGAAAAAATGAGCAAAGAGATAAGAAAACTGTGGATACCGACAACAAATTGAGCATGGTTGGTAATGGCAAGAGCGGAATATGGAAAGGGGAGATAGATGGATTGGAACTCTACCCCAGACTTCAAAGCACAGAAGAAGAAAAGAGAGAAAAATTGACGGAGATAAGGAGAGAAATCTTGACAGAAACACTAGCGATAACCAAAGATAAGCTGATGAAAAGAACAGATGTTGGGTTTCAAGCTTTTATGAGATACGAAAGGAACAACCTGTTGCCAAGATAAGTTTATACAAGATTTATTAAGAAAGTAACTAGAACATTAATACTACAAATGGCAAGAGATATAAGACCGTACTATTATTGGAAAGATACAGGTTGATGCAATGAAAATGTATAATAAAAACTAAGCTAAATTTAATTTTCCAGTAGTATGTATAAAATGAAGTGACAATAACTATAGTTAAATAATGATTAATAATGATAACAATACATATAGATATATTAGTATGATAATATGAAATTTTATATAAACAACACATGGAGATTATGAGAGGAGGTTTAAAAGCTCTATAATAAGCTTTATAATATGTTATAAAGATGTATTGTGATTGGATGATCTTAGGAAGATTTAATAGAATGTTATCATATAATCCTATTCTAGATTTTGAATATTATATATAAAATATTGTAAAAACAATTATAGTCAAATTAAGGTTGAGATATAATAATTGTGATATATATGAATATAGGTGAATTTAAAATATGCGATTTGATATGAAAAGTAGGTGATGACTATGGAAGAAATGCATGGAAATACTGTAATCAACTGACACACTTTCTACAATTTGCAATGGAAGATGGTTTTTTATTTTTTATTTTTATGTTTGTTTGTCCTTGTTCAAAAACAAATAAAAATTGTTTAATAAAAAAAAGAAACATAGATCCCACCTCACTAAAAAGAAACCAAAACTGCTTCAACAAAATTGCTAACAAAATGTCTACACTTTTAAAGGATAAGATTCCAGCATGAAAATTTAGGGAACATAAATAGAAGTATCACACAGTTGTAACTCCCAAGTGGTCTTCAAGAGAAGGCATACATAGAATATGTTATAGTAATTCAGCTAAAGGTGACTAAGGCAGTGAATTCTGTATATCTAGTCGGATCTCCTGGGTAAAATGCATGAAGTCAATTTATGAACACAAATAATAAGGAATGAAATAATATTGCATCTGAAATTAAATATCTGCTTTGCATATTACATTTACATTTTGGTTTATTTAAAATAATTATTCTTAAATATATCTTAGCATTTAAGAAAAATTCTTAAACTATACCTTGTCCATTCAAAATCTTTAATGCCAATATCTTGATCTATCAATAAATTTAATATATCTCTATTATGGATGGATAAAGAAATCAAAGCTTCTAAAGTGCTTTGCTTGTGGTAGGGAAGAATATCTGATGCTATCTCTGTAAGTTGCTCTAGAACGTTGATCAGATCATCCAGGTCTTCTATCATCTCCTTTTTTGAATTAGAACTCAACATAGCTGCTTCACATTCCTGAGAAAACTTTATGTGACTCTAAAAGTGAAATACTATATTAGTAACAATAACTTTTTAAATTATTTACTTGTATTTACTTGTAAATAATGTAATTCTTGAGACAGGAGAGTATTTAAACATCTTTCAGAGTATTCACATTAGACTAAGGGAAGGCAAGTCACATTAGAATGTATTTCCCTTATTCTCTAAACCAAACTTGAGGAAAGGAAAATAAATCAATTGTCCTACGAATAGAAGGAACAAAAACAAGTATTTCAAATGTGGAGCAAAATAGGATAGGAAGAAACAAGTTGAATCCTTATAAGGCAGAAGAACTAGTTACTCCCCAGACAACTACATCTGGTTGTTTGTTAACTCCTGTACTTAATCTCGGTAGGGTTAAACTCCTCCTGGAACAGCAAGTCCACAACCTGGAGTTGTGGTTGGTACATTAATTGCAAGCCTCTTTAAAATGGGTGGTCCTAATAGCAATCATTTATATATTGGACACCTGGAATTCCACCTTGGCAATATTCTTTACATGAGTTTCCTAGGCTACTCAGAAACTTGAATTGGCTCATATCTATGTTGTAATGTGTACTTTCTTTAAATCAACAAATGAGAATAATCTTTTTCATATCCATACGTTTCTCAATAATCTGCTAAAAAACAAAAATCTGGTCTGCACACATTTACCAGGAAAAAATCACATTGCATTTTTGAAATATTGTTTATATGCCATCCTTCCAAGCACACATAACAAATTAAATCTTTAATAATGTTTGCATTCATTCTTGCACGCTCCCTCTATATAGGAGAGTACTGTGTTTTCTAAAAAATATGATCTGTCCTGAAACTAAAGCCTTGCCACATATTTCGGATGGGCAAAAATATTAGCCCCCACTGAAAATAAGCCCCCTGGACAATCCCCCCCCCTCCGGCCAGGCAGAGCACCGCTCATTGACCTAGCGGTATCCCAAAGGCACCAAGCCACAGGAATAAGGGTGGGGCCAAGGCGCTTGCATTGCTTGGTGCTTTCAGGGAACCGCTAGGTTGGTCAGCGGTGCTGTGTCCAGCTGAAGAGGGAGGGATGCTGGGCAGCTGCTCTCTTGCGAGCGGGCTCCTGAAGAGCTGGCCACAGCCTCGGGGTCGAATGGCTGTGTTGCGCTGTCGCAGCAGCAACACAGCAGCAATGAGGTGACCATGCTCGTGAGCAGCCACCCGGTGACCCCCCTTTCCAGCCAGGCACAGCGCCGCTGACCGACCTAGCGGTACCCGGAAGGCACCAAGCAACACAAGCGCCTGTTTGCCACCCTCCGCCTCCTGCGGCTTGGCGCCTTCGGAATGCCAGGGCATCTCCACTGCTGGCACCGCCCGCCGCTTGCTTTGGAAGTCGCAGTGGAGGACAGATGCCGCTCTGGTAGTACGCTCTATGGTTGTACGCTACCATAGAGCATACTCCCAGAGCAGCATCCGTCCTCCATGCTTTCAAAGCCGCAAAAAAAACCCAAGCGGCAGGCGGCGCCAGCAGCGGAGATGCCCTGGCTCTGCAGGTACTGTAGAGTTAGCCAAGGGCATCATGAGCCTGTGAGTCACGCAAGCGGGGAGCGGAAAAGCCGCTCGCACAACCCCCCTCTTCAGCCATACAGAGCCCCATTCACTCACCTAGGGGCATTCCGAAGGTGTCGAGCCGCGGGAGGCGGAGAGTGGCAAACAGGTGCTCGCATTGCTTGGTGCCTTCCAGGTACCGCTAGGTCGGTCAGTGGCGTTGTGCCTGGCTGGAAAGGGGGATTGCCGAGCGGCTGCTCGCGAGTGTGGTCACCTCATGACTGCTGAGCTGCTGCTGCGACAGCGCAACACAGCCATTCGACCCTAAGGCTATGCCCGGCTCTTTGGGAGCCCAGTTGCAAGGGAGCAGCTGCCCGGCAACCCAAAAACAATAAGCCCTCCCCTTTAATAAGCCCAAAGCCATATTTTGTGGGTCAAAAAAATATAAGACCCTGTCGTATTTTCAGGGAAACACGGTAATACCAGCATTCTTTCCTTAGGCACAGAGACAGTTTTTACTTACATGTTATATAGTCACTCCCAAGCAATCCACATGCATATATTATTATTTCTCCAGTTACATCATCTATACTTACGGTCTTATTTTTTAAAATATTCTTACAGATGTTATAACTCATTTTTCTTCCAATTTTTCTGGAACATTGTTATGGTTTTCTCTGACTCCAACCTGAGGATCTTAGTTCATCAAGTTGTCATCCCACAAACAGCACACAATCAATCATTTAAGGGTGACCAGGCAGACAACAAGAGTAGATGGGGGTAGATTCAGATGCTGAGGGCTAGATCCTGGCAAGCCTGTAGATTTTTGCTAAAGTTGTCTAGCTTTAATTTTATTTATTAATTTAAAACATTTATAGAGCCACACATTTTCCAACCAAGTAAATGTATCGTTAATATAGTTAAATAGTATTCTATTTTGCTTACCACAATCAATATCACCTGTCCTGGGTGGGTAAAAAACCATTCTTTAAATTCCATTTGATTCCACTCTGTAATTCCAAATTCTATAAACCTTAAAGTATATTATATAGTCAGAAAAAACATGAAATCTTTGAAAAAATTACTTTTTACAAGTTACTAAGTCATCTCCAGATTATTTAAAGGAAGATTATTGATAATAAAATTGTGTATATTTTTCAAGAGACAGGGATATATTGCTCATAATATGTAATTCCCTTACAACATTAATATTAATATTTGATGATGACAACGAATTGCAACCAATAGCACAAAGTGAAGAGCACTCTGATCTCCTTAATATATTCCGGTCCCAGGGTGGGGACCTGTAAAATTATTCAGCCCTTCAATTTGGTTCTTCACCGGAATGATCATGATTACTCTCAATTGCCAATAAATGCTTTAAAGATGAGTTTGTTTTGAACAACCTGCATATCAATTTTTTTAAAAACGGATGAATTTTTTTTTTGTAATAGTTATATTGGTAGCTTTCCTTATGATTAACATATACTTACTTTCTTACCATATTGCACATGGTATTCTCAACATTTTTAAGCCATTGTTCGACAGAACCTCTAATACGGACACCTCTATGAAACAGAATTTTAAAATTCAGTTTTAGGAATAAAGACACATTTTAATGATTCATATTTCTATACATTAATAAAAATACACCTTCCAATGGCCAGTATCAACCATTTGAAAACAAAACACTAGCTACATGGTTGGAGATTCACCTTCAAAGGTTAGCACACACAGCATGTAAAAGCAAGCACTCTTTCCCTTTTTTATCATTTGTTCTTTCCTCATGTCTTCTCTGTGTTCTGAGCAGGAAGATAAATGCAAATTTATCTTAAGGGAAGTGGCGGAAGAAAGGAAGGAGTGAGTTTTGAGTGTGGCACTGTGCATGAGAATTAAAGCTTAAAATGCTTGAAAGTTGGTTAATTGTTAATTGTTTATGATGGAAGCATGTGAGATTCTTCTGCATGCAAGATTCCCCCCCCCCCTTTACATACTACCCTTTTCTACCTACTTCATTTTTTAAAAGTTATTGGCCCTTTGGAATGAGATTCCTCCACAAAATTTGAAGAGCTTCCACCCTATGGGTATTTCAAAGGGCCTTGAAGATCTGAAAGTGCCTTAAAAATCTGGCTGTTCACTCAGGTCTTTTTTTTTTTTTTTGGCCATCATTATTCTTTCATCTTGTGCTTTTTTATAGTTCTTTGTTTTTAAATCTTTTAACAATTGTAAATTGCCCAGAGTTCCAGCGAATTAGGTGGTATATAAATTACATTTACTGTTATTATCTGTTCACAACAATGTAAAATCACCCATTGTTGGTTCTTTAGCTATTGGGCTATTGGACCTGGTTGGGCCACGAGGGAGGTCTTCCCCTCGTGGAAATGTGCCCACCAGGATACCGAGCATTTCACCAGCCCCGGGCCCAGGGAAGGGGCGGCGGGGTGGCAGCAATTATTCGGGAGGACTTAGAGCCGAGGGAGTCTACTGTGCCACAGACGTCCGGATGTGAAGCCCTGGTTGTGAAATGGGGGCCTGGGAGACAGTTGGGCCTGCTGATAGTATACCTGGCTCCTCGCTATACATCAGCGGCCCTGCCTGAACTACTCGAGCTGATCGCATCGGTGGCGGTTGAGACCCCCAAACTTTTAGTGATGGGGGATTTTAACCTGCCGTCGGTGGGAGAAGCATCGGAGGGGGTTCGGGAGTTCATGGCTTCCATGACAGCCATGGACCTGACTCAAATGATTCAGGGCCCAACACACGAGGGAGGACACACTCTGGACCTTGTTTTTGTCTCTGGCCAGTGGCTGAGTGATCTGGGAGGAGGGGACTTAACCATCACTCCCCTGTCATGGTCAGATCACTCACTCCTTCGTCTTGACTTCCCTGGTGCTACCTCCCGCCGCGGGGAGGCGGAACCGGAAAGTTCCAGATGGTTCCGCCCCAGGCGCCTGATGGAACCTGATAGGTTCCAGACGGAGCTTGGGCCACCTCCTGTAACCTTGACCCGCCCCCGGGTAGGGGACCTGGTGGTTGCGTGGAATAATGCAACTACCGGGGCCTTGAACCGGATGGCGCCTTTGCGGCCTCTCCGGCGGCAACGATCCACCCTAGCCCCTTGGTTTACCGAGGAGCTGAGGGTGATGAAATGCTGCAAGAGACGTCTAGAGAGTCGTTGGAGATCCTCTCGCTCCGAATTTGATCGAACACAGGTACGAGCCCATTTAAGGACGTACCTTGTGGCATTGAGAGCGGCCAAACGTCAATATTGTGCCACTCTCATTGCGTCCGCGGAGAACCGCCCTGCCGCCCTGTTTCAGGTGTCCCGCTCCCTCTTGTTTCAGAGGCCGCGGGAGGCCCCTTTACAGGGCAGGGCAGAGGAATTTGGTAAATATCTGCAGGATAAAATCGCTCAAATCCGGAGAGACTGGGTTCCAGTCAGTGGTCCAGTGGAGACGCCTACGGCGAGTCTTGAGGTTTCGATCTGGGAGGAGTTTGACTTGGTTGCCATCGAGGATTTGGACAGATTGCGTGGACGACTGCGACCCACCACATGTTTATTGGACCCGTGTCCCTCCTGGCTTGTACTGGCATCCTGGGAGGTTACACGAGACTGGCTCCTGGGCCTAGTGAATGCTTCGTTGGGCGAGGGGTCCCTCCCGGCCGCCTTGAAAGAGGCGGTAGTGAGACCCTTGCTCAAGAAGCCTTCCCTGGACCCTTTGGAGCTAGCCAATTATCGTCCTGTCTCCAACCTTCCCTTTTTGGCGAAGGTTGTAGAGAGTGTGGTGGCCTACCAGTTCCCACGACATCTGGAGGAAAATGATTATCTAGACCCGCGCCAGTCCGGCTTCCGCCCCGGTCACAGCACGGAGACGGCCTTGGTCGCGTTGGTGGATGATCTCTGGAGGGCCAGAGACAGAGGTTGTTCCTCTATCCTGGTCCTATTAGACCTCTCGGCGGCTTTTGATACCATCGACCATGGTATCCTGCTGCGCCGGCTCGAGGGGCTGGGGGTCCGGGGCACCGTCTTGCGGTGGTTCGGCTCCTTCCTTTCTGACCGGACGCAGCGTGTGTTGACAGGAGAAGAGAGGTCGACCCTACGCCCCCTTACTTGTGGGGTGCCACAGGGGTCGGTCCTCTCGCCACTCCTGTTCAACACATATATGAAGCCGCTGGGTGAGATCATACGTGGTTTCGGGGTGGGATACCATCTGTACGCTGATGATACTCAGCTGTACTTTTCCACCCCGAACCACCCCAACGAGGCCATCGAAGTGATGTCCCGGTGTGTGGAAGCCGTACGGATCTGGATGGATGACAACCGACTCAAGCTCAACCCTTCCAAGACGGAGTGGCTGTGGGTACCAGCCCCCCGGTTCAGCCAATTAATTCCATCATTGGCCATTGGGGGCATTCATCTTGCCCCCGTGGAGCGGGCGCGCAATTTGGGCGTCCTCCTGGATGCCCGGCTGTCCATGGATGACCATGTGACAGCCGTGGCAAGGGGGGCGTTCCACCAGGTTCGCCTGGTGCGCCAATTGCGCCCCCTACTGGACCGGGATGCCTTGCGCACAGTCACTCATGCGCTGGTGACGTCTCGCTTGGACTACTGTAACGCTCTCTACATGGGGCTTCCCTTGAAATGCACCCGGAGGCTTCAGTTGGTCCAGAATGCAGCCGCGCGGGTAATTATGGGGAGTACTAGGTACTCCCATGTGACACCGCTCCTGCGCGAGCTGCACTGGCTTCCTGTGGTCTATCGGGTGCGTTTCAAGGTTTTGATAACTATCTTTAAAGCGCTCCATGGCTTAGGACCTAGTTACTTGCGGGATCGTATTCTGCCCCATACATCCCTGCGACCAATTCGCTCGCACAGAGAGGGGCTCCTCCAGGTGCCGTCCGCTAGACAATGTCATGGGGCGGCGCCTAGGAGTAGAGCCTTCTCTGTGGCGGGCCCAGCCCTGTGGAATGACCTCCCCCCGGATATTAGGAATACCTCTGACCTCCGCTCCTTCCGTATTAAGCTTAAGACCCACCTATTCCAAGCAGCTGGCCTGGCTCAACTTTGATCTAACCATATCGCTCCTGACGGGTTTTTAACTGGGTATTTTAATTATATTTAATTTCTAGGGGTTTTATATTCTGTATTTTAATTGTTTTTATCAATCGACCTCCTCCTTGGGTATGTCTCAGTATATGTTTTTTGCTTTATGTTTGTTTTGTTTACATATTTATTTCGTATGTTTTGTTGTACGCCGCCCCGAGTCCTTCGGGAGAGGGTGCGGCTAAGAAATAAATATATTATTATTATTATTATTATTATTATTGGCCTTCACAAGCACTGAGTTATTCTCAAGAAAATCTACAAGTCATTAAGTGGCTTACAATACATAGGCAGAAGTTTGTTATTTAATTGAATGATCTTAAATAAAGTGTTTCCCCGAAATTACAACATGTCCTAATAATAAGACCATGCCATATTTTTCCTGTGGGCAAAAATATGCACCCTCCCCCAATAATAAGCCCTCTGGAGAACCCCCCTCCAACCCGACAGAGCACCACTCACCAACCTAGCGATATCCTAAAGGCGCAAAGCTGCAGGAGCTGCGGAAGGGGGGGCAAAGGCACTCACATTGCTTGACCGCTAGGTTGGTGGGTGGCACTGTGCCCAGCTGGAGCGGGGGCTTGCCGGGCAGCTGCTCTCATGAGGAGCCACCTGGCAATGCCCCTTTCCAGCCGGGCAGAACACCACTCACCGACCCAGTAATATCCCAAAGGCGCTAACCTGCATGGTGCTCTGCCCGGCTGGAAAGAGAGGTTGCGCGAGCACTTGTTCTGCCTCCAGCTCGCCTGCCTCCCTGCCTCACCATGCCCAACTCTCCCTGCAGGGCTGGGCCAGGGCGTTACCGCCACCCCACTGCTGCCACTGCTATGCTCCGAGCATAACCAGCTTCCAAACTCCAGAGATCCGCTGCCGAGTCTTTAGGCAGCAGCCGCTCTGGGACTACGCTTTATGGTTGTGGGCTGGCTGTTGGAAGATTCTGGTGGGACAGATAGTCTTCCTGCAGCCGCTCTGGGACTACACTCTATGGTTGTGGGCTGACTGTTGGAAGACTCTGGTGAGACAGAGAGTCTTCCTGCAGCCAGCCCACAACCATAGAGCATAGTCCCAGAGCGGCTGCTGCTGGAAGACTCGGCAGCGGATCTCCAGAGTTTGGAAGCCAGTTATGCTCGGAGCATGGCGGCGGCAACGGGGCGCCGCCGCCCTGGCCCAGCCCTGCAAGGAGAGTTGGGCATGGTGAGGCAGGGAGGCATGCTAGCTGGAGGCAGAACAAGTGTTCGTGCAATCTCTCTTTCCAGCCGGGCAGAGTGTCATGCGGTTTAGCACCTTTGGGATATTACTGGGTCGGTGAGTGGCGCTCTGCCTGGCTGGAAAGGGGTGTTGCTGGGTGGCTGCTCATGAGCATGGTCAGCTCATGGCGGCTTTGTTGTGCTGCTGCAACAGCGCAACGCAGATGTTTGCCCCTGAGGCTGTGCCTGGCTCTTCGGGCGCCCGCTCGCAAGAGAGCAGCCACCCGTCAACCCCAAACCAATAAGTCCCCCCGATAATAAGGCCGAAGCAAAATTTGGGGGGGGGGTCAAAAGAAAATAAGACCCTGTCTTATTTTCGGAGAAACATGGTAGTTCCTATCCATATCACTCATTTATAACAAATTTGGTATTGTATACTATACTCTTCTTTACATGTTATTTATAACACTGGAATTTTATTAATTCTTTTTCTTGAAATCAAAAATGAACTGTAAAATTGAAAAAATGCTTGCATGTCTGTGAAAACATTTTCTTACTGCATTTGACTTATATTTGATTAATTTAAAGTAATAGCATACTGTACTTTGGTATTAGAAGAATCTCTCCTTCAGCAGATCTAATCATTAAAACCACTGGAGATGTCTGATGTTGCGGCCGGATATATAACTTCCTCACATTTGAAAAACATTTCATAAGATGAGGCTGTATCACAGATATGAAGTAAAATATTATTTATTTGATGGATGAATTAGAAAGTAATGATAAATATTATTTGTTCACCAGTTAAGATATTAGAAAGACAATAAAATCTAATAGTAATTAGCATAATTAAAAAAGATATGATTGCATTAAAATGGCTAAACTCAGTTATATATCTGATATTGAACATTACCTGTACAACATCAGGACTTTTACTTTCAGCTACTATTTCAAGGAGTTCCGCATTGCTGAGAAAATAAAATCTTGGGAAAATCATACGTTTTACTTCAAGATACTCCTGACAGAAAATTGGAAAGTAGATTTTTAAAAATTAAAAATAGTAAAGTGAAATAAAATTATACGTTCTATAATGAATTTGTTTTTCACTGGCTTCAGTTTTATCAGAACTACTTAAGTGCAGTTTCTAGTTCAAAAAAGTCAGTACAATTATGTAATTTTTGTAGATAAGGTGCTGGCAAATATTTAACAACCAGCTGTCCAGGTCCATTGCGGACAGTCACACCATATCACAAGTCATCAAACAGCTAGTCAGCATGTCAGCCATTATAGTTCAACTAACTGTATAACTATACTCTCAGACAGCTCACAAAATGCCTGTGTGAATTTTAACAATCAGCTCTTATGAGCTATTATGAGCCAGTTCCAGCACACCATTGCTCAAATTGAAAATGTAGGTTTTTTATATACAATATCAATATCAAACATGTATCTGCAGTACATGTCATCCTTACCCACTAACAATTCTTTGGTTGACACAGTAAGCTATAACTTTTCATATTGTTATTGAATTGTTATTCATCTACTAGTTCTTAACTTTTTTATAGCAATATAAAAAATTAAATGGAATCATTATTTAATTTGGAAACACTGAAGTACTTTAGAAATCTAAAATTTGTGAAATCCAGAATACCCTGACCCATATCATTTTTATGAATGTATGAATTAAAGCCTAATGTTTATTTGAATTTCACAGATGTCTGAATTTTATAATAGTATTCTTATTTCTAAAAAGTACTCATGCAATTTGGAATTAGTGATTTCAAGATAAAATATAATCAGAAGCTAATTTAAGTTAAACTAGTTAATTCTTCTGGCAAACATTTAATATTTAATATGTTAACAATTATATCATTGTGTTATTTACAGTATTGTGCTCTTATTTGTATTTTTTGGTATTTTACTCTGAAAGCAATTGCCAATCCTAAAAAGACAGGCAGATTAACAGGTTTGTATGTGTGTATAATAAATTTGTCTATGGGCATGTCCTAAGAAAAAGAGGCCACAGTATTAAAAGTGCATCTCAGTTCCTACCCATTTCTCTTTGCAAGAGGAATAAAACTATAGTTCCTACAACAACAGAATGCTACGTGTAGAGTGCTGAAACTAGTTTATGCTTCCTGCCTTTTCCTGTTTACAAAATGTTATTCATTGTAGTTCATGATTCCTTGCCAGACATTAGAGATTCTTTGACTTACCTCAAGAGCCTTCTGTATTTTTTCTAGTGATGCATTGTTGCTCTGCAGTATTTCAAAAATTCCACTTGTTGTAGTTGCCTTAACAACATTTGGAGTCTCTGCTGCAAAATTCATGATTTCTTTCCATTTGTTATCAACTACAGAGAAGAGACTGGCTTCTCCTGGAAGTTGTCTGTTATTAAATCATATGTGTATGACTATGTATATGATACATACACAAACAAACAAAATTATATATAATCCCCCAAATTTAGATTTAGAAAAAAAAACATCATAATATGTTAAACCATATGCTTAGATAAAGAAGCAAACGTTTGTGCTAATTTTCCATAGCCAAAAGTAACTTAAAAAGAAAGATAAAAACCAGCAATAGTAACATGCATGTAATATCACATATGAAATTTTAAAAATGCAAAATTATTTGTAAAAGTAATCAAAATTTGAACAGAATTTTCAAACTTTTCAGTCCATAGAACCTGTCATTTAAAAAATATCCTGGCATTCCTGATCTAGAAATAAAGCTAAGTGATAAACAAGTGTCTGTGTTTTGTGGATAACACTTTTCCATATATGCAGAAACATGTGCACATGCATACTCCTCCTTCTGCAAGAAGCAGCTGTAGCATAATGCTCAGGCATAGATCCTGAGCACCAGGACCAAATGGGATATTCCTTAGGAAAAGCTGTTCCGGAAAAAAGGGAAAGTCATATTTGGTAGGAGTCCTTTGATCCTTTCTGATTTGCCTTGGATGGTGCTCAAAAGTGGATTTTGCAAGAACTTATTGCTGTATGCTCAAAGGGCATTTAAGGAGGGGCTCATTACCTGGATTCTATGCACGGTTTGGTAAGGTACAGGTAGTTCAGCAAAAGCAGGTGTGAGCATGATCCCACTTCCACAAAAATATCCATCACCACCATTTGAGATCCCTTATATTATTTTTATATTTAAATTATTTTAATGTTTAAAGTAACTCCCTAATTTCTCCAGAAAACATTGATTATTGTCCAACTTAAAGATATAAGAAATAGTTGCTACTAGAGGTAGTTTATGTATAACAACACTGTTCATTTATGTATTGTTTAAATGCCTTTTTAAAATTCAGAATCATTATTACAGAAATGTATACTGATACATATTAACAGCGTGCAAACTCAAAGTAGCTGTTCAAGGTCAAAATGGGATATTCCAGCTTCACCTGAAGATTACAGGTTATTATTAAATTTTACACTATTCTAATAAAGTCAAAATAGCCTATTTTGAAAAGAACTGCTTTGAATTCAAAATGATCTGCACATTGTTAGTATAGTAAATATCTTTTCATCTGTCAATTACACAGTGTAATATGTTCAACTTATTTTCATGAAATTATTTTACATGACTACTAATGACACATATCAAAAAACAACATTTAACAAAAATGCAGATTAGCTTATGCTTCCTCAGGAGTGTTTTGTTATATTGTTTTATAAATTATATTATTATTGCTTTTATTTTAATCTTTATACATCACCAAGAATGAACTATATAAATTATATTAAACCAGGGAACACTTGTAATGTAATTTATTGCATTCCAAAGCATTGCCCTCAGCACCACAATATGCAGCAATGGCTTTTAAGTTTTTTCATCTCACAGCACACTGAGAAAATGCTTACTTGAGCAGTCACACAACTCATAGGGATTTCCGGAACTCCCATGATGTCCCATGGGGAAGTCAGATGATATCATAGGTTATTGGACTCAGAAGAAGAAGAGGCAGTTCATCCCTGGTGATGTCATTGAGGAAGAGTTCTGGCTGTGTGGCAGTGCAATATTTCCTGTCATTTATTTGTGACTCAGTGATGCAACACATATGTGGACTTTTTGCAGCACAGAAATGAAGACTGCTGATCTACAGCTAATGTTTAATATTTTAATATTTATTCAATGTGTATTTTATTTGGGTTATAATATTAAATTTTAATTACCAAAGCACTTAAGCATACCTTTTTATTTCTGAAGCCTGAAAGATTGGCTCCAGATAAATCCAGTGTCTCTGACAAGTTAACCATTCCTCCAGAGTACAGGAAATGAGGTTTAACTTATGATCCCAAGCATGAACAAGATTCTACCATTAAAAAAAGCAGAATAAGTATCATCTGAGGCAGGTAAACTATTTGCTCTTTAACTAGAAAAGGGGAGGTGTCAAATTTAAATTTGATAATTTAAAATATTTACTAGCCCCTATCGTAGGCAAAGCATGAAATTTTAAACTATACTGATTTTTTTAAAAAAATATTTCTGATTTTTCTCAGATATTCCAATGGAAACCAACTATTTGTAATAATTGAGCATCTCAATATTCAAACTATTTCAAAACATCCTGAAAGAAAGATTACCTTAATTGGCTCAACATAACAAGAACTTTTAATGGTTGAGATTGTCATCAGAGACTCTTCTAACAGAGTTGTTATATCTTCCACAGATGAAATAATAAAAATACTAGATGTTTCAGTGTAATAGGGACATAAATGGAAATCAGTTGTCTTCCAAAGGCCAATGATTTTTTTCAACATTACTTCAAGAGTTGTTTCTTTGGAAGCTCTTATGGATATTTCATTAATATCTTTTCTATACTGAGACATCTAAAGAAAGAAATAGGAGATTTACTAAAGTATGCTGGTAAAGAAAACAAATTATATAAATAATTAAGATGCACATTAAGCAAATGTGAATTTTCAGAAAAATGTGAAAATGCAGAACCATCCATTAAACACATTAATCATGTCTTGTAGAAAATAAGCACATGATCATTGCTTATTTTGTCATTGCCATGCTCTCTAGAGGAACCGTGCACACTCTTAATTCATAGGCAAAAAGATGCTTTGTAATGCGTGGAGATATGAACATAATAACAAGAGTCGTTTGACAGATGGGCAGCATATAAATTTTATACATACATACATACATACATACATACATACATACATACATACATACATACACTGTATGCTGGTCTCGTTGTATTCGGATCTTTTCCCGTGTAAGATTGAGATTGTCTTGGCAACGTTTCGGCGAGGTCTCATTTGTCCTGTTATGTGTCTCGGTTCTTGGATTACACACTCTCACAAACTACACACTCTCACAAATTACACACTCTCACAAATGTATTAATCTCCAACGGATTCCAAAGAAAAACAATTACCAACCTAATCCAAAGGGAGACTCCCCCCCAAAACCGAGACACAGAACAGGAAAATGGCATCGCCCTCCTCCCTTACATCAAAGGCACCACAGATAAAATCAGCAAAATTCTCCACAAGCACAATATCAAGATAGCCTTCAACACTGACCAAAAAATAGCCAACATCTTAAGAAACCCCAAAGACCAAATCCAGCTAGAAAACCAAGGAATCTACAAAATACCTTGCAAAATCTGCCCTGCAACATACATAGGACAAACTAACAGGACAATAAATGCACGCATCGCAGAACACAAGAACGCAGTAAGAAAAAAAGAAAAAACTTCCTCCTTTTTCCAGCACCTTAAAGCTACAGGACATGAAATTAATTTTGAAGGAACCAAATTAATCTCCAATACTGAACACTTCAACAAGAGAATAATTATGGAAGCTATCGAAATAGAGAAACACTCCCACAATATGAATAAACGTGACAATACCTCCCGCCTACCAGACATCTGGAAACCAGCCCTAGTCAACAAACGAGCCCCACCCACCACCCAGGCAGTTACAACACAAAACAACAATGGACACACAGCCAGCACCAATAAGCACCAATCTACCAATCATGATACAACCATACAACCAATCAATCCACTTACTGAAACAAAGCCAGCACTCCACACACCCCACCAAGATTTATAGAAAGACGGCAGCTCCGACCACGCTTTACTCACACAAACACAAAGCTGAAAACACCAGCCTGAAGATGGCGAGTGAGACCTCGCCGAAACGTTGTCAAGACAATCTCAATCTTACACAGGAAAAGACCTGAATACAACCCCTGGTATGCCCAAATATGGGA
Source organism: Natrix helvetica (assembly GCF_964273705.1). Lineage (NCBI taxonomy): Eukaryota > Metazoa > Chordata > Lepidosauria > Squamata > Natricidae > Natrix > Natrix helvetica. Next base: position 239,470,189 of record NC_138552.1, read on the forward strand.
GGGAGCTCACTACTCCCCCTTTCTGTCATTCGGCTCATCACAGAGGACCATCCAGGCAGAAAACTATATTTTTATTTTTAATGTTGCCTTTTTATATTTGTGTTGTATTTGTGCTGATAAATAAATAAAGGGAGACTAGTATAGATCTATTTCAAGCTATTTAGCTCTCATCAGCTAGCCATACCCTTACTGGGAATCGAACCAGGGCTTTATTGCATATTAGGCCGATGTAATTGCCACTAAGCCACAGGCTCTCTTCCTTATCAGCTAGGCCAGGGAAATAGGTATGTATTTGTGTTATTGTGTTAAGGGTATGGCTAGCTGATGAGAGCTAAATAGCTTGAAATGGATCTATACTAGTCTCCCTTTATTTATTTATCAGCACAAATACAACACAAATATAAAAAGGCAACATTAAAAATAAAAATATGGTTTTCTGCCTGGATAGTCCTCTGTGATGAGCCGAATGACAGAAAGGGGGAGTAGTGAGCTCCCTCCCATATTTGGGCATACCAGGGGTTGTAACACAAATACATACCTATTTCCCTGGCCTAGCTGATAAGGAAGAGAGCCCGTGGCTTAGTGGCAATTACATCGGCCTAATATGCAATACAGCCCTGCTTCGATTCCCAATAAGGGTATGGCTAGCTGATGAGAGCTAAATAGCTTGAAATAGATCTATGCTAGTCTCACTTTATTTATTTATCAGCACAAATACAACACACACACAAACACGCACACACACACACACGTGTGTGTGTGTGTGTGTGTGTGTGTATGTTTTGGTGTACCTGTGAAAATCTACGAAAACAAATATATATAATTGTATCACATCATGGACAAAAGAACTGGAGGAAGTTTGCTATCTTACATTCTTCTCCAGTAGCAGAAATCTGTATATTTAAAAAATGAAAGCAGGTTTTTTTAAATGCCATAAATCTTAAACTCTTTTTTAGGGGCAGGGAATGAACAATACTCTGAAAATGTGGGAAAAGGAACATGGAAATCTCTTAAGACCTATTTGAGATTATGCACAGTATCCAAAAATGTATAAAAGCCTAATTTAAGAAACACATACTCCCCATGTACAAGACCATCATGCATTACTTCCTTCAAAAAAGGCCAGAATTCACCCAAAACTCAAATTGATGACCTTAGTAAAACATAGAGAAAGTGCTGTACATTAAATGGAAAATCTAAGAAAATGTTAACTTCAGATTACAAAAATACTATGGGTGCCAAATAACAAATTACACACACACACACACACACACACACACAAACACACACACACACTTTTAGAAGTGGTATTTCTAAATTATAAATAATAAAATTACATTGAGTTCCAGGATCTTCTCCAGAGTAAGTCTTTTATCCCAAGAAATTGACTCTCCAACAATATTCTGTATTGTTTCCCAATGCCTTCGTTGAAGACTAGGATTCCTTAAAGATATGAGTATAGGCAAGGATTCCCTAAAATCCATCAATGATATCTTCATAATGGGTAAAATAGTATTTTCTGGCAAGCCTTCAAATATGAAAAAGTTACATCAGAACACTTTTCATAAAATGTTTGAAATCTGAGGTTTTGTTGATCTTTCTTTACATAAGATTGTTTTGAATTTTTGACAGACTTCTTGAAATTATAGACTCACAGAATGTCAGATTTGGTAGAAACTTTGGAAATCAACCTCTCTGTTTAAGTCCTTGCTCAGTGCAGGAATCCATTAGTGCAACATGACCAACAGAAGACCATTCAGACTCTATTTGTGCATTTCCAAAAACTGAAAAGCCACCATCTTATGAGGTGGGCCTGCTGTGCAATAAAATCCACTTCTAATTTAAACCCATTATTTCTTGACCAGTTTTCTAGAACAATTCTTATCAATTCTGCCAATTTTCTACAAGGCATCCCTTTGAAGAAAGGTATAGTGTCTCTTTATAGCCTCATTTTCTCCCAGCTAAATATATTTAACAATTGAAACCACTGATACTCTTGATATTGCTGTCAAGGTGACAGTCTGTTCCCTCTCCCCACCCATAACACACACAAAATTCACTGTGTATTTGATCAATTCAATTTTTTTCGTATTCCTATTATTTTTTAATATTAAATATATTACTATTCCTTACAGAAATTTCTCTTTATAGTAGCCTCAAAGAGCAGTCCGAGTATTTTTTATACCCTTCCCTTGAATGTTCTGATTCAGAATTTGGGTGTCATTGTTATTCCAAGTGTATTCATTTGTAGCCCTTTGTGACATTGTGTGTTCAAACATAAATGAAAATTTAATTAGTATTTTGTCTGGAGGGTCCTCCCATCGCCTAAAGTTACAAATGAATACGACTACGATAATTATTTTGGCTTGTTCATTCTTCCCATCCTTGTAAAATGTCTCTAATTATCTTCCAGACCTAGCTTGCCCCTATTTCCTTTGTTCCAGCCTGAGATTTTGATAGATGATCATCTGATTCTTTGGCCAATTATTAATATAGCAATAGCCACTAATTTTCATTTGATGAAATTTTATAGGATCTTTGAATTTAAGACAGATGATACAGCAGCTTCATTAGTATATGCCTTTGTTGTTTCACACCTGGATTACTGGAATAGGCTTTTAGCAAATGTTCCCTATTTCTATCTTGATCCCATGATCCTAGACTAGAAAAGCATTGTTCAGGCTGTTCTGAGCCTTCCGTACTATTCTCTTTTTTTTTTATAGTGCATGGCTGTTCACTGGTTCCCTCTTCAACCCAGAACCCACTGGTTCTTGTATTTAGAGTATCTGATTACAAACAGCTCAGTATCTGCCTGCCTTTACTTTATCCTACAATCATTCCTTGCTGTATATCTTCTAGGCAGAGCTTCCAGTTATGGCTTCCAGGTTCTAGGCTTCAGGTGATCTGGCCTTCTGACTCCAGATCTCAAGAGGCAAGAAGGGGCACTCCTCCTATGGCTGTCACAGCAGTCGCCCAGGCAAACTGCTCCCCACCCAACCAGACCAGGCCTACAGGTAACGCCAGACCAAGGCAGTCACTACACGCTCCCTTTGCCTGCCCAGCTGGCAGGAGCTGGCGCCGGTCACAGCTGAGACCTTTCTTTGCCAGCCGGCCACCGAAAGGTTCTCCCTTTTAAAAGCTTCCAGTGATGGAACGTTAGGATCCAACCCGCAGTTTAACCAACCAACCGGGGCTTAGTTTAGAAACAGAAGAAGAAAGAGCAGGTGAGTGTCTGATCCCAGCCAGTGGAGTCGGGAGTGGGAGTGAGTGAGGGATAGGTGAGCAAGGGGTCACTGAACAAGCCGGAGGGTGGGCAATCTCACTTTCCGGTGGACTGTGAGTGGCTGCGACCAAACAGAGGGATGTTGGGGGGGAAGGGTGGGTGGGTGAGTGTGTGGGGAGGAGGTCTCTGAGCAAGCACTGGGCACCTCAGAGGCTCATTGCCACCCCAGCTTTGTGCTTCGGTTGCACACCATCAGTTGGCTTAACGGTCAGCTGTGGGGAGTGGGGGGGGGGGCACTGCTGGGCAGGAGCAATTTGGCTCGGTTGTTCCCCGGATGGCAAAGCAGACCGACTCAAAAAGGATGATATTCGGTGGAGCTAGTTGAGGGAGGGGTAGGGGTGGGTGGGCCCAAATTGAGCACCACTGCGAGCATCTCTTAGCCGTTGTATGCAGGGAAAAACTTTGCATAGTAAAGAAAAACAGATCTCATGACTTTTTCTGTGTTTTAAGTCTCTCCAGATGAGCTTGAAAACCTCCGAGGTTGCTTTGGGAGGGGGCAGATGGGTGGCATTTCCCCACCCTCCCTGGTGCCTGCAGCCTGAGAGCCTGCAGCTTTGGAGCAACTCCCGGTCGTTGCACAGTAAAGAAAAACTTCTCATAAGAAGTTGTTTTTTTTTTTTTACTGTGCAGAGGCCGGGAGTTGCTGCAGGCTCCAAGGCTGCAGGTGCCCGGAGATCAGGGGGGAATGCAGCCCATCTTCCCCCTCCAGAAGCAACCTCGGAAGTTTTCAAGATCATCTGGAGAAGCATTTTTTAAAGAAAACCCCCCAAAAGCCGCAAGATCTGGAGCACACACGTTTGAGTCCATTGCCTCCGAAGGGCTCCTGGGCTGCTCTCCGGGTAGCAGGGATGTGGAATGGGACTGTTTGAACTGCTGTTTTCTTCCTCCCCAGGCTCCATCTCCCGAGCAGGACAGCAAAGAGCCCCTGCTGCGCAGAGAGGGGTGGGGACTGGGAGCCCAGCTGATGGAGCAGATGTAGCGGCAGGCATTGTGTGCGAGGGCCCCGCAGCGGTCCTGATCCCAGGTGGCCAGGTGCTGCTGCTGCTGAAGCTGCATTGCCCCACTGGGTTTGGGGGCTTCTGCCCCTTGTGCTGTGCTTTCCAGCCACTGGACCCTCATGCAAACCTTTTCGGGGTAATGGGCTGCCCGCGCAGCTTCTCCCTGGACCTGTCCAGTTCCGGCAGCGCTTCCTGACCCTGCAACGCTCTCTGCACCCGGACTGCTTCAGTCGCCGACCACAGGTGGGAGCTAGCCAACCGTGGCTTCTCGGAGCAGCACGCCGCCCTGATCAACCTGGCTTATGACACCCACCGCAGCGCGCTCTGCCACAGCTCCTCTGGAGCTGCGCAGAGTTGAGTTGGTGGCAGGCTGTGATGCAGAGATTGAGGGAAGGGGGGCCAGGTATCAAACTTGTTCCCTGTTTGTGGGCCAGAAAGAGAAGCTGCCTGTGAGGGAGCCCACGAAACAAAATAAACGCGCTCTGGAGATCCGCCCCTAAAAAAGACAGCAAAGAGCCCTGGCCTGGCGCGTTCCCACCCCCCAAAAAACTTTTTGCCACTGTTTTGGTGGCCGGGGCTTGGGGTGGTGGTCATGTGATTGAATGTGCATGAGTGATGGCAAGTTGGCACCACCCACTCAGTCACATGTTCCCATCTAGCCACGCCCACTGAACTGGTAGTAAAAATTTTGAAACCCATCCCTGAACTTACCTTTCTCTTTTTAACCCTTTTTGAAGATCAGAACACTTTTTATTTAATCCTTTGTCATATCCCTGTAATCCAGAATTTGTTGAAGATCACAGTAAAGGACTCCAAGATTAAATCCATAAAATAAAATTATATCTTGTAAAACTCTTAATTTGGTCCTGGTGTCTTAAATTCATACTGTATGATAGCTAGGCACTCCTTCATATTCCCTTTACTTATCTTTGAGTCATTTGAACAAAATTCTCTCTTGGAAGAAGACTGAAGGACTGCAAAAATAGAAAAGTTCTACTCCTTCTCCCATCTCAATATCTCTCTCCCTCCTGTTTCTATCCTTTCATTTTTCAACCAGTGGGGCCATTCCTTCATTTTTTCCCATTTATAACTGATACAGTTAAAACTCTTTTTATGTCTTTGGCTTCCTTTGCATAGTAAAGAAAAACTTCCCAAGAATGTGAGAAGTTGTTAATTGCCTCGCACTCATGAGAAGATTTTCTTTACTGTGCAAGGGTTTTCCCTGCACTCAATGGCTAAGAGATGCTCGCAGTGTGGTGCAATTTGGGGGTAGCAGGTGGGGTAGGGGATGGGGAAGGACGGGCCATGAGATACACATCTTACCAAAGACTGGCAGCTCCAGATCTCATGACTTTTTCTGGGTTTTACGTCTCTTTTTATGTCTGTGGCTTCCTTTGTAAGCCTAAGCTTTTCGTGCTGTGCACATGGTTTAGCCTTTTTGACTTCTTTCTGCATATATTAGCAACGTGTTTCTTTGATGATTACACATATCCTCAATTTCTCATTCATTTTCCTTTAAAATCATAGCCCAGTCAAAAGCTCCTATGCATCAACAACTGTTTTGTAAGCTACCCTCTATTTTTCCCATTGACATGTTGCCCAACTGTACTTTTAGTATCTAATTTTTGAGATTTTTCCAACTCTTCTGTGTTCTGTTTGTTAATTTCTATTCACAGGATCCTGCCTAGTACATCTCCAAACCTATTGAAAATAGTTCTCCTGAAACGTTATGTGCATATATGGCTATGTCCTAATTTTTCTTTTTCTAACCCCATGACACCAATCCATTGTTGGCTTTATATTAAAGATTTTCACTATGGTCAATTATGATCATAATTATAACTATAACTAATTCTAATAGCTAACATGTGAATATTTACTAATACTCCATATAACTATAATTCAAATATTCATGTAAAAAGTTTTAACATGTAATCTTTCATCTTCAAAATTTAAAAAGTATTTTTATACAATAAATCAATGAAAAAGAAGGTCACACTTGTATGATCTTTGTATAAATAACATTATGTTATCAATGCATCAAATCAAAATAATCTCACAATTAAAAACAAAAAAGATAGACTTCCTTTAATAATGTTTTACCATTTGACTAAAACAAAATTGGTCATTACTTAATTTAAAAATAATTGTAATTCATAAAATATTTTGTTTTGATTAATTCATAATTATTGCAATTTTGAAACATTTACCTTTTTCAAGAATATGAATTCTCTGCATGAATCTGTTAACCCCACTTTGAATTACATCTACATCAAGATTCCAAAAGATTGTGTGTTTCCACTTAAAGATAAGTTTTGCCCAATCTTCATGCGAGTCCCATAACAATTTACGCAACTGTAGTTCACCTTCAATTTCTGAGAGCTCAGCATTCACTCTCTGAGAATCTCCAGCCTGACTTCTGTGAGACAGTTTTTCCACAGACAATGATTTCATGTCTCCAATGGCACCATCAAGCACGTGCTGGTAATTTGCATAATTTAAAATTTTCTCACTGATAATTCCTGCTTCTTCAATAAGATTTTCAATCATTTCTTTAGCTGTCTTAGGCAGGGTTTCACTAAGGAGGAGGACGGGATTTCTCACCTAAACAACAAAATGAATAGCAATTAACGACAAAGAAATAATACTTGGGTAAAATTAAGGAAAATATTTTTTTTTAAATCCAAATTGGTCCATTACACTGAACAAAGTTGCCTATACCCTCCTTTAGTACAACATGCATTCTCTCTTTCTCTTTTCAGAGAAGGATGGCTATACTTTTATGCATAATTGGATATGACAGGATTATGCAAAGCCCATAGTTTGGTGATTGCTGCTTTAATTTTATAATAGTGCAGTGCTACTGCATAGAAAAGGGCTGCTATTACTACCACTGTAAACGAATTTGAAAGACTTATCACCCCCAAAGTGGATTGCATTCAATTTCCCAATTAGCAAAAGTAGACAGTAGAGGGAAGATTAAATTCTACTCTTCTGTCTTTCACACACAATTACTACTGCATGTGCTGTAGGGCTCAAGGCAGAAAAGGAAAAAGATGGGAGTAATTTGGAAGAATAATGGAACAACAATTGACATATAGGGGGGGGGGGGGGGGAAGCAGGAACTTTTTTTCATTATTGTTAAAAAGTATGAATCAGTTTTTGCTTATTGCATTGAAGTGTTTCTTAATGAGTGTTATTTCTAAGCCTAGATCAGGTTTTCCTCAGCATTTCCATTCAGGTTAACATCGGCATTTTCATTCTGTGTAAACCTGAAATAGAAATAATTTATAAATGACATTTTAAAGAAATAGAAAAAACTCTGAGGTCATAACAAAATCTGACAAGAGTAGGAGGTAGTGCAACCATCTTGATTCTCCTTGACTTCTCAGAAACCTTCAATACTATTGAACTTGGTATCCTTTGGGCCAGCTTTGGAACTTAGGACTAAGTGCACAGACTACGCTAAATTAGCTGCTTTCTAAAAGGTTGTTCCCGATTGTTGTTGATTGACATTCTCTAGCTACTCTCTTATGGTGTACCACAGGGCTCGATACTCTTTCCATTCCAGTTTAACATCTACATGAAGCTACTGGGTAAGATCATCCGTCACCATGGGTCAAAATATCATCAATATGTTGAATGTCTATGGATATTCTCAGTCATCCAGGACATGGTTGCCCCAAAGGTGCTTTTTAAAAGGAAACTAAACTATCTTGATTTTTTTCCTCTTGAAAAGTTTCACTTCTCATACAAGAAGCTTCTTCCGTTCTGACTAATTGGTGGGGAATAGAAGATAAAATCCTTCTATGCTATCACACCCCTCTCAGGTATCTACTGGTAGAGACTGTAGGAGCCTGGATGGAGGGCAGTGGGCTATGACAGAACCCTGGCAAGAACGAGTGACTTTGGGTGCATGGAGCTTCAAGATGCATGACTTTGATATCTTTATCATGTTCAGAACCAGTTTGCAACTTAGGGGTTCTCTTGGACTCACGACTTCTGCTCGAAGATCAGGTTGCAGTCATGTCTAGGAGAGTTTTTGCACAGCTTTGGTTAGTAAGTACATCAGCTGTGGCCTTTCTTGGCTCAGGACTCCATGTACTCATTTACTCAAGCTTTAGTAAACTTCCATCTGGAATACTGTAATGCACTTTACATGAGGTATCCTTGAATTGCATTCAGAACTTTAATTGGTACAAGGAGTAGCAGCACTAGCAGTCTTTGGGGCCTGTGGAATGAACAAGTCCATCTTGTCCCACTAAAACAAACCTGCCTTACTCATGCTGACAGAGAGGCCTACTGAGGATCCTATTGGTCGAGGAACTCCGATTCACAGTATCCAGAAGGACAGCCTTCTCTGCTATAGTGCTAGACCTTTGGAACATCCTGCCCCCTAGGGTGAAATTTGCCTCCACACTCTTATTCTTCTGCAAGGACCGGAAGTCCTGGCTCTGCCAGTTGGCCTGGGGATCCAACAGGGGAGTACATTACTGGAGGTGGCTGCTACACTAACTGACCCCACTTCGCCCCTGCACTTCCTGCTCTCCCTTCTTTTTAATGCCATATTATTGTACTTCTGCTATTTATGTTTATCATTTTATTCCTTTACTATTGTTATTTTTACATTTTTTAAAATCATTTTTCCATTTTATTGTTGTAAACTGTCTAGAGTAGCCCCACATCAAGATGGGCAGAAAATAATCTAATAAATAAAATAATAGTAATTGTATATCTTTTGCTTTGGGATTTTTACCTTGCTACTATGAAGCAGATGCAAATATATTTGTTATTACCCTATTACCTTGATTTTGTATTCTTTCATTTCAATCTGTAAATTATCCATAAATTCTCCCAAAGTTTCATTAAACTTTATAACATAATCATCCTTCATTTTTTCACAGATAAGGATAGTTGATTGAAGATTCTGGAGTGTTCGCACAACAGTTTGATAGAGAGCAAGCTGCTGATGTGGGATAAAGATGTTATAATCATTTGCAATGAAGTGGAGCTCAGAAAGATAGTGATAGTCAACCTTTATATTTGGTAGTTGTGAGGAAATTTCCTGAAGATATAGCAAATGTTCAACAAATCCATCCACTGTTACTAGTTCTTTGTTCAACTTTGTTACCGCTGACTGGGTGACCTAAAAGTAATGAAATAGTAAATATTTAAAGATATATCCAAGGATGTATAAAGTACATATCCAAAGATATATAATTATTCTTGTTACAGTAGTATTCTAACTGTTTGGAAAACCTCCTGAAGCTTTTGATCACAATTGAGATACAGTTTATTACTTCGCTTTCTAATTACTCAAACTGTTATATATTGTTAGAGGTGTAAAAAACAATAAAAATAATTAAAATAATAAAATTAAAATAATGACATCAATTATGATATAGAATATGATTGCACCTATACTATAATTACATTTTAGGAAACATAGATCAGATTTAAACAGATAGTGTATTAATACAAAGAAGTATATGACAACATTTCAGTCCCCCAAACCTGCTGGAATAACTACGTTTCTGAGGGCTTTTCCGAATTTCAGTACTGCTGAGACCACATGATCTCTGGGGAATGTTAGAGAAGTATTTTCTTCAGAAAGGAAGAATTTGCAGTATACAGAAAATGCTTTCTTATCAGCATCAGAAGTATAGCACTGCAATACAATACTAAAATTGATAGATAATTGATAGCTGGCAAGTAGATGGCAACTTTGTCATAATAAAAATGGATCAACTACAGGACACATATGAAACCATCAACAACATTCTCGAATGAATAGAATTCATTAGGGGAAAAGAAAGCAATAGCATGCTACTTTTTCTGGATATCGCTATCAGCAGAAGTAGTAATTGCAAATTAGAAACACAAATCTATTTGTGTTTCAAACACACTGCAGCAACCCTGAACTTCAGAAAGATGAACTAGATCCGTGATGGCGAACCTATGGCACGCGTGCCACAGGTGGCACGCGGAGCCCTTTTTGCCGGCACGCAAGCAGTTGCCCAGCTGACCCACTGCGCATGCCCGCACCTCCCGCCAGCCAGATGATTTTTGAGTATCTGGTGTCGGCAGGAGACGTGTGTGAATGTGTGGTGAGTAGAGGGAGGCACGGGAATTCCCCTGGGAGTCATTTCCTCTGCCTTAAAGAGCGACGTGGATGTGTACGTGTGTGTGGACTCACGCATGAATGCAGTTACTTGAGCTCGGCAGTAATAGCGCTCAGGGTGCACAACTTTCCAGAAAAAGCCCCCCCTCCTTCTTGCTCTTCTCTGGACCTGCATCGCCAGATGGCCGGCTCACCTTCAGGCAGCTTGCAAACGTGCCTGCAGCCAAGCGCCGCCACCTTCCTGGCCCCTTTCTTGGCGATTCCCCCTCGGGGGTGGGAAGAAGAGGCAAGCCGGCTTTTTAGAGAGTTAGCCTCACCCGGCAGTGGCTGAGAGAGCCCGGCCATCTGGCTACCTCTCCTGCAATGGAATGGGAAGCTGCCTGAAGTTGAGCCGGCCATCTGGCGGTGCAGGTCCACGGAAGAGCAAGAAGGAGGGGGGGTGTTTTCTGGAAAGGGGGGGGGGGAACGACAACAACAATCGCTCCTTCAGTGCTTCCATCCTGCTGACCCTTCCCCTAGCCATGTTGGACTTGCTTGCCCCCAACCACACTATGTTACGCTGTTTGCTTTCACTTAGCTGCCACTCGAACTCTTCAAAGTCCAACATAGCTAGGGGAAGGAGCAGCGGGAGGGGCAGCTGGCCGCCCAGCAGCAAATGCTGCCTTGCTCCCTTGAGCGCCCGAGCCAGCCAGTCACTCTTGACTTTCCCCCTGCCACTGCAACTTCCCTTCTGGGGCAGCAGAGCTGTGCAGGAGGAATGCTGGAGAGAGAAGAGGAAGGATTAGGAATCCTTGTGCGCATCGCCGCCACCTCTTCTTTACCCCCCCCTCCCTCTGCCTAATTTGGATTGAGTCTGAAGTGGTTTATGGAGGGGGGAGGGGGAAGCGAGGCCCCAGAATAGCAGCAGCAGCAGCAGCAGCAATAGCTGCAGACGGAAGGGCTGCTCGGGTACACGGGGAGGCAGGAAGGGAGGCAGACGCGACCAGTTGGCTCCTCCTCCTCCTGCCAGCTTCACTCTGGGCAGCGTCCAGCATGGCAAATTTAAGGGATTTTCAGGGCTTAATTTGCAAACTAGGGTGCATGGTGTGGTACTGTGCATGTGGTGAGGACACGGTCGAGCTCGGCTCAAGTTGCTCTGAGATTGCAAGCCACCGTGCCGATACTTGGGATGTTGCTTTTTTCACTGGCCCTGCAGGGCAAGCCAGCTTGCGGTCCCCAAGAGGGGCGGGCTGCATGGGCAAAGCGGAGCATTTCTATAAGGGCGGCATGCCAGCAGCAGTCCTGCTGGCTGGCATGGCTGGCTGGACGGACGCTGCCTGGAGTGTGAGGATGCCAGGAGGAGGAGCTGCTGCCGCCTCTGCAAAAGCAGGCCATTTGTGCCGGCAAAGGTTAGAGTCCCACTTATATACGGCGGCAATAGTCGCAACTTGGCGGCGGGCCGCCCCGGCTGGCAGAGGGGAAAGACGGCAGGCAGCCGAGTTGCGACTACTGAGCGTGGCGCGCCGCTGCCTGAGGCTGGGATCGAGGTGGCTGCGTGGCCTGCCTGGCGTGGCGCGGCTAGAGGAGGAGGAGGCGAGGGTGGCGCGGCCGAGGCCTGACGGACTTCCCTTCGGCCGAGCCCATCCTAGCGGCAGCGGCGGCGATGTGAAGGCCGGGCCCTGGCGAGCACGCAGAGGCTGGGCGGAGCGGCGCAAGGACGCCGGGCCCGAGGCGCCGCGTGGTGGAGGCTATCCGGGCCCTGGCGATGGAGACGCACGTCTCATGCCTGTTCAGGGACCGTCCCGAGGCTTCCCTGAAGCCTTCAGAGCGCTTAAAACGACCATCCAAGCAACCCGGAAGCCACTTCCGGGTTGCTCGGAGGGTGGTTTTAAGCATTCCGAAGGCTTCAGGGAATCCTCCGGACGTTCCCTGAAGCCTCCGGGGGCCGGGGGAGGCTCTTTTCGCCCTCCCCAGGCTCCTATAAAGCCTCTGGAGCCTGGGGAGGGCGAAAAAGCATGCAAAAACGGGCGCGTTGTGTGCGCATGCGCACTGGGGGCGCGTTGCATTATGGGTGCGGCACGCCTGCACACGACCCCCCCGCGCTCCCCCCACTTGTGGCACGCGAGCCAAAAAAGGTTCGCCATCGCTGAACTAGATCATCTATACAACATCTTCCAATAAAATGAATACCATCCATGCAACTTCATCAAAAAGTGCTTGTTCACTCAACTCAGTATAGCACAATCAATACAAACTGGGAAAAAGATAACACTGTCATAAATCAAAAACATCTCAGAAACCATCAACAGATTATGACAACCACAAGGCATCACCATAGCACATAAACCAATTAAAGCCCTCCAAACCAAACCAAAAGACCCAGCAGTCCCAGAAGGAAAAACAGGAGTCACGTACAATATGCCATATAAGGACTGCAACATCTATTATGAAGGACAAACAAGCAGAATACTAGAGAACACATCTATGAATATCAACTAGCAGTGATAAGACATGATGAAAACTTCTTAATTTCACAATACATGAAGAGGTCTAACCATAGTTTCAATTGAGAAATGTGAGCATCCTAGACCAAACAAATACAAAAACATTAAAGTATTTCTGGAAGCCTAGTACTCAGACAAATCATCCAGGCACATAGAGATACAAAACATCTACATACCATTCAAAAGATACAATAAAAAAGGAAACTAAAAGACCAAAGCACATCCTCACCAGCAATCAATACCCAGATGTGCAGAGATTAATACCAAGAATAACATTAGACTAAGAATCAAGAACGAAATAATACCCCAATCAAGGAATTTCCAATTCATAAAAACAAGCTATTAGTAAACAACAGTCCAATCAAGGAACCAAGATCACTCCCACCAACACTGATAGGGCAAGCCACTAATATGTCAAATGAGAGCAAGCCCTTCTCCCTATTGATAATGTTACCTAGTTTGATAATGAAACATCTGCAAAAATACAACCAATCACAGAGAGCACCATGGACCATTGGTAGCTAATCAGATCAGACAACTTTGTTGACTCTTTGTTCTAACTTATAAAAAACCCAAAATAGAAAGATTTTTTTAATACTGATAATCATAAGTCCAAACTATTGAACTAATTTTTGTGTTTATACAAAAAAGAGAGAAAAACTACCTGCATACTTCTGAAACTGTCATTATTATGACCTTTCACCACCCTTGATCACTCTGTATCAGGTGTTTGGGTAAGGAAATATCTCTAAAATGATGCCCAATGAGGCACAGGCTGTCTCATTTATTCTTTGGTTTATGAATGATCCAATAACTTTCTCTGAACTTATTCTCCTTTCCTCATCCATTCATGTCAGCTGACAACATTTCTCTGGGATTGTATTCATTCAAAATATTACAAAATTTCACTCCAAAGTCATTTCCTTTTCCCATCACTACAGTTCACTAGGCTTTCATATGCAGCTCACCATCCCATGAATTTCTAATTTCATAGAATAATTCAGTTAATATCAATGCATACTTTCTAATTATATTTTAGTTGTTTCATTCATAAGGAAGTACTCCTTACAATTAATTCAGTCTTTCTACAATTGATTCCTCTTGCACTACAAGTGCCATCAAATAAAATTTGAATGTACGCAGGTTGTAAGAGTTCATAGGTTGCAGTACAATTTCTTTTTCATTATTTCATAGAGTTGTGCAGTTGGAAGAGTCCATTTATGCCCTCAAATTCAGCCATATGTTCATTGACAGAATCCAAATTCAAGCAGCCTTAACAGTCGACTAACTAGTCTCGTCTTGAGTATATCTAGTGCAAAGGAGCCTGCCACTTCCCTTAAATAATGAGTTCCACTGGCAATCCACACTTGCAATTAGGAATTTTATTTCTGTCAATCAGAGTCCATCTTCCTGAAACTTATGCATTATTCTTGTGATGGAATGTGGGAATGACCTTGGGGAATGAGGGGAAGAGATGCTGCCTAGGAAACAATCAGACAGGCCTCCAGTGGCTTGAAGGTCAGAGAAAGAAATTTAGGAAGGACCTGGCCTAGTGGATCAAACAGTTAAAAGTGGCACCAGGAAATTTATACTTAAGACTTGCAAGAGTCTGGACTCTGGAACAAAAGAAGTCATATTTTGGTCTCCTTCTCTGGCCATCCCTTCAGCTGTTTAAAGAGTTCTATTGTACAAACCCTGATTTTTCTCTTCTCAAGGGTCTGTACTCCCATTTTTTTTCAGTGTCTCTTTATTGGACTTAGTTTCCAATGTATACATACTATTTAGCTCTGCTAAAACTATTTCAAAAACTACAATGCTTACTTATATCTAAAAACATTTAAATCACAAAACTGCTTCTTGTAATCTCAGAGGTAATAAGCACTGTTCAGAATGGTGAACAAGAAGATCCAGAAACCCAAATATTGATTTAAATATCTAGAACAGAGTTCCCCAACATTTCTGGCTTTGCGGACTGGCAGGGATGGGTGGGGAAGAGGATGGTTCTGTAAGCGGCTGGCTAGTGCTCGCACACATGCATGCAACTTTCCACAGCCTGGTTGCAATCCCCTCATGGCCCACTAATGGGCCATCGCCCACAGGTTGGGACCTCTGGCCTAGAAGAACAACAAAAAATCTTTTCCTGGCCTTGGTAGTGAAATGATGAAAAAGTTGGTATCTTTCATACATCAACGGGGATGGCATTCCAAAGACTAGAAGCTGGCACTGAAAATGTCTACTCCTGAATTGCTATCAACCATATCTTAACATGGAGGAGTATCTGGATAAATGCTTCTGCAGATGAACTTATAGTCCAAATAGGAACTTACAATAAACTTTTTTTTTCAAGTACCATGGGGCACTTTGAATTAGGAATGAAAATTATCTGTGATCCAGTGAAGTTGATATAACATTCCCTGCCTATCTTAGTTTAGCTCAACATTTGAATCAGCCTGACTACCCATTACCCTTCCCTCTGTCCACATTTCACTTTGTAATAATTTACCAAAATGCAACAATCTCTCTATTGGCTATCTCATTTCAACTGCAATATAACCAAACAAAGATCTCCAACTACAGCTAATGATATCTTCCATATAATGCACTTTGACCTAAACATGTGCAGTGAAATAGTTGGAATAGAAATTTAAGAAATTAATTAAATAAAAATTATATACTTACTTCAACAAGATGTACATTCTTTGTATCAATTGCTATATAAAATTTCAAATGAATAGTCTTAAGTAGACACTCAAAATATGGCAGGCAGTCTGTCTGAAACTTCAAACTATTTACTCTGAACAGAGAGATGCGTTTTTCAATAAGCATACATACAATCTCCTTTACATCAACTGTATAATTTTCTAGAATATTTCTAAACTCCTTTGTAGTCATCTCTCTTTGCAATGTTACTATTTTGTCATTTGTATATTTTGCTTTATCTATCATACTGCAATATTCCATAAAGTTTCTGCTGTAAGATTCTATTTGGGCCAGTGAAGAACTCTGAAGAGAGAGAAGGTCCAGAATCTAAAAAATTAAGATGGAAAAAAATTAAAAATCAAAGACATACTGTATAGGTGTAATCCTACAATCTTTCAAAATTGTTATTAAATGGCACTGATAGTATTCATATTATGGTGGTGATTTCCTCTGATTAGCTTTTAGGAACTATATTCTTAGCAGACATACCTTATCAACTTTAACCCTATGTAATCAAATTGTACCAATAGCATTTCCTGCTAACTTGATCCTCAGGAATAAATAGGAATAGCTAGGGATGTGTGCTATTTTAATGCTTGTTCTTGTCATGGTCCTACAAGTTGCCACAAGCATATTTATTGTTATTGGTCCATTTTGAATTTTAAGTTTATTAGTTTCCCAGAGTTGCTATTGCAAGATTGGTGGTCATATAATTGATTAAAATGAATATATTTTCAGTGTCAAAGCAGGAATAGACAAGGACTTTAACTTCACTGATTCCTTTCAATACAAACAGCATTACAGAAGAATACATTTTCTTCAGGTCTGCAGCAAAGAAAACAATTAAATTCCTGTATACTCCTGCTGAAATACTATTAATTATTCCCCCTAATCAATACCATTTGTATGTTTAAACAAGAGCATTAAAACCAAGCACTAAATAAACAAAGCATAAAAGTCAAGGGCTTACACTGGCTTCAATCCAAAACAGAAACATCATGTGATATGATAACATTTTTAAAACCCAGAACAGTGGAAAATAAATCTGCATTTCTTTTCATAAAAACACTCCGATGTTTTTTTTAAACCTCATAAAAGTTAAGCTCTAGATGTAGGGCATACTGAAAAGGCTTGGCTAAAGAAGAGCCACTTAATAAACATGGGCCACGTGTTCTCAGATTTTCTTTTCTTTCATTTCATTTCCTTTTTTCTTATTTTTGAAAGTAAGGGACACAGTAGGAAATGTACTAATACCACATGTAACACAAATGGTAAGACACAGGATTTCTGGAATAATTTTTTGGAGGTGCGAATTTGAAGGAATTGGAGTTTGGAAAATAATTTAATGGACGCAGTAGATTATAAAAAAGATCTCTTAGTATTCTGATAATTAAAATTTATAAAGAGATTGAAGTATTAATACAAAATGTCTAGTATTAATCAACTGATACATCTATATATAGGGGAAATAATATTTATTGTGCCCTTTCGATATAAAGAGAATGAAGCTTAAATTTTTTGTAAAGAAGGGCAGGCTGTATTTGTTAATTGTTTTAGAAATGACTACTTATCAATTTCTTATACTGAGATGTATGCATACTTATTTTTTCACATTTTCTGCCAAAAGTTAGAAATTTTGTTCAGCCAAATTTTGGTATCTTCAGTTTTAGAAGGCCACAACAAAAGGATTTGAAAGATTACATGTCCATGGTTTGAATCAAGAAAAAATATTCAGAAATGTATTTGGCACCAAACTGTTATCCTTATATAGTACAGCTTCTGAAACATACTTTGTTTTGGTAATCTGGATCTGTCCCAAGAATGAGATCACAGTTTGGCCATGTTGATTGATAATCTTGTGGTTCAAAATCTGTGTAATCTTCATATTGCTGCATTGTTTTATGTAACGACTGATCAATGAAGATTGAAAGCCGAGAATCCTGAGAAAATGGTGTAACTTGATCTAATGGAAGATATGGTAATTTAAAAATATTTTCAAAATCAGACTTCATTATGAAACATTTTTTTAAAAAATTAAAAATTGCTGGCTGAGTACCCAGGATGGGTAAATACTCTCAGGACTTTTAACTATTTTAACTGAAAATGTAAATATAACAGAAATATCAATTCAGTTTTTCCCCCAATAATTCTCATATATTTGAAGGTCTAGATTTAGTAACTCACTGAAATATACAAGGACCTTTTTCTTAGTGTCCTAGGCATGTGCTTATTTTGTTTAATGATTAATTTGGAGCAGAACTTGACAAATTTCTGTAAGTGATTATACTTTATGTAGGCTTTAGAAGATCTGGAACACTAAAAACTAAAAGTATTTTAATACTGACCAGGATGTTTTTGGAACAGATATTTTTAAATAAAACAATTTAGACTAAGGGTATCAAACTGGTGGCCCGTTGGCTGGATGCGTCATGTGCAGGTCATGCCCACCCCAGGTCCAAAAAGGCAAAAAATGTCACAATACGCCACTTGACGTGGAGAGTTTGACACTTATGTTTTAGACAGATTTTTGAAAACTATACATTTTTCATTAAAGACTATGAACTATATTACCAAACAGAAGCACTGTCCCATGCATAGTCAAATGCCCTGTCATATGTTTTAAATTAAGAAAGCAATCATCTGCACATTTATTTAAATAAAACTCAACTGAACACAATGATATGCATATAATTATGTTTCAGAATTGGTAAATTTAAACTTATTTTTAAATACTGCTTTTGCTTGTTCCAAGATAGAATCCATATTTAAGTTTAACTTTGCTAATCGGGTGAATATTATGGCTCAAATGAAAATAAATACTATTAACCCACTAAGTAATACATAAATGTGGGAGTTGCACAAATGTTTGAAGAATATTTTACATAATATTTTAAAGTAAGAGAAGCCTGATACCAGTTTTGCAGAGTATTAGTCCCAGTACATGATGCTTCTGACTGTTCAATCTTGCAATGATACTAAATGAGTGGTACTTACAACTGGTCTTTGGGGTAGCAGCTGCTGCAGTATCAAGTAGCCACTATTTGCAACATGTTAATTGAACTGAACTTAACTGAACTGAATTCTTTATTTGGCCAAGTGTGATTAGACACACAAGGAATTTGTCTCCAGTACAGAAGCACAGTAAGAAGAAAGGAAAAGGAGGAGGAGGAGAAGGAGGAAGAGAAGGAGGAAGAGAAGGAGGACAAGGACAAGGGCAAGGAGAAGACAAGTACTTAGGAGTTTTGGACGCTTCTGACCAGTTGCACAACCAAGTCAAGGAAGCTACTTGAACAAAATACATAAAGCAAGTCTGGAAAATCTTGAGATCAATTCTGAGTGGAGGAAATATCATAAAGTGGTGTGAATCTAATGTGAGACCAATACTAATATATAACAAATTGGTTTCACAGACATTTTTAATCTTCTAAATTGCTTCAAACCAGCTGAAACCAAAGAGCGGAGCACAGCCTCATGGGCGAATGGCTGTGTTGCGCTGTCGCAGCAGCGCAACCCAGCAGCTATGAAGCAACCACACTCATGAGCAGCCACCCGGCAAACATCCTTTCCAGACGGACACAGCGCCATTCACTGACTTAGGGGTATCGCCAAGTTGCATGAGCGCCTGTTCGTCACTGCCCGGCTCCTGCAGCTTGGCGCCTTCGAAATGGCAGTGAATGGCACTCTGCACGGCTGGAGGGGGGGTTGCGTGAGCGGCTGTTCTGCTCTCGCTCACGCGCCTGCCAGCCTCACGATGCCCTGGCCCAGCTCTCTCCGCAGAGCCAGGGCACCTCCACTGCTGCTGCTGCTGCTGTCGCCGACGCATGCCCGGCTTTTGGGGAGCCCGCTCGCAAGGGAGCAGCCACCCGGCAACTCCCCTCTTCAGCTGGGCACAGAGCTGCTCACCAACCTAGGGTATCCCGAAGACACTAAGCAACGCAATCACCTTTGCCTCCCCCCCCCCCCGGACTTGGCACTTTTGGGATACAGCTAGGTTGGTGAGCGGCGCTCTGCCTGGCCAGAGGTGGGGGAGTTGTCTAGGGGGCTTATTTGCGGGGGAGGGCTTATATTTTTGCCCACCAGAAAAATGTGGCATGGCCTTATTATCAGGACATGTTGTAATTTCAGGGAAACACGGTAAATAATCTATATTATATCAATATTTTCCAATGGGTACCAATAGCATCCACTATGTCCATACATTACTTACCCATGATGTTTTCTAATCCATCTATAATCCCTTGTAACTGTATTGTAAATGTTTTTCTGTTAGGAATCAGTGATACATCTGCAGAGAACTGTATAGATCTAGAAAATAATGAATTGCATTTATATTGTCAAAGGGCATCAAATAAAACTGTGACAATCTGAGGATCAAAATTTGAATATTAAAATAAATATAAGACAGTTCATGAGTTCTTATTTTCCTTCTTTCCCAAACTCAAAAATGTCTCTTTCAGATTCCTTATCTAAACTCCTCCACTCAGAATTGATCTCAAGATTGAGTGATTTCTTGAATAACCTGCAATGGGCCATCAGGTGACAGTTGGGGGGAAAAAAGTAATTCAAAATCAGATACAGTATATATCCTAAGTTGAGGTAGTTCAGAAAGAAATTGTCACTTTTTTGTTTTTTATTATTTCTTAAACTTGGAAGAGGTGTAAGTGCTGCAGGTGTTTTCAGGACAGTAAAAGAGATACCTTATCAGAAGAATTTCATTTAAGTTAGTTTATCTCAGATGGATTAGCTGTTTTTCTTGGAGAGTATGGCAAAGGTGATTGGAGAGGAGTAAAAGAAATAAACTATGAGCAAAGAAGAAAAAATTGAAGGAAATACTATTCCAGGTTTTTTGTGGTCTAGAAATCACATCATTTTTAAGAGTGAAAGCATATTGTTTTTGCACTTAAAATACTCTTGCCATATATATAGAACACAATAAGCAATTAAATATTTCTTTTATATTGTTAAAATCAAAATATATTTTAAATTATTCCTACCTCTCATATTTGATTTGTTGTTTATTTGAATCAGAGATGGCCTCTTTTCCTTTTCCTTGAAAAGAAAGAAAAAAAACAAAAGCAATCCTTAAAAACTAATAATTCAAACATAATAAACAGAGTCTTTCTCATGATTAGCACAAAGATAGTAAAGTACTGTAACTAATTTCTCTCGGAGACTAATTTGCAATTCCCTTTACATTTCCAGAAACTTGGAAGAGCACTATAGCAGCTTTTTTGTTTTTAAAATGTTAGCAGTTTCACCTCAGTAATATTGAGATGAAGTATCTTATTTGGACAGTTCTGCAGGAAAGAAAAAAGAACACTGCCAAGCAGCTGTCGTGGAGAAGGATTCTGCCTGCCTGGGGCAACAGAAACAAAAGAGAAGAAGTCTACTAAGCTGTTGCTCTTGGCAAAGCATAAGATTTCAGAACTTGCCTGTTTTAAAATTGCTTATAAAAACAGAACAAAAAAAGAATATGGTCTTGATATTACAGAAAGGGATATCAAAATCTTTATTTTAAACTTCATATCATTTTCCTTTTTAAAGGTGATACTCTTATATGAGGGAAAATAGCCAATTACCTTAAATACAACTTCAGCTGAATTTATAAACTCTGGTTCCAGCTATACAAATCTGGTCATCTTAATATTAACCTGTTACAAATATTGTATAGTCTTGACTGATAAAAAAGAAAAATCTGACAGAAAATTATATTTTTCTCTCATATTAGTAATTTGTCATGCTTTTTCTCAAATTTGGTATTGCATGCTCTTTCCATGATCCTCTCCTTGGCATCAGAAGAATTACCACTCAGTCTCTGATCAGCTTGCTGGCTTGTTAGTCTTTAAACATGACATATCACACCAACCGCACAATGCACTGCAATTAAAACCTCTCAGAAATGCACACTAAGTTGATATTCAGTACAATACTGCTCTGAAGATCCTATTTCTAAATTGCAATGAAACAAAGTTCCAAGCAATGATCAAAAGGGTATAGTAGTCACTTTCAAATCTAACTACACAAAGTTGCTGCTTCATTCTAAGTTGTAATAGGCTGGCCTCATGACCAAGACTGTAAAACATGGGCACAGCTGTTGGTTCAGTAAGAAGGATGAGTACAATCTTACGTATCTCTATAATATGAGATCTTATACATTCAGAGAAAGTACATGAAGAAGATAAAAAAGGAATATTGCAATGGGGCAACTCAATTTTAACATTACCTTTTATTGCAACATACAAAGAAGAAGAAAAAATTAAGATCAATGGCTATGAGACTTGATTGAAGTGTGACTACCTTTGAAGGCCATCTGCTGGAAGACAAGTGGGCTTCCTTATGCAATTATTTGGCCATTGTTAAGAACAGAAAAGACAGAAAAGACTTTACTGTTTATGTTAAAATTACAGAAAAGTATAAAAAATAAACCATATTGAGTGTACTCTCATTCAGTATGGTTTAATTTTTATAATTGCCTGTGGGGAAAATCTGTTGTGTAGGTGTGGCTTGTTTTGTGGGAGTGGCTCGGCGGTAGTATGACCGGTTGGGCATGGCCAACTTGGAAAATGTGGTGAAATTCACTTAACAATGCTCTTGCTTAGCAACCAAAATTTTGGGCTTAATTGTGGTCAGAAGTTCTCTTTCTCTTTCTTTCTTTCCTTCCTTCCTTTTGTCTCTCTCTCCCTCTTTCTTTCTTTCATCTCTCTCCCACTTTTTTTCTTTCTTTTTTCTTTCTTTTTTTCTCTCTTTCTTTCTGTCTCTGTCTTTGACTCTCTGTCTCTCTCTGTGTCTGTCTGTCTGTCTCTCTGTGGCTCTTTGTCTCTCTCCCTCCCTCCTTCTCTGTCTCTCTGTGTCTGTCTGTCTTTCTGTATCTGTCTCCCTCTCCTCCCTCCCCCATTTGTCACTCTGTGTGTGTGTGTGTGTGTCTGTCTGTCTCTCACTCACTCTCTGTCTGTCTCTCTCCCTGTCTGTCTCCCCTCCCTTCCTCTCTGTCACTGTGTGTGTCTGTCTGTCTCTCACTTAATCTCTCTCTGTCTCTCGATTCCCTCCCTCCCTCCCTGTCTCTCTGTCTATCTCTGTCTTATCTCTCTCACTCACACACACACTCAGACACACAGACTCAGACACACACACACACACTGCAGTCACCTTGTTGAGTGTTCCAATCACATTTGAAACACTCAACAACTGGCCTGCATTTATGGTTTTTTGCAGCTTTCTGCAGTCATAGGACCAAAATATATGGTTAAAAGTACCTTGCAGCGGCGGTTTTCCCTGGGGGCTCCGCAGAGCATCCCAAGAGCGATGCCACCACATCTGCCCTCTTCAGGGACAGGCCCTCTTCAGCAAGTTCCCGCCGTTACAAAGGTTCCAGGATCAGGGACGGAATCTTCGCCGTGGGACAATAAAGCCCCGTCCGCTAGAGGCAGAGGGAGGAAGGGCCAGTTGGGAGATGGGCTTTGGTCCTGCTGCCTCTGGCGGACAGGGCTTTACTGTCCCGTGGCAAAGATTCCATCCCTCATCCTGGAGCCTTCGTAACAGCAGGAACTTGTTCTCACTTGCCCGGGCTTGTGCAGAGGCTTCTCTCCAAGAGTCTCCGGGGCTATAATTGTGCAGGGTGTGCGAGCACCTATGTTTTCCAGGGGGTGGGGCCATGGCCATCTTTTGGGCCACTAGCGGCTACCTTTCAGGAAGTGCTCTGCACAGGTGGTGATGACTCCAGAGCCCATCCACAGGGGCGGGAAGACGAGGAACGTGAGGGGGACCTCGTCCTTCTGAAGAGGACCTGCCGAAGAGTGCCTGTCCCCGAAGAGGGCAGATGTGGTGGCATCGGTCTTGGGATGTTCTGCGGAGCCCCCCAGGAAAAAACACCACTGCCAGGTACTTTTAAGCAGGGATGGTTTTTTAACCAGGTGGCTGTCAAAGAGAAGAGGGCAGCACATGCCTCGTGGGCTTGTCCAACAACTGAAGAAGGAACAGGAGGTGAGGATTCAT
Source organism: Natrix helvetica (assembly GCF_964273705.1). NCBI lineage: Eukaryota > Metazoa > Chordata > Lepidosauria > Squamata > Natricidae > Natrix > Natrix helvetica. Next base: position 239,493,766 of record NC_138552.1, read on the forward strand.
TGGACAAGCCCATGAGTGTGCGCTGCTCTCTCCTCTGACAGCTGGCTCGTTTCCAATGGGGGGTGGGAAATCCATGCAGAGGGAGGAAATCGCATGGATTCCCCACCCCCTCCATTGGAAACGAGGCGGCTGTCAGAGAAGAGAGCAGCGCACGCCCATGGGCTTGTGCAGCAGCTGAATCCTTGCCTCCTGTTCCTTCTTTGGCTGTTGGAGAAGCCCACATGGTGTGCACTGCCCTCTTCTAAGAGCCGTCTCGTTTCCAATGGAGGGGGTGGGGAATCCATGCGATTTCCTCCCTCTGCATGCATTTCCCACCCGCAATTATAAACGAGGTGACTGTTGGCGGGGCAAGCCTGGTAGGGACAGGCGGGGAGAGCGAGCAGTGACTGGGTGGGCGGGAGGGAGCAAGCAAGGGGGCAAGCCATGGGAGGGAGCGTTCGGGTATGTGGCCTCCAGAAGAACGGGTATGGGAAGACACACTAAATTTGGCAAATGGCTAGAGGCATACCCGTGCGTACCGGCTGAAACCCACCCCTGGTAGTAGTAGATGTTTCTCTCTCATGGTTCAAAGAGAAAATAACTGTTGTGAGCTCCACATAGGCACCAGGAAGGGCATCTAGCCAGTAAATGCTCAGCTTCATCTAGCTGACCTGACACTACCCCGAATTAAGGAATTACATGTTCATACAAAGAAAAAATGTAAGGAATGCTAGCATGCAGAAATAAAATAAAATTATACATTTTGAGGATAAGAATAAGAGAGTTGTAGTTTAAGATCTTTTGAAAGAGTATTGCAGTGAAGCAGAGCTGATGTCTTGGCAAGAATGGTGAGCTTTCACAGGGCTCTGTGTTAAGCCACTGTATTCTTCCTGACATGAGGTCCAATTGGACTCAATTGGATCCAAGCCGCCTTGGACAGGTGGTGCAGGCAAAGGGGGAAGTTTTGTCAATCACAGGGAGCCTGCAAACTCACTGTCTGATCCTGAAAAACTTCTCAGCCTGATGGGGGGGGGGGAGAGACGGCCATTAAACTGGCTGGACCGAGGCTGTTACAGCTCTGATGAAAGAGCAATAAAGGAGATGAGCCGAAAACAGTGTGTGTGATCTGGGTGAGCTACTCTTAATTTCCAACTCCTTTTGAGGAATTTACCCCAGAAATTAACTTCTTTCTGAAAATGAAACTTTAAAAGAGAGGAGGTGGTCTTTATTCACCCCTCTAGAATAGTGGTGACTCAATATATGAGCTTCTGACATATCCAAGCGAGGGAGAATAACGTGTTTGGTAAAAACAGATCTTTAGCAGGTTGGAGTTCCAGGTGGCTTGCTTGTGATTATTTTGCCAGCTTTATGGAGTGTTACGATTCTTAAGGTTTTGAAGAGGCAAATTAAAAAAAGTAGGTAGGTAGATAAGAGGGATAGAGAGGGCAAGAAAGAGAGAGAAATACAGTAGGTAGGTAGGTAGAGAGAGTGAGTAGTTAGGTAGGTAGGTAGATAAAGGGATAGACAGAGAGAGAAATAGAGAGAGAGAAATAAAGTAGGTAGGTTGGTAGGTAGAGGGATAGAGAGAGAGAAATAGAGAGAGAGAGAAATATAGTTGATAGGTAGGTAGAGAGAGAGTAGGTAGGTACATAGGTAGATAGAGGGGGAGAGAGATAAATAGATAGGGAGAGAGAGAATAGGTAGGGAGAGAGAGAGAGAGAAATATAGTAGGTAGGTAGGGAGAGAGAGAGAGAGAGAAGATAGAGGGATAAAGAGGGAGGGAAAGAGAGAGAAATGCAGTAGGTAGGTAGGGAGAGTGTGTGTGTAGGTAGGTAGAGGGATAGAGAGAGAGAAATAGAAAGAGAGAGAAATACAGTAGATAGGTAGGGAGAGAGAGAGAGAGTAGGTAGGTTGGTAGGTGGAGGGATAGAGAGAGAGAGAAAGTAGGTAGGTACATAGGTAGGTAGAGAGTGAGAGAGAAATACAGTAGGTAGGTAGGGAGAGAGAGAGTAGGTAGGTAGGGAGAGGGAGAGAGAGAGATAAAATAATAGTAGGTAGGTAGGGAGAGAGTGAAAGTAGGTAGGTAGGTAGATGTTTCCAGGTGTATTTATCCATGTGCTGGAGAAGGAAATTGCTGACAATCTGCAGCACTTAAGACTTTGTTTCTGCTGGCACAGCACTTGATCAATGTAATTCTTATCAATCAGTTAAAGAGCTTTCCAAAAGGAAAAAAAAAGTTTTTGCACTCTGCAAACCTCCCCAAAATGGCCCGAATTTTGCAAAAACAGGCCCATTTTTTTTAAAAAAAGGCATGAATAGCCTTGGGGGGGCTTGCAGAGTGCTCTTGGGGGGATGGCCCCCCCAAAATGAACAAAAAACAGTCTGTTTTTCGCAAAAACAGGCCCATTTTTTGTCAAAAAATTCCATGCATAGCCTTATGGACACATAGTGTGCTGCTGGGGGCTGGGGGGGGCAAAAAATGGCCCGTTTTTTCTCATTTCTGCACTCCCCAGCCCCCAGCTCTCTGAAAGCCTCCATAAGGGTGTTCACGGCCATTTTGGTGAAGGGGCTTTGGGAGGCAAAAATTGTTGTATTCAGTGTACAAGACGCACCCAGATTTTCAGCCTCTTATACTCCAAAAAATACGGTAGTGTGGCAAGAACAGATAGAATAATGGCACATCTAATTAATCCATAAGCTGAGCTATGGCTCTGTGCTTTTCTAGTGTAAAATTCCTCCTTATTTTCAAAGAAACTTATTAATCTTACTCAATGACTTTATTTCTTCTTCATTCCTGAATGTAACCAAATCTTCTATAGTACTTTCTGATTTTTCTTCATGTTTGCTATCATCTTCAAATGAGCTGTTCAAAATTTCATCAAAGTCTATTGTTTCTTTTAAAGATTCTGCTGAAGATTCTGCAATATAATCATCATCATTTTGGTAATATTTTCTATGATACTCCTTTTCATAGGGAATTCTCAGACAAATATTTATCTCAAATATTGGGGAATATTCCTCTTCTCCTTTTAGTTCCCTTTTCACTTCTTCTAGGATCTAAAGTCATATGAAAATATAACAAAAAATGAATATTCTTTTTTAAAAAATCATGCAAATGGAACTAGAGATTAAAAACAAAAGATTTTCAATCTAAAACAAGGAACAAATAAAGGCAGAAGAAAACTCCATTATTTTTGACTTGATACTAATCAATAGAGAAGACTACATTATGATAATGTGCTTTTGAATCTGTTTTAAAGCATGAAAAGATGTTTGAGAAATATGGAAAATGTAATTAATCTTCATAAGTTTTTTCATAAGGAACCATGAAATAATTTTGTATTTAAAGGCAAGATTTTGTCTTTAAAGGTATTACAATAAATAGCTTTCAGCATGTATTTAAACTTAAATTTTAAAAATTAAATTTAATCATTATTATATTTTTTATTAAGATAAATATGAACTATTGGATAATCTGTGTTGTAAGATATACCTTCATTTAGAAATCAATTCACCTTGTCTATATCACTGACAGTAACAATTTCACGTTGTACTTCTGATTTCTTTGAACGGTGCAATAATTTCCGAGTGTCTTCAAAATGCTCATTTTCATATACCCACTGGCATCTATTTTCAGTCAATAAGCAAAGTGCTTTATCAATTGTATCTTTATATGCTCTGCATATGTGGAAAAATAGGAAAAAATCCTAATTTATATTTTAAATAGCATAATTCATTTTAATAACTGACAATACTGCAAGGTATACATCAAGATGCTGTGGCAGTACTAGGAAATAGTAAGGATGTAGCAGTACTAGGAGATAGAATAGACAACTCCTAGAATTCTCCAGTCAGAAGGAACTCACAAATAATGAAGGCAGAGAAGGTGACCATCTTGAACCTTGCACACATGTGAAAGATATTATAGCTTAGTTATAGATATTTCCTTTTTACCAGACTAAAGCTAGCACATGTAACTCAAGAGACAAAAAGGAGCAATAAACTATTATTCATTTACTTAATTATACAGTATATCCATTTTTATTTAAAACATAAATATCCATAAGCGTTTACTCCAAATTATTTTATTTTTATAATAAGTAAGCCAAGCTTAAAAATAAATATAACAGTAACAATAATACTAAATAATAATAAGGACTCTAAAAGAGAATTTTATAAACAATATTATTAAATAAGAGCCAGTGTTTTAATCATGAAATAGGCAAAACTAACCTCATAAGGCTTTCATTTGTCTTCCTTTTTGAAATTGTCATATTACTGGAACCTTTAAATATCTCCCAAAGAGTATTTAAAGCATTGTTTACCAATCTGCGAAGAAATTCTTGAAAGATTCTATCTACAAGCTTAATAAACTTAGAAAAGCGTTCCATAATGTGCCGCCATTCAGCTATCTCAAAGTATTTTGGTTTCTCTTTGAAGTCATTTAGTGGATGCTCAAAAAGTGTTTCTGCTCCCTTCATTTTTGCCACCTACAGCATTATGAAATAATAAATTTGCACAAGTAATAAATATATACAGTAATTTTTCATCATGTAGACATTTTGTATTATTTACTTTTCATCTCATCCTTTTTCAACAAGGAAAACAAAGTTTGAAGACATTTCATACATAAGTATTTCTTATCAGAATTGCTGTATAGCAAAAAGAGTGGTGGTAGTAGTGAATAACAACTGCAACCACAGCCTTGACTATTGAAAATTGACTAAGTTTGACCACAATACCAGATATCTATGAAACTCTTATAGAAGACAAATAGGAAAGCCGGACTGAAAACCAACCTTACTTTGAAAAGGAGTCCAGAACCTCTAAGAATCAGGAATTTCTAATGAACTTCTAACATAACAAGACCGTCCAATAAAGAATATTATGGTAGAAATCATACTCCATAATCCATTGATATAGAAAATTGGCAGCATTGCAATTGCTTGTGTATTAAATTAACAAGTCGAAGAGACAAGATATCTGTCACATTTTAGAACTCCTCATGTAATTACAGCACAGAGATCAAAATATTGGGAAATTCATATCAATTGAAGATGAAATACCCAGGATGTTTAAAAAATAAAGAGATTGATGATAAGATTGAGAATTCATATCAAATTTCCAGAAATCCTATGAATCAACAATGGGAGGGATGAAATGTGAAAATAAACTTTTTATTTCTGTGCTGTATTTTAACAAATAAAGAAGCACAACCTTTCCAAATTGAAGGCCTTTCTTATAAGTTTGTGTTACAATGTTTTCTTACTCAAAGAGCTAGTAGGTTTTGCTGTGGCTGCTCCACGGAAAAGTACTGGAATGGGAAAGAGAAATACTATAGCATGCAAATAGTATGCACATTTTATTTGACAACTATAGCTAGGACCTAATCATGACTGACGCAATTTAGAATATGCTAATCATAGGGCGTGAGTTATTCAAATTAACAGAAGCGTCAAAAAGGATAAAAAGTTCCAGTGTATATGAAAAATATATGATTATACAGCCTAGATTCTTGAGCCATTGAATGATAGGGAAATATTTGAATGCAATATGGAAATGGTGAAAACTCATTAAGTCATGATCAGAATGATCATAGTTTGGAACATCTTGTTAGATGATCCTGATCTTATTGTTGAAGACTATGTAAGGGAAGCAAGGATCTGATACTAAGAGAGGACAAGTCTCTAATGCAACAGAATCATCCATAGGTCATGTCATGGAAAACCTGAACTTTTCCAGCATGACTAAAGGGTTATATTCTTTCAGAAAGTAATGGTGGTAAAGAACATCAACACTGGTGTGCTATGTGCTGGTGACATCTACCACCATCAAGTCCTTTTGTATTTTAAATTTATTTTATATGCATTTGTATACGTAGTTAGTTGCAGTTATATATACACAGTTAGAACAATTAATCTGTCAGGTCTGCAGTTATATTCCTTTTTAGGATCTTTGGCCTGCCATGTCACTGCGTTTATTTGGTTTGCCAGCTGTGCCTACATTCTGAGTTATACAGCAGAATGAATTGTCTCTTATCAGCAGCGATTTACTGCGCATGTTATTATATCACATACCTTCTTTCCTTTCTTCCTTTGTCTGTATGCCAAGGCAGACAGGGGCTCTGCCAAGATGTAATTATTAGCTTAGTAAGTTTGTATTTTTATTTCCTTTACAATTAAAATGTTTTTCTTAGATTATGCCTCGGGCTTATTTTACTTATTTCAAAAGTTTACTACAAGGAAATTCTACGGTCCATACCTCGTTGATTTACAGGGCGGAATTCACACCCTGACATATGGTAAGACAGGATGGTTGATCTATGGCTCTTCCTTGCTTTGTTATTTTTTGAAGATAAGCACTTAGGCTAATCTAGGCAGATGATTTATAGCGACTGAGGAACGCTGATTTAAATTGTTTCTAAGATGCTTAAGAAGAAGAAAAAACAAAAAGAATTTTCTGCAAGGCATTCAGATGGCTTTTCTCCGATGAAGAAAAAAAAGTATTTCACAAAGATTTACAACTCTTGATGTAACCGGACCGGGTGAAGAATCTGCTGTGGGGCACAGATCTCAAGAAGATAAAGCTGCTTTTGAAGGTGATGCATTCCGACCGAGGTCAGTAACACCTCCTTATAATTATGCATGCTCCCAAACACTTCTTAGAGATTTTGAAACGCTCGGTGCCAGGCCAAAGCTTTCACAGCCGGAGAAATTTCACTCCCATACAGAGGGAGAAAGTATAATTCTCTCCGAAGCTCTGAGCAAGCTATGGAAAGCTATCGTAATCAAATAGAATATTATGAACGCCAGCTGTTCCAAGCCAAAAAGGTTTACTCCATGCTCAAGTCAGAGAAGAGGGATTCTCATGCTTTTCAAATTTCTGAAAATACCATCTTGCCTTCTTTCCCAAAGCCTAAGACACACCCCCTGGAGGATATTGTGTCAGGCAAATCAGAACAAAGAGCTGTGCACATGTCACAATTGCCACGTGATCTCCTTTGTTCTCCAATTACACATGCCACGCAGGCAGAAATATTACAACCAAAAGATGTAACCACAGCACCATCTCCTGGCAGAAATAATTTACTACAGAGAGCTGATATGCATGTTAAAATTCACGAACAATTCCAATCACTGCAACAGACTCTTTCACACATATCATTAGATTACTCAAATATTCAGGCTGCAACGCAACAAGTGCCTCCACAGGCCCAATTTTCAGCGCCCCCTGGTGGTGTTGGAGCCTTCTCAGATGGAGCACGACAGTACTTAATGCAGTCTCCAGCAAGCCATGCTTTCATTCCTGCTCAAGCAACAGCCCCACCTGTTAGATTTCAGCAACCACAGGTTCAACAACAAGCATTTTTACCTGCCCAGCAAGCATTTCAAATGCACATTCCTTAGCAGGCAATTTTTGTTACTCCATTGACTGGTGAGTAAAAACTAAAAATGTCAGGACAGAATTATAAAGCCTGTGTCAGTGAGGTTTCACTTTTGCTTCGCAGAGAAGGTACCCATTCTATGGTGTTTAATCCTCCTGCCCAGCCATGGACTCCTGCAATAAGAGAGATTAAGGCTTGCACAACATTATTGATGTCCATGGATACTGAATTGCAGGTTATTTTTCCGCCTGATGCAACAGCCCAACAAATTTGGGCTCAATTGGAAAATTGCTACAGGCCCGTTTCAATCGAATCTTCATGTTTGCTCATGTCTGAGTTTCATGGTTCGAGATTGAAACCTGGTGAACAAATTGGTGGACATTTGACCAAACTGAAAGGAATGAGAAAAGAATTGGGAGAAAGAAGCCATTTTATTGATGATGTTCAAATGATCAGCATTATCATTAACTCATTGAATTATGAATGGAAAGATGCCATTGCAAAGATTAACCACGTGCCTATTGCTCAACGCACAATCGATAATATTTGCAGGCTCTTAATTGAGGAGGACACTTTAATTTTAGCCATGCCACATTTGTGAGGGCCACCCGCGTCGAGAGCTCCAGCGAGTCATCCCTTCCGAGGAAGAGTCTACGCTCCAAGGATGCCAAGATGCTACATCTGTAACCGTGTGGAACATGACACCCGGGATTGTCCCCAACAAGTTCCAGCTCCCGTCACATACCAGCCCAGAGGAACAGACTCCAGAGGCAAAGTTAGAGGCGGAAGACAAGGTCCTCGTGGTCCAAGTGATGAGCCACAAGCTCCACTCGCCACATTGGCCTTAACCAACGATCCACAACCTGATCCAGAGTACGACAGACAGCTTCTGTGGACTTTGGACAGTGGTGCAGTGGTCCATGGTACCTACAGAAAGGAAATCTTCACAGAGATGCACGAGCCTGAACCTGAATTACGTGAACTTTATTCTTTCTCCAATCATCCTTGTAAGGTCATGGGAAAAGGAACTGTTTATGTTGAAGAGCTCGGTGCATTCATCCCTAATGTTTATTACATACCTTCAGCAACCAGTAATTTGCTTAGTCGTCACTTGTCTAGAGTGTTAAAAGTTCCAGGTTCACCACCTCAAAAAAGCAAGTTACATAGTTAAAAATGGAGATATTGTTGCTGAAACCATGCTAATTGGTGGTGTTTATTACATAAAACCAAAGCCTAAAATGCAAGCACAGGCAAGTATACAAACTCCAAAAGAGGAGAGCACAGGCCCAGAGAGCGATGCTTCAGTGAGAGATCCTGTTGCTACTCCAAAGGCTCCTAAAGCCAACAAATAGAAAATAAGGAAGCAGGTTGCTCAGAGCAAGCCTGAGGTTCCTCATAAAACTGTTAATGTTGAAAATTCACTAACTGGTAAACCTTTGCATTCCAGGTGTATCCACAAGTGGCATAGAAGACTGGGGCACGCCAGTTTCCGTGTTCTTAGGAAAATGCCGAAGTTCGCAAAAAGTTTGGATCTAAAGGGGTGTAAGGTGTTTTTGGATTGTGCAGTTTCCAGGAAAGCTAAATCCAAAGCAGCAGCCATTCCCAAACACGCTACATGCCTGTCAATACGCATTTTTGATTTGGTACACACTGACATAGTGGGTCCTTTTCCGCCAACAATTGATGGTAAAAAGTATTTTCTAACGATTGTTGATAATTATTCTAGATACGGATTTGATTTTCCTATGAAAGAGAAATCAGAGACCTTTCAGATCTTTAAAAACTTTGCAACACTTGTTTCTACCCAACACCAAGTTCGCATCGCCAGAATCCAGAGTGACTGTGGTGCCGAATTCATGTCTCAGCGTTTCCAGGACTGGATGCGTAAGAATGGAATTCTTCATCAGACATCCGCTCCATATACACCGGCTCATAACGGAGTCACAGAACAAAGACAAGGGGTTCTAAAACCATAATGCGTTGTCTCCTAGAAGACACCAACCTAAGTAACATATACTGGGGTGAAGCTATCAAATATGCAAATTACATTGTCAAACGTACTTGGAGCAGTGTGCCTACATTCTGAGTTATGCGGCAGAATGAACTGTCTCTTATCAGCAATGATTTACTGTGCATGTCATTACATCACATACCTTCTTTCCTTTCTTCCTTTGTCTGTATGCCAAGGCAGACAGGGGTTCTGCCAAGATGTATGTTAGGGTTCTAAATACCATGCAGAAATAAATCATTGTCCAAGGCAAAACATCCTTAAAGGTGCAATTTATTCCGCAGGCATGTTAGCACGGCTGGGATGAACCTCTGAGCTCAATTCTTGTGTGGACCCAATGGATCTCAGGACCTCTCTCCAGAACTTGGTTGTGAACTGGACTCCGCGGTCTGAAATGATCCTCTTGGGTACTCCGTGCAGGCGATAAATGTGTTTCACAAACATTTTCGCTAATTCGTATGCGGATGGCAACCCTGAGCAAGCAATGAAGTGTGCCTGCTTAGAAAACAAATCAATCACAGTCCAAATTACTTTATGCCCACTGCTGTCTGGGAGTTCCAGGATGAAGTCCATTGCGACCTCTTCCCATGGCCGTTTAGGGCTCTCTGCTGCAGGTGCTGTAGGTTCTGGGCTCTTGGATTCAATCGTCCACAGCTGGCCTTGTTCCTCCTCCGAGGCCTCCCCCTTGGTAGGACTCTTCGTCACCTGAAGTTGGGGGTCCTCTTCCAGAGGTCGGTTGGGCATTTCCCCCTCCGAGGCCTCTCCCTTAGTTGGACTCTTTGTCACCTTCAGTTGGGGATCCTCCTCTGGAGATTGTTTGCCCTTTTCCTCTTCCGAGGCCTCCCCCTTGGTAGGACACTTTGTCACTTTAAGTTGGAGATCCTCTTCCAGAGGCTGTTGGCCCAGATGACTTTTCTGTGCGGGCATCTGGGGCCCTCTCTTAACCACCGTGGCAATTGGTACACACATTTGTTCTTCGGCAATTCCCTCCTCCGAGGCCTCCCCCTTGGTAGGACTCTTCGTCACCATAAGTTGGGGATCCTCTTCCAGAGGTCGTTTAGGCTTTTCCCCCTCCGAGGCCTCCCCCTCAGTTGGACTCTTTGTCACCTTAAGTTGGGGATCCTCCTCCGGAGAATGTCTGCCCTTTTCCTCTTCCGAGGCCTCCCCCTTGGTAGGACACTTCCTCACCTTAAGTTGGGGGTCCTCTTCCAGAGGTTGTTGGCCCAGATGACTCTTCTGTGGTGGCATCTGGGACCCTCTCTTTACCGCCGTGGTGGTTGGTGCGCACGTTTGTGGCATTGGGGCTGAAGCCAAGCACTCTGACGCTCTGTGGCCAAGTTGACAACAATGGTGGCATTTAATTGGGCCCCACGAGGAATGGAACCTAGTTACCTCTCTAAACTCAGGAACCGTTTCATCACACTGCCTTGCTCTCCAACTTGCAGCTGCCCCCTTGGTAAACCCTTCTTCCATGGTGGAGATTGCTTCTCTGTAGGAAGGTGGAGTAAGAACCTTTTGGGGCATTGCAGATGCACCTTGTCCCGCTTCCCATCTTGCAGGCCTGGCTTTGGTAATCCCTTCTTCCATGTTGGTGATTGCTACTCTGTAGGAAGGTGGGGTAAGAACCACTTGGGGCCTTTCAGGCGCACATTCTCCCGCCATCCACACTGCAGGCCTCTGTTTGGTAATCCCTTCTTCCATCGAGAATTCTTCTCTGTAGGAAGGTCTGGTAAGAACCTTTTGGGGCCTTGCAGGGGAGACTGGAACCGGTGGGGAGGTCAATCCCTCGGTTGGCCACTGCCCAGCTTTCTGCCATGGTGCCATCTGCTGAGGGAGGGCAGGTGCCCACTGGCATCCCTCCCATCCATGACCTGGGGTTAAGACCCATCCCGGGGTTGCCTGCTTCACAGGTTGCAGCTCAACCAATGATGGCTGGCTAGGGGGTTTTACGTGCCAAGGACCCTCCTGCTGGCTTGGAGGAGTTATGGGCCAAGTAGGTGCCCTTTGTTGGCTTGGATGAGTTATGGGCCAAGTAGGTGCCCTCTGCTGGCTTGGAGCATTTCCCCATGCTGATGGCAAAGGAGTTGGTAAGTAGCATCTCTTCCATCCAAGTCCTGGGAGGAAAGCCCAGTTTACTGCCCAATTTGCTTCATTTACTGGTTGCAGCCCCATTTGTGGTGGCTTGCAAGTGACAGATGCTGGAAAAATTCCTTCTTCCTGCCTCCTTTGAAATTCCCATTTTGAAAGGGAATCTTTCTCCCAGCTAGTTGCAGGGTGATAAGCCATTTCATTTATTGCCGTCTGGAAGGAGCCCAAACCTCTGTTCTAGGTTTTTTTTTTCCAAGCCTTGTTTCCAAGCTGGGGGGAAGGAGGGGGAGCATGCACTCACAATTTTCCTGAAGAAGTCCGTCTGCGACCTTCCTTCGTCTTGTCGTGTCTCCTCCTGCATTCCTCCTGATGCAATTAAACTGGAAGCAGCATTCCATTGCCTTTGAAGTTCCGCACTCAGCTTCTTATCACCAAAAGCTTCTCATTTATTCTTCGCTGATATTTACGCTGTCCCGGTCAGCATTGGGAATGCCGAGACCCCATCACCAGATCTTCCATCACCAGCCCTTCCCCCTTGATAGGGGGAGGGAGCTAGTGAATTATTTTAAAGTAGAGAGTTGGAATAATGTTAGGGTTCTAAATACCATGCAGAAATAAATCATTGTCCAAGGCAAAACATCCTTAAAGGTGCAATTTATTCCGCAGGCATGTTAGCACGGCTATGGAAAATTCCAACTCTGGAAGTACCTCCTCTGGGTTCACCCAGTTGAAAGTTCATGATCTCTCCCCACACCCACAAATCCATCACATGTTCCAATCATCATCTTCCACGCTGGCATGTACACCCATCTTCTTCCGGCCAGGTGTCGAGATGCGAAGACAAAAGATGACCTTGGCTTCTACAAAAGAATGTCAACAATCCATTCTACAATCCTACTCCTTTCTATTCCCTCCTCCCAACTACTACACTATTGAAACAGCATAGAGAATTATTAAAAAGTGTGGCAGGCCAAAGATCCTAAAAAGAATATAACTACAGGCCTGACAATGTAATTATTAGCTTAGTAAGTTTGCATTTTTATTTTCTTTACAATTAAAATGTTTATCTTAGATTATGCCTTGGACTTATTTTACTTATTTCAAAAGTATACTACAAGGAAATTCCACGGTCCATACCTCGTTGATTTACAGGGCGGAATTCACACCCTGACATGCCACACTCTCTATTATTTCATTATGCTGTTTCGTTAGTGTAGTAATTGGGAGGGGGAATAGAAAGGAGTAGAATTGTGAAATGTGTTGTTGTCATTCATTTCTAGAAGCCCAAGGTCATCTTTTGTCTCCGCACCTCTGCACCTGACCGGAACCAGCTGGGTGGGGATGCCAGCATGACCGAATAAGATTGGACTATGTGATGGATTTATGAGTGTGGGTATAAGATCATGAACTTTAAACTGGGTGGAATCCCAGGAAACTTTATAGATTTGGGATTCCACAGATGTGCCAACATGTCTGATTTATTAAATTGGAACTTTAAGGATAGCTCTGCCTTGGACTCTGATTTAATTCTGCATGATATTTGGAACGCTGACATAATCAGTGGAATGACTCGCCTCTAGAAGTTGTAGGTGTTCCAACACTGGAGGTTTTTAAGAAGAGATTGAACCACCATTTCTCTGAAATGGGAAACGTTTTTCTGCTTGAGCAGGTGGCTGGACTAGAAGACTTCCAAGGCCCCTTCCAACTCTGTTATTCAGTTATACTTTTACGTATTTTTTATATGTATGCTCTATGCCTGATTTTAATTTTATTAATGAGAGATATAGAGAGATGAATTGGTCATTGTTGCTGAAGTGTTAGATTACTGCACTATTCAATGCACTAAGAAGATAAATGAATAAGATGACGTTTATGGTCCTTTCAAATGCCGAGATTTCTGGGGTCCTTTTAATTCCAAAAAATATGGTTTTTAGTTACTTCTGAACCAAAACTAGAACTAATTCATCAGAAATATCTCGTATCCTCAAGAGAGAAAATAGTATATGTAAGTACCTAATTTCAAAATCATGCATTAGTCTGCTAAGAATGTTAAAAGGAGAGTAAGATAATTATGATCAGATAGTAAAATATCTTATTCTTCATTACTTCCTCCATCAGATCAGAAAAAATAATTATTATACTTACTGAGAGTTAAAAGTGTTAACAATATAACATAAGAAAAATATTAAAGTATATTGGAAATATATTCAAGAATGAACATAATATAAAAATGCAAAGAAAATATACAAATACATTAATTACCTTTAAAAAGCAGGTCTTAATTACTTTTATTACTTTATCTTTAAAAGCTTGGAGTTGAGATAAAGCATATTGACTCTGTTGATATTGTTCCTCACAAAATTTATCCAATGTATATGTATAAGACGTATTTATCTAAAAACAAAAGAAAAATATTATAAGTAACCACAATTTTTCTGAAATAGATACAAATTCTTATGTATTTTTCTCATTCATCTGCATAAGAATAAATATTGGCACATCAACAATAAAATGTAAATGGTGAATAGTACACACACATTCAAATATACTTATTAATGTATAACAGTTCATATAGCTGCTAATAGATTTTCCTAACCTGCTTTAATGGACAGTCAAAACCTGAGATGCAAAAATTTTTAAAAACAGGGAGCAAGTAGAAGGAAAATGTGGCCTTAAATCCCCAGTTTGAAATGTTGTCCATCTGAATGAATTTATTTAGTATTAGACCTGTCACTTGCTGACCCTCAGATGCAAAACTCATCAATACAAAATATGATGCCTCCAGATATCTGGTCAGCCCAGATATGTGTGTATGAATGTGCAGAGAGAGGGGAGCAAGGAAGAAATTGAATGGTTTATCACACTTTCAAATTACTATTAATTTTAGTATAAAGATTATAATTAATAGTTGATCGAGTATATGTCATTTCCTAATAAGGAATATACAGTAGCAGGAATGCCACAATGAATACTTCTATAGTAGAACATAACCATGAAAGTAAAAACATAAAAACACGACCTTTAATTTGTTTTTCTTTTAACATTTTCCAGTTTCTCATACAAGCTATAAACTTGTATGTAACATACAGAATTAAAGCAGGAATCTGAATCAAACTAAAAAATTAGGTAATAACTGAACGGAACAAAATCTTTTGTCTCACACTAACAGTTCAGAATAATATTGGTAGTTAGAAAAAGAAAAAAGAACAGTACATTAACACTTTTAAGTTATGTTTCTTTACATTTTCTCTATTCAGGTAATCCTCAAGTTACAATTAGGACCAGAATTTCTCATGCCAAGCAATGCCATTGTTAAGTGAGTCATACCCAATTTTACAACTTTTTTGCCACAGTTATTAAGCAAATCACTGCAGCTGTTAAGTGAATCATATTGTTAAGCACAGCAGGCTTCCCCCATTGACTTTGTTTATTAGAAACCAGCTGGAAAGGTCACAAATGGTGATTACATGATCCAGGATGTTGCAACCATTATAAATACATGCTGGTTGCCAAGCGCCCAAATTTTGAACATGTGACCCTGGAGATGCTGTGACAGTCATAAGTGTGAAAACTTTTTTCAGTGCCATTGTAACTTCAAAACAGTCACTAAATGAATGGTTATGAGTTGAGAACTACCTGTATATTTATTATTTGTGCCTTCAAGTCAGTGTTGAATTCTGAAACTTTTTTGTTAAGATTTTGGTTTGCCATTGTCTTCTTCCTAGGGCTGAAAGAGAGCGACTAGCCCAAGGTCATCAGCTGGCTTTTGTGCCTAAGAGGGGCACAATATAGAATCCAGTCTCCCAATTTCTAGCCTGATGTCTTAACAACTACATCAAACTGGCTCTTATTTCTTTCTTTTTTTTCAATTTAAAATATTTACTCTCACCTTTATGAAATTTATAGTTGTTTTTTCAGATGATCCAGGCTTCTCTGGATTACTCACATCTACACACAAGTTTTGGAGATAAAGTAAGCAACTTTGAAATATCTCATCAGCAAAAAATAGTTGCTTGTACAATATCATTCTGCAAACAGAATAATATCAATATTTTAAATTACTAACAAGTTTTCAGTTTATAATAATAAATATAAGTAGACATATGCTTTGGAATTCCGCAATTCATCTTAAAAGTTATTATCTACATATTTGATTGTCATATATGGATTTATTTACTTTGTCTGAAAGAGACTCTAAACTAAAACCAGAGAAGATTGGAAAGGGAAGGCCATCTTTCTCAATGGTTTGCCTATTGCTCAATTAACAGAAAGATATAAACTGGATATGGAAGAATTTGTTGTTACCAATGGGAAAACTGATTTTGAGTTGGATTTATGTACTAATAATGAACATGTGATTGCTAAGATGCATATATTATTATTGAAAATTAATATGGAGGGTGAAATGTTAAAGATTGTTTAATCAAATGGGCAAGAAACTTTGATTGTATAATAAAATGGGCAAAAAACCTTTGTGTTATAAAGGTTATAACATAATCCTTGATCAATGAGAGAATATGTGCAGTAAAGGACTGAAATTTACAGTGAATAATAACTTAAATAGAGAGATGATGTATCATTGGCATTTAACACCAGTAAATTATCAGAGGGTTTGTATAAGGATGTGTCAAATACATGTTGGAAATGTATACAATCTGAAAATACTTTTTATCCCTTCTGGTGGCTATGTAAGAAAACTAAGACTTTTTGGAATCACATAAGTATTTTTAACTCCAACAATTCTTGGACTGAATGCACTATTATTCTCAAAACATGCACATATCCTCAATGTGATATTTCATTCAATTTTTCCTCTTCAGACCTATGTTTTACATTTGTTACTTTTTTAACGATGCCTCCTCAAAAAAGGGTAATCAACTCACTCAGTATAAATATCTGGTCTTTATACTTACTGGTTTCTCTTTGTTTTTGAATAATTAACAATATTTTTCCAGAGGTTAAAATATTTCTTTTTTCTGAAAAGAAAAGAAAAATCTTCTGAGAAAGAGAGAAATAGATTTCATTGTATAATCAAGGATTATTGAGTCAGATGTATGTAATTTATTTTGTATAACAATTACCTACAAATATTACATATTTAACATATTTTCATAAGACTAAAATGTAATAACTATTTTAACAGAATATGGCAACCTTCCCTGATGGCTTCCCCACTGACTTGCTGAGGAAACCAGCAGAGGAAATAGCAAATGTTAATCACATGATTACAGGGCATTTGATAACTGTGAAAAAGTTGCCAAGCACCCAAAATATGGTCAAATGACTATTGGGGAGGGGTGGGGCTGACATAACCATTTACAATGGCTAGAAGTACTTTACAGACTGTAAAGCACCCATTCTAAGGCCATCATAAATGCAAACGATTGTAAAACAGCTGGTCGTAAGTCAAGGATTACCTATAACTCATTACTTCATTGCCACATAGACTACTGAAACATTCTATATGGGACATGAAATGAAGACAACTAAAATTCCAAAATGCAATGGCTAGAATGCTAACCAAACAATATGTGCAATCTAACATCAGTACTGCCATTGGCACACCAATCATCTTTGGCTAAGAGAAGCACCAAACACCTAGCTTTGACTAGCCTATTTGTGTAGAGGTGGGAGTGGGGCATAGGTCATAAGAATATTGGCCCCGTGGAAAATTAAATGTAGCTATTCTATGTCCAGACAAAAACAAAGTATTAAAGTCCCAAACTAAAACAACACCAGAGAAAAATAAAAATAAAAGACACCAGACTAGATCAGCATGGTTGCATAGCTCTCTGAAAATCTGAGGACAAGAAGGAAGAGTATAAAAAATGAAAACAGGGATATATAACTAAAACAGAATGCCAGCAAATAGCCTGAATCTGCAGAGATGGAGTGAAGATGGCTAGGACTAAGACTTTCAACAAATGCCAATAATAGCAGCAACAAAAAAGCCCAACCCATCAAGAGCAGCATAGTGGGAGATCAAACAGATACACAAATCAAAATACGTAAGAAAACACCTATCCACAAGAAACAGATAGTTTATACCCAACAGTATTGAAAATTCTGGCAGATATGATCTCAGAACCACTGAACAAAATCTTTCAGAGCTCCTGGCGGATGGGGAAACTGCCAGAGGGCTGGAAAAGAGATGATATGATTCCACTCTTCAAAAGAGAAAAAAGGGGATCCAAGAAACTAGACCAATCAGCTTGATATCAATACTTGGGAAAACCATTCAAAAGATAATCAAATAGCAGATTTATGAGCACCTAGAAATGAAAAAAGCAATCACTAGAAGCCAACATTTGTTTGTTAAAAAAGAAATCATGCCAGACAAATCTTACCTTCTTTGATAAAGTAACTAAATTAGCGGATGATGGAAATGCTGTGGATATAGGACCTCCCAGGATAATAAGCTCAGTCGGACCTTTCAGTGCATGTGCTAAAACAAGCCCTCCCCCAAAAATAAGCCCTCCCTGAAAATATTGCAACACAGGAGCAACCATGAGGTGACCACGCTCACTGCCTCCTGCACCACAAAAATAATAAGACCTCCCCGAAAATAAGGCCAAGAGCTTATCTCAGGGGTCAAAAGAAAATAAGACCCTGTCAAATTTTTGGAGACACACAGTAGTTTACTTGTACTTCAGTAAGGTATTTGACACTACTCCTTCTTCTACAGCCTACCTCTTGGTAAGAGAGAACAATGTGGGATAGACTATGACAAGGGTCACCAACCTTTCGGACCTCAGGGACCATTAAATTCATAATTTTAAATACCCCAGACCACTAATATGAATCCAGCACTCACTCACTCTCACTCTTTCATCTCTTATCTCTCTTTTTTCTCTCTCATCTCATCTCTCTTATTTCTCTCTCTCATCTTTTTCTCTCATCTCTCTTTCTCTCTCTCTCTCATTTCTCTCATCTATCTCTTTCTCTCATCTCTCTCTATCTCTCATTTCGCGAGCCAACCAGTGTCTTGGGGCAGAGGGGAAGTTGCGCATCTCCCAGTTGCACAGCACCAACAAGGGCTGGAAGAAATGCCCGTGAGATCCATCAAGAAATGAAGCTTCGTTCTCGCTCTGGAATATGGAGTGAATCTCCATCCCCCACCCTGCCCTTCTCAGGTCAGGCGAGGAGTGACTGGGAGGGGCAGGGCTCAGCCAACAGGAAGCTGCAGCAGGGGAAAAAAAGAGTCACAGATTGCCGACATCCGTTGCTTCAGCCTGCCTGCGCCGCAAACCCTCCAAGCCACAATAGCAACATTATCTCATTATGGCAGGCGAGGGCTGCGCTACTCCTTGCACATTGCACCTCCTGCAAAGTTGCACGTTGCGCATACCTTCCTCTATGGCAAACATTTCCAACCATGAGCTGCCTCGCTGGGGGGAGAGAGAGAGAGAGAGAGAGAGACAGACAGACAGACATAGACACAGACACAGACAGACATCCTGGAGCAGCTCCTCCATCCGGGTGTGCCATGGACCACTAAAAAGTTTTCAGACCACCGATTGGTGACTTCTAGACTATACCAACACCAGATAGAGTCGTAGTTGGCTGGACAACTGCACTCAGTATGTAGCCGTTAAAGAAACTATATCTACAAGAAGGGAAGTGTGCAGTGGGGTACCACAAGGTTTTGTCATAAGCTTCATAGATGATCTAGATGAGGGAAGAGAAGGGTAACTCCAAATTTGGAAGGAATTGTGAACACCTTGGAAAATAAACTCAGAAGATAAATTATGGTTCAGAACAATCTTGACAGATATGAGCATTGTGCCCTAGCCAAACAAGATGCAGTTCAATGGTGAGAAAAGCCTGGTCCTACACTGTAGGCAGGAAAAACCAAATGCACAGATATAGAATAATGGTATCTGACTCAACAATAACTGCAAGAGGGAGCTTAGTGTCCTCATGGACCATCATTTAAAATATGAATCATTAGTGTACTCAACTGCCAAAAAAGCAAATGAAGTCCTGAGCTGCATCAACAGAGGCATAGCATCAAGATCACGAGAAATGCTAGTATCACTCTGTACTGCACTAGTGAGGCCATACTTGGAATACTGCTTTCAAATCTGGTCACCATGATATAAAAAAGATACTCAGGCTCTAGAAAGAGTGCAGAGAAGGGCAACGAAGATGATAAGGTGTCTGGAGGTTAAGTCCTATAAAAAACTGTTAAGGGAATTAGGCATATCTACTCTAAGGAAGAGAAGGATTAGGGATGACACAGCTGTCTTCCAGTACTTGGAGAGCTGTCACAGAGAAGAAGAGGCCGACTTATTCTCCAGAGCATCTGAGGGTAGGACAAGAAGCAATGGATGGAAGCTTGTTAAAGAGAGATACAATCTGGAACTAAGGAGAAATTTTCTGACAGTGAGAGCAATTAACAAATGGGACAACTTGCCTCCAGAAGTTGTGGCTACTCAGTCACTGGAAGTTTTTTTTTTAAAAGATAGGACAATCACTTGTCCTGGATAGTATAATGCCTCCTCTTTGGGAAAGGGGTTGTACTGGGAGATTTCAAAGGTTCCTTCCAGCGCTATGATTCTATGACATACCATTTGGTGTAGTCTTAAATCTCACTGCATGTATTTTGATAGCTGGGTTTGAAATGAACATGTTCAGTACAGTAGGAAGCTAGCTTTATATTAAGGTGCAAGAAGAAATATTCCAGGGGGGGGGAGAGGTTTATCCATGTTGCTACTTGTGCATTTTAAGATTATGTTGTCCTATCTCAAATGCTGAAATAAAAGATGTTATAATTTGGTAACCCCCAGTGTACATTGTGATTTTTGTTTTTTGATAGCAAAACTTAGGGGGAAAACCCCCCCATAATGAATTCCCTGAATATAGTTGACTATAAATTTTGTCATGAGATTTATTTATCAACCCTATAAATTTTTTTTCTAACACTTCAGACATAGAGAAAAGAGGAAAAAGGAAAGGCTTTGAGTTGGTAATCATCTTTTGATGCATAACAGAGAGTTATGGATGAATGAATATAGGGAAATAAACTTCTATAGAAAATCTGTATAGCTGAAAAAGGCTAGAGTTTCCACACTGAACTGTTTTGTCACACATAGCCAATCAAAGTATCCAAAATACTACAGATTGAGCAAATAATTGCAGATATCTTTGTACCATAAATATCTCTTACCTGAAATTAAAATACAAATCCATATTATGTAACACATTATAAAGTTGCCTTTCATATAACCATTCCATTACTGGACTTATTTCCATTTCTTGTTTTCCACACATGGAAGTGAACTGTAAAATGAGGCAAAAGCTAATTAGGATATTTAACTATATTTCAGTATTTATGAATTTACATTCCATTGTTGGGAGAAAAATCCATCTGGTTCAGTTCCAAGCAGGTAGAAAGACACTGGAGACAAAATGGAGGCTGGAGGCTGATTGGAAAGATGGCCCTTTATTGATGAAGCAGAAGCACATGGGTGGTTCTGGGCAGCTGACCACATGGAGTTGAGAGGGTTTTTTTTATACATTCTCTTGGGCTTTGCACTTGAGCTTCCTGTTCCTGTGCAATAACATGTATTCTATTGACTGTTGTCAGATTCCCATGGGATAGGGGTTATGTAGGGGTCATAGCTTAGGTTGTCTCTGAGCTCCCAGGTTCAGTTGATGTTTGAACTGCTGAGATGATGCAATGAAGAGGCTTTGGGCAATGCCTATTGTAGCTGAGGGCTAATCCTACTTTTGTTGGATCTTGGGTGAGAATATTTGCTTATCTTTATCTCTAAGTGCTGACATCTGCTGAACGCTATTAAGAAAGGTGGAGGCTGCTTTGTCTCCAAGAGCATATTTCTCCCTTTAGGGAAATATAATATTCTTCTTTTCTAATATTTCATAAAATATTTCATTCTTCTAGGAGTGGGGTTGGTCCCAACTTTCTATACCATCATCATATATATTTTTAATGTTCAAATAAAGGAAAATCTGATTGTTCGGATTCATAGCACATTCCCTCAACAATCCTGCCAAAGGAAACCACAATAATATTTGTATAAAGCAAGAGTGAATAGTGTCTGGTCCACAGACTATGTACAACTCCATCTGCATCTTAGCACCTCAAATTTACATCAAAGTTTGGTGAGAAAATGGCTTTTTTTTAACTTTTCAAAATTAAGGATGGAGATGGAAGCTGGAAACTCTGCTCCAATTCAAATCACTTAAATTCCCATTCTTAAATTCCCACCCAAAAAGCAGGTGGAGGAGAAACCCTGTTTCATAATTATGCTACCAAAGTTCAGCACCAAAAATTAACTATTATTTCTGAATTTTGTAAAGTGATTATTAGGATGGAAGCCATTTGGCTACAAAAAACCTACTGCTCCCATTCTCATTATTAGCCCTCTACCCTATGCAAGAAACATAATAAACAATTCAATATCACCACTTTCTTGCAGTCTTCTAATTTCAGAAGCTAAATATTGATAATGATCACTAATTCCTCAAATATTACCTACTCCTGAAAGATAAATAGGCAGCAATGATAGAAAAACAAAAGTGAAAAATCTGTTCTGCTCCATTGCACTGTAATGTTTATATATATTTTACCTTTAGAGGGTGCTGGTGAATTACAAAAAGAATAAATAGTGATGCAGCTATCATTCTTTGTAGTTATCTTTTTAAGGAGGGGGGGAGGAAATACTGTGCACAAACTATATTTGTGGCCTGCAAACCCACCCATGCTTTTTTATTTAAACCGTTTTATTTTTATCAATTTTTTCATTAAATAATATGCATAAGTATACCCAATATGATGGGGACCAGCCATCTTTAACAGTCTCTACAAGATCTGGAGGGTGAAGTTACTTGGCATTTTATTGGAAAAAAACTTTCTTGAGAAAAAAATACACAAATGGATACAGTATCCTAGACAAAAGAATGAATAAAATGCAAATTTTATCCATTCTTCCTTGTTCTTGTTGGGAGGGGGGAAATGAGCAGAGCTGATATTTTCGGAACACTTCTTCTATTCTGTTCTTCTATTCTTTTAGAGTTTACATTAGAGTTTTTCATTGTTTGATCTACAATTCAGAAGCACAGTCAGAAAAAGGGTCAGAACCGGTTTGACAGTGCTTACCGTAATGTTCTTGTACAAGCTGCCCTTCTGAAAAAACATCTATGGAGTACAAGTGTGAATTAATATTTTTCAACTGCTTCTCTGTGTTTTGTTGTTATATCTTTCCTCAGGGAAATGCAGATCAAGTTTTATTTTATTTTGTTATTTTATTTTATGCTTCAGTTCAATTGAATTCTAAGACATGCAATTACTTTACCTTTCTGCAGAAAAATGGGGGGGGGACTAGAAATAAGAAATAATCAGGGAACAGTAATTTGCCATTTCTGGACTGTGAAAAGCGATTTGTTACCTTGGATACATATGAGGCACTAATAGTCCAGTATTCTTTACTTTGTCTAGCCATATTTGCAGAGACTACTTGAAGATCATATGGATTGTAGGCTGCTTTGGGGTCATCCCTACTTCTTATAAGACAGTATATATATTCTCCATCATCTTTCGTTAATGCATTATCCTGGAAACAGTAATCAAGTGGTAAAATGTGAATTATTTATAAAAACTAAATTTGTTAATACTCAGACATCATAATTCATTTTGTTAAAATATATAGGCTATAATTGAAGTACTTATTTAAGTTGAATTGATGCAAAATAGAATGTATTTTTACATTTTAAAGGTAACATTCAGAAAAATTGGAACAGGTTCAGAAAAGGATCCCTAAATCCCGATCATTTATAATGATCAGGAACTAAAAACCATGAAGTGAAATTAGAACAACTAAATGTTTTTGCTTTGCAGAAAGATGATAGTAGAGTGTAATGGTACTCTTCAACTACCTGAAAGTAGTCCGTTCCAATGATTATATATGATTATTAAATAAAATAGATAAGAGATCAAGGAAAACCATAAATTACTGTTAACATACGTAACTCTACTTAGGAAATAGGAAGGAACTACATTGTGGAAGCTTCAATAATTTTAGTGTTTTCTAATATTTCCTCCCATTCAGCTTTCAGTATAATAACATAAAATTTCCATCAGTATTCTATTTCCCCTCCATATCTGGTCACCTGGTTGAAAGCCAATTATCAATTGGTTAAGATCATTAACTGAGCATTAATAAATCCAGTACCCATTGTTAATCATTTAATCATGAAGGGCTATTTACATTCCAACTAATAATTTTCTTTTGGTTTCTTCTCTCACTTGTCCCTTTCATTCCTACTTGAGCAGTATTTTTTAATATTTAATAAAGCCACTCAAATGTAGTCCAGCTATTGTATTCTATGAGTGGCAGAGCAGAACTATAACTGTCTTTGCTTGCATCTCTTTGTTTGGACCAACTTCATGCTAACAGCCAACCTAGAAAATGTATAGTTATCTCCTAAGTGTCAACTTGTAAAGCGTTACCATGACTATTATCAAGTTGACATGGGAGGGAGAATTCCATGCATATCTTCGGCCAGAGTCAAATCTCATATTTCTACAGCCGGCGTGTGGGGTGCAAAGTTCACAGCCTGCTGCAGCACTTCGTTGGTTGATAAGATTTATGACACAGAGTGAAGGGAGGGGAGACACAGGGGTAAAGTGCAGAGACCATTAACCGGAAATCAGTTTCAGCTCCGCAGAACATGCCAAAATGTTGATCCTAATAAATGACTGGATTTCTTTTGAACTTTGTCTCGAGGCTCGTAAATTAATTAATTAGGTCATCTTTTGGAAACTTCACACTACGTTTTTGTATTTTTTCCTTGAAAAAAAGAGAGCCAAGACTCTCGTCTAGAGAAAACACAGAACTGTTATTGTCAAGGGAAACAATAGCCATCAAGAGAACAGGTGTTAGGGTCTCAAGGAAGAATCCCTAGTAAGGAATCCTAGGAAATCCCTAAGCCAAAAGTGCCATCTAATCAATTGTTTTTTACTTAAATAGCCAAACTAATACATTTCATACAAGAAGCAGGTAATGAAAATCTAGAAAGTAGTCCTTCAAATATCCAGAACTGCAATAAAAGACATGCTTCTAAACTCAGCCATCCCTAAGGGATGGAAAATAATCTAGGAGCTGCATGCTAATACATTCTTTTAGTGGTATAGAATGACCCAGTAAGATTTATCTGCAGTGCTGTGCTAGATGTTCTAATAAATAGACAAGGGTTTCAAGTCTAATGATCTTCCTAAGATTTGTGTGTGAGAAAGACAGCATTTCTTTTTTGCTCTTTTACTATTAAAATGAAGGAATGTAGCCCTATGACTCAGAGCCATAGATGATTGTGATGATGATTTCCATTACTGCGTTGCTTCTTATATCTTCTATTTTATATCTTCTAGGGGAAAAAATGAAAAAAAAATGGACAGACATAAAATCATATCACAACTATTTCACAAAATCTTCAAACATTTGTTAGATTCTTTGATCCCAAACTTCTGCCTCCTTATTTTCACTATGTCTCTTATTCCCTACCCATTTGTTTTACAAAGAACATAATTTATTTTGATTATGTTTCGTTCAAGTCAAAATACAGAAAAAATTCACAATCTCCCAAGGCCTTCTCTTTTTCCAAAAGTCCCTTCTGGAATCTTTTTCTTCCGCCTACTTCTATTTTAGGCAAGTCAATTTGCTAAATTTAAACTTCTCTTACAATCTTCATATAGCTTGAAGCCATAGAACTTGAATCTAAAAGCTCCAGCCAAGACGGTCCCTTTACTACAGTATTTGAGATTCATATTGTTTACATCTATTTGGAGTTTAATTTAAAATATATTTTATTTTTATTCTTCACAAATATTTTAACTTCAGAATCTGATTGATATTTCCTCAACTATGGTAATAGTATTAGAATGTACTGTATTTTTGCTATTTCACACATAAATTATTTGAATATTTTTTATGTGAGTTACGTCAGTAAATCTCATCAATTGTAATAGACTATTAGTGCTAGATATGCCACTTGGTCCTGTCAAACTGCACATTTTGAGGAAAAAGAGACTCACAACAGTTTCTGATCAATGGCAGATTTCATAAAATCAAAAATAGAGTGTTCCAGCAAGTCAAAGCTGGAGTTAAAAAATCAACAATTCCAATATCATGATAAATTAAAAAGAACAGATAAAATTTTCAAAAACACAACCAGGAGCAGACTAAAATCCCAGAATTCAGTAACCAAGGAATGCGACATGACAATTATATCAGCAATTATATACACAGTAAAAATATTCCCAACTGTGTTTTATTTTTTTAAACTAATTTCAATTTTGTTTGTTATAAAAATGGGGTCTGTGATGCTGCAGTTACATGCAAGCAAGTCTTCCAAATATCTCAGTAAAACATTGTTGGTTTCATGGTTGATTATTCTCAGATTAGATTAGATATGATGCTTCCTAAACCCCTTATTTTGAAGAAGACTCATCTGACAATTGATATTCAGGTAAAAAACAACAGAACACAGCACTCATAGGCAGCATGATAAATGTAGGGTTCAAAACAATGAATGTATGTATTTTGATCAAGAATAAATGAGATTAAGTAGTCATGTACAAAACAAATAAGATTTTTCAAGACATCTCTGTGTATTTTTCCTACCTTGGTCTTAATTTTTCCTTAATTACATTAAAAATATAAATCATTTGCATGAATTTTTGGAAAGTTTTCAAAAGATATGACTCTGGAAATACATGTTGTTGCTAATTATATATTTAGGTTCTTGCAGATATAGCGTTATTCATGAGGCCCATGCCAAAGGTGGTTTTCAGCAGGTTCTAACCAGTTCTGGAGAACCGGTACCGGAAATTTTGAGTAGTTTGGAGAACCGGTAAATACCACTTCTGACTGGCCCCGCCCCCATCTATTCTCTGCCTCCCAAGTCCCAGCTGATCAGGAGGAAATGTGAATTTTGCAGTAACCTTTCCCTGGAGTGGGGTGGGAATGCAGATTTTACAGTATCTTTCATCTGCCACGTCCACCAAGCCATACCCACAGAACCAGTAATAAAAAAATTTGAATCCCACCACTGGCCCATGCCCCCAAAACTAATATCCCTGAATTGCAGATTAATATATTTACAATTCAATATATCCACGTTTCCCTGTCATGAATGGTCATGTGGAAATTCTGCAAGCTGTCCTATAAGGTAGTACAAAATATTTCATCATGGAATATTCTGGAATCAAAATAGACTATTCCAATTTCAGAATATATCTTTCTAGAGCCATGTTTTTAACACTCATTTAAATGCAAGTACGGCAAGGGCAATACAAATATCCACTAGTCTTCCAAAGGAAGGAAATACAAAAATTAAGTCTTCAGAGGCAGTCACACTGTCATCAAAGCTAATTGTTACTGAACCCTATTTCCATGAGTTGGCCCAGTCCTTTTGCAAAACCAGCATACATATCATGGTAGTGAATTCCAAAGTTTAATTAAATGTTGTTTTAAAGGGTGAGTAGTCACATATATAGATTTGCCTTCCTGTACAAAGAGTTCAAGCTCATCTTCTTCACATCCGATATCTGGAACATCTACAGATAACAAGCTATGAACCTATAAACAAATATTTTTTTTGGTTTATATAACTGTATAATGGGTCCCCTTAAAACAACATTTTGACTTCCTTTTCTGACGCAGAAGTCTTTCAAGTTGATAGATTGGGATTTTCATAGTAACATCCACAGAATTGTTTACAAGGCTTTTGCCAAATGTAATTTCATCAGCTCTTATGAGACGTAACCCATCTTATGCCAGTCCATTAATGAGGTAACTACAAACTAAATCTTTTTCACCAACATCATTTCTGGAACTGATTTATTTGTAGTTTTCTGTTTTCTTTTCCAATTTTTTCTACCATCTGGAAGGATAGTTGACTCCCTATATTCTTGAGGTTTCTTCTTATAATTTTAAAAAACTATAATATCTGTAGTTGCTCTTGTTAATATTGTTGTCACAATATATATTAGCAGACAGGTTCACTGTTAGTGGGATTGTTATGTTTTGAAAATTATATTATTAACTCCTTAATTGTGTTTCTCACATTTCATGTGTCTGTACTTTCTGTACTTAATGAAAAGTAAGTACCTGTACTTTCTATTCTTTGTTGAGTTGATTCACCATCTCTTCTATTCACTGTTTTGCTTTCATATTTTGACACACTGTAGCTGCATTCCTTCTTTTTTTAATTTTATTGTATTTTTATTGGATCAATATCAATACATGAACAGTGTGGCCTCTGGGTATAATTCATTTTGATACAAACTTCAATAATAATAATAATAACAGTTGTTACATTAATCAGAGTTATATAATCCTAGTATTCATATACATGATAGTTTTAGAGTAGTTATTCATTATTTCAATGTTTCATTTTAATGCCAATGATATTATTAAGTATACATAGTAATGCCATCTTTCAATCTCTAATCTTTCCATCTATTTATTTAATTACTTATTACATATATTCTATTCATATAAAATTATATCTGCTAATATTCCCCCCATTTCTTATTTCTACTTCTATTCTAACTTCTAGTCAGGCCACCATTACTAATCCTAGTGTTAATACTCTTGTAATATTAAGACATAGTCCTTCATTATTTGGTCGTTCAAAGCCGCAATATACTATTCAAGTACAGGTCATCCTATTATTTAAACATACCTAATAATACCATCTTTCAAACCTCTAATCTTTCCCTCTAACTATTGCTTTATATAAATTCTTATTTCTACCTCTATTCTAGTTTTTAATCAGGCCATCGTTATATTAGAAAAAAGAAATAATTTCTTTCTATCCATCATCTCTTGCTCATTTTAATACTTCAATTCGTATTTGTTTTTTTGGCTTGCCTCCCATACTTCTCTGTTGGATCTTTGTCTCAGCATCTATGTCTTCACCATTCAGTCTGAATATTTCTCCCATCTCTATCCTTCTAAGCTGCCAGGTTTCCAGTGTCCACCCAAACCCCTATCTCCCATTCAAAAGTATCTTCCAGGTTAGCCGATTCCATTTTAAAATCTCTTAAAGTCAATTTCTCTTGGTTTGTCTCATCATTATTATCTTTATCGCCTTCTCCTTCTCATCTTCTTACTTTGTTTGCTGGTTTGTCTGTTCTATCTTTTCCTCCATTCTTTCTGCTGTCTCCTCTCTTTCCTGGGCTCTTTGATCTTCATTCATTATAAGTTGTAGCATATTTTCTATTTTCCCATTTATGTCTTGCATTGGGTTCTTTATCTCTCTGTGGTTCTTTGTCATAATATCCCTAATGCTTTGAAACATCAATACCATTTCTCTTGAAATTTCCCTCTAATGGAGCATCTTGTCTTATTTTTATAAGTCCCGCTCTTGCTCAAGTCCAAAAATATTATATTCAATTCCAATGTTGCTTCTTAGAAAGTTCAATAATCATAGTTCTTTACATCTCAGGATTATTAATCAGTTCTATTTAAGTAGTCCAAGCAGGTTTCCACAAATCAAGAGTCACTTTACTTCACTTAAGAATCTTCCTTATTCTCACAATAGAGTCTCCAGTAATCATAAAGTAGATAGTTATAAAACAATAAGTATCACCATAGTGGCAAGAAAATAGGGGCAGACAGGCATTACCCAGGTTATGTAGACAGTAAACACAAGGTCAATCAAAATGGACTCAAATGTCTATATACCAACGCACAGAGTATGAGGAATAAACAGGGCGAATTAGAAATTCAAGTAAAAGAGGGCAGATATGATATTATTGCCATTACAGAAACTTGGTGGGATGAAACCGACAAATGGAACATACAGCTAGAAGGATTTAAATTATTTAAAAGAAATAGACCAAATAAAAGAGGAGGTGGAGTTGCACTATATATAAGAAATAACTACGTCTCTACAGAAATAGAGCACAACAATGATGAGAACTCTCTTGAATGCATTTGGGTCAATATTAAAGGTTGGGGGGGAAATGACATTGCCATAGGTCTATACTACAGGCCACCCAACCAAGCAGAGGAAGTAGATGAACTTTTTGCTAGTCAGCTAACCAAGGTAAGTAGGAAGCACACCACAATAGTAATGGGAGATTTTAACTACCCTGACATCAACTGGGAAACAAACTCTGCACCAAGTGGAAGATCCAACAGGTTCCTAACAAACCTAGCAGACAACTTTGTTTTCCAAGAAGTAGAGAAGGGAACAAGGGGATCAGCCATATTGGACTTAATTCTCACTAACAGAGAGGAAATGATAGAAGGCGTTGAAGCCATAGGAACCCTGGGGGCAAGTGACCATGCAATATTGGAATTCAACATCCAAACACAAGTAGTAGAACAAAGTCAAACTAGAGTCTTGGACTTTAAGAAAGCTAATTTCAATAAACTTAGAGAGAGCTTGGGAAAAATTCCATGGATGAGAATCCTCAAGGGGAAAACAACTCAAGAAGCTTGGGAAATTTTGAAAAATGAGATTACAAAAGCCCAATCTAGGACAATACCAATGAAGAAGAAAAATAACAGCTCCCAAAAGAAACCAGCATGGCTGCATAAAGAACTATCTGACAAACTGAAAGACAAAAAAGGTAAGTATAAAAAGTGGAAGGAGGGGGACATAACTAAGGCAGAATATCAGCAAATAGCCCGAGCCTGTAAAGATGAAGTGAGGAAAGCTAAGGCTCACAATGAAGAAAGGCTTGCCACAAAAGTAAAAATAAACCCAAAAAGCTTCTTCCAACATGTTAAAAACAAGAAAAAGGTTAAGGAAACAATTGGTCCATTGCTAGGAGAAAGTGGCAAGAAGGTGACAAGCAACAGAGAGAAAGCAGAACTATTTAACTCATGTTTTGCATCTGTCTTTACACAAAGGGATAAAACAGTCCAACCTATCAAAAGCAGCACCACAAAAATCAGATTAGGAACACAAATTGAAATAGGGAAGAAAATGGTAAGTGAGCACCTGTCTACCCTAGACGAGTTCAAATCACCAGGACCGGATGGATTACACCCCTGGGTCCTGAAGGAACTAGCAGACGAGATCTCAGAACCACTGAATTATATCTTTCAGAGATCCTGGAACACTGGGGAACTACCAGAGGACTGGAAAAGAGCTGATGTGGTTCCCATCTTCAAAAAAGGGAAAAAATAACATCCAGGAAACTACAGACCTATCAGCCTGACCTCAATACCAGGAAAGATTCTGGAAAAAATAATCAAGCAACGAATTTGCAAACACCTAGAAGCAAACAAAGTAATAGCCAAAAGCCAACATGGATTTGTCAAAAACAGATCATGACAGACTAATCTTATTGCATTCTTTGATAATGTGACAAAATTAGAGGACCAGAGGAATGCCGTTGTTATAATTTACTTGGACTTCAGTAAGGCTTTTGATAAGGTAGACCATAACCTACTACTAGATAAAGTAGAAGAATGTGGGTTAGACAGCATCACCACCAGATGGATTCGTAACTGGCTGACCAACCGCACTCAACGTGTAGTCCTCAATGGAACTGCATCTACATGGAGGGAAGTATGCAGTGGAGTACCCCAAGGCTCTGTTTTAGGCCCAGTACTCTTCAACATCTTCATCAATGATTTGGATGAGGGAATAAATGGGGAACTCATCAAATTTGCAGATGACACCAAGCTGGCAGGAATAGCCAACACTCCAGAAGATAGGCTTAAGATACAGAAGGATCTTGACAAACTTGAACATTGGGCACTATCTAATAAAATGAAATTCAATGGTGAAAAGAGTAAGGTTCTACATTTAGGCAACAAAAATGGAATGCACAGGTACAGTATAGGTGATACCTTGCTCAGTAGTAGTAACTGTGAAAGGGATCTTGGAGTCCTAGTGGACAACCATTTAAATATGAGCCAGCAGTGTGCAGCAGCTGCCAAAAAAGCCAACACAGTCCTAGCCTGCATCAACAGAGGGATAGAATCAAGATCACGTGTAGTGTTAATACCACTTTATAATGCCTTGGTAAGGCCACACTTGGAATACTGCATTCAGTTCTGGTCGCCACGATGTAAAAAAGATGTGGAGACTCTAGAAAGAGTGCAGAGAAGAGCAACAAAGATGATTAGGGGACTGGAGACTAAAACATATGAAGAACGGTTGCAGGAACTGGGTATGTTTAGTTTAAGAGAAAGAAGGACTAGGGGAGACATGATAGCAGTGTTCCAATTTCTCAGGGGTTGCCACAAAGAAGAGGGAGTCAAACTATTCTCCAAGGCACCTGAGGGTAGAACAAGAAGCAATGGGTGGAAACTAATCAAGGAGAGAAGCAACTTAGAACTGAGGAGTAATTTCCTGACAGTTAGAACAATTAATCAGTGGAACAGCTTGCCTCCAGAAGTTGTGAATGCCCCAACACTGGAAGTCTTTAAGAAGATGTTGGATAGCCATTTGCCTGAAACGGTATAGGGTTTCCTGCCTAGGCAGGGGATTGGACTAGAAGACCTCCAAGGTCCCTTCCAACTCTACTATTGTATTGTATTGTATTGTATTGTATTGTATTGTATTGTATAGTCCTCCAGGCAAATGTTGTTTATTTCTCTTATCAAGAATTTTCCTAGTCTTGTAGGGGTATGGTATATTTTTCATTCACCAGTAGATGGCGCCCTCAGCTTAGGTTTCAGCGTTGTTTCAAGTCTGATAAATTGATTAATCAAAATTTAGTTCAATTTATGGAAGCAAAGTCAGCTATTCAAGTAGATTCAAGTAGATAGTTCCAGCATTTTATAATGCTTTCCAAAACAACCCCTACCCAGTTTGAAAATTCAATTTTCTATGTTTTAAAAGGTCTTTAGCTCTTCTCCTCTTAGTTCCTTTCTTTCAGGCTAGGATTTTTCTCTCTATGGTTGTTCGCTGCTTTAAGAAATAGTTCTAAGAGTCTCTTTTCCTAGATTTTCCTCTTTTTTCTTTTAAGGTTAGGATCTAAATAAAAAAGGATTTTTCTTACCCATCTCCAGTCACTGTTCATCTACATGTCTCTGCACATTTCTTTGTTGCCTCGGCTGTCCCAGTTTCGTGGCAGCCATGATGGCTGCCTCTTCTCCTTGTTGTGGATGAGGGGGAAGAAGCCCTGAGTCAAGCAGGAGAGTTGCTGCTCTCTGTAACCTGCAGGGTACCCCTCTTTTCTTCACCATCCCAACAGGGTGACTTTAGCTCCTTTTGGAGCCCTCCAACAGGGAGAACTATACGCAGAAGCACAGAGACCCACCCCTCACGTCTGATCTTGCCGTGAAGTCAGCTGGAAGACGTAGCTGCATTCCTTCTGTGACTCGATATTTTTGACTTCTATTCAGCAAAACTCTTTTCCCCTGAAGAATTAGTCTATTCCTGAATTAAGTATTTTCAGAAACAGTTTTATTCTCTTTTTCCAAATTAAAAAAAAAACAATTTGTATGCAACTTATTATTTATTATTGGTAATGTGGGAGGAAAAAAATAAAAGGCATAAATAAAGTAAAATAAAAAATAATTTTTTTTCTTTAAAATTTGATACATTTCCAAGAAACATAACAACAAAGTTATCATTAATCTAAGAAGCCCCATCTAAAATACTTTTAATAAAGATCCTAGAAACTAATCATTTCCAAAGCAATAGATACAACATTTTATGAGATTATTTCCTTAAAATGGTTATATTTAAAATATCAAGTGGATAATCTTTATTCTAGTTGTTGCTAGTCCAAAATGGATTACCTATATAAAAACAGGAATCAGATGACTATTTCCAAAGATATACATAATAGGTTTAACCTCCACAACAGGAAAATATCATTAGTATAAATTACTTTATTTCTTCTAGAGGACATGGACATCTGAATGACCTTACATTGCATGCAGCCTCCCTGTACTCGTAGATTGTGCCTCCAAAATTCATCAGCAAAAGAGCTTATTTTTTTGTGCTTTCTTCTCAGAAAATAAGATGATAAATGTGTTGATGGTCCTTGAGAGGAAAACCACACCAATTCCATCTTTAAAACAACCAAGCCCTCTAAAATGGTCCAAAGTGTAACTCAAAATTGGCCATTCTACTGCTAAAAGTCATAAGCTTGATATTGGGTTATTTGGAATGCAATTAGGAGCTTTTTAAGGGATGAAAATGAAATAATTTTGTTTGCAGAGACTTTCTGCTTCAATTCTCTCTTAAAATGTAATATGTGGGTCATAAACCATTAGCTCTGTTCTTTCTCTTTACCGCCACTGTTAGGTATTGAGGATTTAATAGCTGCCAGCTGATGTAAGGTTGTAAGCTGTAATATGTAAACTGATGCAATGAGAATGAATCAGCAGAGTTACTGCACCTTTAAGAAGCTGTCTATTTAAAGGAGGCCATGAGAGGGCGTGTCTTTCTCTCCTAGTGAATCTCATCGTATATCTCATTTCTCTCCTTGTATCTGTAGCTCAGTGGTAAGGGATTTATCTACTATGTATATGTTTGTATATATGTATATATAAACCACTATTAATTGTCAAAAGATTCTATGTGCTGTGTCTGGCTGCTGGGTTTATTTCATAATACTAATCACACTGCCAAAACTCTGACAGGTTATGGGCCCAGTCCAGAGAGAGGGCCAGAGTGACCTGAAAGCTTAAGAGAGAGGAGTAACCCAATGTGAGCTTGCACCAGAGTAAGTGGTTTATATTGTGGTTAGCAGGCAACATGTCCTCCGTCGGTGTAATGGGAGGTTTCCTGGTGTCTCAGTTGAATGAGACAAACTACCTCTCCTGGAGTGTGAAAATGGAGATGTACCTGCGAAGGGAGGAGTTGTGGACAATTGTTACTAATCCACTAGCAGTCCTGGATGATGGTGACCAGAGAAGAAATGAAAAAGCATTAACCAGCATAATCCTTGCTTTGGAAGACAGCCAGCTGCTACATGTAAGAGGTCTCCAGTCTGCAAAAGATTGCTGGGAGGAGTTACGCAGTATGTATGAGAGAGAGACTGCAGACAGTAAGGTGTTGCTGACTTAGAAACTGTATAAGGCACAGCTGAAGCCAGGAGAGTGTATGTCCACACATTTGCAGAATATGAGATGGACATTCCTTGAGTTGGAGGAAAGGGGAAAGACCATTGGCTTACCTGAATGGGCGCTGCAGGAGAGTCCAAGCATGAGTTAACACAGTCTAACTGCCCTAGGACTGAGTGAGTTTTTCTTGACCACGTCTCCCTTTGCCTCGTGCAATTCAGTTTTAAAAACGAAGAAAGCCATATTGTACAGCCGTTCCTCAGTCCATTCAAGATCATAGTCCTGACCTGTCAGCAGGCCCTGGGTGGGGTTGGACTCTCCCGCAGTGCCCAGAGAACGACAGTTCAGGTAAGCCAATGGTCTTTCTCCTGTGCGTTGCTTGGAGAGTCCAAGCATGGGACATACCCAAGCTATTGTGTCCCAGGGCGGGAAGAGTCCTGAGAGTCCATAGCCTCCACAACTTTTTGTAAAATCCTTCTTCCGAAAGTGTCAATTTTGTAATTCTTGATGAATGCCGTGGGTGACGCCCACGTGGCCACTCTGCAAATATCAATGATGGAGGCCTGGGTCGCCCATGCTGCTGAAGTAACAGCACTCCTTGTTGAATGCGCTGTCAGGCGGCGTGGTGCAACCTTGCCCTGATGCTCATAGGCAAGCTTGATGCAGGCCCGCAACCAACGCCCAATTGTGTGGGACGATACCTTGCGACCAAGTGACCCAGGATGGAATGATACAAAAAAGGGTTCGGAGCGTCAAAACTCCGTGGTTCTTTTGATGTAAATCCGGACTGCCCTCCTTACATCCAACTTATGCCAGAGTTTTTCTCTTGGATGTGTAGGATTAGGACAAAAGTTGGGAAGAATCACTTCCTGGGATCTGTGGAAGTGGGAGTTGATTTTAGGGATAAAAGTGGGGTCAAGTCTCAATATGACCCTATCTGTATGCACAATGCAGAGGTCCTCTCTCACGGACAGCACAGCCAATTCCGAAATTCTGAGTGCCGAGGTGATAGCTATTAGAAAGGCAGTCTTAAGTGTCAAGTGATGGAGGCTTGCCTTCCGTATAGGTTCAAAGGGTGCCCCCGTTAGAGCCTTTAGAACAAACGGCAGGTTCCAGGATGGGTAACGATAAACCACCTGAGGGCAGACATTCACCGCGCCCCTCAGGAAGCTCTTGATCTGTGGATGTTGACTCAAGGGTCTAGAAGAGTTACAAGTGAGAATGGTGGACAGGGCCGCCACCTGCCTTCGGAGCGTGTTGGGAGCAAGTCCCTTGTCCAGACCCTCCTGGAGAAAGTCAAGTAAGTGTGGCACAGAAGCCGAAACGTCTCTTACACCACTTTTTTGACACCAGTTCAAAAATGCGGCCCATGTGGCTTCATATATTCTATTAGTGGAAGGTTGTCTGGATGCCTGAATGGTTTTGATGACCTTGTCCGAAAGATACTGATTCCTCAGGAGTTCCCCCTCAAGTGCCAGTAGGCTAGTTGTAGCCACTGGGGGTCCGGATGACAGATGGATCCCTAGCTGAGGGAGATTTGCTCCTGAGGAATTCTCCAAGGTTTTTGAATGGAGAGACTGACAAGATCCGTGTACCAGGACCTCCTGGGCCAGTGAGGCGCTACAAGGATTACTTCGGCCCTTTCTGTTAGCAGTTTGGCCACTACTTGTGGAATGAGCGGAAGGGGGGGAAATGCGTACAGAAGTCCTGAGGACCATTTGCTCCTCAGCGCATCCGTCCCCTCCGCCAGTGGTGAGTGATAATGAGAAAAGAAGCGGGGCAGATGTGTGTTGGTGTGGGTGGCAAAGAGGTCTACTTGCGGTTTGCCGAATCTCCTCACAATCTGACTGAAGTGGTCCGGATGCAGCCGCCACTTGGAATGGTCGATCGTCTGCCGATTCAGCTAATCTGCCTCCTTGTTGCTCGTCCCCGAAATGTGGTCCGCTCTTATGGATGCCGGATGTCATTCTGCCCATCTGCCCAGGGACTCCACCTCCCCCATGAGGCTCTTGGAGTGTATGCCACTTTGCCTGTTTATGTGGGCCTTTGTTGCTACATTGCCTGTTAGTAACAGTACATGATGGCCCACAATCTGAGACGCGAACTGACGTAGGGCGAGGCGGGCCGCCCTCAGCTCTAGCCAGTTTATGCTGTGGGCTGCCTCCCTCTGTGTCCACTTGCCCTGAGCGACCTGGCCCTGGCAGTGTGCGCCCCATCCCTGCAGGCTGGCATCGGTTGTCACAACCAGTCTTTCGGGTTCCTTGAAGAGGCACCCTTTTTGGACCACCGCTGTTTTCCACCAAGATAGGGAGCAGAGCACCCTCGGCGGTAACTTCACTCGCTGCGGGGAGTTGCTGGCTCTTGCCCTCTGCATTGGCAGGAGGAACCACTGTAATTCCCTGGCATGAAGATGTGCCCAGGGAACCACCTTCAGGCAAGATATCATGATGCCTAGGAGTTGGGAAAGTTGTATGATCAGCACTGACCTGGACAGTCTGCATAGACGAAGTCTGTTTTGAAGATTTTTCTGCCAGAGCAACTGAAAGAGTTAATTTTGTGAAGAGATGCTACATGTGTGATTCTACTGAGCATCTCCAGAGATGCTGTCCTGTGAGAAGGAACAGATTAGTAGTGAGACAAGGGAGCAGATTTAAGCAGCAAATGTGGAGCGGTTCTCCAGCGTCGTTTTCCCTGGCAGTGTCAACAACTGAACACATCAGGAATGTGTGGTTGTTGTACAGTGGAGTGAGCCAGCATATTGTTAATGATCCACATGTGTTTTCTGGTTTGAAACCAACAAAGCAAACTTGGGTTGGTCTGGCGGAGGGACAGAGAGCTGCTGTAAAAGGGGAAGGTAATGTGTATGTACCAGAAATAGATGATATGTTGTATGACATGTTATATGTACCTGCTTTAGAGCACAATTTGTTGAGTATATCCATGCTAGATAGGCAGGGTTATGAAATAGTATTTGCTGGAGGACTATATACCATTAAGAAAACGGACAGGTATGTGCACAAGGAGTTTAAAAGGATGGTCTGTATGCTCTGGGAATGCAAGAACATAATTGTGCACGTGTATTTAAGAATACTCCTTCATGACAATTGCACACACTTGTTACATAGAAGATTGGTGCATGCAAGTTTGAAAGTATTGAAAAAGATGCCAGACATAGCTGAGGGACTGAAGTTAAAGAAACGTAATGTATATTTGGATTGTACTTATGTGTAAGGAATCAAAAGCCAAAATAAGCCAAAGGAAGAAAAGTGCAAGAACTACAAACAGAGTATTACAATTAGTTCATGCTGATTTGGTTGGTCCTATGACATCCTTTTTAGGAGGAGCGATATATGCCTTAGTCATAGTAGACAATTACAGTAGATATGGATATTGTTATTTATTGAAAGATAAGACTGAAATATTGGAACAATTCAGGAAATGGTGTAATAAAATTATACCTCCTGAGCAGTTCACTGCAAGTGGGTTTAGAGTAGATGGTATTCATAATGAACCCCGAAATCATCAAGAGATATGGTCATGGTCATGGTCTAAGGAACAACAAGATAAGTGGAGGAAGCCCAAATTAAAGACAGGCAGGCAGATAAACCAAACCGAGGAGATTGAGTTAGTGAAAAGAGAAAGTAAAGATATCCAGCCAAGAGATGGTAAACAGGATGTAATGGAGATTAATGAGACAGAGTGTACAGAGTCAGCAGATGGTACTAGTAGCATTTGTAGCAGTGAGCGTAGTGACCAAAGCAGGAGGGGAGGACATAATAGAAATAGAAAGCATCGGAAATAGAAGTAAACACGTAGACATTAAATACTGTAATGTGAGAGAAGCTGTAAAAAGAAGCTGTAAAGGAGAAACTGATCAGATTACAGCATTGTTCTGGTGATTGTAATATAGCTGATATGTTAACAAAACCTGAATCTGTGGAAAAGTATAAAGACTATGTCAAAGCGTTTGGATTATCAGTTGTACACCTTTAAATGGAAGGAGTGTCAGGTACTGAGGAATTAATAGCTGCCAGCTGATGTAAGGTTGTAAGCTGTAATATGTAAACTGGTGCTTTTTCATTACATGGTAATTCTTATGGTATCATTTGTGGCCTTCATCTTGTCCTGAGAGCAAATTATAGCATCTGTCCCAATGCTGACTAAAGGGATAGTATAGAACATGTCAGAATAAACTTTTTTTTTTAAAGAAAATAGTCTTGTGGTACAAAATATCTAAAGGAAATTATATTAGAGAAAAAAAGGCTGATTTAAGAGTTGTTCAGATGCAAAATGAATAATCCTCCTCTATGCTGACCACAGTACTTACACATAACAATTCAAATCGACACCCAGAAAACTTGGGGGGGGGACACAACTCTATGGAAGACCTGTTAAATGCGGGCCAGATACGTCACATGCAGGCCATGCTCCACAAAGGCAAAAAATGTTGCGATATATCACAATCCGGCCCATGATGCAATCAAGTTTGACACCCATGCTCTATGGCATTACCACAATAAATAATCCTTATAGTAGATGGAAATGTATAAACAAATTGCACTAATATATACAATATACAAATAATAGACTGACTCTTAAACAAATAAAATAAATTAACATGAATTATAAAGAAAAATACCAGTAATGGGGTCTTTCGAAATTTAGCTACATCTTTCGATTTAACAAATTCACAAGGTGGTAAAAATGTCTGCCAGCTCAATTTATCTCTGAGTCTCAAAATATGCAAGATGGCATCATCATTAATTGGACCTAGAACAGAACATAAACCAATCAGCATATACTGTAAGCATGACCTAAGGTAACTCCCTGAAGTTATACTTAAATTTCATGAGTGCTAATTAATTTCAACAAATTAGGATATTATAAGTTAATATATAATACAAATGCTTCTTCCATCAAAACAAAACTGAAAGCATAATTTTCTAATATAATTCTTAAAAAAACTGCAATGCATATTAATATATTTTTCTTT
The DNA here is from genome assembly GCF_964273705.1 of Natrix helvetica. NCBI lineage: Eukaryota > Metazoa > Chordata > Lepidosauria > Squamata > Natricidae > Natrix > Natrix helvetica. The sequence goes on from NC_138552.1 coordinate 239,533,227, forward strand.
ATTTGGAAAACATAGAAACCAGGTAGCTAAAAGGAGAAACAAGTGTTTCTAACTCTGATAATGAAGAGGAGAAAGGTGAAGAAGGTTCTGTGAATTTGGTTGAGCTCAGTTGTATCACATGACTTAGCATAACATCTGAAAGTAAGCATTAGGTTATGTCAATATATTGTAGGAAGTATATAGTCATGAATATAGTGACTTTTGATGCAGATATGTTTAAATATTAAAGTGTATGTAAGTATGAATTTCATCATAGTTGAATGAAATCAAATTATTAAGAATGAGCCACTTTTGAAGTAATCCATTCTTCAGCTATAAGGATAAGAAAAATATCTCCATCCCATGCCATTCATCCTGATCAAGTATCTAGAAGCTGTGAGAATTTGAAAGGATGAAACAGACTTGGAATGAATACTAGTAAGAACAAATTCCAAATTATTCAGGAACCACAAATTCCAATTTATTCAGGAACCTACTTGTACCAAGATAACTCAATATTTAGCTTTGGATAGGACAGCATTCTATTTCAATGAACAGATGTACAATTTGGGAGACTTCCTGGCCTCCCAGCTCTTGATAAGTGGCAGATAACTTGATCCTTTGGGCAGCTGATTTACCAGTTGTGGATATTTTGTCTAGAAGACTCTTAAACCTTATGGCTTGGGCCCTTGTTAACTTTTCAAATTATCTACACCAGATAGAATAAACCTGCCCAATATAAGCAGGCTGAAAGTTAACACTGAGTTAAAACATTCCCAGCAGGTAATGAGAATGTCACATCTCACTCATCGTGAAACATTTAAGTCATTCAAGGAAGTAATAAAGACTGAGCTTTCAGAATTCTTTGCAAAGGAGTGCAATGCAAACTTGAAAGCATATATAGTGAGCTGGATGAACAGCTGACCAAGCATTAGGTGGTTGCTATTTTATTGTTGTAATACTATGCATTTACAAAAAATACCTTATTTTTAGTACTAAAATAAATGCTCCTGTATGAATTTTGATGTAATAGTTAAGGTGTTGGCCCAGAGGTCAGGAGACTGAGTTCTAGACCTCCATTAGGCATGAAAACCAGCTGAGTGACTTTGAGCCAATTACTTTTTTTCAGCCCAACCCACCCATATAGTTCTGTGGAAAATAATATGCAGGAATATTAGGTATATTTGCCACCTTGAATTGAAATGTTCAAAAAAGATGGAATAAAATAATAATAAGCCCCCAATGAGGCACTACTTTTATGTGCTTGTAGTGCTTGTGTGCTCTGAGGAAGATGAGAGCCACACCAAAAGTTCAACTATATGGAAAGTTCTCACCAGAGGATCCAGATGAAGAGTGTCTCTCCCATAAAAATATGAGACATAATTTACAGAAATCTATAATAGCTCAGTCAATGAATACCTAATCAAGAAATATCACCTAGAAACAAGGAAGATTGAGGAAGAACTGGAAATAATAAAACAGCAAATAAAGTCAAAGTTATCAGAAGATATGAAGCTCAATTTGCAAATTATAGGCAGAATCACCAATTTCATCCAACCAGAAACATGTCCACCAATCAACAGAGAGAATGCAGTGAAGTAAACACCTGGAAAGAAGAAACAATGCAGTTCTAGATGCAGATATGGGATAATCCAAAGAAATATAGCAAGAATTCAGCTTGGTTAAAGGAGGTGGTTAAGAATAATAAAGAAGCTGAAATGAAAGATCTTATGGTAATAGCAGAAATGGAGGAAAAAAGAGCAAGGAAGATGAAGAATGAGTCAGCACTAAGTGAGGATGAATTGCATTTTTGGTTGAAACATTTAACTGGTCTACACCTACTGATTGCCAAGCAATTTAACTGCAAGGAGATGAAATTGAAGAGTGGCTAACATCTGGAAAAATGTATTTGACGATGAAAGATTTAGCCAAAGGGGTAGCACTAGGCAACTACAAACCAACTAACTTCTTACCTACAACTCTCAAATTACTAACTGGTGTGCTAGCTGAGTTCAACAGCATCTAGTTGAAAACAAGCATCTAAAAACAAATCAAGTTATAACTAGAAGCCAACATGGATTTGTTAAAAACAGATCATACCAAACCAATCTTATATCATTCTTTGACAAAATGACTTAATTGGTAGACTAGTGAAATGCTGTGGACATAGTATACTTAGCCTTCACAAAGGCATTTGACAAAATAGACTTACAAAGTAGACCCTCAATCTACAGTATTTTTCAGAGTATAAGACGCACCTTTTTTCCTCAAAAAAAAAGGCTGAAAATCTAGGTGCGTCTTATATATCGAATACAGCATTTTTTTCCTCCCGAAGCACCGACCCTTCACCATAATGGCCATGCATACCCTTATGGAGGCTTTCAGAGAGTTCCTGGGGGCTGGGGAGGGCAGAAATAAGCACAAAATGGGCTGTTTTTTGCGCCCCACCCCCAGCTCCCAGCAGCACTCTATAAGCCTCCATAAGGCTATGCATGCAATTTTTTGACAAAAAACGGGCCCGTTTTTGTGAAAAACGGGCTGTTTTTTGCTCGTTTGGGGGGGGCCACCCCCCGGAGCCCTCTGCAAGCCCTCCCCCCCAAGGCTATTCATGCCTTCTTAAAAAGTGGGGCCGTTTTTGTGAAAAATGGGCCGTATGGGGAGGTTTGCAGAGTGCAAAAACTTTTTTTTTCCTTTGGAAAGCTCTTTAACTGATTGATGAGAATTACACTGATCAAGTGCTGTGCCAGCAGAAACGAAGTCTTAGATGCTGCAGATTGTCAGCAATTTCCTTCTCCAGCACATGGATAAATACACCTGGAAACATCTACCTACCTACTTTCACTCTCTCCCTACCTACCTACTATTTTTTTTCTCTCTCTCCCTCTCCCTCCCTACCTACTCTCTCTCTCTCCCTCCCTACCTACTGTATTTCTCTCTCACTCTCTACCTACCTATGTACCTACCTACTTTCTCTCTCTCTCTATCCCTCTACCTACCAACCTACCTACTCTCTCTCCCTACCTACCTATCTACTGTATTTCTCTCTTTCTATTTCTCTCTCTCTATCCCTCTACCTACCTACCTACACACACTCTCTCTCCCTACCTACCTACTGTATTTCTCTCTCTTTCCCTCCCTCTTTATCCCTCTCCAAAAATATGGTACTTCTTGATAAGCTAGAAAAATGTGGGCTAGACAACATCACAACCAGGAGGATTCATAATTGACTGATAAACCATACTCAACAAGTAGTCCTATAGTAGTACAGATTTACATGGAGGGAAGTAGGCAGTGGGGTGCCACAAGATTCTGCCTTATGCCCAGAAGTCTTCAATAGCTTCATAAATGACTTGGACGAGGGAATAGAAGGGGAATTCATCAAATCTGCAGATGACACTAAACTGACAGGAATAGCCAACACCTCAGAAAACAAGTTCAGAACAGAAAAAGATCTTAACAGACTTTAACAATGGGCCCTATCCAACAACATGAAATTTAATGTGGAGAAAAGCAAGGTTTTACACCTAGGCAGAAAAAAACCACAGATAGAAGTACAGATTAGGCAAAAACAGTAACTATAAGAGGGACCTTGGAATCCCAGTGGACAATCACTTAAACATGAGCCAGCAGTGTGCAGCAGCAGTTCAAAAAACTAATACACACATTGGTTGTATAAATAGAGGCATAGAATCAAAATCACATGGAATATTAGTACCACTTTATAAATCCTTAGTAAGATCACACCTAGAATACTGCATTCAGTTTTGGTCACAAAAGAAGATGTTGAGACTTTAGAAAAAGTGCAAAGAAGAGCAACTAAGATGATTAAAGGTCTGAAGACAAAAACATATGAAGAACGGTTTCAGAAATTGGGTATGGCTAGTGTAGAGAAAAGAAGGGCTAGGTGTGCCATGATAGCAGTGTTTCAGTATTTGAGGGGCTGTCACCAAGAACAGGGGGTAACCTTATTTTCCAAAGCATCAGAGGGCAAGACAAGAAGCAATGCATGGAAACTATTCAAGGAGAGAAACAACCTGGAATTAAGGAGAAACTTCCTAACAGTGAAAACAATTAACCAGTGAACTGAACGTGGGATACCAGGAAAGTTTACTGAGTATTGGAGAGGTCAGACTGGCCTACAAGAAAAACAAAATGAAGAATAGCCAAGGCAAAGTATTACATGGTCAGTACATAAAAAATAGCAAGCAGTTAATAACAAGAGCTGGTAATGGCTGAGATCAGGAAAATTGAAGAAAGAGACATTGAGGCTAATTCTGGCTGCACAAGACCAAACTTTAAATATAAAGAATTGAGAAGATATCAACTTACAGCAAATGCCACTTCTGCAGAGAAATTGAAGAAACAGTGGACAAGCTGGTTAGCTGCTGCAAGAAGATCACACAAATTGACTAGAAACAAAGGCATGACAAAGCAGCAACAATTGTGTATGGGAAGATCTACAAGAAATACCATTTAGCTGCCAGCAAGAAGTGATAGGACCATAAAATAGAAAAAAATAGAAAATGAAGAAGCTAAAATGCCCTGTGGATTGTATAATTTAAACAGACAGACACTTGCCACATAACACTTCAGACTTAACAATTGTCAATAAGAATAAAAACATCTGGATAGTGAAATTGGCAGTGCCTGCAGATAGCAGAATAGAAAAGAAAGAACTGGAAAAAATAACAAAATACAAAGATCTTCAAATAGAAATAGAACAACTGTATCAAAAGAAAGCAAAGGTAGTATCAATAGTAAGAAGTGCCTTGGGTGCTATCCCAAGACTACTGGATCACCACTTGAATACCATCGGCCTTGACAAAATCACAATCAATCAATTACACAAGGCAACTTTACTTGGAACAGTTTATATCCTGTGATGATACCTTTAACATAATCAAACATCAATGTTTGCCCAACCCAGATCCTTGGGAAGGTTTTGATAGGGGCTGACTGTGCAATAAACCACAATAACATTTTAAATTGATTATATGCTATAAACTTCTTGTGATCATACATACATAATTGAATAACAAAGGATAAACCTAGAATAGGTGATATTTTTAACATTTTAATATTCAGTAACAGTAAGCATATTTGGCTTCTGATGTACGTACCAGTTTTATCATATGAATGAGATTTTTTCACCCTGAAAGGTTTGTATTCACCACCAAACTGAAATTTCATGCAAGTCCTTGTATGGCAACTTAGCTGTGCTGAAACAGCTGGACTGTCTGTCTCTTTATTATCATCTGTAACAGATAGCCAATATAATTTCATAATCATTGTGCTAAGGCAAAGACTAGACGATACTTGTTATCTAAAATCATTATCACTCTTGCATTTAATATTCTCTTTGTTATGTGGGGTAGAATATTATTATCTTTTAGTATAAAACCAGCACCTTTATGGAAACAGATGTGGCTTACGCATAAACAGTTTGACAGTTGTTATATCTAGTGAGAAGCAAGTCATTTCATAAAGTTTCCCAGATAGCTATAGCAGTGGTTTCAGAAGCTTTTGTACAATTCATTAGAATCCAAGTGTTCCTTGCACCAATATTAATATTTTATCCTCTTCATCCTGTTTTCTAATTTTATGTTATCTGCTTCTCTATTTTATCTTCTTCCTCATTTGAGATCCAAATCCAGAACAGAATTTGTGACATAATAACTCCAAACATCTCTGATTCTGTAGTCCTGGATAAAATTGTCTATTTTTTGACATGCAGTATATGGGCTGCCCTTGAAGAGCATCTGAAAGCTTCAACTGGCTGAAAATGAAGCTGAAGGGGCAGTTATACATGCTTCTCAATCAGCATATATTACACCACTGCTTCATGAGCTGTACTGGTTGTTAGTGGTTCTGGTCTAAATTCAAGATGCAGGTAGTTATCTAAAAAACATTCATGCAGCTTGGGAAATTGTCTCTGCGTGTGTCTATTCACTCCATCGTAACTGGGAGGGAAATGTTTCAAACCTTCCCTATTAAAAAGGGCCTCCTAGCTAGGATCCCAAAAACTTTTTCTGTCCCTATACCTGGCCTGGGGAACATCACCAACGAAGTGTCCTCAACCCTAAAGGCCAGGGGTGTCAAACTCAAGGCCTGGGGGCCAGATCTGGCCTGCAGGGTGCTTAGTTCTGGCCCGCAGAGGCACCCTGGAAACTGTCAAGAATCAGCCCAGAGTGTCTCTGTCAGGGAAAACGGAGGGCTGTGTGCAGCCCTCTCGAGCTCCATTTTCACTGGCAGAAGTTTACAGGAGGCTGTTGCAGCCAAACTCGAGCTTGGGAGCACGTTTTCACTGGCAGAGCGCTTGGCAGAGAACTTGGGCCACCACAGGCATTCCCCGACACAAGTGACACCCACCCTGGCCCCCCAAGATCAAATACAACCCTGGTGCAGCCCTCAATGAAATCGAGTTTGACACCTCTGCTCTAGGCCTTTCATGACCACAATGCCTGTCATCAGAAATGGCAGAAATCCATTGATAGTGGTGGTAGTTTTTATCTCAGCTGCAAATTTGCATTTTATTTTGTGATATTGTATTTTAAATAGTTGTTACACAATTACATTTATTTGGGCAATTAATACATTTATTTTAATTAATTAATTCTTAATAATAATGTTGAGATGGATGACCATATCCTTTAAATAAATAAATAAAATCACAAGCAACAGGTTGATAGCCAAAGGATAAAGAAACAGAATACCAGACTTTAAAACAACAACAAGTGGAATAAGGACGTACTTGTGGAAGTCATTTCTCCTAAATAACTTGTGTCCTGCATCAAGATAATTAGAGTTGTCTACTAATGAGGCAGGAGTGGGACTATGCTTATCTTTAAAAAACTCATCTTTCCAGATGCTGGAAGGGCAGCAAAATAACTGGTACAGCAATCAAACCTGTTGCTCAACTTTATATTACTAACTGCATGTTTGAGTTTTCTATATCATTTCACTACCATCTAGTGGAAAGCTAGATTTGTTCAGGATGAATGAATGAATAAAGTCTAATTGGCATGAAGGAGCTACTTCACTTTAGTCTTTTTATTTGCATTAAAGCAAAAGCCTACACTATGGAAAATTATTAATTTTGTTTAGAATACTGCACTGAATGGAATAAGTATTTTTGGTTAATTGCCAATCTCAGGGATAGAGAATTTTGATTTAATATGATTATTATTAGTTATAATTAGAAAGGAAATAAGATGGCAGGACATCGTCTGTCTCTGCTGCTTTTTACTAATAACCTTGAGTTTGCAGCCCATACATGGTACTCCTATAATTTATGCCCCTTACACAGTCATTTTAAAATTTGGCAGAACTGAAAGTGTGGGTTATAACAGAAAATTGCTATTGTTTTGGACAGTGAGAAGTAACATATTAGTATACAATGCAATATAATAATATCTACATTATTTACATACTGCATTGGTAGGGTATGGACAGTCTACAAAAATGGAATTATATTCAAATAATATTTTTGGTCAAGAATAAATAAATACCTTAACAAAGAGACAGAGCCATTTTCTTTATAATTCCTTATTTCTAACATCATAGGTGTTTACATAATTGAATTTTAAAGAGTATAATTAATGTATATAAGGATATAGATTGTACTCTATGTACAGTAGATTTATGCCATCATAATTTTCTTAGTTCTTAAGAGGCCATAAGCCTCTTTAAGTTAGTCATTTAAGAATGGTTTGCTTTGCCACCCAGACTAAATAATCTGTTATACTTTCCTTCATTTTCAACAGAAATATCACTAACAATATAATCAGATTTTTCATGAGAAGAAATTATAGAAAGTTTTTCTGTGCTCATTTTTTCCAAACTCAAATCTTCCAAACTCGTGGTTTGAGGCCCTTGTATCATTTCAGCATGTTGATCAACAATTAATTTTGCTCTGTCCTTATGTATTCTTGAGAAACTAAAAATGAAAAGAAATAAAACATTTAGATTAATCTATGCTTTATCAATAATGTAACATGTGAATTTGAAATTTGTTTATTATGTATGAATGTATGCAAATTGGTGGAAGAAACCCTTCTCTATCCTCCCTTATCTATCCAATATGATTTTAGTTCTAATTGGATGGTGGGAATGAAAATATTTATATTGAGAACAAGGGTTCATTCTCTGAGCTTGTGGGCTGGTTTCCAAACGTTTCATTACCAGGCAAGGGAACATCTTCAACGGAATTTAGAGAATGTCAGTGTCAGTGTTTTTCTGTTTATAAGGGCTTCATGTGGTCAGTAGGTCTTGTGATGGGAGGGTCACATCAGGTGAAGGTCTTGTGATGGGTCAGGTGTGGGTCATGTCAGGTGAGGGTCTTGGGATGGGTAAATCATGTCAGGTGAGGGTCTTGGGATGGATCTTGTGTTTGGTCTTGTGACAGGTCAAGTGTGGGTCATATCAGGTGAGGGTCTTGTAATGGTTAGGCCATGGCAGGCAAAGGTCACTGGTAATTGAAGTGCTGGTTGGGAGGGTTACGTGGGTTAGTTGAGGGTCAGTGCTGTCACTGGTTGGTTGTGCAGTTGTTTTGAATCCTCAGGAGTTCATAGGCTGCTTGTAGGTCAATGTGTCCATTGATGGAATTGGTCATCCCATCAGGAATTATCCAGAACCAAAGACAAAATATAGAAGGGTAAAAGAAACAATTTAATTTACAAAATCAACTGTAACTGTAATTGCAACCAAGTCTACATGGGACAAACATCACGTCAATTGAAAACCAGAATCCATGAACATCAGCTGGCAGTCAATCACCACAATCCCAAATCCCTAGTCTCTACCCACATTGACACTGAACAGCACCAATTTGACTGGAGCAATACAAGAGTCATCGACCACGCCACTACCCACCACACGTACGAGTTTATCAAAGCCTGGCACTCCACAAGCAATTCCATCCACAAACACATCAACCTACAACCAGCTATGAACCTGAGAATTCAATTTAACCATACAACCAACCAGTGACAGCACCAATCCTCAACTAACTCACGCAATCTCCCCAACCAGTACTTCACCACCCAATGACCCTCACCTGACATGACCTCATCACAATACCCATTGCAAGACCTTTATCTGATGTGACCCACACCTGAAGCCCTTATAAGCAAAAGACCACTAACACTGACAGTCCCTAAATTGTACCAAAGATATTACCTAGCCTAGTAACAAAACATTCAGAAACCAACCATAGGCTTGGAGAACAAAGTTACAGATATTCACCATTATCACAAATATTTATATTCTTTGCAATAATCTGGTTGTTAGTTGTTAGAGAGTTGTTGAGGCCATTTGAGGTTTTATCTGTATCCTCCAAATCACCCCAGAGTGTAAATGGGTATGGAACCTTCTTGGGACTGTTGAAAGGACTGCATTATAAACAGGACAAACAAAACAACCACTTCACAAATGCATGCATAACACAGAACAAACACATCAGGGCAGAATTCAGCACTCCACTTGCATTTGAACAACTAGGGTCACTCTTTTGAAGACATAAAAGTTCACATTCTTGACAGAGGGCCACTAATTTGAAAGAAGAGTCAAAGAGATAATCTATGTTAAAACTGAACATCCCTCACTCAACAGAGTGGGAGGGATGTGGCACCAACTATCTCTTGTTTGCAATGCAGACCTTTCATCGATCCCAAAAGGTTCCACATCCATTTACACTCTGATTTGAGTGATTCAAAACTGATACAAATATAGAAGGGGTGAACTTTAATCACATGGCCATGCCTGCAATCTTAATTTTTTTAATCCTCTCTTCCTTGTAGACACTGCTGCTTACAAGGAAGAATGATTAAGAAGAAAAGAATTAGATTTCCTCTTATGGGTACTATATACATGGTAAGTGAAATAACAAGATGTGCATGATGATACAATTACAAAAATGCTGCAATTTTTTTAATTTTATTTATTACACTGACTATCTCACCAATAAATTGACTTATGCATTTGTATTCCACAGCCTGTGAAAAGTACATAATAATTATATCATTAGACAGATCATAATTTTGGTCTCTGTAGTTTGCTATGGATATCACTGCTGCTTAAAATTTCATGCTGAAATTGAATCTGTCTCTCTACATCCATGTTAGACTGATAAATAAATATTTGACTTAAGCAATTTTCTGAGCTAGCTTTGAATTTTATGCAAATATTACTAAAATTGAGAACAGGGCAACCTATACCCCTTGAGTCCTCTTTCTGTCTCTCAGAAATGTTTCTGGTCATGACTGCATAGTTTCCTGCCATTCTGTGGTTGGATATAGATTAAAAAAATAGAATGTAGGCTTGAAAAACAGTAAAATGAAAAAAGAAAATCCACCAAACTGACTCCAAAACCCACTCGGGTCCACATGTCCAATGTGACTTTACTCATGTTGTAGACTTCTAACTGTTCTATCCCTTGCCTTGACTACTATAAGGTTGCCAATTTCTGACTGAGATAAATGCAGGTATTTCTCTTAAGCAGTATCTCCCTTTATGCATAGTATAAGTGAATTTATGTAAAGTGATTTTTAAACAGAGTTGATCTAACTTGAGAATATCAGCTATAAAAATAATTAATGCAATTAATGCAATAGAAATATAAACTAAACCTAGAAGTAGTTACTAGAGTATGATAAATGAACAATTCACTGTTTAGACTTGTCTTGTTTAATCCTCCTCCTGCCAAAGCCAAAAAAAAGAGAAACTGGGTCGAAAGATAGGGGGGGAAGGAGGAAGAGAAAACATGTCAGACAAGAATTACATAGAAGACTAAATTCCAGACAAAGCTTTCTTAACTAAAAATGCCGTATAACCAATTTGTTCATAGTTTAACAATTCACTCCCAGACTGCCTGCTTCCTGCCATGCCCAGCAGTAAGAACTATGTAACTCCTTCAAAAGAGGTTTTTAAAAGGCTCATTCAAAGCACCTCTTTTAAATTGCTAAATCAGCAATGCCTTTTTAAGACTCACACGTCTGCTATGGATGTTGCTACTAGCTGTCTTTTCAAATGATTCAGATAATCAGAAATCTTCCCTCCTAAGGCTGAGCAGCATTGGAAATCATACAATTGTGGGAACTGATAATATGCTGAAATTTAATAATATTTCTATGTAGGTAACCCAGATTCCTATAATCTGTCATTTACATGAAAGAATCCAACGTACTGAAGCAGTTTTTCCCAATCCAGTGCCAAATGTGTTAAACCAATTCCCACAATGGCCATTATGAGCATGTTTATTGTAATCTATTCACCCTAACTGAGGGACACTAAACCAGACATGCATTAATTATATTCATATATTTAAAGTGGTATCTAATGCCATGGGTAAAAATCTTGTATCATTTGACTTTTACTCAGCCAATAAAATTTTTGAAGTCATCAACTTCTCAAATCACCTTCTCCCCTAAAAGGAGAGAGAAAGAAAGTATCCAGTCTTTGTTATTCCATCCTGGTACATCAGTAGAAAACATTGGATTTCAGCCTATGCATTTATTCTTTACTAAATATAGGCATAATATAAAATTCACTTACGTATATTCAAAACCCATTTTTTCTTCTGTTTTTATTTTGTGCTTTCTTTTAGTATCTGTCCTCCTGTAAACTGCTGTGCGAAGATCAGAAGCAATGTTGCCAGGGAATTCCTGGCAGAGAAAACCAAGTAAGAATGTATTATGTTAGAACTGGAATACTTTGGAAGTGATTAGGTCAATTCCAGTATGTTTGGCTTGCATCCATATTAGATTATAGCAGTGATAAACAACATTTGAGGTCTGGAGGCTGCAGTTGTACCTTCCAGCCTTCTTCAAATCACAAGAGGGTGTACTGATTTTCAGTGTATTTGGAGGAGTTGTACTAAGTATACAAATAGAAAAAGAACAACTTCCTTGGAAGCAAATTGCTTTCACTCCCCTTACAACCAATCTCCAAAATCAGGGAATAAAATCTTACTCCTTCAGTCTTCCATTCAATGGACTTCAAATACAATAGAAAAAATATATACTTCACATGTCACAAACAGCAATCCAAACTGCTTGTCTTCAAAGCAGTCTGGGGAGACTTGATGGCACACAATCAATCAGTATTATTTGCATCAATTTTGCATCATTAATGAGGTAAAATTAATGCAAATGCATAAAATATCTATTATATGATTACACACTAAATTTAATGCATACTTTCCCCCCTCAATGGTATATTAGACTGAAATCTATATATATATAAACAAAATACCACTCATGCATCATCATGAAATCTCCCGAACTGCAAAACCTACAAACTTGAAATTTGGCATGTATGTTCCTCTTGACTTCTAGGTGCTTGCTAAGAAAGGATTTTTCAAAATGACCATCAGATCATTAGATTTCTTACATTATTATTAACACAGATGCTAAGGAGCTAGACATTCTACTCCCCCTCCCCACCTGAAAAGAACTGTTCCAACTGCCACTTGGGTGTGTGGGCATGGCCTGCACGTGACTCATCCGCCCTGTGGGCTGGGAGTTTAGACATTCTACTCCCCCTCCCCACCTGAAAGGGAGAGATAGGGATAACATAAGAGAGGCTTCTTTGGGGCCAGCCTGAGGGAAAGAAGGGGATAAGATAGAAGAGGCCTCTGTGGGGCTAGCCTGAGGAAGAAAAGGGATAGGAGAGGATCAATGGGGCCAGCCTGAGGGAGAGAAGGGGGATATGAAAGGAGAAGCTTCTGTGGGCCAAGCCTGAGGGAGAGAAGGGGAGAGGGAGGCTGATTGTAACTACTCATTAATGTTCAAGTTTTAACTGTCAATTTATCAAGCCCAATCACATAGTTCCGGAGCGAAGCATAGGTATCCAACCGACTAGTATTATTATAATAAAAAAACCTGTGCCCCAGAAATCAGCCATTTTATTATTAAATTTTGCAGCACAATTTTAGCGTGCTGAGGGCATATATATGGAGCACAAGCTGCAGATTCCAATGCCCAGATTTTGAGCAAGCATGTTCAAACAAATTATGTAAAAATAAGAAACATCAGAAAATATTTAATTACTACAATTTAAAATATTTTGTAATAGAAAACACCAAATATTTATTTTTTAAAATCCAATAGTGATTCTCAGTATATTGTAGTCTTTATGTTCTATTAAGCAATCACAGAACTTTTTTTTTTCTAAATACCAGAAATCTTTAAATCAAGATCAGTTTTCCTACGATATGTCTAACTAAAACAAAAGTCTGCATTTGGAGCCAAACAGATTTTTCAGATTACTTTTAGAAACCACATTATATCCAGTACGTTATGTATTGTACAATCTAATAACTGAAACCAAATCCATTTTCTCTACAAAGATTAGTAATAAAATTAATTTAAGATAAAAGATAACTATAGTAAGACATTAGAATGAAATTTACAAAGCAAATAAAATTCATTGACTACTATGACTACTAGTGTCTCACTACTCCTAATGCCATTGTATATATACTTACTAGCAGAACATATATTTATCATATAATTCATATCAGAATTATATTTATCAAAGTTATGAAGCTTTCAATAAGACCATTAATTGTATGTACTAAAGTTTAAAAACAAGCTTCTCAGTATAAATTCTCAAATTTTAAAGTTCTCACTAGTAGGTTTTCATTTTCTTCAGAGCTAGAAGTTTGTTCAGGCTTGACAAATTTTCCTTTCTCCATATGTGGTATTTTGGTTTCTTTTGGTCCATGTTCAAGACGGGAAATCAGAGGTTTTTGTTTAAGTCTTGTTTTCTCATCCATCATGAGCTGGTAAGTTTTATTCTAATGTTGAGAAAATTAACAAAAAATAAAGAACAGCTTTCATTTCTCAGAATTTTTTATTAAAAAAAAAGACACCAGATTTTTTTAAATAAGACACTTTTTTAAAAAGATAGATTTCTATTTATATTGTGAAATCAGATATATTTTCTTCTGATCCTAAATTTCCTACATAGTAGAACCAACAAAATTCTACTTCCCTTACTTTATTGAAATAAGAAAACAAGGAAAAGGAAAACATATTTTGTATCTTAACAAGAAGCTTTTTTAACCTCTATTTACTCCATGTTCAATTTCTACGGCTGTTTTGGAATTATAGTAACAATGTTAAAAATATATGTCAAAATGACATCCAATAACTGCTGTCTACCCATTCTAGTTGCTGAAAAGAGACAGTACACTACAGAAATAATCTCAGCAATAGATAACACTCAAGAATATAAATTGTGCAGATAAAATAAAAGCCTATACCTATGATGACGAACCTATGGCATGTGTGCAAAAGATGGCAAACGGAGCCATATTTGGTGGCACGCTAGCCCACCGGCCAGCTGATTTTTCACCCTTCTGGAGGGCCAGGGGGGCTGTTTTTGCCCTCCTCAGGCTTCAGGAAAGCCTCCAGAGGCTGGGGAGGGTAAAAAACGGCCCCAACAGGCCCACCAGAAGTTTGAGAAGGATCCATTTCTGGCTTCTGGAGGGCCTTCCAGAAGTGTTTTTGCCCTGCCCAGGCTCCTAGAAAGCCTCTGGAGCCTGAGGATGGCGAAAAAAGCACGCCAAAAGCAGGGTGGAGTATGCTGGTCATGCGCACATGTGTGCAGCGCCTTCAATGCACGCTGGGTCATGCACATAGCATTATGGGTGTGGCCCGCCCATGCACAACACCCCTGCGCTCTCCCCGCTTTTGGCACATGAGCCAAAAAAGGTTTGCCATCACTGGTCTAGACATGTCTAAACTGCTAAATCTGTGATTGTGGTGATTCAGGGTATGCAGGCAGATTTGAATGTGTGATTTGTCAGCTTCATGTGGATACAATGTCCAACTCCATTCAGTCGCCTAGACCCTACCCCAAAGCAAGGGATTACAGGATCATAAAAAGAAAAAAAATGGATTCAATGTCCACAGTTTTGTACCACGGTAAAGCTTGATTTGGTTAGTTCCGTAAAATTAAATGAATCCATCAAATAAAAAATCTTAGCTCCGAAACTAGTTTCATGGTAGTTAAAGTGCTGGCCTAGAAACCAGGAGACTGAATTCTAGTACCGCTTTATACATGAAAGCCAAATGGGTGACTTTTGGCCAGTCACTCTTTTTCAGCCCAACCTACCATACAGGATTGTTGTGGGAAAAATAGGAGGAGAAAGGAATATTATATATCTGTGTTGCAATAAAGACAGAGTAAAATTTAAATAGAAGATAGATAGATAGATAGATAGATAGATAGATAGATAGATAGATAGATAGATAGATAGATAGATAGATAGATAGATAATAGATAGATAGATAGATAGATGATAGATAGATAGATAGATAGATAGATAGATAGATAGATAGATAGATAGATAGATAGATAGATAGATAGATAGATAGATGATAGACAGCATTAAAGACATGATCGTAACATGTAATGATGGGCTCATGTGCTGCTTACCTAAATGGTCACATGAAATTTAGAGGAACTATGTTTGAATAAAAGGAACCAATTCTACCTATATTCCCTTTAACCTGAGCTAAAAGTCACATGAACTTTAGAGGAACTATGTTTGAATAAAAGGAACCAATTTTATCTATATTCCCTTTAACCTGAGCTAAAAGTTCTAAATGAAATCTTTTTCCGCACAATTTCATCATTTAGTTGGACTTTTTTTTAGCAGTACAGCATAAAAATACTAATCTGGAAGGGTGAAGGTATACTGAACCCATGAATTTGTCCATATATGTACACACATGTATTTTATAACACATGCACTTTTAAAATCACATTAAACTCTAGCTCTCTCTTCAAGTCATATTAAAATTAGCAGTTTTACTCTCCCACCCCCGTCCTAATTTTCATTTCCTCGGTTTTCAAACAACTGCAAAATAACTAAGAGTTCAACAGGTGGTAATACTTCTGCACAAAGCTCCCATTTCTTACTCCGCATGCCAAATGCACGACCTGAGCAACTATCTATCTCCGCCGCCGCCGCCGCCTCTCGTCTTCATTTCTTCGCAATCCCCGTCTGTGAAACCGCGCTGCTTCTTTCCAGGCAGTATCCCACTCAAAGATGGAAAAGGGCTCACCGTGTCCTCCGCCAGGCGGTCGGTCCCACTTGTTTCGCTATCGCCGCCGCCACGGGCGAGGGAGACCGTTATTCCAACAGGGGGCGGGGAGGTGGAGCGGCTCGCGACCGTTCCCGCCTTATGCCCTCCACGCAGCGCTTTGGTTGCTGAGGCGCCAGCCCGAGCCGTAGAGGGTCGCGAGGCGGGCAGAGGAAGGCGCTGTGGTGCAAGAGCTCGAGGGAGTTTAGCGAGCTCAGTCTCTCGAGGGGGCTCTTCAGGCACGCCTCCATTTCTTAAGAGGGTTTAAAGCGAGTTGAATAGCGGTGCTTTTCGTTTCAACACCATCCTGAGCGGAGGTGTGTGTGTATGTGTGTGAGAGAGAGAGAATCATGAGCGCCGCGATTATAACAATAATAATAACGAACTGTTGTTGTTTCTTTCCAGAGCTCCGGAAATGAAAAATAACCAAATCTCTTCCGCCCTGGTATAACGCGAATGAAATATTTCTTACATAAGTGACGATGTCTTTAATCGTGCTTCAAACCTGCTTTCCTGAAGCACTGCTCTCACTTGGCCTCGCTGCGTATTATTTTACCATTTTTACGCTGGCTTTAAAAGATGCATTACTAAATTACTAAAACGTTTCACTTTCTTTTGCAGAAAGCTCAATGGCTTGATTAATTAGGATTTCTTCTTTCGCTGGCTTGGTTTTGATCTGACTTGGTTTACTTCCTTTTACCAGGCTTTTATTTATATGTGTCTTTTTATATATTTTGATTCTTAGTTTAGCTGCTCAGTTATATGAGAGTCAGGCAGCTAATTAATTAATGTATGTATTATATGAAGCTGGCTTGATTCAGTCCTCCATATGGTAATTTAAATTCCATGTAGTTCAAACATTTCTCTCTGCTGCATCTATAATTTTCATTTTCTTATCTGTATATTTTCTGTCCTTCTATTTGAGAAGAGACCTATAACTTTGACGAACTCTTGGAAGACCAATAACTACAGCATGAAAGCCCTAACATCTTTTTTTAAGTTTTACATTTTGTTTTATTGCATTATTATAAGACACAATATGTGTTATTATTTTGATGCAGTTTTATTTGTACAAATGAGAAGTTATGAATATCATGATAATTTAAGCATCTTAAACCTTTAAAGAATAAAGAGTAGTTAAGGCATCTAGCTAGAACCTGGAAGACTGAGCTCTAATCTTAATTTAGACACAAATTAATCTGGATAATTTTGGGTAACTCACTCTCTCTCAGCCCTGGGAAGGAAGCAATCACAAACCACTTCTGAAATAATGCCAAAATAAACAGCAGGGATTTGTCCAGATAGTCACTAGGAATCAACACTGAGTCAAAGAAATCAAAATAAAAAATGTTATAGCTAAACGGGAATAATTACCAATATTAACTATAGTTTCTAAATTGCTTATATTAATAAATATAATAATCATTTCATTATTAATTATAATTATTAATATTAATAAAGATAAGGTTTAAATCACACATTTAAAGCTGAATGTAGTGTTGATAAAGAGCTGCAATCTGCACTAAATTATTTGTTATAGAGGTTTGTATTCTAAGCTTAATAACACCACACTCTTTAAGGATAATTGTTGAGTTATGATGGCATTTAGGACTAGAATTTCTGTTGCTAAGCAATGTAAAATACAACATCAGGGAATCACATTGCTCACTGCTTGCCAGAATCCCACCAGTTTCAGTTGCCATCAAAGCCTCAGGACGATGTAAGGAAAACCTCACATGACCACAGTTTGGGAAGGGGTGGGAGTCCCAAGCAAGCAGATCAGCAGGTGATAACTACAGTCAAGTAGGCAAATGCTGTGGACTTCCGGTTCTGGCTGCGGTACGCGACGGGCAAGCTTTGCTCGGCCCGCGCACTCCTGGTGGGCTCCCCTTTGATCGGGGGGGCACAGGACGCCCTGGAGGTGCTCCTGCCGAAGGGGCAGTGTAGCGGGGGACCCCCTGTGTCGGTGGCGGCCAGGGGGGGCTCCCCGCATCGCCCTAGGCACCGGGAGGCAAGAGGGGAGGCGCCGCGGCGTCTTCACGTTGAGGCAGCTGGAAGAAAACTCAAGATTTGAAGGACGCAGTTGCAGTGCGGTGAGATGGAGATTTCCCCCCCCCCCGTTCCCCTTTATGAGTGAAGGAAAACAAAAGACTGTCAGCCTTTTAGAAAAACTTTCAACCTGTTCCTGGGAAGTGTGATTGGAGGGAGGGGGATTCCCCCCCCTTGGACAAGCGGCTTTAAACTGTTTTGCTCTCTGCCCCTAGAGGAGGGGGGGGAGCTCTGGAATGGAATCACCCTCATAGCAAACAACAGATTTCTTCTACTGCAATTGTGAAATGAGGTGATGATCTGTTTTCTTTGAACTTTGAAAACTTTTGGCTTGTTGTCTTCTGATCCCGGAGCTGGCAGGGCAAGATGGCACACTTCCGTTGTCTTTATGTACTTTGAAATTTGACTCCATCCACAGAAGTTGCTGGCATTTTGTCTTTGTCTCCGTGACACTCAGAGAAATCTTGTGTTACATTTTACCCTGGACTTGGAACAAAGGATTTTATTGCTTTATTGCCCGGAGTTAGAACTGAGAAAAGGTCCCTTTCTGCATAGACTCCCTGCCTCGCGATCGCTCTTGGCTATCCACCTTCGCAATTGTTTCTTCTCTGTACTGACATTGTCATCTCTGAGCTTTGTTTATCACAATGCCACCTAAAAGACCACCACCGGGGAAACCGGGTTTTGCTGGCTCCGCCCCGGCATCTTCGACGTCCAGCCCCAGCGGACAACAGACACCAACTTCTTTGTTCCAGCCTAAACCCCCTGAGGTGGACTTTCAACAGATGTTTCAACAACTCTTTTTTTTTTAAACAAAGTTTTATTGGTTTTTTTAATATTTTACAAAGGGAAAAGGTAGGGGATAGGTTACAAATTTTGGCAACTGCAGTGTGCGGCAGGTGCGCCCCCCCTCCATACTCATAGTATACATTTGCACATAACTCATTATTAGGTAGTAACATAATAACATATAGTCAGCATGTAAGTTCAGTTAATAATTTCGAACAGTTTATGTCAGGTGGATTTTCTTACTCATTTTTGTGATCTGAGCTTTCTCAATGTTGCCCCATCTCCCCCCGCCGACAAAGCTCCGGCCCCTCCCGTGTCCTGTGTATCTGGTGGAGGATCCTCAGGTTTTTCTAGGAGTAGTTTGTTTTTTTCCATAAAGGCCTGAATGAATGAGCAGCTCAGAGAGAACCAAGACCGAGCGATCCAAAATTCACGGAGACTGGAACTTTTGGAGGAGGGGATGGCTGAGATGAGGAGAGAGGTGAAGGGGGTGCAGAAAGGAATTCAAGAACTTGAGAACCACCAGATAAAAACAGAATTTGAACGGATGTCTTTTTTCCTTAGATTTCAAAATGTAATTGAGGCTGATGATGAAGATCTGAGGGATATTATGACAAATTTATTGGCTGAATATACTAAAAAAGACAGGCAACAGATGGGGTGGGACATGGACCTGGTTTATAGAGTAAACTCAGCATATGCCAGAACACACAATGTTCCAAGGGAGGTACACATCAAATTTCTCAGAAAGACCACAAGAGACGAGATTCTGAGTGCACAAAGGGGGCAAGTATTAAAATATAAGGATAGAGAAATAGCCATTCTGAAACAGATCCCAAAGAAAGTTAGAGAGAAAAGAAAAAATTATTCGCAGTTAGCGAAGAAATTATACCAGAAAGGAGTGTGGTTTAGATGGCTTTTGCCAGAAGGTATGCTAATATTCTGGGAGGACCGAGTCCCTTTTGGGGAGAGGGGGCGGTCTAAAAATCTAAGAAATAAAATAATAAATAATCTAAGGACACGAGAGTTAGAATTAACACAACTATGGAGGCTGAGGCTTTCATGGAAAAAAATAAAGTCCTCCTAGATAAACCTGATGATACTACACCGGACATACAGGACACGGGAGGTGCCGGAGCTCTGCTGGAGGGGGGAGAAGAGGCAACATCTAGAATACTCAGATCACAAAAATGAACTAGAAAATCTGATATAAAATGATTGAAATTATTTGAAGATAAAAGTTTATATGCTGACAAAATACTATTAAGTAGTAATAATCTAATGTGTTGATAAATGAAAGTTATGAGAATGGGGGAGAGGACCATTTCCTGCATAATGTAACTGTCAAAATTTGTAACTTTATCCATCACCCCTTTCCTTGACTATTTTTAAAAAAAACCAATAAAATTTTGTTTTTAAAAAAAAGTAGGCAAATGCTGTGAGCAGATAACTATAGAGCAGAGGAAGGTGGACAAGTTCCGTGGCAAGTTCTTATGGAATATAGGCAGATGGGTGCTGCAAACAGGCACTATAGAACACAGGCTGGCAGCAAGTTCTATGGAACATAGGCAGGCAGGGGATGGGCAAAATAATGGAGGGAGCGACTTGCAACCTCCTGCTAGCTTCCCCATTGATTTTGTCTGAAAAATCAACATGGAAGGTCACAAATGGCAATCATTTGACTGTGGGACACTGCAACCATTGTAATTGCAAGTTGGTTGCCAAGCACTCGTATCTCAATATTACTGTGTTTGTATATGTGACTGCAATTTTGAGGATCTGTTGTAAGTCCCCCTTGTTCAGCATCATTGCGATTTTGAACAGCTGCTGAAGAAGCTATTGTAACTCAAGAACTGCCCTTACTATATTGCTTGTTATTTATGCATGTTAAAGAAAAAAAACAGGAAAAGTTGAAGAAGTTGGGCATGTGGCAAGATATATAAGAAACTGGGAATGTTTAATCCCCTATAAGATGAGTGAACAGGGTGGATATGATGTCACTCTTCAAATACTGTACTGATGGTCAAGACTTGCTGCCTACGCTTTGTATAGGAAGAAACTTGAAGATTATTTAATTCACATGATTTCATTCATGATGAATTATAGATACATTTTGGTTTCAAATTACAATAAACATTAATATCTTTGGGGAAAATATAGTAATTAGAGATGTAAATGTGATATTGAATTATGCCCCTAAAATTTGAAGTTTGACATTTTAGGAAAAACATTAGCATTCTTAAGTCTAAGGCTTAGCAAAGTAAATTATTTTATTTAGGTGAAAAGAAATTTACACAATGTTTAGATTCAATACATGTGCTCTTTAGCAATTTTTGCAATGTCTTTAAAATGGAAATAGTACAATATGTTTCCATAAAATCTAGATTTAATAATAGGTTTAAATATTGAATTAATTTCATATTGCTATTACATGGGTTCCTTTTTCCTTCGTTTGTTTTCTCCTCTGTGTTTAGTTTGTTATATGTTGTTTCTTTACTAATGTATTTTTTTGCTTGCATAGTTCACTAATTTGAAAAAGATGTGTTACCTACTATTCAAGGAAGGATCAAGGGTGCTTTAATTTGGATCCTACATCAAGCAGAGGATTGGATTCAATGACTTAAAAGATCTCTTCCAAATCTATGATTCTGTGCCTAATGTTAACATCCTTAGTCATATATTAAAAGAGTTTTCCTTTAATTTCATGCTGTGTTGCATAATAATAAACTGCTTATGGCACTTCTCTAAATGCAATTTATGGACTCATTAATATAAATTCCAGTTATATAAGCCATAGGGCTTAACAGAGCACATAAATAGCCATAAATTAAACTTCTGGAAACATTGAATACATAGAAGCATTTCTGTCTAATGTTTTTTCTCCTCTTGAGCTGACTACAGGTAGCTCAATGTTGCTAGGAGACTTAATCATAAGAAGTATTGCATTAATGTCTCATTTCAGTTTTTAAAAAGACAGGAGCAACAGACAAGATAATGAATACATAATAACTAAAAATGTCAGAGTTACATAATTTAAAACCCTTGAACATTTTATGTTAAATGTCAGTGCATAGTAAATTGTTCCTTAAAAACATAGACTTGACTGCAGGGATTGTTAATTAAAAAATACAGAAATAGTCAAGTATGGGCATCTGACAGAAATCGCAATGATGTTACACATGTCATGGTATTACTGCACAAATGATGCATACATCATTCTGTAACATTCTGTCACTTCCCTCTGCCTACCTGAATGGGGATGTCATAGTTTTGAGAAAAGGCATGGGTGTCAAGTAAAAAGTAGAGTACATGTTTTTATTTTGCTGAGAATTGAATAGATATTTGTTTTAAGAAATTATTGCATTAAAATTTTTTGGTTGGAGCTATCTATGTGTTATAGCTTGACAAAAGTTATCTCCCAAATTTTAGTTTTTCAGACTGCTACTATGATTAAAGCTCTTAGAGCAATATAATCCTATCTCTTTCCCCACAATCCTGAAGCACTTTATATATATATATATCACTACCTATTCTTATGTTGAGTGTAGTAAATGTGATTGTAGGTAGAATTATAATACATGAATGTTGTTATATACATTCTCAAAGTTTTACAGGATTTGATGGGGAAAAACAGACTCAGTGCAAGCAAGATAGAGCAGCTGTTTTTTAAAGGCTATGGGGTTCTGGAAAGGTACCAATTACAGTGTTAGGGGGGAGTTCCACCCTGAATTAACGAAGCGTGGACCATGGCTTCTCCTGGTAGCATACTTTTGAAAATAAGCAAAAATAAAACCCAAAGCAAGATATAATAAAAAACATTTTTAATAGAAAATAAAAATACAAAAAATGCTAACTCAATTAACTACATTTTGGCAAAGATATATGCCTGTCTCCTTCAGCAGGCGAACAGAAGATCAGAAGAGAAAGTTAAGGAATGTGAATGAGCATGTGTACTAAATCACTTGCAGATAAGAACTGGAGACCTGCGCAATAAATTTTCAGCACAGCTAAGCAAACCAATTAACGCAGTGACATACAGATCGAAAGTGGGCCGTATTCCACGGAAACAGCAAAGCTGCAATCTGGATTTTCCCGAACCTGTGGCCAGTACAGTACTATGGAAGAGCGCAAGAGAGTGGTCCACCCTGGGTGCAGACAATTAGGGGCTTGCTTCTGAAGGTTATCAGTGGGTATGGAGTTAGGTTTATGTTGTCCATTCATAGATCCTCTTTTTGGTAGTGAGTCATACCATAGTAATGATGGAACTAAAAAAAATATGTTTGAATCTGTTTTGACCACTGCCAACCACCCTCTTCAGTTTTCTTGGCAGCCTTTTTTGGAAATGGTGTGCCAATCCCTTCTTTCCAAAACTGAGAGAAATCTCTTGGTTTCTAGTCTGATGCCTTAACTATTACACCATATTGGATTTCAACTATGGAGAAGGAAAATGTTAAAAAAATTATCTCCTTTAGGTATCAATATGCTATCTACATTACTGCTTGTGGTTCTGTAAGGTGCAGTGAATCAGGACCATTCACAAAGTGAAAGCATAGAAGATTCATTCAAGACTATAGATAAGATTATGTTCAATTGAAGTTCATCACTAAATTGGTACTTGATAAGGGTCAACGGAATTCAAGGGGAGAAAGGGTTGGACTTGGCTCTCTTGTGGCAGCCCAAAGACTCTGAACTGATGTATTTAATTCCACCCTCCAGCTCCGCTGCTTTTCTCCTACAGACTCCTGCTCAAAGAGCAAGTGAAAATTATGACCACCTTTGCCCAGCTTCAGCTGATATGTGAGCTACAGATATTCTTCAAAATAGAAGCATACACAATAGTCACTCATGCCCTCATCACCTCACATCTGGACCAGTGGTGGGTCCCTACCAGTTTGTACCAGTTTGGCCAAACCAGTAGTGGTTTGGGTCACTGGAACCAGCAGCAACCCAGGCCTGCCACGCCCCTGAATCGGTTCTCCAGGCGGTGCCATAGGCGCCGCCATCTTTTTTTTGCTTCTGCGCATGCACAGAACAATTTTTATTGTACTGCATATGTGCATGCTACGCGCATCAAGCGTGCATGCTCGCAGTGCATCCATGAGAGAAATGGCAGTAGTGCCTGCTGGAACCCACTCCTGATCTGCTTATTCTGGGATTATTCTTCAATAGCATCCAAATGTTCAACTGTACACAAGTCTTACTGCTATATTACAATATTACCATAGGAGCTATAATTTTAAGTTAAATCCTGTTCGCTGTTCTAAGTGTCAGGAAATTTCTCCTTTGTTCTAGGTTGCTTCTGTCCTTGATTAGTTTCCATCCATTGCTTCTTGTCCTGCCTTAAAGTGCTTTGGAGAATAGTTTGACTCCCTGTTCTTTGTAACAACCCCTGAGATGTTGGAACACTGCTATCATGTCACCCCCCTAGTCCTTCTGACCATTAAACTAGACATACTCAATTCCAGTAACTGTTCGCTATATGTTTTAGCCTCCAGTCCCCTAATCATCTTTGTTGCTCTTCTCTGAACTCTCTCTAGAGTCTAAACATCTTTTTTACATCGTGGCAACAAAACTTTAGAATGCATCTAAAAATCCCACAAGTTGCCTATAAGATATAGTGAAAAGAAAGGCTCTCTTTATGTTAAAATATCTTATTCTCTTTCTTCCAAAAATAAGAATAGTTTCCTCTTAATATTCTGGGAAATAATAGAGGGCTTGATTGCTGCATTAAAATTTGGAAGGCCCCGAAGAGAATTCTCATTATGTTTCTTGTGGGATAAGTGATGGGTACTATCTTATTAGAAGTTTATTTCTTACAATCTTTCTAATATTGCAGATCAAATGACAACGCATTACCTAATTATGTAATGAAATGTCTCAAAATAACCAAGCTCAGAGAGCATGTAACACTCCATAATTCTGTCACAGCCCCATCTGAGCCCAGTTTGGAAGAGGAGTTAGAACCAGGACTGTCTGACAGGGATGATACATCTCTCTTATCATATTTGGAGAGGCCAGAGGCTGAGAACATTCTGTCTTGGGCCCCTCAGGCATTGGGGGAGGTGCTTGACCAGACGGAGAGCTGTCTGCCTGCACAGACTAGTGGAGGATCCACAGCTGACAGGCAGATGTGCTGATAGGCAGCAGATATCCTCTGATGTGGAACAGCTGCCTCCTCTACTCAATCCAAGGGCAAGAAGGTAGGCAAGCCCAGAGAAGGTCTTCAAGAGTGCTCAGGAGGAACTTGCCCACCCCTTCTCACAAGGAACACCTGCAGTGGAGTAACTTAAGGAGATGTCATGGGCAATTAGTCTTTTCCAGGAACAATTGTTTGCATTGGCTTACACTTTTCCAACTTCGACTCATGTCTGTTGCTGTTTATCTTGCCTTGCTTCAAAGATTGCTCTTTGCTTTTTGTCTTGGATCTTGCCCTTGTCCTATGAACTGCTTTTGCCCTTTGCTGTCCCCTTGGAACTGCTATTTGCCTTGAACCCCTTTTTTTTTGCCCTGAGGACAGCCATTGTCTTGAGTCTTGAGTGCCTTGTGGACTGGATGTGGAACCCTGTAGTTTGCCCTGTGAGCGTGCTCCAACTCAGTGGACTTTATTTGTACTATAGGGGCTGTTGTTTGTGGGACTGAGGGTGGCTGCCTTCAGGCTAGCATGGGTATGGAGCCTTACCAATTGGAGGGCTATTTGTTGAGAGAAATAAAGGACTCCTAGAGGCCTGCCTTGCCTTGACCACCTGGGTCATAACAAATTCAACCGTGAACTACATATATTCTTTTCTTTTGGAATAGTTGCATTAATTTAAGATATAATAATAATTAAAATCCATAATCTGATAGTTGACAATATCATCTACTCTGTTCTTCTGCCATTCATTGTTTTCTGTACTGCTCATTCTGAAACAGTTTTGAAGACTTGAAAAGAGCAAACATCTTACTGAGTGAAAATGCCTTTTTTGCATAAGTGGAGAATTGATTTGATAAAGTTGAAAACTTGCATGCTGTTAATCAAACACAAGTTTGGTTTCTTCTTTATTACATTGCTATCTCCAATTTAGGCAATTTCATATTTCTCATGATAAAATAACTTAATTTGCCTACAGAGTTTACTTTTAAATCTCAATCACAAGCATTTCAGTCTTTGTTTCTGTATCAAGATAGGGTGAAGTAAAATAAATACTGGACAGAAGAGGATGCCAAACAATTGTATACCATGCAGATTCCTTACTAAGATGCATTTACAAGTACAAAAGAGAGGGCTTTGATCACACAATCATACCAACCATCTTGATTGAAGGGATCTTCACAATGATAGATTGAGAATTTAGCCATGAAGTTGCTTAATACAGAGAGTTAACTTACCTATCTCATAACATGTCATTCCAAGAACCCCTCCAGAGCATGTCTTAGATGATGGATAAGTAAAAGAACTATTGCCTCTTGAGAAGGTTTTCACAGAATGGCTTTAAATTATTCCATTCTGTAAATAAGATTCAATTTAATCACAAATTAAAATTGTTCAGGCAGCAGTCTCATCCACTTTTCTTGGTTTTTAAACATTAATAGGAAAGGGTAGGTGGATGTACAAAATTTTTTGGCAGTTACATCGTGCTAAAGGTAGAAATCTCTCCAAATCTCACAACTTTTACAGAGAAAAAAAAACAAAAAATAAAAGATAAGCAGAAACAGCATCTTGTTATACATTGTATCAACCATATGTTCAATCATCTCTTTTGCCACTTTCTAATATATCAACAATTACAAAAATATTTCAAATACATTTATTTTTGTAACCTGTGTCTTTTCAATATTGCTACCTCCCCCTTGACCCCTGGTGGAGCCACAGCCCCTCCCTCCCTCATATCTTGTGTATTGTCACCTTTTTCACTACCTCTTATGATTTTGTCCTCTAGGAGGGCACTATGTTTTTTCATGAAAGCCTCTGCCTCCACAACTGTATTGATTCTAATTCTGTTTCCCTCCCAGGAGATCAACATTCCTTCTGGCAATAACCATCTAAACCAAACTCCTTTGTTATATAATTTCTTTGATAAGGAGGAATACTTCCTCCTCTTATTTTTTCGGAATTTGTTTAAGAATGGCAATTTCTTTATCTTTATATTTTAGTGGTCCCCCCCTTTGGGCCCCTAAAACCTCATCCCTCGTGGTCTTCCTAAGAAATTTAACGTGTATTTCCCTTGGAACATTATGTATTCTGGCATATTCTGAATTGATCCTGTAAACCCGGTCCATATCCCTCCGCAACTGTTCTTTATCTCTCTTAATATATTCTGCTAAGAATACATAGTATCCTTAAGATCTTCATCTTCTGTCTCCGGTAGGTTCTGGAATCTGAGAAAAAGGGACATCTTCTGTCCTCCGGTAGGTTCTGGAATCTGAGAAAAAGGGACATTCATCTTTACCATGAAATTTTCCAATTCTCTATTCCACTTCTGAATTGCCTTCACCTCCTCCCTCAACCCAACCGCATCCTCCTCCAGCACAACAATTCTCTGTTTATTTTCTGTTGTTTGCTGCTGTATATCTCTGAGCTGTTCTTTAAAATCTGCCACTCTTTTTTCAATTCATTTTGTCCTTTCATAAGAGCCTGGAACATTTGGGTAACAATTAAGTCCTTTGAACTCTCTCCAGTCCCTTCTTGTTGTAAAAATGATGAAATTTTGTCTGTTGAGTCTTTGGGCTGGATGTAGAAGAAGTGGGTGCTGAGGCTGCCTTGCCAGGAGGTGGTTTTCTGGGCCCAATTTGTTAAGTTCAGAGATGAGTGTAAGTCTTATACAAAAGAAATGGCATCTGTGGAATGCGCAGACCGTGGAGGCAGACAAGCCCAGAAGTGAAAGTTAATCCTCAATCACAGTTCCAAATCAAAAGAAGAAAATCTAATAATCCAAATCCAGAAAGACCACATAACAGGAGGGGTTCCAGGAGACCTTCGGGGGGTAGTAATAGTATAAAGCCAGAAATTTCTTCAAAGGTAGTTTCAAAAGGCAAGTTTCATTTATAAGAGCGAAGAAGAAGACGGAAGCAGGCCATCTTGGCTCCCCCTTTCACAGGGAACCAGGGAGCAAAGCATCCAAAGTTTCCAAAAAGCTTTTAAAACAACTCAGGAACCACCTCTTGCAATTGTGATGTAAATCTTTCTCACATAGTTAATACAAGTGAGTAATTCAACGTTTTACTCTCTCTCTCCATTCCGAGATTGAGAGATAGTCCGAATGCCGCTTTACCCAAGGGGGGTGGAAAGAACCCCCCTCCAATCTTGCAACTTCAAATAGATTGAATCCACAACTTTCAAAAAGCTGCTGCTCATCAATTAGATGGTGTTAAAAGAGATTGGAGCAAACTTTTCACCTCCAGCACTTCTGCTGCAACTTCTAATTGATTTTTTCCTTCCGGAATCCATTCAGCGAAGGCACACAGCTGTGCTATGCACTCCCCACGCTCCCCGGCTCCTGAGGCGAAGCTGGAACACACACACACACCCCGTGGCTGCCGCCAATTCTGGGGGTTCCAGCAAGCCGCCCTATGGCAGGTGGTCCCTCTAAGACCGCCTGTGCTCCTAAAAGGAGCCCACCGGGGAGACGAGCAGTGGATGGCAATGTCTGTCGCCTTCAGGGACCGGAGGTGATCTCCCACTTTTCTTGTGAGATGACTATTGAACTAAATGTGACATATATATTGAATATATTTTCATTGTTAGAGTTCAGATTTCCTATTTACGTAAGAAAGGAAAGAAAGAAATTAAAATTGTCTTGATCACACTGATTTAAATCAGTCCTCTTTATTTCTAATAATGGCTTTCTGTGATATAAATAATAATATAAATTTCAGTTGTATTTATACCACTTATCAGTTTCCTTCTTCGCCAACAATCTATAATGTAACTGTCTCTGCGGATTGAAAATGGGGATAGCAAGAGATGACACACATTTGAGAAATGATACAAAAATGAGTTGGACCAATTTAAACCCATCGGTGCTAAGATGTGCAGATACAGCATTTCAAGTCATCTTTCTCCTTTTCCACAAACCTTGGAACATAATGAGTTTAAGCATATTTGAGTAATAGAAAGTTCAGAACTTATTTTGACCTATGGTCTGAATGTTTGAAATTCAAGATGAAATTAGTATTATGAGAAGGATACCAAGCTTTCCATCAGTCACTTTCCCCCACTTCTTACCTAACCTTTCAGTGAACCCCAGGCAACAGAACAAAAGATTAATTAAGGCAATTTGACACCAAAGCTAAAATTGACAAAAGTATGTTTTGACAGATGAAATTAGCAAAAGACATCAGTTTACTCAAATATGAAAAAGATATTGAGATTAACATTTTGTCAAAAGATTCCTTCACAAAATACATTCATTGCCAAGATCATCACCCTTAATCATAAAAAATAAACATCATAAAACCTGCAGGGTGCCAAATTGCAATTTTTCTTCAATTGATAAATTGCACTTTCCAGTATTTCCTTAGAACAGTGGGCCCCAACCTTTTGGAGGTTGCTTCTGTGGAGAGAGGTTTTTCTGTGGCCCAGAGGGGACATGGTTTCATGTGCTGCCTTCATCCAGGGGATAGGACTTAGTTTATTTGTGTGGTCCAGTTTCTGGTAAGCTGCAGACAAGTACTGGCCCATGGATCGGGGGTTGGAGACCCCTGCTTTAGAAGGCTATCTGGGTTCACTCATTTCTAGGAACAATAAAGAGACTTTCCTATAAAGAAACTACTTCAGAAACTTGACTTGTGTGAATATATATTGCAGTGGACTTTTACAACCTCACATATTATATTTAATATATCCAGAATTTGGATTTCTTTCCCAGAAAGAAAGATCTGAGACAAATGCACTTTTAAAAGTACATGCGAACCCACATTTTATGAAGGAAGAGAAGCTGAGAGATAATCTTCATGATCTAGTATTCATGAAAAGAGTTAGCATGCTCAAAATTATTCTGATGCAGTTAAAGATGAGGTCACTCCTTATTGAGATAAAGGACTTTTTAATGCTTTTCTTAGATAATTTTAAGTAAGAGTTGAAGAAGTATTTGTTTTCAAGAATTCTTCAGTGAGTTTCAGGATTGTAATTAAAACATTCAATTAACTCATTTAAGATAAATGGAAAACTGCACAAAAAGTTCAAGCTAATTCATGTCATACTCTAATACAGTTAACTGCAGGAATCTCTATGTGTCTCAACACAGTATTTGTTTTGACAGGGAGTAAAAGAAATTCCCCAGGGAAACTTAAGTCTTTACACATAAAGGCATTTTGCTGATCTGGGAGCAGGAAATGCTGCAGAGATAGAATTGCAGTGTTTCCTCTAGAGTTTGGGATAGGCAATTTCCTGCTGATGGAAATTCTTTTTCTATCTTCTGGCTCCTTGAATTCTATCCCTTATTGTGGAAGTTAAAAAGCCCTCTTGTGCTATGCCACTACTTTCCAATAAATTCAGTGAAGAAGCACAGCCCCCCCCCCCTTTTCCTAAAAATAGGTATAGTTGGTAAAAGCAAGGAAAGGATAGCAATGAGCCACTGGCTGGCTATTGTTTTTACACCCTGCCATTAGTCAATTGGTGGAAATACATATTAATTCATGGAAAGGTAAAAAACAGAGCTGCATCAAACAGCTTCAAAGGATTTGGAGGGCTAACAGAAGTGTCCAATAATGGAAAAAAAGAAAATATATTCTATTTTTAATTAGTAGTGGAGAAGCCTAATGGACAAGAATAAAGCTACAGATAGTCCTTGACTTACAACAGTCCATTTAATGACCCTTTGAAGTTACAGTGGCACTGAAAAAAGTGACTTACGACCGTTTTTCAAATTTACAACCATTGTGACATCCCCATAGTCATGTGATCAAAATTCAAATTCTTGGCAATTGACACATCATATTTATGATGGTTGGTTTGTCCTGGAGTCATGTGATCCCTTTTTGTGACCTTCTGACAAGCAAAGTCAATGGGGAAACAGATTAACTTAACAATCATGTTCTAATTTAACAACTGCAGTGATTCACTTAACAGGTGTGGCAAAAAAGTTTGTAAAATAGGGCAAAATTCACTTAATGAAAGTCTCACTTAGCAACACTTGGGCTCAATTGCGGTTGTATGTCGAGGACTACTACTACATCATTCAGTCATATAGGAATATGGGACTTAATGTTTGAATCACAATTACAAGCTCATTAGCTTGCTTTCTCACATTTAACTACTGTGAGACTCTCACAAGTGGTTTGGAATATTTGCACTTTTTTTAAATGTGCGAAGGGTTTGAGAGATCTCTTTAAAAACTGACATGATGATAACATGGGTTTTGTGCATACAACCTTGACTATCTGGAGAAGTCATGCAATCATGTAATCTTGCTTATTCAAATGAGTTCAACCCAAAAAGTAGTTGATAAGAAAAGGAGCTTCCTATATTCCATATAAAATAATGAAGGATATTCATAAAATATATACATTACAGGCTGGATCTACTGTTTTTATTCCACTAGTGAGTAGTCTTCCATCCACAGAGCGTTTTTATTGGATCTCACTATAGGTTTGGTTAAGCCAGCGGTTCTCAAATAGTGGGGCGCGCCCCCCTGGGGGGGCGCGAGGCTCCGTAAAGCGGGGCGCGAAGGCTCCCTTTCCATCTGGGTGCAACGGCGGCGAAGGCGTGGGCGAGGCATAATATATCCCGCCTGGAAGTGGCAGCACTTCGGACTGTGGATTTTCATTGGAGCCGCGGGCTGGAGCTGTGCACGAAGCCTGCTCGGGCGGGGGTGGGAGGGAGGGAAGCATGGGACCGCCCGTCTTCGCCACCGCGTAGCTCACCTCCCTGCCAGCAGCTCCACCGCCAGCATTCCGTCTGGAAGCGGAAGCGCAACAGCCGCTGTTGGGGAAGGGACAAAGGGGCGGCGGTCGCCTGATCTTGCCACCTCCACCCCTTCGCCCCTGGTAACGGCGACTGTTGTGCTGCTGCTTCCAGCTGGGATGCTGGAGGAGCTGCTGGCAGGGAGGGAGGGAAGAAGGGGAGGAGGGAGTAAGGATAGACAAGCAAGAGGGAAAGAAAGCAGGAGGGCAGAAGGGAGGTGGAAGGAAGGAAAGAAAAGCAGACACGCCGGAGGGAAAGAGGAAAGAAGGCAAGCAGGCAGGAAGGAGGCAGAAGGAAGGAGGGAAGAATGGAACTGGAAGGGAGGCAGGGAAGGAGGGAGGGAGAAAGGAAGGATAGGAGGATAGGGAAAGAGGAAAGAAGGCAGGCAGGCAGAAGGGAGGGAGGTGCAAGGAAGGAAGGAAGCATAGATAAGCAGGAGGGAAAGAAGGCAGGCAGGCAGGGGGAAAGAGGAAGGAGGGAACTGGAAGGGAGGCAGGAAGGAAGGGAAGGAGGAAGGGAGGGTGGAAGGAAGGATAGACAAGTAAGAGGGAAAGAGGAAAGAAAGCATGTGACTACGGTGGGAGACGAGGAAAGACCGGTGTGCTATGTTATGCAGAGGTGTACTTATAACAATTTTATAGACAAATTATACTATTTACAGTCGCGCGGGGGGGGGGGGGCGAAATGTTTTCTTCTTCCTAGGGGGGGCATGACAGAAAATAATTGAGAAGCACTGGGTTAAGCTAAGAATATGGAAGGGAACAATAAAGCTTTTATTTGTGGATATGATTTATGAATCTCCCTTCCTATGTAGTGAAGAGTCAAATGTAGACTATTCTCAAAGTTTCTCCCCCAATCACATTAAACAAACCAAGTTCTTCTGAGAAATACATTTTGTATAGTATTCTTGAAATGCTATATTGCAAGTAATCTCTTGAGACAGTTGTAAAGATTATTAGTTTTTCAGGTAGTCTGGGACAGTGGTGGGATTCAATTTTTTTTTTACTACTGGTTCTGTGGGCATGGTTTGGTGGGCATAGTATGACTTGGTGGGCGTGGCAGGGGAAGGATACTGAAAAATCTCCATTCCCACCCCACTCCAGGGGAAGGTTACTGCAAAATCCCCATTTCCTCCCAATCAGCTGGGATTCAGGAGGTAGAGAATAGATGGGGCAGGGCCAGTCAGAGGTGGTATTTACCGGTTCTCCAAACTATTCAAAATTTCCACTACCGGTTCTCCAGAACTTGTCAGAACATGCTGAACTGGTCAGACCTCTGGACTGGGACTTCTGACCATAGTTGAGACTGGATTTTCTGTTATGAGTCATAGCAGTCATAAGTCAAGGCACCCACATGACTGGACCTGATTTTACAACTATTTTCACAGTGATCATTAAATGAATTGTGTGATCATTAAGCAATTTATGCAGTCACTAAGCTAATTCCTTCCCCCAAAGAGTGTTTTCTTTGCCAGAAACCATTGCAAAATATGATCACATAATTGTGGGATGCTGCAAACTTAAGAGTAAATGCAAGCCAGTTACCAAATGGCCAAAATACAATCATTTGACTGCTGGGAGGAGGGCAAGTATGTTTAAAAGTGCTTTCAGGGGCTGTAAAATACCTTTTTTGAGGCCATTATAATTCCACATAGACATTAAAAAATTGATTGTAAGTTGAAGGCTATCTGTTATATATTCATGGTTCAGTAACTTAACAAAAATATGCAATATATTATTATTTTTTATTTGTTCATTGGATTTTTATTCTGCCTTTTTAGTACTATTATTACTAGGAATTGTTGATAAAGGAAAACATGAAAACATTTAAAAACTCTAAACATTTACTTAGTAAAGGCTATTTGGTAGTCCAAGTTATTAAAAAGGGATGCACAGTATAAAAGCCTACTGTTTTCTTTTTCTGGTGGTGCAAATCTCCATACCCTTTCAGTGCAATTATCATTTAAAAGGAATAAACAGAATGACATGTTCATCTTCTAAAATGGAATTGTTTATGGAATGGGATTAGGAATTGTGCCTAATTGTTTAGCAAAGCCTTGATTCATTAAACACTTCATTAAAAACAAAAATATGAAGAAAATTTGGCCCCTGCTTATTTTAAAGTCCTCTAGACTGAAAATTCTGTTGTTCCCAATGGCACTTTAATAGCTTCTTCTTCAAAGAGGTGTGCTTTTGAGCAGTAAGAGACTATAAGGATATGGATTCCCTGATCCATTTATATAAAATCTGATGCAATAACCTTATATTAGAAGCTCAGTATTAAGGAAGCCACAGGATATTGCTGAACTGCAATAAAAGCAGCAGGGAAACAAAGCCATTCCCACAACTACATTGGCCTACTCATCAATTAATTCATTATTGGAGCTGAACTATCAAACCAGATGCAACAGAGAAAAACAAAATGCAAAACTAAAACTGAAGCAGAGCATTTCTGAATGAAACAATCATCTGTAGGAGTAAATTGCACGGTAATATATTTTCCATACATCAACATGAAATAAGTCTTTTTAAATGCCACTTCTGAAGCCCTGAATAACTAGATAGAGTCATTAACAGTAACAAGAACTGGCAGAGCCATTAACAGACTGTATGCTCAAGTCAGTGTAATAGAAACATCTACACAGAAAAGCAACTGAATTGAATGTCTTCCTCCCTGCACCGTTTAGTCAATCTAGTTGTTGAATTGCTGAAATGGGAAGTTCACTGTACCACCTCATCGTTAAAAACAGTAATGAAATTGATAGGAGTTGGTAAAACCCCCTAGCTCTTGCTTGTAGGTCTTTTCATCTGACAATTAATATAATTTTGTGACCAATTTAATATTCAAATATTCTATTTGCAATATGAAGTATTTATAAAGCTTCTGCTATGCAACCTATTAGGTACCCATTTGTGAGGAGAGGGATTTCCTCCCTGTTTTCTTTTTCCACAAAATTTCTTGAAAAATTTATTTTAACATATATTCCCTAATTAAAACTTTTGATCATTTTGATTGTTCTTTTCTAAATTGTTTATTAATTTACAATTCATACAAAGGGGAAATGTCATCACACCGTAGATTTGATTAAGGTCTTTAAGATATTAACACTTCCCTTTTTATTGCTCTAAATGTCTTCCCCTTCTGCAGTAATCTTACAAAGCTCTACATCACAGCACTAAGGCATAGCAAATAGTGGTATGCATGATGCATTAAATAACCTTCGCAAATAAATAATACAATACAATACAATAAAACAGCATGAAAGCACAAAATAAACTGAATGTAAGAAAATAGAGAGCAAAGATTAAAACTGGATTTGCATATAATAAAGTGGATTGCTTAACCAAAACTTATGGATTAAACCACAATTGTCTGAAAGCACTTGATATTCTAATCCACAAGATATAGTTTTAAATCTGTAATGTCTGGGTTCACAAAGCAGATAATATATCATGTAACTTGATAACTAGACAGCTCTTCCATTGTAGGTATTTCATATCAGAAATACTATCAATATTGAAGAGATGTAAAAATCTCCTAGTCCAACTCTTTGTTTAAAGAAGGATGCTGCACCCCTCCCTATAAGCATCCTGTAATCATTCCAATATAACGCTACTTAGTGTGCTGCCTGTCAGATTAACAACTATTTTCTGAGTTTTTGAGCAAACTTGCTTGATAAACAATATTGAATTTAGATACTAAGATAAACATACAAATTACTATTATGTCTTCTCCTGAGTTTTCAGAGGTCTAAGGTAAGTTATGCAAGGTAATTTAATTTTCTTTGGTTGAGAAAACACTAAGGTTTGTGGTCTCTTTGCAATACTGGTTTAATAAACGCTCATTTACTCATTCTCTACAAAGAGGAGCAAATGTTCTCCTAGGTGCTTCATCTGCAGGCAGCTTACAACTAAATTGTTTCAGCTTCTCCCATTTCTGCTCAAATGTAAACTGCCCAAAAGCACACTAGCTATCTCTCAGTCCCTTTCCTAATTAAATTCTCATACATACTAAACACTATATCCTACGATGTCTTAAGGAACTTAGGAAATATTGCTGAGCTGGTGTTTAATAAGTGTGAGTTTTGTAAATGATTCCAATACAATTGGCAGAAAATCATTCTGGTTTGTTCACTGCATTTTTTTGAATGCTAGATTTAGCTTATGCAGAAGAAAATTTCCTTGATCTGCACACCTAACAGTACAGTAGCAATGAAAAAGGGAATGGTTCCATATACTTTGAAGGAGGTGGCAGTCAGCCTTCTGTTCAAGAAGTGATCATTGGATCCAACAGAGCTGGACAACTTTCATTTCCAGAAGGTGTGGGCTTGCACATCCAAAGGACTGTGGGGAAAGAATAGAGTATTTAGACTCTTTTCAGTAAGGTTTCAGGCTAGATTACAAAACTGAGACTGCATTGATCACACTTGATGATGACCTTCAGCCGATTTGGGATTAGGGTGGCACACCCATCTAATCTTCCTTGATCTAAACAAATCATTGGGATTTCCTTTTCTCCCACTCTCATGGCACGAGCATGTCATGCAACTAATATAATAGCTCATTGCTGTTATAATGTAAGACTCCTCATGTGAACATCTAAGTAAGTGCCTGAATTCATTAATGTTCCTGTAGCAGCATTTATTTCCCTGAGATATTTTGTGCAGACAGGTTTTTTGTTTCTTGAGAAATGAGATTGTTGTGCACTAAATTAGTTATGCAAGCATTAATCTCAAAATATATTTGCAATTATGTTAGACCAGCTCACCATAAATCTGTGTTGTGACAATGTAATATTATGAGTGCTCATGTTAGGACATCAGTAAGAATGTTATACTAATTTAAAGTGGAAGATGGCATTACATTAAACATATGGCTACCACCGAAAATGACAGCATTTGCTTCAATTATATTTGGTAGTAATGACCTGTGTATTACCTTCTCACACCACTGGTAACACTCACTGCTAATATACTATATCAAGTGTTTTATTGGACACTGTACAGAGAGAGAAAGATTTAAAATAGCAATTGTTCAGTATTGTTCCTATTCTTTGTGCTATCTGATATTGTTTTTATTTGTGTTATAAAAGTTCCCTGTGAATTTGAGCTTGGGAAAGAGAAATTACACTCAATAGAGGCAAACAATAACGTCGTTTTGAATTTGTGGAATTTCAATTAATGCTAAGCTATCAGCCTGTTCTGTTCAGGTGTCCAATTGAATCTTTATGAGCTACTTGATCTTGACAATTTTCTTACTTCCCAAGCAAAAACAGCACAACATTTCCACTAAATCTTATTGAATGCATCAGCAATATTAGAGTGGCAGTTATTTGGAGTACATTCCTTGCGGCGTGAATGAATTCCAATTGTTTCAAGTTCAGTATAGGGTTGGGGAGTTGTATCAGGATTCTGATCTAGTATCTCCATGCTCTTCATCATTACACCATTTTCCTTGACCTCCATCCTTGACCTCAATTTTATGGTAGTAGACAGAATGATTAATAATAAACAGGGTGAATGAATAAACAGGGCAAATTAGAAATTCAAATAAAAGAGGGCAGATACGATATTGTTGCCATTACAGATACTTGGTGGGATGAAACCGACAAATGGAACATACAGCTAGAAGGATTTAAATTATTTAAAAGAAATAGACCAAATAAGAGAGGAGATGGAATTGCACATTATATAAGAAATAACTACCTCTCTACAGAAATAGAGCACAACAATGATGAGAACTATCTTGAATGCATTTGGGTCAATATTAAAGGTTGGGGGGGGATGACATTGCCATAGGTCTATCCTACAGGCCACCTGTTCTGACCCCCCTTCTTCCCTCGCCAACACAGAACACACTCCGGACC
This sequence comes from Natrix helvetica, assembly GCF_964273705.1. Taxonomy (NCBI): domain Eukaryota; kingdom Metazoa; phylum Chordata; class Lepidosauria; order Squamata; family Natricidae; genus Natrix; species Natrix helvetica. The sequence goes on from NC_138552.1 coordinate 239,570,883, forward strand.
AAAACTACTTCAACAGGATTTATTGCACAGACAGACAGACAGATCCTTGGCAGCAATCCACCACAACAAGACTCTCAGAACTTTCCGAATAGTTCCTTTGTTGACTTCTGCAAAGGCCGTATGCTCAATCAATCCTTTTATAGACTGAAGGGGAGCCTACTTATCAGCAGCTGAGAGCAATTTCTGCCGGTAACTGCGCCCTTGCTCCTTGCGCCTGTGGGCGCGGCGATAACGGGCATCTAAGAACTCCCTGCTTATGTCTGAGTCACTGTCCCGTGACTCCTCCCTACTGCTCCAAGGCATGGCATCTGGAGCCCCTCTCCTTTGGCTCTCACCACTGCTCCATGCCTCAGGCGCCTCCTAGTGGCCGACCAGACTCTCTGATCCCTGCTCAGAGTCAGAACCCTGCCCAGGGTCCTCCAGAGCCGACTCATAGGGACCCTCGCTGTCGGAGTCTGGTGGCAGCTCCAACGGCTCCTGCTGGGCCACAACACTACCCAACCAAGCAGAAGAAGTAGATGAACTTTTTGCTAGTCAGCTAACTAAGGTATGTAGGAAGCACACCACAATAGTAGTGGGGGATTTTAACTACCCTGACATCAACTGGGAAACAAACTCTGCACCAAGTGGAAGATCCAACAGTTTCCTAACAAACCTAGCAGACAACTTTGTTTCCCAAAAAGTAGAGAAGGGAACAAGAGGATCAGCCATATTGGACTTAATTCTCACTAGCAGAGAGGAAATGATAAAAGGTGTTGAAGCCACAGGAACCCTGGGGGCAAGTGACCATGCAATATTGGAATTCAACATTATGCAAACACAAGTAGTAGAACAAAGTCAAACTAGAGTCTTGGACTTTAAGAGAGCTAATTTCAACAAACTTAGAGAGAGCTTGGGAAAAATTCCATGAATGAGAATCCTCAAGGGGAAAACAACTCAAGAAGCTTGGGAAATTTTGAAAAATGAGATTAGAAAAGCCCAATCTAGCACAATACCAATGAAGAAGAAAAATAACAGCTCCCCCCAAAAAACCAGCATGGCTGCATAAAGAACTCTCTGACAAATTGAAAGACAAAAAAGATAAGTATAAAAAGTGGAAAGGGGGAGACATAACTAAGGCAGAATATCAGCAAATAGCCCAAACATGTAAAGATGAAGTGAGGAAAGCTAAGGCTCACAATGAAGAAAGGCTTGCCACAAAAGTAAAAAATAGCAAAAAAAAGCTTCTTCCAACATGTTAAAAACAAGAAAAAAGTTAAGGAAACAATTTGTCTATTGCTGGGAGAAAGTGGCAAGAAGGTGACAAGCAACAGGGAGAAAGCAGAACTATTTAACTCATGTTTTGCATCTGTCTTTACACAAAGGGATAAAACAGTCCAACCTATCAAAAACAGCATTACAAAAATCAGATTAGGAACACAAGTTGAAATAGGGAAGAAAATGGTAAGTGAGCACCTGTCTACCCTAGACGAGTTCAAATCACCAGGACCGGATGGATTACACCCCAGGGTTCTGAAGGAACTGGCAGAAGAGATCTCAGAACCACTGACTATATCTTTCAGAGATCCTGGAGCACCGGGGAACTACCAGAGGACTGGAAAAGAGCTGATGTGGTTCCCATCTTCAAAAAAGGGAAAAAAACAGATCCAGGAAACTACAGACCTATCAGCCTGACCTCAATACCAGGAAATATTCTGCGAAAGATAATCAAGCAACGAATTAGCAAACACCTAGAAGCAAACAAAGTAATAGCCAAAACCCAAGATGGGTTTGTCAAAAACAGATCATGCCACACTAATCTTATTCCATTCTTTGATAATGTGGCAAAATTAGTGGACCAGAGGAATGCCGTCGATATAGTTTACTTGGACTTCAGTAAGGCATTTGATAAGGTAGACCATAACCTACTACTAGATAAAGTAGAAGAATGTGGGTTAGACAGCATCACCACCAGATGGATTCGTAACTGTCTGACCAACCACACTCAACATGTAGTACTCAATTGAACTGTATCTTCATGGAGGAAAGTATGCAATGGAGTACCCCAAGGCTCTGTTTTGGGCCCAGTACTCTTCAACATCTTCATCAATGATTTGGATGAGGGAATAAATGGGGAACTCATCAAATTTGCAGATGACACCAAGCTGGCAGGAATAGCCAACACTCCAGAAGATAGGCTTAAGATACAGAAGGATCTTGACAAACTTGAACATTGGGCACTATCTAATAAAATGAAATTCAATGGTGAAAAGAGTAAGGTTCTACATTTAGGCAACAAAAATAAAATGCAGATACAGTATAGGTGGTACCTTGCTCAACAGTAGTAACTGTGAAAGGGATCTTGGAGTCCTAGTGGACAACCATTTAAATATGAGCCAGCAGTGTGCAGCAGCTGCCAAAAAAGCCAACACAGTTCTAGGCTGCATAAACAGAGGGATAGAATCAAGATCACGTGAAGTGTTCATACCACTTTGTAATGCCTTGGTAAGGCCACACTAGGAATACTGCATTCAGTTTTGGTCACCATAATGTAGAAAAGATGTAGAGACTCTAGAAAGAGTGCAGAGAAGAACAATAAAGATGATTAGGGGACTGGAGACTAAAACATATGAAGAACGGTTGCAGGAACTTTGTATGTCTAGTTTAATAGAAAGAAGGACTAGGGGAGACATGATAGCAGTGTTCCAATATCTCAGGGGTTGCCACAAAGAAGAGGGAATCAAACTATTTTCCAAGGCACCTGAGGGTAGAACAAGAAGCAATGGGTGGAAACTAATCAAGGAGAGAAGCAGCTTAGAACTGAGGAGAAATTTTCTGACAGTTAGAACAATTAATCAATGGAACAGCTTGCCTCCAGAAGTTGTGAATGCCCCAACACTGGAAGTCTTTAAGAAGATGTTGGATAGCCATTTGTCTGAAACGGTATAGGGTTTCCTGCCTAGGCAGGGGGTTGGACTAGAAGACCTCCAAGGTCCCTTCCAACTCTGCTATTGTATTGTATTCTCCAGACTGGGAGCTTGATAGAATTGTGAAGTTTAGAAAGCATATTTAAAACATTGGAATCACTATTGTGTTATATATATATTTTTTAAAGGGTGCTTGGTAACAACTACTTTTAAACGAGCCTGTGATTTTTCTTCAGCATGGCACAACTAATCAGGTCAGATTGCAAAGTAAATCTCAAGCCAAGCCGTACTATGTGTCAACTGAAATGGATATTTTTTCCTTCCTCAATAGTCTATAGACTTCAGTAACACTCAGTAATTCTGACTGCTGTCCAACAGTTCTACTAAGAACAATTATCATGCAATTGTCACACAGTCGGTATTAAAATACACCCACATAGCAAATAGATGCACATGAGTTCCTTTATTCAAAATAGTATGGGCTTGAATTAAAGCTAATCCTGCCATGCTATTAAGAATTTCCAATTTCCTTAACCCTGGGTATTTCCAGACAACTGTTCTAAAGGCTTATGCTTTCACTGTGCAACATACTTTGAAATATCATTTTGAAGCTAGGCAATATTTTAAAATGAAATATTATTATAATTGTAAATGTTGCATCTTCAAGTTAATTACAAAGCATTTTATGTCCATGGATAAAATGTTATTGTCTAGTTGGGAAGCACAGAGCCACATAATTCTGAAGTAACTAGGTCAAGTATTCCTATGAAAACTGTATCTTATTATGAAGTGATCAATAAACATGTACTATTTTTGTTTCATACCAAAGATGTACCATAGTACTGAAATAACAATCATGTCCCTAATCTCTATATTAAAAGATAAAAAGTATACATTATATTGAATTTTTGGCTGCACCAAGTAAATGGTGTTGGATATGTAATGTATGTAACACCGCTCCTGCATGAGCTGCATTAGTTACCATTGTGTTTCCAGGTACAATTCAAGGTGTTTGTTGTCACCTTTAAAGTCCTATATGGCTTAAGAGAGGTTTACTTAAGGGATGACTTTTCACAATAGTTTCTACCTATCCAGTCTGACAGGTTGGGTGTGCTGAGGGTCCTGTCAACAAGGAATGTTGGCTGGTAGGGATTAGGAAACAGGCCTCCTCTGCTGCAGCTCTTGCACTTTGGAACATCCTTCCTTCAGAGCAGGGATGTCAAACTCACGTTGTTACATTGTCGTCACATGATGCATCACAACTTTTCCCCCGTCACTAAAATGAGGGTGGGCGTGGCCAGCACATGACGCATCTGGCCTGAAGGCCGTGAGTTTGACACCCCTGCTTCAGAGATTAGAATAATCCCAGCCCTGTTAGCCTTCTTTAAAAACCTACCTAAGGGCCCAGGCCTGGGACCCTGATGCATTAAGGGCCATTTCTTGGCTTTACTGAAAATTATAATTTTTTCAACTGCTGTACATATTTATCTTGTACAGCTTTAATTGTATTAATGGTTTTAGAATTGTTTGCTATTCAGAATTTGAGATGGTGTCAGGCCCAATCCCCAGAATTGACATGTGATATCCACTCAAGTCCAAAACTTTATTTGCTTGCACCTAACAGATAGAATCTTGCCAGACTAAAGTTATAACCTTCTAACCTAACAAATATATCCCTATTTTAGGATGTGGCTAGCCTGAATATTTACTCCCACCAGTACACCACCTTCCATTCAGAAATATGCAATTATTGTTTTCTGCCTCTCTCCAGAATGGGTTGCCACCTCTCTGGGAAGCTGTAGTGTTACTACCAAATTTCCCCCCACTTCAGCTGCACATTCCATCACAGATGGGTGGCTATAGAAATTAAATGAATAAATACAATTGAAATGTGTGACTAGAGAAATTATCCTCTTTTTTCACTGTCCACCCTTTGGGAAGATAGGACAATCTTACAACAAATAAATAAAATAAAACTTTATTTTTTTTTAAAAAAAGGAAAGGGGAACATAAAAAATACTCCAGTAGTTAAGGAGATACAAGAGGCACAGGTACACAAATCAGCAACAGCACCATAAAAACATTCCACTAGAAAAACATATTAAGAAAATTCAAAGTTCTGGCAGATCACAAGATCATGTCAGTCTGCTTCTAATCAGAGAGACAGTTTAAAACTGCTAAGTGGCAAACATTTCTGGTTCAAAATGGATAATTACATGACTTGAACACAACTTTTGCATATAAAAAACAATAGGATTGGTTGAACATATTGGATTCCTACTTTTTGTATCTCTAATAAAATTTTCTCATCCAAACTGAAGTTGAGCCCTGATGTATTCATGGATGCATGCATGCAGTAGTATGAGAATAGTTGTTTAGTCAGCATTTACTTCCCAGTTATATCATCATCGTCATCATATGCAACAGACTTCAATTGGCCTGGGGCAATTTTCTTTACTTTGCAGTCCTACTATTTCTTTAAGGCAGGGGTGTCCAAACTTGGGAACTTTAAGACTTGTGGACTTCAACTCCCAGAATTTCCCAGCCAGCATGGCTGGCTGGGGAATTCTGGGAGTTGAAGTCCACAAGTCTTAAAGTTCCCAAGTTTGGACACCCCTGCTTTAAGGTCTCCCACCTAGGTTCAGCCCTGCTTAAGTTAACCAGTATTGCATCTGTTGAGATTGGGGTAAGGAAGGGTACATGGTGAGGGCAAAATTTGCCTCCTTTCCCTTTCTTTTTGATGAACTCTTCACATGAATCATTGTACTCAGTGTCTTTAAAAAAGCTGTGTGGAAAAATAAATCCAAGATGAACAAGGGAGATTTGTACAATTGTACTTTTATAACAATTGCTTCAATTTATGCCTTCAAATAGCAACAAAACATTCTGCAAAACATTTTCAATCACTTCTTCAAATTGCAGAGGAATATTATATTTCTGTAGACGTGTTTTTCCTCTCCAAACGTAGATAAATCTGCTTTATATAAAACTGTAAATTATATAAGATATAAATTAGATAAATAAATACATACATTCCCTCAAAATATGTCCTTACATCTCTTTTCAAAGCATGGTGATAAAAATACCCCTGCAGAGAAAGAATATACATAATAAAATTCAGTCCATAAAACTTGCTCTAAAACCTACCAGTCTTACAGACGTAGATGCAGAAGTTGCAACCCAATAACTAGAAGATTAAACTCCAGACTAAAGGAGTTTGTGTTGCTGTTAGCTTAATAAATCTTGTTTAACTACAATATGGGACACCAAACAAGCATTTATGAGACAGAATTGTTTATATCTCTGGCATCAAAAAAAAAAAAGGAATGCAAAAACAAAAACAATGCTAGTGAATGAACTGAAGCAATTAAAATTAAAGTCCAAGAATGTTTAGTTTGAGGCTTAGAACAAAGGTTTTAAAAGTAAATGAGTGCTACAAGGTGTTTTTGTTCAACCAAAAGTCAGATAAATAGCTAGCTTATAGTGCAAAGAACCAAATAATTATTATTTTTATTTGGTCTAGAACTAAAAATATCTTTGCAATGATGGATGTGATGGCTCAATTTGTTAACTATCACTCAAGATTATATAGTAAACAGACACCTGATCCAAGAAAGACAGAAAAGTATTTGAACACAACACATACAAAATGTTGTTTAGATCCAAAAGCTCATAACAGAAGAGGAAACAAAAGCAATTAAATAACACTGAAATTGAGCAAGGCTTCTGGAATTGATAGCATTTATATAACATACTACATATTTTTTTGTGGAATGGAATTAAACTACTAACAGGTAATAAATGAGATTCAGCAACATAAAGAACTTTCATCTTCATGAAAATAATACCCATTCAGTTTTCTAACCATTGACATTTCATCAGCTTAATGCAGATATCAATAGAATACATTTTTAGAATGGAAAATTTCATAGTATACATTGAATTCTTTCAACACTGGAAATACTTCCATCTCAAACAATAACAAGGGAATAATTTAGAACATCTGAAGTGCTAGGCGAGATATTTTCCCAGGTTGAAAGTATAAAGAAAGATTTAAGAAAACTGTCCCTTCTCTCTAAGACACTCTTCCTATTTCTCAGAATTTTTTACTTATATGACTGATGTGGACCTTGAGGGTTTTTGAGTGTCCATGCAACAGCACAGAACTGTAGTCTAAATATAGCTCAATGTAGATCTGGTTGTACATCTGTAGATGTTTGTAGCCAGAGGTGTAGATGGTTGTAGATCAATGTAGATCTAGTCGCTCCATTACTTAAGGCTTTCAGAAAGAGACAGCCATTTGTCTGAAATGGTATAGGGACTCCTGCTTGAGCAGGGGGTTGGACTAGAAGACCTCCAAGGTACCTTCCAACTTATTATTCTATGTTCTGGGGTTGCTTCCAATCTTGTGAACAAAGAGGTATATCACAATTAATGGAAAACCATATGGCTATATGCATTAATTGTTCATTAATTGTATCCAATTATCAATAGAAGATCCTTCAAAGTTTGTTCAACACAAACACGTGGTAGATCTGATCATAAGGTCATAAGCATTCATATGCAAAGTAATGCAGATTCAAAACAGCTTTCTCTCACCTCTATTTAAGCGCAAAGATAGGAAGCAGAAGATGCCTTAATGGGACAATCATACTTGGATCTCAGCTTGTTTGTGTCCATTCATCACTATATCTCCCCATTCTTAAAACAAGACCAATATAAAGGAAGACAGTTTTCAAATATGATTAACATATTGGACTATTTGGGCACCCAAGTCCATCTAGGCTGAGGTTTGCACAACACAATACAATAAGACACCTTTTAATTGAGTACTTTACTTTTAAACAAAACACAAATGATTCCAACTGCATTTAACAAAATTATTACAGATAGCTCAAATCTTACAAAAATGCGAAGATTTATTTTAATAAATCATAGAATTATACAGATTCCAACTTTGAATTTCAGCAGTTATTAATAAGCGTTTGACAATATAACAATATTGTCATTGTTATGGTCTGCTAAAAATATTTAGTGTTTTAGTTTACTTTACCAAACACCCATTAACCTTATGTACCTCACTGAAAATATGCACTGAAAACATGAAGTTTAACATTATTCAGTTCTAGAAAAATTAATTTATAGCATATTATATAAATATTCCAAATCAATAGTTGAGTAATACTTTTATAGCATACAAGGAAGATAATACAAAATGATGAGCAAGCTATTCAGTCTCTAGAATTTTTCATCAGAAAAAATGCAGGCTAGATACCGTTTCCCTGAAAATAAGACCTATCCTGAAAATAAGTCCTAGCATCTTTTTATGTGTGTATCTAACATAAGCCCTACTCCCCCCAAATAAGCCCTATTTAAGAGCCTACACAGCCAGCCAGCCAACCATTCTGTCTGGTTGCTCTTCGTGCCATGGCCACGAGGCAAGGTGGGGTAGTGGTGGAGCTGCCACATGTACCCTGCACCAGCTTACCTCAGGGCCCCCACAGCCAGGCCATCCAGGCCCCAACATCTGCACTGGCAGCCATGTGCAGCAGGAGCCCACATGGTCACCAGCCCACTTCTTCTGCTTGCTCACGGCCACAATGAAGTAGGAGTCCAAGCTGCGTGCTGGTGCCATGGCCACAAGGTGAGGCAGGGGTATGGATGGTCCAGCTGTGGGGGCCTTGAGGTAAGCCAGTGTTGGGCACATGGGGCAGCTTCGTCCCACCTCACAGCAGCGGCACTAGCATACTGTGTGGTCTCCTGCCCCATCCTGAGCAAGCAGAAGAAATGGGCCTCCTGCACATAGGAAAAAAATAAGACACCCCCACCCCAAAAATAAGCCATAGTGCTTTTTTGGGACCCAAAAGAAAATAAGACACAGTCTTATTTTTAGGGAACACAGGTATAAATAATGAAGTCCAAAAATATGGCAAAAAAATGCAGTAAATGGACAGTCCCAAGAATACATTTGTAGGCTGAATGTAGAATGACTATTGGGTGGCATTGTCAGAAAATTTGTTGACAAACTGACCCCATTTCTAGTAAGTGATGAGAGAAATATTCCTGCTGAAGTCAATAGTATTTGTTCTCAAGTAAATGTACACAGGGAGATCATTTTACACAACAATCCTATACTCATATATCTGAGAATATGAACCAATGAATATAATAGAGCTAATTTCTGTGTTAGCATGTTTCATGCCTTTTCACAGATGACTTTGAGAACATAAAACATGCATGCTTACTAAGAATTTAGAATTTGTTGTTTTATCAAGATCTATTAGGCTTAGGTGTAGTAAACAACTTAAAATACAAATTAGATAGACACTGCAAGCTCAAGTGTAAAATTGTGAATTGAATAAATGAGTTCACTTTCCACCTTTAAACTGATCCTTTCAAGACATAAAGGATTATCCATTTGACTGTGCAATCAAGATTCAGTTTGTTCAAATTGAGCTGCTTTTTAATGGTATTGTGGTTTGTACAAACAATAATGGTATATAATATCATATAATGGTATTGTGTTTTACACATGCATATAAGTGTAATATATGTTATCATATTTCTTTCCATAATATCTTTCTACATTTGTTTGTACTTTAGCAAAATTGTATTTTAGTTTTTGTTTTTTATTGTAGTTGCTACTGTTTGTGAGCTGCTTGTGGTTATATGGCATACAATTGACAGGTACACAGATAATAAAATAAAATAAAATAAAATAATATAAGAAAAGAAAATATATTTTTAAAAACATACATGTTGCACTACCAGTTTCTCCTTCTTTCCAGGAAGTCATTTGTACTCTATGTTTTCAGTTTTCAGTTGGCACATTGTTGGGAAAAAAGAGGGGCTGAAGAAATAAGCTCACAATCAGGAGGTTGTGAGTTCGATCCTAGGTAGAAGCAGATGTAGGGTCTCCGGCTTGGGCAGGAGGTTGGACTAGATGACCTGCAAGGTCCCTTCTATTAATCTATTAAACTGTTCCACTCTGTTCAACATAAAATATCAATTAATGAAAATATGCCGCGCCTGCTGAGGTTTTAGACTACTATAGTATTTATCTTTTCTCTCTTCAAAACTCATAGTCTATGGCAGTTCTTTGTATAGGGAGCACTCTTAGTTGTATGAATTCAGAAGAAAATTTCATTGGTTTTATCCCCAATCAATATGTTTGGGAATGTAGCATTAAATATGTCAGTACAGATCTTTACTGTCTTTGTGAGCATATCTCAAAACAAAATTTGAAAGACACTACACAAAATGAAAAACAATCAGCATTTTATTCTACAACATCTACCATGTAGAAGGAAGGAAGGAAGGAAGGCTATTGATTTTAATTCAACTGAAATAATTACTTTGATATGACAGAGCTCCAGACAAAAGTAAATTGGACCTTTTAATATGTACTGCAGGGTGTAGAACATTGTTGAGGCATTTATTACATTACTAGGACATATTTTTCCTCCAGTAAGAGGAATGCAATATTATAGAATGCTTGGCATAACTGTATTATTATATATATATAACATAATATTATTTTACCGCACTACCTATCCTAATTCAGCATAGTTGCAACATTAGCATCAACCACGAAGAATAACTGAGAGCAGTTTGAACGTGTTTTGGCCCTATGTTCTCCCAAGATATGTTTTCTTCAGTCACCAAAATCACAAAAAGCCAAATGTTTCCCAACTTTTCTTCAGCATATGATTGAATGCAGAATATTGCACACATCTATTATCTGCATCGACTTGACCACATGTCCAGAGAATAGTTGCCTTGCTTTCAAGTCCCTATGGGAAAAAAAGGCTACAGAAACAATCTTGTCTGTGACAGAACTCGCACTCTGAAGACAAATTAATATAATAAAATTTATACTCCATCACATGCAGTTGAAACTGTCTAGTTCACACATTATAAATATCTAGTTTGTTTTATCCAGGGATATAAAAAAATGCAAGTTTTAAAACAAAGGGAGGAAAGAAGAAAATGAGCTCGCCCAGCCATCCATCACTTGATTCTTTTTCCACTTGTGCTGTCACCTGTTATTCTTATAGGGCTTTATCTCTCTCTCTTTTATATCCTGTATGGTTCCCGGATTTAAAATTTCGATTTCTTTGCTGTGTTTTAGTATTAGGCATCATTGTAGGGTGGATCTTTATACGGTCACCTTTGTTTTCAGTCTTTTACATAATCTTTGAATTTAGGAAGTCACTAACGCGTAGATCATGCTGAACATAAACAGAAAAAAAGAAGAATATGAAAAGATTCCTTTAAAGATGCATATCCTTTATATTTTTATAAATTATTTTATACTATGAAGTTCTTTACTTGGGGAGTATGCTACCATTGCATCTCTACAGGCTATATTTAAATTGCAAAGCACTCAACACTGCTAACAAGAAAATATATTTTTCTTTACAATGTCCATTTTCTTCACAAATCTGACACTAAGTCACTGCATTCCTTATGCAACAGCTCTGAAAGATTATCTCTGGAATTTTTATCTGGGAATTTAGAATTTATATTTAAATATTGCTTCTTTATTTGATTCTCTTTGTTCCTCTGGGACAGAAGGAACAATAATTAGAGATAATTTTTTAAAGAGCTGCAATGTAATTTTTTGAAATATAATTATACTGTGGAGTCCATTAAAAATGCCCTTAATTATAAAACACAGCTTTGTACAATTCAAAATGAAATTCACTCAATGTTACAGCAGTAGTGTTAAATGACATAGGACTATTTATAAATATGGTGCTTTGTTGTTATATTGTAGATGGCATCTAATTTTGCATTTACTTCTTCCATGGAGCTCAGGGCTGCATGCATAAAATCATAAGATCACATCCCATTGTGAAATTGTCCATATTCCCTTAATTTTAGCAAGATTTTGTACGTGTAATATACACTTATCTAGAACATGAGAGATAAGTGATCTAGATTTTAAAAGAAAAGGATAACCAAAAACTGTTTCTGACTGTAACACATGTAGCTTTTTTAATTGCCTTTTTTGAACGATGTATAAATGTGGTTTATATAAGGAAACAAAAAGATCAGAACACATCCTCCCCAGCAACCAATATCCAGATAAACAGAGATTAATACCAGACAAATAATCAAGACAAGAACAGTGCCCTAATCAAAGAATACCAAGAAGAAAGCCAATACTACTCAAGCAAGCTATTGCATATTAAGAGGGAGTAAACCCCTTCCTCACTAGCAATTATGATGTTACCTAGTCAGGTAATAAAACATCTGGCAAGCAAACAACTAAGCTCAGAGAATATCAAGCACTTCACAGTTTAACCCTGAGCTACATTTATTCGCTTCTATTGTTCATGAGATATGAAGAATAATTGGAGGAAATTTCTGTGAATGGTGACCCCTGGTTTGGTTAGTATGATTGTGTGCTATCAGATCCGAACAATAAGAAGCTCTGACTGAGTGAATGGTTCTAGTTTATAGTTTATGACAGGGGTGTCCAAACTTGGGAACTTTAAGACGTGTGGCACGTCTTAAGTCCACACGTCTTAAAGTTCCCAAGTTTGGACACCCCTGGTTTACGACAAATGCTAGTTTATGCCAAATGCCCTCCAAATTCAGGACAGACAGTAATGTAATTCATTTTGTTCTTTCTCCATTTATTACTGCTAATAAGCAATTTGCATAGGTAAATTAATGATGGCCAATTACTTAATGTATACACAGTATTTATTGTATGATTCCCATAAGTTATGTCGTTTTATCCACAATCTGGAATCATGCTCTCTAAAAACAGCCCATATGTAAATATAAAGTATTATGTAATTAATATTGGCATATATACCAAATAATGCTCTTACAATAAGATTGCAAAAAACTTAGAGCAGCAATAATGGATAGCCTTAGTAGTAAAAGTGCCTTCCTTTGAAATACAATGCTAGTTTTTATAGTGCATTTTACAGAATCTGTTTCATTGGCTGAGGAGGTAAGAAATGTGCTTCATTTGGAGCAGTCTGCTGCTTCACATACAGACATTCACTAAATTGTTTGTGAACAAATATTGATGCCTGGTGCTATGCAGCTCTCATATCTGTAGCTAGAAAAATAAAATTATCACTCTGACATACAACATTATAAAGTTAATATAAAAACAGCATTCCTAAATTCTGCTGTTAAAAAGTCATCAATAAAACTAGTGGCTTCCCCCCCCCCCCCCCCAAAGTATCATATTTGTAAATTAATAATTACTTTTATTTATGGCAAAAAGACCTGAATATAAGATATAAATTATGATCTTTTGAGTGATCCAGTTAGTTTTCTTAATGAGATTTGGCAGGCAGGATCACATTATAGTGACCGGTGATATTTTAAAAAAAGGAACAGAAAAGGGAGAGGGAATTTATGCTGAGGAATATTCAAAAACAGATGCAATCATTGACTCTGATTGTTAGCAATCTAATGGTTAACATTTAGGTAATGCTGTTAGCAACATGATGGCTCTTGAGCTAGTAGAAGCTGTTCCCCCTAGGAACCTTCAACAGGTTGGATGGCAGCACATCCATGCAGCACATCGAGAGGAAAGAAAGATTTCTAAATGTTAGCAATTGCCTTTTAGAAGAAATGAGGCCATGCTTACCAGTACAAATAGTAGAAGAATGAGAGGAGATAGAAAGCTAGTTTACACCAGGCTTCCCTTTGACAATAACGCAAGGTATCTGCATTCATAACTGCAGGTGGATCGTAGGCTAGCTCTGTGCTGTCTGCTGGACAATGGAAATACCTAAAAGAGAACACAAGAACATCTTCAAGATTCTCACTAAAATTATATCAAGCCACAAGAAGGTCTTTAATCATGTGTTCTGTTCCCAAAGTGCTTCATTGTCCTTTCGTTAATTCATTCTTGTCACAACGTCATAGACCTCTATGCAATTAGGCTAAAGTACAGGCAAGAATTTTTTTTCTATTTGTGCAAAGCTCTTTACACAGTTGAGAAAACTATCTTCTCACAGGTTTCTTAGTCCAAAGGAGAGTCTACACCACAAGAGCAAGCTCTATAGAAAATTAACTCCTTATCGGAAGGCTGTGAGGCACAATGAGGGATAAGAATAAGGTCTCGTGCATGTTATAGAGTGCCTTTTTCTGTCTCTTCATACATGGATGAAGGAGCACTACAGTAGAATTATGGAGTTTCCTTATAATTATTTTACTTGTGACTCAATTTTGATTCCTGACAATGATATAAAAAGTCCATGCAGTTTTCTTGGAAACATTTTTGAAAGCAGTTTGCCATTGCATCATTCCTACAGCCGAGAAAGATTACCTCAGCGTCACCTAGCTAGCTTCCATTTCTAAGGCAAGAGTAGAACTAATTTTCTCCATACCTAGTCCAGTATCTCAACAACAAAAACAAAATGGCTCTTTTGTTTTATGATATGTTAAACAAATTATCTTTCTGGTCCATTACAGTTTATGCTGTAGGAGAGCCAGACAGTATGTTTTAGCCACTCCTGGTCTCTTTAACATATAACATGGACTTTATCCCCAAGTCATGAGACTTTGCCCTATTCTATGCATCATTCACTACATCAGAAGACAATGCTTTACATGCCTTGATGTCCCCATGTCAGGTGGAAAAATTAACACATACAATCTTACACTTCACTGCAGATACAATTTTCTCTTCAAAGCATCATCTTCATGTAAGGAAGGATATTTATTTATTACATTTCTGCCTGTCTGGCAGCTACTCACAACACAAGAACTTCTGCCAGGGAGCTAGAGGTGACACATTTTTGAACACAAATGAATCAAAATAGAGTTAGATTTACCTCCAAAAATGATAGAAAACCAGGGGAATATTCAAGCCCAGAGTTAACCATTCTTGAGCACACAGAAACATTATGCAGAAAAGGCTATGGATGGAATATTCTGGCAACACTAACTAAAGAGAAAGGAAACAAAGACAGGATTATAAGGTTAAAGATAAATTACATAAAATTCCAGAAGATCAATCATAATTGCAAATCTTTAGTCTATTACAACAGTTTGTCTTTATGATTGAAGAGTTATTGTATAATTTTGTGATTCTGAGCAATATAAATCCTGAATGCAAGCCATATTTATCCTGCTCTCTGTAGGTCATCCTCAACCTCCGGCCATTCGTTCAGCAACCATCCAAAGTTATGACAGCGCTGAATGAATGATGGTTACAACCGGCCATCCTGGTACTTCAGTATCACATTTGCAACTGGCTCACATGTATGACTGGTTGCAGCATCTCGCAATCACATGATTACCATTCGCAACCTTCCATGCCAGCTTTCCCTAAACTCAATGGGAAGTTGCCAAGAAAAGATGCAAGACACTGGGGAAAGTCTCCCCATCCACACACCCAAGCTCCTCTGTGCTTACACCAGCTACTTGCACACCCCTACATACCTTCCCCAAACCTCGCCATGCCTACCCACCACTCGTGCACCCACACACACCCTTCCTGAGCCTTGCTGTGCCTTCCTCACACTCTCACACATTCTCCCTGAATTTTGCCAGGCCTTCCCCACTTCATGTTACTCCTTCCCCCTCCAGGCAACAGCCACTCTAACTGCGCTCACCCTTCACCACTTCTGCACTCCACATGCTCTCCCCCACCCAGCAGCAGTCATTTACTTGAATGCTAGCCTGCTTGCGAGCCACTTATGACTTGCTACTTCCTGCTGGCTTCCCCAATGATTTTAGTTGTGAAAAACTGGCAGGAATTGCAAAGAGGTCCTCATCTAACAACCACTGCAATTCAGTTAATGACAGAAATTGTGACTGCAATGACTGGCATTGCAAAGTGATGTAGTTGTACATAATTACCACATTGATTAGTGATGGAAATTTTGGCCCCAATTGCCATTGTAACTATCTGTATTTAAACCTGTATTAAGGTTACCTGTATTTCAGGACTACCTGTACATAACCGAGGGATTTTTTTCACTATTTAGAAAAACATTTAAAATGCTTAATTTTTCCCTATGTTTTATGTGGAAATATAAGTAAGAAACTTACAATTTGTGATAAAAAATGACATGACTATCTGGAGGATGATCAACAGTGACTGGTTTTTTTTAGTTAAAATGAATCCTTTTTGAGCTTTTAAAAATGAGAGCCAGAACTCGTAAAGTTGTTTATATCTGCACTGGTAGATTCCAGTGAATTTATTCTATTCTATTCTATTCTATTCTGTTCTGTTCTGTTCTGTTCTGTTCTGTTCTGTTCTATATATCTGGGCTATATCCAGAACTGATATGAGATGAGGAGTTAGTATTAAAACCTGAAATTTTTTGAATAGCTTAATTTTTGGCAACAGATGAGCAACAGTGAAGAGAAAATTGGTTGCAAGCATGATAAGCTGTACTATATAGTGCTAGAGAGCCATAGCATCACCAAGTTAAAAGGGACTATTTAGACCACTGAGCCACTTCCTATTCAGAACAAGAACTCAAATATAAGCATCACTGTTCCGCCTTTGCTTCACTGCATCCAGTAATAGGGAACTAAGGGTCTCCTGTGACTCCCTACTCTCATACCTCTCTTTTTGCTGCTCAGCCAACTGTCCAACCGCAGCAGAGAAAGCATTCTGTTGAAGCTGCAAGGTGGCGTTTGAGACAGAAATCCCCATCACTTCTTCACCCCTCAATTTTTCCACTAAGAAAGATAGAGCAAGGAATGCCTTTGAGAACCAACAATTTGAGGTTGCTATTTGGGAAAGGTGCCATTTCCTGAAGATGTCCTTAGCCTGGTTTGTTTGGAGAGAGTCAGTTGTTCTGATTCTGACTCTGACTCTCAATTTTGCCTCCTAACATCCCATGACTCTGAAGTCCTCTCTTCTCTCTCAGCAACTGATTTTGCACCTCCTGGGCACTGCCAGTAGGTCCAGCCTGATCCCATATCTTGTTCGTTTGAAATGTGCTTCTATAGCTTGCTATATCTGCAGCATTTGTTTATGTTTGGGACAGAACTGTTTACTGTGAAGAAAATTGGGTCATCTGTCAAACACAACCTAGCAGTGATGCCTGCATAAACAGTGTGTGACTTCACTTGGCCCACCTGGCAGCACAGCATGTAGCAAGCTTTGCAATCTCTCAACAGGTGGCCTGCCAGAAGTATGTTCTGTGAATCAGACAAAAATGGAAGATATTTTTTTTAATCCTAACATTTGAACCTTTTTAATTTCAGGGGACCTACCAAAATCTGAGTCTCAGCTCTGGCTTAAATGTAATATTTTATGACATATCTATATATTAAACAGATCCTTGTAAACAAATAGCAAGTAGGAAAAACATATGCTCATTGCACAGACACATGACCTATGATAGTAAAAAATATTTTTGGCCTGAAGTCAAGTGGATTTCCATATCAAGCTTAAGAAGTCTACT
Organism: Natrix helvetica; assembly: GCF_964273705.1. Classification (NCBI taxonomy): domain Eukaryota; kingdom Metazoa; phylum Chordata; class Lepidosauria; order Squamata; family Natricidae; genus Natrix; species Natrix helvetica. The sequence goes on from NC_138552.1 coordinate 239,588,194, forward strand.
GAAAAATTTATGAAAAGTTCCTGGTGTTCTTTCTTTTATCTGATTCATTTATCAGATGCCTAATATTTTCTACAGGTCACACAAAGATGACAAAGAGGGAGAGATGATATGGAGTTAACAGAAAAGCCAGCAAATCCGAGCACTAATTGTTATAAAGACATATAAAGGCTTGAAAGCCGCTACTGAAACCCACTTGGGGAAACCAGAAAGAGGTGATTTTGCTTGCACCTGCTGGCATAAGAATGATTTGGCATTTTTCCTCCATCAAGAGTCAGTCTTCACAGCTGATTCAAGAGATCTTCAATTCAGCCTGGTGATTTTTAGATATACTAGATTATTTTACTTATTACATGTATATTTTACTTCCCCCCACCCCCCCCCAATTCTCAAAGCTGCATCCTGAACACTTTCTAATTTTATCCTTCCAACAATCAGGGAGAGATAATGGCTGTGAACACACATTATGCAAAACCAAAAACATACACAGCTGAACAGCCACAAACTAGGCCCTCTTTGGTTAGAGTCTAACGATCTTACCAATATATCACATTGAGTACAATTGCATTAGTTCCAGAGATAATCCATTTTAGATTGCAATTTGTTGCAAATCTATACCAACTTCATTTTTATTTTTTGCCTTTTCTTTCTGATATTTTTTAACCACAATGAAAACTTCCTGAAAATTCAAAAGTTTGCCATCTCCCTTATAAATCTTTGGTAAACCTAGTGAAAGCATTACTGGTTCAGTCTGTAAACCTGAAGGTAAAGTTTATAAACTATGGACTGTATAATTCTAGGACTGTTCCCCAAAAACATTAATAAAATTATCCTCCAGCATTAATCTTGCCCTGTACACTGTAACTGACTTATATGAAAAGCTACACTTTGCAGTCCTAAGACTTCTATATCTGGGCTGCAAAAAACAAGCATATGGTACTTGTAGTTACAAAAATTCAATCTACAATTTCCTTTTAAACTGATACAAAGGTGGTCCATATTTTTTTAAAAAATATATGTTTCTGGAGTTTTTTGGTTTAATATTTAATTTCTTTTCATGCCTAATTATATAATTTACCTAGCAAGCCCTTGAAATGAGCCTAATTTTTCAAATCTTATTTTCTATAGTTTTGCAACTCAGTATGCTGGAATTAGTGGTTGAAAGGAGATAGGGAAATCTCTCAAATGGCCAATTGCTGCTTCATTTAATAATCATATCAGGTATTTAGTATGGAAATGTTTTTTGATTACAGTTCTATTCTGCCATATTCTGAAAGCCTTCTATGAACTGCATTTTAAATAAAGCATTGTACTGTGGGAAGTGCACCCCAAAGAAGACAGTGCCAGGAACCCCTGAAACAACGCAGAAAATAAAAACAGTCTTTTCCCTTAGCAGAGTGAAGACCCGGAGGAAAGTGCTCAGGAGACAATTGCAACTCTGGGCAGACTGCCAAAAGCTATTACTAGAAATAACAAAGGAGATCTGGAAAATACTCAAAACTAAAAATAACCCACCAGAACTCTGTTTTTCCTGCCCCTTGACATATTAACCCCCAGGATAGGAAAAATAAAGGTCCCGGGACAGGATTAACCCATTAAAGCAGGAAGACAGGATCCAGGGCAATCACTTCAACCAAAGGCGCACATCAAAACCCATCAAACTGTAGGAACTTCAAAGGAAAATCAAATATAAGATGGGGTTTCCTCCCCAATCTCCTTGCAAGCCAGAAACGCTTGAGCTGTGTGTTAGGGTGTAACCAACAAGTTGGGTAGACAATATATTGCACAAGGCATGTTATGTATCTTTAAGAGAGGAGCTCTGCTAATTAGTAGATTACAGCATTTAAATTGCAGCTGATGTTGTTGCTCTCTCTCTCTCTCTCTCTTGATTGATGTATGATAACTGCTGTCTAACTGTTACTACTGTTGCTACTACTTACTGTGTGTAAGTTATTTGCTACTTGTATCCAAGTTATCTTGGTAGTATTGGACTGTTTTTTTTCTGTGTATGACTTTTTGGCTGTGTTTATGGATTTTGCTATATTCTTCAAAAAGTAAAGTTTATTTTGTTACTTTACTATCCATTATTCAGTGTGGTTGCTTTATCTATCGCACGCTGCGTATACTTTACAGGGTTGCTCTGTTATAACCTCGACCTGGGGTGCATTGCTAGTGCTTGATCGCACCAGTACCTTACACTGTGTCACTTTTTGCTTTTTGCCTTCCTACATTAAAAGAATTCTGCTTTCTAGCAGCTGGCTTCTGCATCCATTTCTTCTCAGCCTCTGTGGTGTGCCCCAGCTGGGAACAAACTCCAGAATTTTTCTTCCAGCAATACCCAAAGACATTCCTGTCTTGCAATCATTTAGACACTGCTAAACAACTGGTGTAGTGTTTATATCAGATGTAGTGGCATCAAGCTAGAAACTGGAAGTCAATGAGTTCTAGTCCCACTTTAGGCAAAAAGGTAGTGGGTGACCTTGGGCCAGTCATTTTCTCTCAGCCCTAAATCATTCTGAAAAACCTTGCCAAGAAAACTTCAGGCAGTCTCTGAGAATTGGACACAACTGAATGGAACAAAAAAAAACATTCTTTGCTTAAATTGTTTGAAAGTTGAGTGGCTTGTTCTGATAAATGTTAAAACACTTTTGAATAATAATTATCTAATTCTGTAATATTTTCTTTTTAAATTAGTTACTCATGTAATAATACTTATTTAATAACGATTCTCTTCTATTAGTACTTTTTAATGAATTTGTGGTCATAATTAATTTTTCTTGCTGAATTATGCTACAAATCAGTGCTGAAAAATAATCTCCAATTGTTATAAATTTTGCCAGTGCTTTGAGCTCATGAAACTATTCATTGATTTATGACCTGTAAAAACAGAACATACTGGAGATGCACTCATCAAAAAGAAAAATAGAAAGACAAAGTACAATGCTTTAATCATGGTGTCAGCATAAGGTAAAGGTTCCCCTCCCACATATGTACTAGTCATTCCTGACTCTAGTGGCGGTGCTCATCTCTGTTTCAAAGCCGAAGTGCCAGCGCTGTCTGAAGATGTCTCCATGGTCATGTGGCCTGCATGACTAAATGCTGAAGGTGCACAGAACAGTTTCCTTCCCATCAAAGTTGATCCCTATTTTTCTACTTGTATTTTTACATGCTTTTGAACTGCTAGGTTAGCAGAAGCTGGGACAAGTAATGGGAGCTCACTCCATTACGTGGCGCTAGGGATTCAAACTGCCGAACGTCTGACCTTTCTGATCGACAAGCTCAGTGTCTTAGCCACTGAACCACCACGTCCCTGGTGTCAGCACAGAACTATTAATAACACTTACAGAGTAGTTTAGTTTGAGGTAGATAGACATCTCACCATTAAAGATCTGGATTTCCTTGTATTAATGTGTTATCGTAATATTTTGACACTTGGGATGCACCTGACACCCATCTTTTTTTCAGTTTTGATGAACTAATCTTCCTAGAAAGCAAAATGTTTCTAAGCATTTATACATATAATAGGCACCTATACTTGATTTGATCTGGTTAGCTAGACAATCAGAAGCTTATGGTTTTATTTAATACTGAAAACTGCAAGAAAACTAAGAGAAAAAGTTTATTCAGTCATGAGAAAGGAACATGAGAATTTTTTTTTAAAAAAAATCTCTACCTCTGATTATCATTAAATGGGGAGAAAAAACTCGAACAGACCTTCAAAATTCTCTTGTTCTATTCTACAAAAATAAAGAGCATTTCTGGAATTTCTGCTACAACTGCTTCTTGAGCTTGCCTATCTTAAAGGGCTTACAGTAACTCAGCCTAGGTGGGGAGAATATACTGGTATGTTATGTTTTCCTTGCAGATTAAACCTTTTTGTTAAAGTTATTTTGAAGACTGATATGTGATTACGTTTACCTGACATGCAAAGTTTTTTTTATACAAAAAACAAAAACTTCCCTTCAGATCATACATGGAGGATGCTGTACTTCCCTCTGCTCCTCCCCCCACTCACTTATAGCAGGGGTGTCCAAACTTGGGAACTTTAAGACTCGTGGATTTCAACTCCCAGAATTCCCCAGCCAGCATGGCTGGCTGGGGAATTCTGGGAGTTGAAGTCCACGAGTCTTAAAGTTCCCAAGTTTGGACACCCCTGACTTATAGTAAAAGTACAGAAGGACAAGCTGTAAGGAACAACATTTAACTCTTTATCTCTCTCTCTCTTTTTTTTTTTTTTTTGAAATCTCAAAAGAGCTCGAAAGCTCTGGGGAGATCTGTGTTCTACTGTTATTTGTTCTACATTAAAGGAAAGGAAGGGAAAAGAAGAATCACTTCACCCCTTTGTAGCCCTCAGCCACAACTTTACAGATCAGAAAGGAATCCTTGTTTTTTAGAGCAAGGAAATAACCGAATTTCACTTTCAGTTCCTCCAGCAGCTGAAGGGCTGTTAGCCTGGGTTCACTGAGAGATATCAGCTCTGAAGGAACACCTCTGCAAGGATAACAGCCAATTACCCTATTTAACAGCTATTAAGTGGTGTTAATTGCAAGCTATAGAGCACAAGCAGGATGGTTTAGAGAAAACAAGGGGAAGCAAAAGGACAGGATGATACAAGCATGGAGAAGCATTTTCAGACGTGTGCAATGAATTGGAATAGGCTACCAGCTGGGATGCACATATGGTGGCAGCTTCCTCCCTATGTAATAGATCTTAAAATGCTACAGAATACATCTAGAAGAAATAATAGAATAAAATACTAATCTATCCATCTCTATTTGTTATTGGCAAAAATCTGGGATAAACAACAAAATAGGCACATTTCATAACATATAAGCATTAAGAATATTATTTCCCCAAAATTACTGACAATATTTTCAAAATCGTATAGGCTCAAATTTTACTGGAGTATTTGTCATACTGTGCTGTTGCAAATAAATTCTGCATGGACAAATCACAAAAGCATTAACTACTTCTGAATATGGGGTAAATCGCTGCGATGGTAATTCGTCAATGTCCCATTACCAAAAAAGACTTCTTGTATTCTAGGCAGAGCTTAGAATTTTGAAAATGACATTTACATCTAAGATTCTTAATTATTTTCTACACGAGAGATCCATTCCCATGATCCCTTTAAACATTAATGCAAATAATTTCTTTAAAATCTATCCAAATTGTGTTGAACACACAGAAAGCCTATGTCAAATTAGATCAATATCTTCCCTAAGAAGTGCTGAAAAGTCTTGTCAGATCTGCTTTGGGTTGTTTGGACTAAGCAGTTTAATATTGTGAACAATTGTTATAAAACAATTTCCCCTTTATTAGAGAAAATCATACATGCACAATTAAAAGCATTTTAAAATGTCGCTGTATTAAGCAGAAACGTATGACATATGCAACTGATATAGGCTAGATGGATATGTGAGTTGTACATTCATTTCCTAATTATACATTATGTATCAATGGGAACAAATAACGTAAACTAACATTAATGGAAAAATTATCATGCGACATAATCATGGGGTGAAGAAATGGTGCGTAGTCAAGAATAAATTTTAAAAATGTCATTTACAATCCAGAAATGTTATCCATTCATCCAATGTTTTCATGAAAAAAGTCCATCTGGATGTACCCTAAGCTTAGATAATCATATGAGTGGTAATATACAACAATAGTAATACAGTACAGTATATAAAATACATAATATGACCATGGAATGCATTCATGAATAAAATATCTATTCATAATTAAGAACAGTTGTCTTTGCTCTTAATTAGGACTAAAAATCGCACCCACCTCTGGAGACTGCCCATTTCACTCACTGAGTAACTCTAGCAAATCTCTATTTTAAACAAGAATGCTTATAGCCATTGGCACCTTAACTCATTTCCAAAATTCTTAGAAAAGGAAAGGCAGCTCTCAGTCCAGTCTCCAATTATTTGGGAGAAAAACAAAAGGCGAACTTTCAGCATACTTTCCCCAGGTCACAGCTGGCAATGCATTAATAGGATAGAGGAAAAGGTAAGCTGATGCTCCTTCTTTGCATCTGTCTATAAAACTGGAGGCTATGACAAACATCACTTTAAGCTCTTCAAGGAAATGCAGAAAAGGTTAGAAGAAGAAGTGGTTAAAGATACAATGGTAACCTGGGCAAGGAATTTTGGTCACACGATTAAGTTAAAAAAGTGCAACAACTATAGAAAAGGAACTATAAATTAACCATGTCAACAGCTTACAAAGAAAACTTATACAAAATGTTTTATAGATGGCAGATGGCACCGGAAAAATTAGCAAAGATGTTTAAAGACAAATCAGCAAAATGTTGGAAGTGTCAACAAGCAATAGGTTCCTATTATCATAAGTGGTGGACATGTGCAGAAGCAAGGAAATACTGGACTAAGCTAAGAGTATAGTTAAAGAAAATGTTACAACAAGAAATAGAATTTAGACCAGATATATTTTTACTAGGTATTATCCCAGAGAAATTCAAGAAAGAGGATACCTATTTGATTATACATGTAATTACATCAGCAAGAATCATATTTGCCCAAAATTGGAAATTAAATAAGTTACCAACAGATGAAGAGATAGTAAAAAAGATATTAGATTGTGCAGAGATGAACAGGTTGAAATGAAAAGGATAAAGAGGAATCGGAGTACTTCAAGACATGGGGAAGATTTTATGATTGGTTAGAGAAAGGGAACTAGAAAAGAAAGTAGGGAGAAGATATAGAACCCAAGCAATGCAGTGTTAAATGGAAAAGGGGGGAAGAAGGGGAAAACAGAAAAAAATATTAAATATATAAGTATATATACAATAGAGAGACATAAAGGGGGAATATAGTTAGGATAGATTAGCGAAGGTAAGGGAACAAGAAATGGTACCAATTATATTTGGGTTTGCCGAAATACCATCCCAAGGAAACATAAACTGGGACCTGAAAGAGACACCTATAATAATAGAAAAGAAAGAGAGAGAGGAGGAGAGAATGAAAGGAAGATGAGGGAAAGAGGAAAGAGGTAAGGAGAAGAGGATGGAAGGAAGAGGAAGAGAAGGAGAGAGGGTAGGTAGGGGAAGAGGAAGAGTAGGAGTAGGAGTAGGAGTAGGAGAAAGGTAAGGGAAGAAGGAAGGGAAAGGAGAGGAGGAAGGAGGAAAGTAGAGAAGGGAGGGAAGGAGAAAAGAAAGGGAAAATAAGGTGGTGTTACAACAGGAGGAAGGGATGGTAAACAAAGCAACCCAAACTGTATGTGTATATTATAAACTATAAAATGGAATAATAAATGTATGAATGATAAATGTAAGGAAAAATAATTATGTGAATGTACACTTAAAATGATATGTAAGAGAATAAAAAATAAAATTTCTGGAAAAAAAAAGAAATGCAGAAAAGATATCTATCAACTTGAAGAGAGGGGGAAATATTATTAGCACAGAATGTAAAGACCACAGTCTCTTCTCTGATTTTGCCAAGTTCAATAGTCATAACTAACTGAGAAGGAAAGGAATACAATCCTTCACATCTGAAGGTACCATGTTGGAGACAGGATTTGTTTTCCTTGAAAATACCTTTAATACTTTGTTTAATGAGCCAGTCTATGTTAACTTTTCTAATGTATTATACTTGCAAATGATTGTTTAGCGTCTTTATTTGTGCATAAAATCAATCACATTATTTGAGAAGCTAAGCCTTTCATTCGTGGGCTTTTTCTTTGGAAGGGCAGAGGGTACAAATAGCTTCTAGTAGTAAACATTCAAATTATGACTCTGTTGGTGATTATCTGCTTATTTCCTCTAACTCTTGCCAGTCTACTCAGCTGTTTGGTATTAGTTTTTTTATTCATTCATTTATTTTGATACTGCCTTCTTGCTGTCAGCTAGCTATTATGCTTCATTCAGGAATCATTAAAAAAAGAGAAGCTTCAGAGTATAGTCTTGTATTCCAGGTAGGGATATATAGAAAGTAGTCATCATTTATGTAATTTGAGCCCAAGTCTCTCAGAGCTTTAAATATTAATGAAACAGTAAGGTATCAGTAAAATATTTGAATATTGAGCTTTAAAAATGATTTTAGTAAGATACTCAAATATTGTAATATTTCAATACATACAAGGATTGGAATTGTGCAAGCCATGTGACAGTCTATCTATGGAAATGAATGTTTATTTATTTTATTTAGAACATTTATACAGCCACTTATCTTTCAACAAAATCTGGGCAGCTACCAATAAAAAATTAAAATAACATATAAAATACTAAAACTATAAAACTAAATAGATTAAAGCATTAAAAGATGAAAAACAACAAAGACCTTGTGCCAGGTCAATCTTCTAATGTGCAATTATCCAATCTTATTCCAGCGCTTGGGGAGAAAATTAAGTCTTCAAAGCTTTATGAAAGGCTAAGAGAACAGAGTGTTCCCCAGGGCAAGACCTGCTAAAGTTGGACTCGAAGTAGCAACACAGTAAAAATGTTGATGCTGCTGAACTTTGGTATTGGAGAAGACTCCTCTGAATGCCATGGACGAAAGCAAACAAATGGTTCATTGAACAAATCAACCCAGAGTTCTCATTTGAGGCACAAACATCCAGGCTCAAATGATCTTTCTTTGTGTGCATTATGCAAAAACTCTCTGAAAATGGTTCTAATGATGGGAAAGGTGGAAGGAAAGAGAAGAAGGGGTGACCACTGGCAAGATGGATAGTCACAGTAGTGATGCATGTACTGTTGGAAGACCAAAAGGACCATGTTAGGGGCAGTTCATCATATAGAAAACCTATTTATGTGATCATTAAGAGTTGACAATTTATTGAGTCACTGGAGAAAGTCATGTGACATAAATTATTATGATTGGCACATAATCAGAACACCTCTAAGAACCTAAAAACAGAAGATCAGTAAGATGGCCAAAGAAGTTGATAACCTGCTCCTGTTACATCACTATTTTGAATCTAGTTTACAGATGGTTTTTTAGTGTAACAATCAAATTGGGAGCACCAAGCACAGAATTGTAGCAAAACTACTGTATCTCATCCATAGCTAAGGCTTAATAGTTCTAAAGCTCTGAGCAGTTCCTCACAACCTCATTCATCAGCCTCAGTTGATAAAAGATGTTCTGTGCAATTGTACTTCCAATGCTGAATCCAAGAATGTTGCTTAATCACACATCTGATCCTTTGGAGAGGCTAGAATATACTTTCAAGTAAGACTAAAATTCTTCTTAGTAAAGCTTCATATTGCCATAATTAAACCTTGACAAGGTTCACATATGGTAAAAATTATGAGTTTGCTAACGCTGGTTTGTTAACTATGCCATAGTAAATGATTTTTATATCATGCTATAGATTATAATCTATGATTTATATATCATAATAGAGGGTTCGTGTGATCTGTTAAATTTGGTGCATGTCTCTTGCAGCTTTACTGGGAAGTTTCTCAAGATAAAAGAAACTCCCATAATCTGCCAAACATATTTTAGAAAGTAAATGCTACTTCTAACACTGGAATTAATGCTTGTCCTGAAGAAAGTAAGAAAAGCACATAGTACAGCTTCTCACGGGGGAATTGTTTTTGCTGAAATATCTAAAAGAAAAGCCTTTCAAGAATGGTTTCACCTTCTTCACTGCCACCATCCATTTAACCAGGGGGAAGGGGGAAAGAAACCTGTTCTAATGACTCACCCAAAAGAAGGAGCAAAATATTCAATTTCTTCTCTGACAAGCTGCAGGACATTTTTCCCCAAATAGGCTGAAAATAAATTATTCATGCAGGAGGGAAGGATTTCCAATAACCAGCAAAGAGTGAACTGCTTAAAATTGAATTTTCAATGTGAACAAACTTAGGACAGGTTATGGAACAAAATCCAGATTTTGGTAGAACGTAAGTAATATTTAAAGTTCAAATGCAAAGATCACAGAACCGTATATAAACTGGAAGCATTTCAAATAATATGAAGTTCATCCCAACTGATGATCAGTCAGATCTAGTTGCAGCTTACTATAGACTATTTAATAGTAGAAAATACTAGTATTTGTTTTCACACATCAGTTTTCAAGATGCTGTTTTCATTTAAACAGAAAATGATTGTTAGTTTTCCTGAGGAGAAAACTGGTCCTGAATAGTATATAATCATGTACCTTGACTCAAAAATAAGTACTACCCAATTATTCCAACAAAAATCTATTTTTATTTAACATTGTTCAATTGTCTTTAATACAATATTCTCAATTCATCCATATTAGGGGAAATGGTGATATATAATACAGAACAATTTTTATCATTATATTATTCAAGCTTATGTCTCTCTGTTCCACATCCCTCTTTTGATAAGGATTATTTAAATGCTAACAACAAAATTAGGAAAATAGCCACAGATAGCACACAAGAATATTTCTGAAGGATGATGAAATAAGATAATTTTATAAAACTGAGCACACGTATCAGATTTTATAAGTAACATCTCCAAGTTCTGTTGTTTACTGAACATTTGTTGTTTTCCCAAAGCAGCATTAAAAAAATAATAAACACTTTTCAAACTCACTTTTTAAAAACATTTCTGCTGGTCCTCTAGCTGTAAAGTACACAGAGAAAAAGCTTACTGTGAATGTTCTCAAGCTATTTCTAGGGCAAGTGAATCCAAGCAACAACATGTGCACTCAGAAAGGGAGGAGGGATTATGAATAGGGAGAAAAGAAATGATGTTTTCTGGGCCACCATTAAGAAAGAGTCTTGCTATTAGGATTTGGGTCTCACACCTGGATCTGCAATACTCCAGGGAGGCGCTCTATTTAATACCTCATCTAGGACCTTTCTTTCTTGTCTCCCACTCCCCTCCCTTTAAAAAAAGAAAAAAGAAAGAAATTTATCTATCACAAACTGCATTCCCAAAATAATCTCAGTGTTATTCTGAGTATTATGGGACATTCAGGCGTTTGATAAAAGAACCATAAAAAAACCTCTGATGATATTCAACTACAGTGGATTGATTTTAATGCTGCTGTTGTTATTGTGGAAGTGCGCATTAAAGCCTGAATTTATGACTCAATTGTCTGTAAAATAACTGGGACAAATATGCTGAAAAATCTGCTCAAAGATTATCTTTATCTTTGGAGGTTCTTCCCCAATAGAGAAAGGGGTGGGTTTTTAAAAATGTCTTCCCTTTAGTATAGTAGCTATCTTCATAAGTAGGTGTTTATATTTCTGAAGAAAAGACCCCTGCTACTGGTTTCCTCACTCAGAAGCTGAATTCTGTCAGTTTAGAAAATTACATTATTCTTGTTACTAAATTGCTCTTATCTATCACTGATTAAACCTTCAGCTATGGTCAATGTCTTATAAATCAAATTATTCCTGTTTAACTTTATTTATTTAGCATATGGTTCCTATTTACTTTGTATACTTCATGATATAAAAAAACCATTTCTATTCTAGAAACTATGGGTTTACACAAAGATTCAGAAACACATGTTAAGTAGTTTTGCTGTGCCAGAGCAAACTGATGTAGCTTTTTTAGTATTAGTGGAAGTTTAGGGAGAAAGTATTTCTGAAGTTCAAGTTAACATTGTCGTAAAAGTTCTAGAAGACTTTCAGGGAGGCTGGATAAGTTGCTCACACTTTTCTCTCCAAGAACAGCCTTGAGAAATACATTGTTATGAAATTGCATTGCAAACAATAGATATTCTCTTCCAGGATATTGGCCAATTGGAATAGGCAGCCATGTCATTGCTTTGTTCAGCAGCATATCTTATTGGAGTGGGTGGCAAACAAAACAGAAAATAAAGCAAATCTTTTTTTTAAATTTAAGATTAAAAGTATTAGAATGTGCCCCACCTGAATACTTTACTCAATCAATCAAAATTTGTCTTTAACTGGCACGAGGTTCATTTCATTTCTTGTCACAGGAAAAAAATATAACTTCTATATAACAATGTTTTTTCAATATTCCTTTTTCACTGAGAATTGTTAACAAGACTTGCGTAGTTAATTATAAATGACGTTTATTTTGAAAATGAGTACATATTTTCCTTTGCTGCAAAAACAAATGTTGGCATCCATGCATTATTTGATAGGAGTTTTAAGCTATTAAAGGATAAATTGAGCTAACATCTGAAAGGTCATTGTAGTTTTTAATAAGTATTAGTAATTAACCTTTTGTTGCCTCTTGGATCAAATTTTTGGTACTAGCTCCTGTTGGAGAAGGCTTCAATAGGTTTCTTTCCTATCACAAAAGACAGATTCAGTATGGTCTTGGAAGGAAGGTTCAGATATGAAAAGAGGACAAACTGAAAACCATGAATCTCATATTTGGACTATGATGAGAGGTGGAAAACCTCACACACTCCATCTCTCTTACTCAACACTGTCAATTGAAAAGCCCTTCAGAGCGCATTTTTTCTATTCTCATTATGTCTTTTGTCAGAATTTATCAAACTAAGAATTTCTCCCATGCTGTGGTAAGTAAAATTGTCAAAATACATCTTTCTACTGCCACAGTTTCAATTTTCCTTACTTGTTACTAGCTGACAATTCAGGATTTATATAACACCAGAAGAAAACCAAATGAACAACTCAGCCATGTATGCCTAGCATCATCCTTAAATCTGGCCTTCCTTTCATCTTTAGAGGTGCCTCTCTACAAAGAGTAGGGGAAAATATGGAGACAAAGTTTCTTACTTTAAAATATATATTTAAAAAGCTTGACAGTTATCAGATATGAGAAAATATCTCTTCACTCCTTAACCAAGCATTACTGCAATTGATTAAAGAACCCATAACAGGGAATGAAAATAATACGCTATTCTTGCAAAACAGATATAAAGCATGATCCTTTTTGCACAGGCATCTGTATTAATGCTTTTTAACTTGTTAATAAATAATCTAGAATTTTTGTTAAGTAGCAATTGTAAAAACTATGCAATGGCCTTTCAGGACTTTGCTCAGTTCAAACTTTAATAGCTTGTGCCTCCCATGAAATCATGCACAAATAACATAATTTGTTGTTACAGCAAAGTAAGTTTGCTAACAGGAAAAGGGAGCCTCATCTTAACCCCATTCACTGTGGAGCAGCCTTTCAACGGTCAGATATGTGATCCTTCTAAGCAACTATTGCATAGCTGGCCAAATGAGAAAGAGGTTGGAGTCAGTATGGTAGTTTCCACCTAGGTCCTCTGTTCTGGTGGGAACAATACTCAAATCTGATTGGTTGAATGGTCTGACTGCTTACCGATCCAACCTCTGAGACACCGTCCTACTCATAGACTGCCTTTAGGTGTCTCCTCCAGTGAAGTCGCCCACCACTCAGCAAAAGACCGGACTCTTGCACAGGTTTTGAACTGGGTGTGGAGGTGGTGGCAGGCTTCCCTCCCTTCCTCCCCCCCCTGCCCAAGCAGGCTTCTTGCACAGCTTCAGCCCTCGCCACCCCTTCGCCCCTGGTAGCGGCGGCTGTTGCATTTCTTCTTCCAGCCGGGATATATTCTGCCAGGCCCTTGGCAGCGTCCCGGTACCAGGCTGCTGCTTCCAGCCAGGATATATTCTGCCAAACCCTTGGCAGCATCCTGGTACCAGGGGCAAAGGGGTGGCAGTGGCGAAGATGGGTGGTCCCAGGCTTCCCTCCCTCCCACCCCCGCCCGAGCAGGCTTCTTACAGAGCTCCAGCCTGCGGCTCCGATGAGGTTCTGCAGTCCGGAGTGCTGCCATTTCCAGCCAGGATATATTCTGCCAGGCCCTCAGTAGCATCTTTATGCAGGTAGCTCGCCTCCCCACCAGCAGCTCCTCTGCCAGCATCCCGGCTGGAAGCGGAAGCGTAACAGCCGCAGTTGGGGAAGGTACGAAGGGGCAGAGGTCACCCGTTCTTGCCACCCCCACCTCTTTGCCCCTACTAACGGCGACTGTTACGCTGCTGCTTCCAGCTGGGACACGGGAGGAGCTGCTGGCAGGGAAGCAAGCTACCTGCATAAAGACACCGCCGAGGGCCTGGCAGAATATATCCTGGCTGGAAGCAGCAGTGCTCCGGACCGCAGATCCTTATCAGAGTGGCCTGGAGCCATGCAAGTAGCCCGCTTGGGTGGAGAGGGAGGAAAGCCCTTGTCTGTCCTTGCCACTGCCGCCCCCTTGCCTCCGGCGGCTGTCTCAGTGCTGCTTCTGGCTGGGATGCTGGAGCAGCCAGAAGAAGGAGAAGCTGCCGGGGGGGAGGTGGCTGGGGCAGACACCGATTGTAAATGCTTCTGGTGCATCTGATGGAACAGGCGGAATGGCTACTGGGAACTGAGGCGGCGGCAGCATGGACATAGGCAATATGCCCGGCAGAGGCAGCAGCGGCAACAGCATTGTAGGGGGCGGAGGATAATGCCCAGGGGTTGCCCCAAAACCCAGGTCGGGAACATGGTCTCCCAGGATGTCGGCTGGCCAAAGTGCGGGCCTTTGCAGGCCGCAATAAAAACAAAATCTGTGCTCTGGGCGGGGTGATCGCGAGGCTTGGGACCTGGCGCGGGCCAGCTCAGCACCCCACCAAGAGGAGCGGTTTCCTCTGTTCCCTCCAAAGGCGGCGGGGCATGGCAGGCATGGCTGCTGTGGATGTAAGTGGAAGCTGCTGGGTCCATTCCCTTCAAAACGGCCGTTATATTCCTCCCTGGGCTCCGTCTCCCGGGCAGGCAGAGCAAGAGCCCAGGGCCAAGCCCATTGGCCACAGCCTCCATTTCCAAGAGCAGGCTGTTCAGTCAGTCCACCCCAGTGCAGTCCGGGAGACAGCAAAGAGTCTTGGGAGGGCAGGGGAGGCTGTTTTCACCCTCCCCAAGCTCCTTGAAAGCCTCTCGAGCCTGGGGAGGGCGAAAAACTGGTCTATCGCGGGCCAAAAGGGGGGTGTCATGCACGCATGAGCAGGGTGTGCATGCACGCATGCGCAAGAGGGGTCATGTGTATAGCATTATGGGTATGGCACGCACACATACGACCCCCTTGTGCTCCCCCCGCTTTTGGCACGGGAGCCCAAAAAGGTTCGCCATTGCTGGTCTAGGGTGTACATTGACTTTGCCAGCCCGGTTCACGGCCAAGTATTCATGGTAGTTGTGGAAGCCTACTCGAAATGGTTAGAAATAGTCCTCATAGCCACTACCATGGCAGAAACAGTCATTAAGGCACTACGGAGACTTTTCTCCACTCACGGCCTGCCCTATGTCCTAGTCTCTGACAACGGGCCCCAATTTACGGCCATGTAATTCAAGACTTACTCCAGCCGCGTCCTGTGGAAAGTTCCAGGAGCTTCCACCAGGCAAAGCCAGAGAGACAACAGGTCCATCCGACCTGACTGAAGATCCAGCGCTGACTGAACTGCGCAGGACTGGGCATGCCACCAGAAAGCCCACCTACCTGCGTGAGTACATTACAAGCTGGACGAGCCCAACTAAGAGGGGAGGGGTGTTACATACTGACAATCAGTATGGCAGTTTCCACTAAGGTCCTCTGTTCCGGCGGGAACAATACTCAAATCTGATTGGTTGAATGGTCTGACAGCTCCCTATAAAAGGGCTGCTGCCAGACAGAGTCTTTGCTGGATTGTACATAGTTGTCACTTAATAAATAGCTGTTCATTGCTGAAGCCTGAGTCTGCCTCATCCATTCACCCTATCTAACATAGATGATCACAGTTTCCTCCTAATCCCTGTGCAATAAACAAAAACCAACATACTTCTCTAGGAGAAGATAGAGAATCATCCAGAAATTAACAGAGTGCTACTCAAATGCTCTAGGGAACCATGGAGATGACCTTGGAGAAAGCAGCCAGAAGCTTTAGGAAAATATCAGGAGCAGAGGAAGCATGCATTAAGCCCAGGCAGGTGGGAAAGAATGCGAACCTGACTCATTTATCCCCACAACTCCCTGGTATAAAAAGAAGGCCAGGGAAAACACAGACAAGCTTGTAAGATTCTGTTACAGGGAGTCCTCAAGACTGTTCACTTAATGATAGTTCAAAGTTATGACAGCCTCGGAAAAAGCAATTTGCAACCTGTACTTAAGACACTCTACCTCCTCCCCACCTCGGGTGCTTGGCAACCAGTTTGCATTTACAACTGATGCAGCATTCTGCAATCATGTGATCATTGTTTGCTACATTCTTTGCCAATTTTCAGCAAAAACAGCAAAGGAAGCTAGTTTTATTTAATGACTGTCATAACAATTGTAATAAATTTAGGTCCAACTCAACTTACAACCACAATGACTTATGATGCAAATTCTGGCTCCAAATGTGGTCACAAGTTGAGGCCTACCTGTACTGCAGCCTACCTCAAATAAACTAGATCTTCAACAATTCCTCTCCGAAAAAGGAGAGGACTTGAAATCACCCACAAGTACTCCAAACACCAGCTTCTCATAAGAAGACTGCAAGATAGTATCTCTGGTGAGTTTAGAGTTCTGGGAAACAAGAGAATATCAACCTTGCTCAAATCACAGTCAATGCCTTTAAGGAGACACTAAGTTCACATATTTCCTTTTCTATTTGCTTTTGGAAATTGCTTGTTAATTGCTTTTCAGCTATTAGAAACCTTTGAATCAACACATTTTACAGCAAAGGTCCCCAACCCACAGGATGCAGCCCACTACTGGGCATGGTCTTTTCAGAACCAGGCCACAGAAGCAGTGGGCAAGCATGCATGTGTATGCATCTAAACTTGAACGAGCAGTGGCGAGCAAAAAAAGTTTTAAATACAAGTTTAAAAACTTTTTAAAATGTATTGGGGAATAAACAGCCATAGGATGTTTGAAAATTAGTTTTGGAAAGTTATAAATGGACTAAGGGTCCACATAAATTTAAAATAAGATTTTGGAATTAATTATATACAATCTTTCCCATGGAAAATGATTATAGGAAACCCAATATGAAGTACCAGAGAAATCAGGGGATCCAGACTGTTCAAATGAATATAAAGATTTATTGCAAGCTGAAGCTCTCTACAAGAATCTGAACTACTAACAGTGAAACAAATTTGGTGGTAGATAAGGAATTCTAGGTGGACTGACTTAGATCTCTTGTGGACTTGAAGGGATTCATGACTGATGATGTGTTTGACCTCTTCCTCAGGCTCAGCCTAGTCATCTCCTACACCCAAGCAGGAACATTGCACAGTGTTTTGTTGCAAATTCTATTTTTAGAACAGAATGACTAATCAAAGCAGAACTATCATCATTGCTCAGAGTCAATGCTCATATCTATAAAAATTCTTCATAAAAGAGTTAAAATGTATTCACTATAGACCAAAATATTATTTTTAACAGTTGTAGAAATTAAGTAATTAAATGTGGATGAGAACATCAGGTAATTGATTAAACACTAGTCCACACAACTGTTTTC
The DNA here is from genome assembly GCF_964273705.1 of Natrix helvetica. Classification (NCBI taxonomy): domain Eukaryota; kingdom Metazoa; phylum Chordata; class Lepidosauria; order Squamata; family Natricidae; genus Natrix; species Natrix helvetica. The sequence continues at coordinate 239,605,529 of NC_138552.1, forward strand.
CATAGAAAGAATAGAAAGTCTCTGCCTTTGGATTAGCTTTGGATAACACGGGTTATGCCAGGGTTTTACTTTTAATTTTGGATATTTCACATATTTTCAGTTTTATTTGTAAATTTATTGCTTTCTCGCAGAGTCTCACACAGGGCTGGTTTCACAGATAAATAAGTCCCAATCCTAAATATATTTAAAACTAGTAAAACCCATTAAATTTACAAATGTTTATTTCTGAATAAACATATTTAGTCTTACCTCACTTGGCTATAATAAATTAAGAAAGCCCTTGAACACCTAAGTAAATATTAGTAATACAAATAGTGAGATTGGATTTCTCAAGTGAAAAAGGAGAACATTTGTAGCTCATGTTGAAATGAGAGGTCCTTGGTGCTCTCTGAACTTGGTTGTTAGCTTGTAGAAAAACGAAATAGAGCATCTATACAACATTTTCCAACAAAATGGATATCCACACAGCTTTGTCAAAAAGGGCCTGACCAGTATTGCACAACCAACACAAGTAGTAAAAATAACATTGCTATCGAAAACATATCAGAAACAACCATCAGAAACAATTAGATGGAATCAGGGTAGTACACAAATGAACTAAAGCCCTTCAAAGCATCCTAAGTAAACCAAAAGATCCAGCAGCTGCAGAAGAACAAAAACAGGAGTAAAATACAACATAAAGTGTAAAGACTGCAATAGTCACTATGTAGGACAAACAGGTAGAAGATTAGCAGAACACATTCATAAACACCAACTAGCAGTCAGAAGACATGATACAACTCCTTAATTTTACAACATATGGACAAAATCAATCATAGTTTCAACTGGGAAACTGTGGCCATCCTAAATCAAACCAAGTCAAAAAATGCTAGAGAATTCCTGTTAGCCTGGCACTTGGCCATCAATAGACACATAGACATAAACATCTACATACTGTGCAAAAGAGACAATCAACAAGCCAAAAAGGGAACAAAAAGACCAAAACACAATCAATGTCTTGATGACCATTAAGAGTGCAAATAGAATAATAAAGAGTGCAAATAGAATAATAAAGAGTGCAAATAGAGTAATAAAGATGGTGAGGGACTTCAAGGCTAAATCCCATAAAGAACATTTTTGAAGATCAGAATATTTAGCCTAAAGAAGAGAAAACTAAGAGTTAGGGTAACTGAGCGTGTAGATTTATTTTTCATAATGCCCAAGAGTATGAAAATAATTATTGGTGAAAGGAGAGGGAAGGAGGGGTGGAGAGAGGGAGGGAATAAGGAGTAATTTCCTGATCACGACCAGTTAAGCAGTAGAACAGCCTTCCTCGTGGAGTCATTAATGTTGCTTCCTTGAAGATATTCAAGCAAAAATTGGACATCTATTTGTGTAGAAGATCTCCAAGATCCTTTCAAAATCTATAATGTCTTGAGTCAGGGAAAGGAAAAATAGCCATTTAAAGTCTTGCGACTATGGAAGATAGATAGGTAGGTAGGCAGGCAGGCAGGCAAACATTTTAAAAAGAAGAAAGGCACACAATTATCTGACTAGTAGAGGTGGCATGAGGAGCCATATTATAATGAGGTCAGATATCTTCAGGAGTTGTTAAAAGCTGCACGTGTCCTAATTTTTGTTTTATTAGTACTGTGTTCTAATTGCTCCCCAAAGCTCTGCTGCCAAACCATGAATGCCTCACAATTGCTAAGTAGGCAAAAACAATCCCATTCAATTGCTTCTTGAATTATCATGTTTTCCTTTCTTCCCAAAGCAAAAAACTCCACTAAAAAGCAGCTTATCAGCAAAGACAAGCTGCATTAACCAATGAGTTTATGAGATATATGCTATTCTTCATTCCTTTCAGTCTGCTGTTTCTACAGTTTTAGTCTGTTTTAGCCAAGAGCTGCCATTTCTGCTGTAAGTAAGGATATTTAGACTCGAAAGAAATTAAAGGCTGATGTCAGCAAGACATCTCCATGTCTTGCGCATATATTAATAAAATGATCACCGACTGTTGCTAGCTTTATAAAAATTGGGTCACAGCTTAAAACCAAAAGGTGGCTGAGCAAATAACAGTTGTATTATTTTTAGAAGAGCTTTTGACTTCATCTCAATACTAAGGTGATTGGTGGTACCACCTACAAGGACAAGAAGCAGCTTGAAGCCCAATGTAGAAATGCTAGGAAGTAGATCTTGGAGTACAAGTCACTATGAAAATACACTTCTTCAATAATAAAGAAGTGTAGAAGACTTCATTTTGAACAGAATTGTAAAGATTATCAAGCATATTGTGTAACTCCAACAAGACCTTACTGTATTGATTGAATAGATATAAAAATGTTAAGCATGATTGTATACAGCTGTTTGGTTATGAAGATTAAAGCTGAGAGGCATATTCTAAAAACAAAAGACATGAACATGGATAGAATCTCTACTTATTTAATACTGAGCCTGCCATTTTTATAATGAAGGTAAAGCATCTACCCAACCAAGGGATATTAGCCTCTTCATTCCACCCAAGCAGAGAACAGAGTATCTCAAAAGAAGATTTATCTAAATCGAACAAATCCTTCCAAAAGTAGCAACAAATTAAACCCATAATGGGGCATAAGGAGAGTGGTCTGTGCCCAAGACAAACATTTCAGTTGGGGCAAGGCATTAAGAGTCTTTTGCATTTTTTCTGCCATATACAGTAGTAGTTGTCTTGATTTTTAAAACTCATTGTGTAAGTTTTGTCATTTGTCATTTTTTTCTTCTCTCATTTTTGTCACAAGCAAAAGGAGGAGGCACAATGAAAAGAAAATAGACCCCACATACATAATAAAAGTATAAAAATCCTTATGGCTGTGTTTATATGCTCACATTATCTACCATTTTTTTAAAGAATCCTCTAGAACAAATATAGTCTGAAGAAAGGTTATGTTTTGTGGTTCAAGGAAATATTTGCAAGCATACAGCGTAATATTTTCTTGCGGTTTCTGAAGGTAAAAAAATGTTTTTGATATATAAAATGTTCAAAGAGAGATGGAGGGAATAACACTTATTTTCAGCCATGTTTGCATAGATCCTGGGTTTCCTTTCTAGCGTGGCAAGACACATGTGAATAAGAAAAAAATCCAATGATTTTTTTAAAAAAACAATCTGATTTATTTTTTCTATTTTTATGTGTGTTATATATACAGTATTTCCTCCAATCTCCTCGCATTTTTTCTCAATTCATTATTAAAAATTTGGCATGTAGACCAAGAGTGTCCAATTTGTTCAAGCACTGTGTAAAAAGGAATGCAAAAGATTTTCAACAAGTGTGAAGGGAAAGATAATTCTTATGCTGTTTTTCATTGCAGTTATACAAGATTGCTGCATGAACCAACCATACAGAAAAACGGATATTAAAGTACACTACAGAAGAAAAGAAGGCCATTTACCATTCAGCTAGTTAAACAACAAAGGAAAAAAGAAGCATGCCTCCTTGCAGCCTTTTATTTCGTAAAAAATAATATGACTCAGCTTTCAAGTTCAGCTTCATTATATGACTAAAAACCACAGGAGAAAATGAGGGGGGAAATCTTTTTTTTTCTTCAGACCATGCATAACATTATATTATATATCTATTATTCCTTGTATTATAGCCCAATTTAGGATCATTACACCAATCATAGGTCTAAGTACAGAAAGATAAAGATAGATGTCAGACACCAATTATGTTCTAAAAGTTATAAATTGTCTTAAAAGTGAGGGGATTGATCAGAATGACATTCTCAAAAGTTCGGGTTTGGGGTGGGTATGTTGTAGACTGAATGGAAGTCCCTTGTAGTTAGTTTCATTCCGGTGAGTTTAGTGCTCTCGAAGATATGGGAATAGCTATCTTGTTCAACCAATAGTTGGAACTTTGAAGGGCACTGGGTTTGCATATTTCCTTTTCTAATCATTTTTAGAAATTGCTTATCTGATTTTCAGCTATTAGGACTTTTGGATTGACAAAGTTTACAACACCGGGTGAATTTCTTTCATTTCTTAGTGAAAGAAGATTTAAATAAAAGTTTAAAGACTTAAACAAATTATTCTGGAATAAACAGTAAGGGTGAACAAAACTTTGATTTCAAAAGGTACAAGCAGACTAGGGGTTCCAGATAAATTTGAAATAAGATTTTGAAATTAAGTATAAGAATCTTTCCTGTGGGAAAATATTTTTTTATTTTGAATTCTTTAAAAAAAAGTCTAGGTACTTGAAAGTTGGACACTGAAGTAACTAAATATGACAATTAAAAGAAGTGTACTTTACATTTTACTTACTAATACATAATGGAGCAAAATATTATAACATTCAACTTACTGAAGGGTATTTTTGAACAATGGACCCAGAAGTTAGTTTCAAAAGTGCAATACAAAAGAAATTAGCTGTTTCCTTAATAAGTAAAAGGGATACATAAATAACAAACCAGGAGAATGACCTGGATAATCTTCCCATACTGGATCTACAAAAAGGATTAATAAAGCTTTGAAGAATTTTGTGAGATGGGACAAAGAAAAATGGAACAACATAAAATTTTAGAACATTATTTGAAGGAACTAAAGATCATTAAAAATAAAAGAAAGAAATATAAAAGTGGATTATTTGATCAAGGTTAAAATAGATCTGTTGTTATCTCTGATGATTTTAATGGACTTTTGCTGACATCAGGACTGAGATAATGAAGTTTTAAGGATTAGTTTATAGATGAGAAATGTGATATGGGAAGAATCACTGTTGTACTTTAAGAGAAGGCACTAACTTAAAAATTGTTTCTACTATATATTGTGATGAAGGGAAGTCATTTATATATTTATTTTATTTTTCTCTACTATAATTTTATTTTTTCTTTCTTTTTTATTTTTATTTTTGAACCTTCTATTTTTATGTTTTTGATTTGTATTTGTTTTATATCATAGTTGTTGTAATTTTAATAAAATTACTATATAAAAAAAGAATTTATTGCTGCTCATAAGAACATGATGGTTTGCTTCCCTTCAACAAAACCAATCTGAATTAATTTTTACCTTTCTCAGAAGAAAGCAGATCCGTTCAATGTTTCTCAACCGCTCCCTCTGTCAAAGGAAAGTGGGAAAAGATTGAGTAAAACTATACAATTTAAGAGACCTAAAATTGAACAAATCATGTGGATCAACATATATTTTACCTGCTCTCAAAAGAAAGTCTATAATATACTTGCCTCTGGTATAATAAACTACTGCCTTAGTTATCTTCTGAGATCATCTCTAAACATATTTCAATTATATCAATATATCAAATGTTTTCGCTTTTGCCAAGGCAACTGAAGTTAGTCCCCAATTCTGAACTGCAACTCCCAGCATATTAGAAACTGTAGTTCAGCAGTGATTGGATAATTACATTTTTTTTTCTGCAACTTTAAAGTTAGCAACTGATTCCTGGAAATTCATGCAAGGGATAAAATAAGGAGCTTATAGTTTGATGATATATAAGATGAGCTTGCTGCCACAGAGTGGATGAACTATGGAAGACAGAAACACATAATGGTACTAAAGAACATTATGAGACAAAAGCAAAGTGTGCGTTTTGTGCAGGCACCTTTTTTGCTTTATCTTATACTTTCTCCTTATACTGTGAAAGTCCCACCTTATTTTCTTGAAATATAGTATATATGTAACAACCATTCTTCTTGCATGATTAGCAGGTATTTTCCTGCTGCTTGAAGTAGCTATGCTTTTATTGCAGAGTTTAAAGGTAAAAATGTTCTTTAAAGGGGAAAAATGCTTCCTCAGTATGTACAGTATAGTTGGCTAAATGAGAGATCATCAGAAACTTGAATTGTGGGTACTTTTCTAGAAAAAGCAGAGTAGGTATTATAGTTAATTATAATTATCAGACTTAAGCATACAAGATCTATCAATTACATCTTAACTGGATCACCTTGGGGCTGCTTGAGGTTTCACAGAACAGTTTTCCCATTACATAATTTGAGCAGATGTTACATAGCAAACTGCAGGGCCATATCTATGGATGGGATTACCAGATTACATTCTTTTGAGAGATATAGTCCTCTATCCTATGAGGAAAGTTGCAAATCAGATCAATTGCTTCCCTGTTTTAGATCCAAGTGTGATCTTTGGCAACTTAAGTTTAAAAAAAACCAGTGGCTGGATGACTAAACACAGGGATTGCACAAAGCATTTGAAAGAGAATGCTTTGCTAAGCACATCAGAAATTGCAAAGCCCCCCATCCTCAAAATGTTAGAGCAGGCATGTCATTTAGAAGGCTTGTTCAGCTCCTTTTCCCTGGCTGTCAACATGTGTGAATGCATGTGCAGCTGCTTCGTTTCGTTGGTAATTCCAGAGAAAGTGTAGTCAGCATATGTACACAAATATAAAGACAACCAGCTGCACAAGCTTTCCAAAAAACACAGATGCTTTACTCAATGAAATTGTGGTGCTTCACACAGCTTTAATAAAGATCTATATCTGAAATATTTGAGAGCTGCTGTCTGTCAGTGAAAACAAAATTGGGAGAAAGGGGGAAGATAATGATCAGTGCAAGGCAATTTACAAACCTCACTAGTTTGCCATTAAATTATTTAAATACAACGAGGAAGACAGATTCCCAACTGCATGCAAAAACTGTGGGAAGGCTTAGCCTCACAGATTCCCACTTCTCTCTTCATCTAGTGCACGCTAGACAATATGTGCTCACATGTCAGGATAAAAAAAAATATGATGAGAAGATGTCCAGGGAGACGTCTTTGCTAGTTATATTGCAACCAGTTAGACCTGAGGAAGTGGACAGGTTCCTCAATACTGTAAGATTTGCCATCTGCTTTTTAGACCCATACCTTGTTTTGTTTGTCAAAGTGGCCTGGGAGGTGTCGTGTGAATGGGTTCTGGTGAAGATTGAGTCTTCTTTGGGTGAGAGAGTTGTTCCTTTATCTCTTAAGAAGGCCTTGGTTCACCCCTCCTCAAGAAACCATCATTGGATCCCACCATAATGGACAATTTTTGTCCAGTGTCTCTCTTCCCTTTCTTGAGGAGGGTGATGGAGAAGATGGTTGTGCAACAGCTTCAAAGGGCCTTGGAGGAAGTGGATTATCCGGATCCTTTCCAATCAGGAAAGAAAGGCTGAATCAACCTTGAGTGTGTGAGGATCGAACTCCAGACTGTGAACAGCCTGAAATACTGCATTCTAACGACCGTGCCACCAGGACACCTACATCCCACATTAAAAGACACTAATTTCAGCTGGAGATTTTATACTCGAATTATGTCAAACAGTACAAAGGCAAACTATGGCACATTATCCTGTTTTGTGCATTACAATTTAAACAAAACACAGTTCCATGAATTCTAGGAAACAATGATTGCTTAAAAACAGAATATGGATGATTCAAATCTCCTCCTGGAAATTCCAGAAGAGATTTTAAGTGTAAAATAGGCTTGTATTATCCTGAACCTGAGACAGTGTCATCTGCATTCTTTGTCTATTTATTGTATTCGCATCCTGCTGCAATCAAAAACTACTTCTGATCCCTTGAGCTGCTCCCAAACTTCTTTTGTATGCCAGACTGTTAATTGCTTCTCTCAATACATAGCTGCAGACTATCTGCCTTGGACTGTTATTAGTATCCTTTAAAAAAATACCAAGGTTTCCCATGACTTCAAAGTTATGGAATGTCTTCCATATGAAATTGTGTACTATTGAGACTATTACATCTCTCTGCATTTAGGAGGTCAGCTAACATACATTTCTTTAGGCATGCCCATCTAACATTACATTATTAAAATACTATTATAGTTTGTTACTCTCTCGCAATATTACTTTGCCTTGCTTTTATCATGTTTTTATTTTTATTTTTATATTGTTAGCCATTTGTCAACATTAAACATTCAGTGAATAAGAAGTTAGTGTTAAATAATTGTATCTAGCTCATCCTGCAGGAAACCATGGTTTTATTTGACCTCCAAAGGAATCTTTTCTAAAGATTAATTGATTGATTTAGCTTTTTCTCAGTCTAATGAAGACAGTGGGGCCATATATTCTCCTTGAGAAGTGCACCTATAAATTATGTCTATTTATATAGCTTCTATAGAAAGTATGTCTCTCTGAAAAGAATTACAGAGCATTCAGCTACAGCATACAACCAGCAATAAATACCTTAGCCAATTATAGATTGTATGAATCAGCCTTTAGTTTATGAGGTTTTATTGCAGGAACTTTCATTTCTGAATCAGAAATAATTATGTCAAGACCAGGCTCACTATATTTACATATTAAAATAAAAATCACTTATAGAGGGTTTGGACAGGGAGGTCAAAGACAATGGCAATCAACTTGCATATGGTTGCCAAGAAAACTATAATGGCCTGTCCGTGAAGGCACTAGGAATACTATTTTTCAATGCGTATTGAAAATCATAAGATTATATTTAACACTACATTTTCAAAATACAGTTTCAATTAAACGTTAGTTATTATTAAACCAAAGAACAGTACTTACCGCATGTGTTGGGTTGCACTGGTCTATAGGACTCTTGAAGTCTGTCTTTAACTCATCAAATGCAATTATCTACAAAAATCAAAATTCAAACCATTATGCTACTTTCAAATGTGTGCTTTTAACAATTATTTATTCTTCTGCTGTGATGAAAATTCTTCAAGGCAGCACACAGTGTTACTGTCTGAAAAACAGATTTTATGGCTACATTTTTTAGCCATAAAAATCTTACATATAAACACACACAAAAAAAACCTTGTGTGTGCGCATGTGTGTGATTGGTATGTGTGTGAGAGAGATTGGTTTATTGTGATATTGTTAATAGTTTAGGGTATGCTAATACTCTAATATTTGTAAACATTGGTTAATATCCAGAATTGCATCTTATTATTTTTTATACACAATGCAAAATGATTTGAATCCTGAGCATGTATTAGAATTCTGCATTTAACTTCTAGATCTTAAAGCTCTTTTCAATATAATTGGCATAGATATCTGAAGTAAAACCATGGTTGTACTTGTTGTTTATTAGCCAAAATGTAATGAAACTGATTGCCATGGCCCTCCTATTTACTAATCTATATGTGGCGTCGTTATAACTAAGGCTGATAATCAAATCTACATCTTTTGTATCTAACCATTGCACACAAAGCCTCAACTGACCATAGCCATGATAGGCAATGAACATGTACCAACTAGCATATGTAAGGCTGTGACATGGAATGCAAGAGGTGTACAGAGTAAACAACATGAATTAATGTATACAATGTGTGAAAGGAAAATGGTTGTATTGTGTTATAAAACTAATAGAAAAGAGGAATGAGGTAACAAATTCAACTGATGTTGGTCTGATTTTGGGGAACAGGGTTGATGAATATATGTATGGAAATGAAGGTGTAGATTTAATTATGAGTGAAAGGGCTAAATATATATATAAGAGAGTATGAAATAATGTATTCAAGTCTTGCCTATACATAGGAAATTATCCTAAAACATGCTTGCATTGTTTGGTTATGCTAGAAAACTGAGGAAAATAATGAAAGATACAAAGAAAAGAAGTTGTGATTGCAGACAGATTATATTATTACTGGATTTTGGGGTAAAATGAATCTGAAAGAAAAAAGTTAAAATAACTAGTGTAAAAACTGAATGACTGCAGAAAGAGGAAATATAAGCCCTGTATAAAAGGAAATAGGAGAAATATTAGAGGAAATTTCCACAGAAGATAGCCAATTATCTGTTTTTTGTATTTTCTCAAAATCCCTGTAAGATTTATGTGAATTCTGTAGGTATTGATGGAAATAATAGTGATGATGGAAACTCATTCATTAGTTTGCAATATGCCAAAATCTGGTTTATTTGTTTGTTTAATTAAAAGAAGCAGAACAAATAAAGTCAGCTGTGGCAGGGTGCTTAATGACATCAGAAGAGATTTTGGCAGAAATATTAGTGCCCATCAGGATTCTGTTCCCTACTTTTGTTCTAAACTTTTGCTAAAATGTTCTCCATTTCCTGTGTTCCTCATATATAAGGAGGCAATGAAAAGAGAGATGAATTGACTGTGTTTATTAACATCAGCTTGGAATATGACAAAAGAATTTAACATATTGCAAGGAACTTGTCATTATTTCCCATAACTTTTGGTTGAATCCTTCTTCCTAAACAAAATGGCTTATTCGTGCAATAGTCAACTCTGTTCAGTTAACTTCTTGATTACACATCTGCAGCATGTAACATATAAAGTGGCATCTGGATATCATTTATTATATGCTAAAGCCCAATGGCAGACACATCTTTGCATGATAATGTCCCCAGATTTGTTATTTGAGCCCAAGAGGAATGCATTTCAAGACATAATTTACTATTTCCATGATCCTATGGACCTTTTTCTGGCATCCTGATTTTGGTTTATCTATTATTGCCTGCACTTTAGTATTTCCTAGTTTAATTACATCCTTTATTAGTAATTTGCTAGATATTACCGTACAAACAGATATTGTCTTTCTCTTGAACTTTAAAACATTTGCTTTTTTCTCATTTTTATATTTGAGGAGCTGGCTTTTTCTGATAAAGGTGATGATGTTATCCTTTTAGCTGAGTCTGACTCTTGGCAATTCTGTGGGCCACGCCTCTTCACATCTTCCGATCTTGTACTATTTCTTTGAGTTTTTCTATGCTCTAGATAGTGATGGTTCTTCAGCCACAGTGTTCTTTGACGGCCTAGTTTCCTTCTAACGCTAACAGACTTCTCGTGATATCAATTTTATTATTTATTTGTTTATATTTTATTTATATAGCCATCCCTGTCATAACAACTTTGTGTGACTTAATAACATTTAAAAATAATATAAAAATATGTAAAATGCAGCAACACACAGCAGGTGAGGAACCAAACCAATCTAGAAAAACTGAAGTGGAGATCGGGATTTTATTCTTTGGTGGCTGACAAAAGAATGTCATCCATGGTTCATGGATGCCTTCTATCAGTTGTCCCATGATGCAATTAAACACTTCAGGAGCAGAAGTATGCATTCAAAGCCGCACTAAGGCAATCAACAACATGGAAAGTACTATCATACATAGTGGACATGCACATCTGCAAAAAAATATTGGAAAAAAATAAAAGACTGCTGGAAGACATCACCACACACCAAATTGAGCTAAAATCGGAATTATTTCTGCTAGGAATTATAAAGGGAAATTACAAGAAAAGTATTAGGCATTTAATGTTACATATAACCACTGCAGCGAGAATTTTATTTGCACAAAATTAGAAAAATAAATACATACCAACAGAAGAAAATATAGTTTAAAAAATATTGGAATGTGCTGAGATGGATAGGCTTACAAAAGAATTAAAAGACAAAGAAGAATCTGAATATTACTTAGTAAGGGACTTATGGTATAATTGGTTAGAGGGAAGAGAGAGAAAAGCAGGAAAGCAAAAAAGAAAAAGATCAACAAATCAAAAAATAATTAGAAAACCAGAAAATGAATAAACGATAGAAATATAACATGGAGTGTAGCAAATAAACAATAAAAATGGATATAAGATGATATAAAGGTATATAAAGGTTGTTACATATAGAATGGAGAGAAAAGATATATGAAATAAAATATGTGTGCATATGTGTATTTACTGTAGGTGTGTGTATATGTGTATTGATGTATGTATGTGTGTGTGTGTATAGTTATATAGTTATAGTTATATTTATATAAGAATTAGATGTACAGATAAAAGAAACCCAACAGTTCTGTAAAATAAGTGAAATGTGTTGAAAGGATGTTATGTTTGCATAAACAAAATAAAAAGTTTAAAAATAAATAAATAAATAAAGCTGCACTAAGGATACAGCATATTAAAAGTACATAGACATGTTTTTTTCTTCATCCAGCATCTGTGTCAAAATCTGACTGCATCTCCCTGGACAATACTTTGCATTTGGAATTCTACTAAGCATAGGATGCTAGGATGTAGTAATGTTCTCTTTGCGTCTATGGGAAGTGTATATCTGAAGTGACTACAATATATGACTTCATATATGTAGTTACTAGATATAGTTCTGTCTTAGGCTTAAATCTGTTGTAATCACATACTTAATACTTTGGGTTTCAGGCAAAACCTTGGACTTCCATTGTGATTAAAATCTATTAGTTTTTCAATTTGACAAATATTTTTTGTCTGAATTTCCATTCAGTCCAGTTTTGTTTTCATTCTGCAGTACTGATAAATTTTTCATAGCATGTGCTACTGGTTGTGCATCTTAATTAACAATAATGAAAACAATTTACTGGGAGATTGGAATTATCACAGGAAAAAAATCTTCATGGATAAGTAGATATGAAGATGTCTTTCTATACTGATTGAGCAAACAGGATAGACAATTTGTAATTCGTAACTTGTCTGATTGTAGCCCCAGGTTGTTTCTTTGTGAATTTAGCAGTATTAATGCATTTATATTCATAGCCATCCAATGTAGCTTTTGGGTCCCATTACATGACTTCAGATACAGGCCTAAACATGACAAAGGATTCCATTTGTTATAGTCAATTTTGGCAATTAGATTAACTTGTACACCAGCATCACTCTGATGCTGAAAACAATGGAGATATTGTTCAAACCCAGTCTTCTTTCTGTCATCGCATCCTACCCACATTAATTTAGCTTATGAAGAAACTGTATTCAGATTCATTGTCCTTTGACACTTCTTTGTATACTTCTTGACTTGTTGGGTTGCTTTGTGCATATTAACCTTATGGTTATACCTAAGACTTATGACTTTTACAGTATAGGTATGCTTCATTCCTTTTTGGCTGCATTGTTTACATACACTGTGCTCTGCTTTGCAATGCTTTTGCCTGCTAATAATATCTTTGCTAGGACCAATGTTTCAAACTAAAGTCAAACTATACTCATGTATCTGTTACAAAATCTTCAATTGTCTCAGTCTCCCTTTGGAAGCGTAAACTGCGCGTAAATCTATACTTTATTTCAGGTATCTTCATAGTACGAGTAAGCTTCAAATTTTGGCAATAAGCGTTTAATGTCATTTCATTCTTTTTCAAGAATGTGACTGTATTATACATTGCTATATCATACATTAAGGGCATCAGTTGCACCCAACACTAGTTTCAGGAAGAGTGCCATTTTCTTCTTGAACAATTCTGCATGACAGAGAAATACAGAAGAAAGCACAAATACAATATAAATCGTTGTTGAAAATATCTTGATTTACCGCCCACATTGGCTTACTATATACTTCAATTCACAGAGTAGCTGAAAAGCAAGCAAATAATATTGGGGTGGTTCTTACTTAGCTAACATACAGAGGATGCGACTCTCTAATAGCTCCTGAGAAATGCTTAAAGGCCCTGCTGACCTTGCATTGACTCTCTGTTATTTGACTGCGGAGAATAGGTAGTCCTCGACTTATAACAACAATTGTGCCCAAAATTTCCATTACTAAGCAAGGGAGTTGTTAAGTGAGTTTTGCCCCATTTTACAACCCTTCTTGCCACAGCTGTTAAGTGAATCACGGCAGTTGTTAAATTAGTGACACAGTTGTTAAGTGAATCTAGTTTCCCCATTGACTTTGCTTGTCAGAAGTTTGCAAAAAGTGATCACATGACCCCGGCATACTGTAACCCAGGGGTGTCCAAACTTGGCAACTTTAAGACTTGTGGACTTGGAGTTCCGGTTCCGGCGGCGGCGACGGGCAGCTCTTTGCCTGCTCCGGCTCCCCGGTGGGCTTCCCCACTCCTTGGGGGGCACAGGACACCCCGCAGAGGGGTCCTGCCGGAGGGGCGGCATCGCGGGGGTCTCCTGCAGCGGCGGCGGCCGGCGGGAGGTCTCTCGCGCGCCCAAGGCACCGGGGAGCAAGATCGGAGGGCGCTTTGCGTTTCTGCGCCTCGCGCCTCGCTAAAGCCGACCGGAGAATGCAACAATAGAAGGATGCAGCTGCGGTGCGGTGAGGTTGCTTCTCTCTTCACTCCCTATTCTGCACGAAGGATTATTCAGCTTTCTTTAAAACAACTTTCGGAGCAAGTTGGAGGCGCGGCTGGAGGGAGGGGGTTTCCCCCCCCGTTGGACAAGCGGTGAGGAACAATTTTGCTCTCAGCCCCCGGGGTAGGAGGAGGGGGGAGAGCCAACGAATGAAGCCTCACCCAGGTTGAGATGATTTTCTTTTCAATTTAATTTTATATATTACTGTGATTTGAGGACTTCTGGAACTTTTTTAAAAACTTTGTTATGCCTCTGTGCCCAAAACTGGCAGGGCAAGATGGCACACTTCCGTTGTCTTTATGAACTGTGAAACCTGACTCCACCTTTAAAATTCAGGCTTCCGGTCTTTGTCTCTGTGTCTCCCAGAGGAAACTCTTGTGGATTGGTATTTTTTGAACTTTCTAGGGGAAACTTTTCATCTATTGCCAGACTTATTAGAGAGATTCTCTTCTGCCTGGTTCTCCTGCTCCCGGAATTCACCTGGCTACCCTTCTTTTCTAACTGTTTATCTTATATATGGACTGAACTTTTAACGTTATAAAGGATGGCATCCAAAAGACCACCTCCTGGAAAACCTGGCTTTGCCACGTCTGCTCCAACATCTGCAACATCCAGTCCAGCCACACAGTCAAAGATAACAGAACTGATGCAACCCAAGACTACAGAGATGGACTTTCAACAAATGCTTCAACAAATTTTACAGGGCCAGGAGGAAATCAAGAAACAGCTAAGGGAAATGAAAGATGAAATTAAAGAAAATCAAGCCCAAATTTATAAGAACTCACAAAGACTGAACCTTGTGGAAGGGGGGGTGGAGGAGGTGAAGGGGGTGGTAGAAGCTGTGCAGAAAGGGAACAAAGATCTTGACATCCAACAGATGAAATTAGAATTTGAGAGAATGTCCTATTATCTTAGATTTCAAAATGTTATAGAAGAAGATGGGGAAAACATAAGGGACATCATGACAAACATCCTGGCTGACTACACACACAAAGAAAAACAACAGATGGGGTGGGATATAGACCTGGTTTATAGAGTGAACTCAGCTTATGCTAGAACACACAATGTACCCAGGGAGGTTCACATTAAATTTCTTAGAAAAAGCACAAGAGATGAAATTCTGGGTGTACAAAGGGGGCAAGCATTGACATATCATGATATGGAGATAACCATTCTGAAGCAGATCCCTAAGAAGATTAGAGAAAAAAGGAAGAATTATTCGCAATTAGCGAATAAATTATACCAGAAAGGGGTGTGGTTTAGATGGTTGATGCCTGAAGGTATGCTAATATTCTGGGAGGAGACAAGAATCAGAATCAATGCACCCGTAGAGGCGCAGGCCTTTATGGAAAAAAATAAAACACTCCTAGAGAAAACACCAGACATTACAACGGACACGCAGGACACGGGAGGGGCCAGAGCTCTGCCAGTGGAGGGAGATGGGGCAATAGCAAGAAGACTCAGATCACAAAAATAAACAAGAAAATCATATTATTATAAATTGACCGAAAGTGATAATGGAATTATACTTGGATTTTATACTGTAATGTTTAATCTGATTGAATTTAGTAATAGAACTAATATGCTGATTGTAATCAATTATATACCAATGCATTATATATAAATGTATACTATGGGTATGGAGGGAGGGGCGCCTTTCACATTTTGCAACTGCCAAAATTTGTAGACCTGTCCATTTACCCTTTTCCCTATAAATGTTGAAAACCCAATAAAATTTTATTATTAAAAAAAAAAAAAGACTTGTGGACTTCAACTCCCAGAATTCCCCAGCCAGCTGAGTTGAAGTCCACAAGTCTTAAAGTTGCCAAGTTTGGACACCCCTGCTGTAACCATTATAAATACCAATTGCCAAGTGTCTGAATTTTGATCATGTGACCATGGGGATGATGCAATTGCTATAAGTGTGAAAAATGATCATAAGTCATTTTTCTCAGTGCCATTGTAAGTATGAATAGTCACTAAAAGAATGGTTGTAAGTCAAGGACAACCTATAATATTCACTATTATTATTTTTTTAGCAAGATATTAGATGTTTTGGGCAGATCAGGGCATTTAACACACTACTGTTGCTCAATAAAGATCCAGCTTCTTTTCTGAAATCCTACATTGTCATTTATGAGGAGGCAATTATATAAGAGGTAAAAGGACTGTTTTTATATAGATCAGTTTGGACCTAATTTAGAGTCGGAACAAAAATGAAAAATTAAAGAGGGCCATTACTCCCACAACATGAGTAAGTTCAATTTTGGGTAAATACCAAGTTCTTCATGTTTCCCAAATCTTACCATAAAATGTTTTAGCTCATCACAATCTTTCCTGTGCTTTATGCTTCTCTCCTCTTGTCCCTGGATTTGAGGAACTTGGCAACACTATTTATTCGTCCTTTTAATTTCTAGCTCTTGACTTCACTTGTCAGCTTCATGTATAATTCCATCTCTTACTTAGCCAGTTCAATGGATTTTTGCAAAACTCCTGGTTTCCATAGTAACTAGATTGCTTCCCCCCATAGATTTTAGTTTGTAGGTTGTCATGTATAACTTTCGGTGAACTTTTGAGCTTTTCATAAAAAGTGTTGTGAAAAAATTGACAAACCCAAGCATGGTATTACTGAATCACACCCTCCCATTTTCAACACAATTCACCCTTTTAACACATTTACCCGAAAAGGTAGGTATCTGATCCGTGCTGCTAATAATATTAATTCATGGCCTTGAATACCATGCCTCATCTATTAAACTTTCTTCAATCTGGTGCCCTCCCAACTGATTAAAAATTACAGGTGTTGGAGACCAATGCAGCAATTATTTATATTCTTTCCAATCACACAGACTGAAGGCAGTTTACAAAAACAGAACAAATAAAATGCACATGTGCTTGAGTAACCTGGTTGTATTCTCAGGACTTGGACTTCGATGCTGAAACATAACATGAAATTATGTTACGGAATTATGCCTTGTATAACCATGAAGCTGACAAGTGAAATCAAGAGTTAGCAAAAACATGTATGTTTTCAAGATAGAGCAAATACCAAGGGTTCCCTACAATGGGAAACTGCCCCTTCTAAATTTTTATACCATTTCAGTTCTTAGAAGCAAATTGAACCCTCTTCTAGTTCACCATCAAAATAGGTCCAGCAAAGGATTCTATTATTAAAAAATAACAAAGGCCACTGCCTATTTGCTTCCCTAAAACAGCATCAGATTCTATGGTGTCATGGGATTATTTACAGTAATTAAATTTGGAATAATCTAAAGGTATGGTTTAACTGAACTAAAGCTGTCTTTTCATTTGAAGAGACAAATATATGTATGTATAATTAGCTTAGTTGCCTTCTCTCTGGCTGAAATTTCACCACCCTGCCACACTGACTGCACCCATCTGCAAACACCCTCTCCCCAGCATCCTTGACCAGCAGCAGGAGGAAGACAACCAAGGTCATCTGGGGGCAGAGGGGGCAGTTGAATGCTACTCACAGAACATAAATCTGCATCCCTACTTTTTCCAGTTTGTGAAATTTTAATTCAGAATTCTGGTGACAAAAATGACACACTGTTTAGAATGTGGTAGGGCAGATTGTTAAAACAAGCAGGAAAAGAACAAGGAGTATTGTATTCATGCTATGCTTATAATAGAACAAACAACTATTCTCTTCATCTAACTATAATAGCTTCCAGATATTATTCAGTTATCAGTTGTGGTCCTCAAAATACTAAATATAAAACACTATGTTACCAATGTTAATCCTATTATTAGATTCTCTAGGAATAATCAGAATTCAAACTCCACCTTGTATCAGTTATGTTCTAATGCAGCATGTAGAACCCAGCATAAATGTTCATGAAAAGCTTTTGCCCAAGTACACGTCTACTTATAAATAAACCTTACTAAATTCATGCAGATTATTCCCAAATAGATAATTATATGATGGTAGCTATAAGCTCCATCTTGACATTCATACTTTTCTCTTTCTATCTGCATTTCTTTACTGTCACAAATCATCTAAGTTGTTAAGCAATTAGACTGCAGCATTTTATTTCCCAGGCCACCAAGTCAATATGCTTGTCAAATATTTTTAAATGAATTGTATTCTCTAGAAGCACTGGTAAGTACATGTCCCAGTTAGTAATTCTATACCTTGTTTCTTGATTCAGAAATCTTTACAATCCTCCTCAGTATGGGTGGGTGCTTCACTTTTTTTGTTAGATCACTCACTCATAGGCAATCTGCCAGAGACTTAAAACTGGCAGGGGATAGAACTGAAACCAGCTTTAAAAAGACTATAGAGATACACAAATTCATTTATCCACCACCACTACACACACACACACACAAAAAAACATTCTTATGGTTTTCACTTTTAAGTTAATTGCAGGAGAAGTTGCATAGCTTTTGTATGAGCAGTAAACTTTGTACATGTCTAAGGATTAAAATGAAAAACAAATTATTATAGTAGAACTTACATTTCTATTTAGAACATTCCTCCTCCCCAAAGTCTAGTTTTATTCTCTAACAGAACATACAGTTTAGTGACCTATTTTAAAATGAAACAAAAGGGGAGTTTGTCTATTGTTACTTATCTACACAGGAAGAAACTATTGGATGATTACAGCCACCATAATGTTACATTTTAATAATTTCAGAATATTTGTGGGTTTTTTTATGGAAAATACAGAATACTTAAATATATGAAATGCCCACCCACTGTGATTATTTGCTTTAATTTGGTCATTTCTAACTTGATATTTTTAACAAAATGGCAAGAAGCAGAACTTTTGAATCAGCATTCTTAATTAAGAGTAGTTGATCATGGTGCATATACCCAACTCACTCCTGTAGTTTATATTTTATAGTAGTATTATTTTCTAATACTAAAACAAAATGCCTTATTAAAAATAAAACAACTAGTTATCATAGATGAAACATCTCAAATCACTTCAAACTCTCGGCTATCTTTGGCTTTTTACTGACTCCAATTGACTAGTCTTAACCCAATAGCACTTAGACTTATATATCTCTTCACAGTGCTTTATAGCCCTGGTTTACAGAGTCAGCATATCAACCCCAACAATCTGGGTCCTCATCTTACCAACCTCAGAAGGATGGAAGGCTGAGTCAACCTTGAGCCTGGTGAGATTTGATCTGCCAAACTGCTGGCAGCTGGTGATCAGTAGAAGTAGCTTGCAGTAGTGCATGCTAACCACTGCGCCACTGTGGCTGTGAATCATAGTTATTATAGTTTAAAAGGAAGTAGATTGCTTGAGTTCTACACTTCTATTCATGTAAGAGCTTCATTCAAACTATTTATTAATTCCAAATTTGTAAAAAAAAACCAATATGAACATACAATGTGTATTTATATTAATTTTTGCCAATTTGTCTTAAATTTCTTCAAAAAAATTATTAGTAAGCCCTTTAAAGTACTTCCTAGCATCATAGTTTCTCCTCTTCCT
This sequence comes from Natrix helvetica, assembly GCF_964273705.1. Taxonomy (NCBI): domain Eukaryota; kingdom Metazoa; phylum Chordata; class Lepidosauria; order Squamata; family Natricidae; genus Natrix; species Natrix helvetica. The sequence goes on from NC_138552.1 coordinate 239,624,986, forward strand.
AATTCAGATTTTTATCCATTCTCCCCCCCCCCCATCTATTACATTTCTGTTTAATGCAGGGGTGGGTTCCTGCCAGTTCTAACCTCTTCTATAGAAGAAGTTTCACAAATCTACAGTGCCATTTAGAACTAGTTCCAGCTCCCTCCCCCCGCCTGTCTGCACATCATCAAGATGAAGAGCGAGGGGAGGAATTCTAGGAGTTGAAGTCCACAAATCTTAAAGCTGTCAAGTTTGAACACCCCTGGGTTTTTTTTTCTAAAGGGTTAGGGGTGCAAGGGTCTTGTAACTTGACAGTTTTAAGACTTGTGTGCTTCAAATGCCAGTTTTTGAGCCAACATTTTGGTTGCTAAGCAAGAGCGTTGTTAAGTGAGTTTCACCACATTTTACAAGTTGGCCACACCCACCCATCGCATGGCTGGCAAGCCACTCCCCTCAGTCACATGGCCAGCAAGCCACTCCCACAAAGCAGGCCACACCTACATAAGAGGTTCTAAAAATTTTTGAAACCCACCACTGGTTTAATGCCTACATTGATGTTACACATACGTTTTATTGACATCAGTAACCCCTGTAGGTAGAAGAAAGATGTAAAAAAGAATGGATACTTTTCTTAGCAGGAAGTGATAAAGTGTGTTTATCTGGCTTAATGCATTAGTAATAATTGACCTACAGAAAATTAAAAATGAAAGGAAATCTAGTAGGAAATTAAAACATACACTCCAGAATTTTATACAAAGGGTAACACATGGAACAGCAGAAGAACTGTGGGTGGAATCAAGAAGAATAAAAGCACTTAAAGGGGGGGGAAACCCTGCTAGGAAGTATATAAGGAAGTAGCCCACAATTCTCCCTAAGTATGGGGCAATTTTGTTATCTACTTTCTCATCATATTGCTTTGTGCTATTGGGATATAAAATTGAACAGCATGTTTCAATTTAACAAAGTATGTTAGTGGCTGCTCAGCTTTCTTCTAATGGCAGTATTGCTCAATGCCCTGTGTATTTTTAAATTACATTTACTTTTATGTAAATTTAAATGTAAGTGATTCTGGGTGGTTTAACATAAAATATCAAAAACATACATAAAATCCACAATATTAAAAACTTTATTTAAAACAAAGCTATTGCTGTTTTCCAAATTCACTTTGCCAATAATCCCCTGAAAGAGGAAGTTGCCTCCTAAACAATAAAAAGCTAGGGGACTAGCTGTTCCATAGAGAGGGGGCCTACTAATGAGAATGATGTTTTCATGCTCTCTTAAGTACAACTTTCTTGCCACCTTCCTCATATCGACAATCAGTGTCTGCAAAGTAACACTTTATGTATGGCGTTGTCTGTGCAAATGCAGATACTGGAAAATTAAGGTCCTCACCCAGAGTCTCCATTGCAAGAGAGCTAGTGACTACTAACTGGATCCATCTCCCTGCTGCCTCATTTGTTTTACTCTCTCTCCCCATGATGCCATGGATTAAGTCCACAGGTAGAAGATTTAAGATCACAACAAACCTTCCTCTCTTGAGTGTCACAAATTCAAAGCCATCTCATGAGATCCAGTCTAGCTTGGAGCCTGCTTTCTAGTTTGGAGAAAATTTTATCCAAGCAATGATCAGCCGGCTGATAACAACTTGCACTGACTGGCTCTTCCAATCCATCACTCAAAGAGGAAGAAGGTCCCTTAAACAGTGCATCTTGTTAACCTTCTACAGATGCAGTGAGAAATTATTCTTTTTGCCACTCTAATCAATGCAGAGTTGTTGAACTTGAGCTTCTATCTATGTGCAATAATACTAATTGCTCATGTACTACCAAGGCAGTGGTGGGTTGCTAGCCGGTTTACTACCAGTTTGCTCGTGCTCACCTGTGCATGCACAGAAGCTCTCCAGGCAGATGGGCGGAGCCTCCCGCCACCACTACTGGTTTGGCCGAACCGGGCAGAACTGGGAGCAACCTACCTCTGTGCCAAGGTTGCTTAAAGTATTTCTTCATGTGGATCCTTGGTGATCTCTGAGCTTGGTTGGGTTGGGTTTTTTTTTTTTTTTGCATACTTTTCATTACCAAACTAGGTAACATTATCAGTCCACATTATATTTCTTCATCTGATTCATTTCCCAGAGTTCTTCAGAGAATCAAAGAGGGGTGCAGGTTTAATGGGTGAGAGAGATCATTCAGAAACAATCCAATCTTGCATCCCACTTACCTCTGCATTCCAGAAGCTAACTAGACATCCTACTTTCAAACTGCTGAGAAATCTTCAGGTGCCATGTGGAAAATTTTTGAATTCACCAGGTGCCATCCAAATTAACCCAACCACTCTGCAGAGGCTAGTAGCTCTAGTCTAAGCTACCAAGGGGTCATGAGGAAATTATCTATCCATGACAAGAGACAAATATTCCTCAATATCGGATTTCATTTAATGTCCCTCCAGTATATAATGCCAGATGCATTGTCCATCAGCTCTGCAGCCTATGATGTTGTAAGCGTAAGGAAGATATGGCGGCCTTAAATTCCCAAACCACCTCCAAACACAGGATGAGAAGGACGCTAAAATCATGCTCAACAATTTGGGTAAATTTGTAACTATCCCAGCATAAAGAGCAAGCTGGTCAGGAATATATGCTGTTTATGTAAATAGGAGAATGCTACAATAGTAGCAACTCCTGTTTATCCCAATCTCACATATTCAGTTTCACACTCAGTCACTTTCAAAACAGTATTCCTTGTAACAAATAATTATATTTGTAGAAACTCAGTGATATTTAAGCATGCATAATGTTAATATAATTATTTGAAAATTAATATTGAAATCTCTGCCAAGTGACTCCCAACACAAAGAACTTTGACATGTAAATGAGGATGATTTGAAACTTCACAGAATACAAATCACATGTCATCACTTGAATATTACACTGAATATTGTCCAAGTCAAGCTATAGAACCAAATTTTGAAGGTGTATGTATTGACTCAAATTTTAGATTAATTTTCCCTTTCAGCAAAAGCAGAGGACAAACATTATTTTCAGATTGCTGTATAGTATGACTTACAATCTTACAAAAAATGAATCAATAAGCAAAGAAATAAATTAAAATCAATAAAAAATAGGCAATGGAGTGATCAAACAGCTAATTTGTATAATTAAAAAAATCAGTCCCCAAAATTTGAATAAAAATATATTTTATAAAATAAATTTCTGAAAACAAGCAAAGAAAGAGGATGGGTAGTCTTCGAGGAGGCCAGCATGAGTGCTGTCATTCCACCAAGAATGTAAAAGCAACATGTTTCTTGAGCTCACAGAACTCTCCAAAATGAAAGAGCCATTAAGAATAGGTTTAGGGAACTAAAGGGATCCTTTAAACCTTGCATAAACTTAAGATAAGCATTATAGGCTTAAAAGTTCTAAAGCCAGACAAAACCAATTTTATTGGGTCTTTTGTTTGGCAGGATTAAAGGGTGACTGTTGCCTCCATAAAACCTATCAAAACTATTCAAAATGCATTGTAAACAGGTCATTGGCCCCCTTCTACTTTAGTAGCTTTCTCCTTCTGTCAAAAAAAAAAGCAAGAAAAGGCTGTAATGTTTTCTCTTTATCAGAAAGGAGAACTAAAATACTGAAAAAGGATTTTGTCCCAGGGCCGCTACCAATAAAGAAAAGAACTGCAGATTATTTACAGAGGAAGGAATTTAACAGTATTAAATGCCAGTATTCCATGCACAAACATAAATAAGGAATATTTCAATTCAAACCTTTATTATAATAATAATAATAAATATTTATTTCTTAGCCGCACCCTCTCCCGAAGGACTCGGGGCGGCGTACAATAAAACATAGGAAATAAATATATAGACAAACATACATATAACAAAAACGTATACCAAAACATATACAAGGAGGAGGTGAGCTGATGAATAAAAACAATTAAAAACACAATGTTTAAAAACCCCTAAATAATTGAATACAATTAAAATACCCCAAATAAAAAACCCGTCAGGAGCGATATAGTTGGATCAAAGTTGTCAGAGTACATGTATACAATGAGATTGGCTGAGCCTCCCTTCGTGCACCCCCTGCCCAACACAATGCAGCTCACAGTAAAAGACAAAAAAATCCTAGTCTACTAGGAATCCTACTAACAAACACCTAGTCCTATTGCATCATGTGAACTTATTGCACGTCGCGCCGTCCCATACTATGTTGTTGTAGAGTTATTTTTCATTCAGGAGTCTGACAGCTCATGGATAAAAACTGTTCTTCAGCCTGTTTGTGCTGCTGCCTAATCTTCTACAATATCTTCCCTTCCATACTCTTGCAGCTCTCTAGCCAATAGAAGTTGGATATCATTGTAATGTCATACAGCGTATGGATGTACTGTATAATGATTACACACAAGTGAGAAAATGAGCAAAACTTTCTAGAAGTTCAAAAAGTCTATTTGGGAATAAATTTCAGCAGGAAGAGAGAAAATCCTCAAATGGTTAATAAAAAACTATGTTTCTGTAAAGAGCTATGGAATCCAGGCTTTGACAGTGAATGATATGGAGTACCATGAAGTGGGACAGCTGACTGATACATGGAGCAACAGCCCTCCATACTGTCACCTTTTCATTGAAATGAAATATGTTTCACTTCATATTTATCCTTTACTGCCAGTTGCAGTAATTTCAAGACAGCCTTGCAGCACCATCCTATATATGTCCAATTAAAAATAAATGTCGCTAAGTTGAGGCTTACTAGCAAATGAATATAGGATTGCAACCTGAAGCACACTAAGCATCCAATCAGAATGTTTTGTAATGGGATATTTTCCATATCTCAAGATACCAATTTATTAACAATATTTTCCTGAGAATCTGGAAAGATTTATAGTCGGTACAATAACCATTTCTTAACATTCTCGTCCTTAAACAGCAGTAATTATATTGGCATCTGTTCTTTAACTTGAAGCCAAAATGATAGCACATGTTGCAAGACCTTTTTGCACTTGCTTTGTGACATTGCAATGCAAGTATATGAAGGGCATAGTTTGCATTGCCATGTTATGATGTATGTTTCATCACTTGCTTCTCATCCCCACACAGTATCCCATGAATAATTAAGAAGAAACGGTCTTTAAATCTCTAAAGCTCCAGGAATGCTAGAATTCTTTTAATAATAACCTTAGAAGTACTGCATTGGACAATATTGAAAATAGCTCAAAAGAGTCAGAACAATCAAAACAGATATACAATGATTTTATATAATTTCTGATAAAGACTAACTACAAGACCAGATGATAAAGCTGATTTAATTATAAAAGTATTGTGTTAAAATAAGCATGTTATATTTTCTCATCCTCATAGTCTCTTGTTCCAAATGCATCTTGGTAATTTTAAAATATTTAAAATTTACATTGACACAGCAGATAAAAATACAAAAATAGTGATACAAATGATGTTATTGAATATATTTGCAGATTTATCTTTTTTACTTACTACACCTCTCTCTATACTCAGAAACCTTTACTTTTCTTTAAAAGTAGTTTTGGGGGTAGCTCTCCAACAGTAAACACATTTTTACCGCTAACAAGATAAAAGCAGTTGAACAAAATGTGTTGGCTGATATTCTGCAATGAAAGAGACATGAGACTATAAGAAAATTCATGGTTCATTTCAAATGCAGACTTTTGGAACATCTGGAACTATTTTCAGACGAATGCAGAAACCTGCTTATGGTAAAGTTGTTCCCAAGGTTACAAGGAACTTCATGCACTACATAATAAGAAGTTGTGTACATACTTATCATAATTAATAACTTATGGCAAATGGGAGCAAGGTGAGGGAGTTAAATATATTCAGTAGAGCTCCCTTGCTGGGTTGTAGTAATCCAGTTTACCTCTATATAACAAAAATAATCTTTTCTGTATTTGTTAACTGTCATCTACTGGTTGTTCAAACTCTGCAGCCTAGTTATCATACTTCTAATTTTAATACATGGATTTTGTGCAGTTATCATTATAATGATATTGATATCAGGAATAAATTATGTTTTATAAACAGTATACAGTGAATTTTTAAATTGAACCATTGTCTTGAATAACATATGGTACACTACAAGATTATAGCCATAAAGTAAAGCTAAATAGGATTAAGTTTCAGAAAAATAACATTCCTGAACAAATGACATACTTACAACTTTTTTTTAATTATTGATTTCTTGCAGCAATAGCAAATAAGATATTTTTAATTATTTTTGTCTCCATTGGATAATATAATTTAAGATATTATTATAGGGACTTGGAAACCAAGTATGTGATATATTAGACAGAAAAAATGTTTGGGTCATTGGCTTCATCATGTTGAAGGTACTGTCAATGTATCATGATATATATATATATATATATTACTAAATTTATATTTTATTTTTCTCAATAGAGCTCAAGCAACACAGAGCTTTTAGTTCTATTTGAATCCAGCCCACTATTCCAGCTGTGTATTTAATGACTAGAATTGTCCAGGTGTTAATTGACTTGATGGTATTTCTCCATTGAGATTGGATTTTAATGCCCCAGGAGCCGGAAAGCGTAGGGAGCGCGCGGAATGCCACTGTGCGCTTCGCCGAATGCAGCCTGGAAGGAAATGATCAATTTGAATGAAACAGCTGAAGTGCGGTGAGGTGAGGGGTCTCCCCAGGTCTTTTACTGTCTATTGACTGTTCTGCAGGTTTTTTTTGGGGGGGACTCTGTTTCAACCTTTGGAGGAGTTAAGATTGGAGGGGGGAAATTTTCCACCCCCCTTGGAAAAGCGGCACTTGGAAAATCTCTCTCTTTTATGGGGGAGAGAGAAAGTTTAAAATCTACTTTCACTTCCCTTAAATAATGGGGAAATTTTTTTTCTTTTTTGACCACAACTGCGAGAGAAAGGTTGGTTGAACTGATTCTTCTCTAAACTATGCATGGGAACTTTGATCTTGTTGTTTCCTGACCACCTGTACTGGCTGAGCCAATATTGCCAACTTCCTCCTTCTTCTTTGTCTTTATGAATGAGACTCCTCCCTTGGAAAACTTTATGGCTTTGAACTAATTTCCACCCCAGAGACCTCCAGGAGCCTCTTCAAATACGTTTTCCCCCTAGATTTGGAATATTTTGACCCACCTATTTGCTCTAGTTTTGTATCAGACGATTTATTCTCCTTTGGACTTGCTTGCCTGGTGATCACTACCAGCTGTGCTTTCCCACAGACACCGTTTCTTTGTATAGAACAATAACTATCTCTGAGCCTCATGATGGGTCCAAAGAAGTTACTGCCTGGTAAGGCCTCATCGGCCCCGACATCTTCCACGTCCAGCCCGATTGCTCACCAGTCACAACTGGGATCTTTTTTACAACCTAAAGCCCCTGAAGAGAGTGCAAAGGATTTGTCTATTCATCAGATGCTTCAATTTATCTTAAAGAGACAGGACGAAATGAAAAAACAACTGCAGGACTTAAATGAACAGCTCAGAGAGACGAAACAACAAACCATATGGAATGAACATAGGATAGGTGTACTGGAGGAGGGTGCGGTTGGGATGAGAGACGAGGTGAAGACAATCCAAAGGGGGAATGTAGAATTTGAAAATCACATGATAAAAATGGAATTTGAAAGGATGTCTTTTTTCCTTAGGTTCCAAAACTTGCCAGAAGTTGAGAATGAAGATCTTAAGGAGATTATGACCACAATACTAGCAGAATATATTAATAGAGATAAACAACAGCTTTTGTGGGATATTGACCTGATCTATAGGATTAATTCAGCCTATGCAAGAACACACAATGTTCCAAGGGAAGTTCATGTTAAATTTCTTAGAAAAACCACAAGAGATGAGGTTCTAGGAGCTCAAAGGGGAGGACCATTAAAATATAAGGATAAAGAAATAACCATTCTTAAACAGATCCCAAAGAAAGTAAGAGATAAGAGAAGGAAATATTCCTTCTTAGCAAAAAAATTATACAATAACGGGGTCTGGTTTAGGTGGCTGTTACCAGAAGGCATGTTGATTTTCTGGGAGGGCAGTAGAATTAGAATCAACACAGTTGTGGAAGCAGAGGCTTTCACTAAAAAACATAGCGCTCTCTTAGGTGAAATGGGGGATGTTACACAAGAAACAAAGGAGGGAGGGGCTGAGGCTCTGCCAGTGGACGGAGGGGAGGATGCGACAACTAGAAGACTCAGATCACAAAAGTGATTTGAAACATTATTGCAATTGTTGTTACAATGTACCTTTATGGAAGTGATACAAAACAAAATGATTGAAACATACTGATGATTTTGTGTTAAACTCAAAACTGCTAATACCTATGTAAATGTTGATATTTTTCTATTTTTGTTTGTAAAAGTTGTGAGACCTGGGGGGGCTTCTCCCCCCCCGCACGATGTAGCTGTCAAAATGTTCTATAACCTTTTAACCCTTTTTCCCTGTAAAACTTCTAAAATCAATAAAATTTGGACAATAAAAAAAAAGATTGGATTTTAAGATCTTCAGTCTCCTGATGTATTCACTATTAACCTTTTTCTTGACTTCCATATATTTGCTGTTGTCAATATATGTAATAATTTTCTTTATCCAGACACTTGGTGGTATTTCCATAGGGCATCTTGATTCCTTCTGTTTTCACTATTTTCTCCTGGTAATGGTAAGCATGACACATTTGTCCAGGCCAAAGTCTATTACAATATACTGGCTGTATATGTGGACAATAATAAGCGGCAATTGTATTTCAGACCCTGTTTTCCCCTCTAACTTCAGATCGTCTAGGTAAAAATGATAGGAGCAGAGGTTTTTGATGCTTGATTGCAAACTATCTATCTATCTATTTAACTTTTTTCTCCCAATTTTTTATTTAACTTTTTTATTTTAACTTATGAATGTGGCATAAAGTAACAATGTCCTAAATCATCCTATGCAACTATACAACCATTCAAAATCTTTGGAAATCACGCATCTACTATAAGCTTAAATAATAAATAAAAGACAATACATTTTCATATCTAATTATTGAGAAATAATCTTCAAACTTTTTCTATAACACCTCAGAAAGATACCTCCTTAGTTCTCTGGAAAGTAAAGGAGGGAAGAAGTGCTTTCAGATTGGTACTATCTAATAATCATTTCACTCAAGCATTTTCAACATGTCCTACAATTCTGACTGTACCATTACACCAAGCTTGCAGGAATCGCCAACACTCCAGAAGATAGGATTAAGATACAAAAAAATCCTGACAGACTTGAACACTAGGCACTATCTATCAAAATAAAATTCAATGGTGAAAAAGTAAGGTTCTAAATTTAGGCAACCCCCCCCCCAAATGCACAGGTGTAGACTAGGTGGCACCTGACTCCAATAGTAATAACTGTGAGAAGGATCTTGGAATCCTATTGGACAATAACTTAAAATGAGCCAGGAGTATGCTTCAGCTGCCAAAAAAACCCAATGCAATCCTATGCTGCATTAACAGAGAGGTGGAATCAAGATCACATGAAGTGTTAATACCACTTTATAATGCCTTGGTAAGACGACATTTGGAATATTTCATCCAGTTTTGGTTGCCATGATATAGAAAAAGATGTTGAGACTCAAGAAAGAGTACAGAGAACAGCAGCAAAGATGATTAGGGGACTGAAGGCTAAAACATATAAAGGAATTGGATATGTCTAGTTTAATGAAAAGAAGGACTAGGGGTGACATGATTGCAGTGTTCCGATATCTCAGGGGCTGCCCCAAAGAGGGAGTCAACCTATTCTCCAAAGCATCTGAAAGCAGGACAAGAAGCAATGAATGGAAGCTAATAAATACTGGGTGCATAAAATGAAAAATTTGGCTGCAGTGTCTTAATTTTTTTCTTGCATTGTTGTTTGATTTCTTGCTCTTAATTATGCAGTCACATACACTTGAACTGAGGGCCAACTCAGTTACTTATTGGACATAAGCTTGTATGCACACTAGCACAATACCGCCACCACCCTTAAGAATTTGCTTTGCATTTCTGTATATTCCGTAAAACTACAATGTTTCAAAAAGCAGTTTTAAAAATTAAATGTATAAAATATAAGAACTGCAGATGGTATGTAGTTTATATTTTTATATATATTTAAATACCCAGAGATTTTATTTATTTATTTATTTATTTATTTATTTGGTCTATTCATTCACTGCGTATCTCACTGTAGGTCTACTCTAGCTAATTTACAACAATAAAAAGGAAGAAATGAAAAAAGCGTAAGCAAAACACAAGTAAAATAACAGAACAATAAAATAAGCAGTATTTGAAAAGAAAATGATAATACATCAATATGGTAATAAAAAGATGGATGGGTTGAGAGAGCAGAAACCAGGGGGGACGGGGAAGTCTGCCAGCAGCCACCTCTAGTGTGGAACTCCCTCATGTGGACCTCAGGCCAACCAGCAGCTCTTCAGGCTCTTGAAGAAGGATAGGAGGGGGGTGGGGAATCTTACCGTAGGGAATAAAATGTTCCAAAGGGCAAGTCCTGTGGTGGAGAAGGCTCTTCTTCTGGATAGTCACTGGATAATCATTTCCAATAGTCAGATTTCTTTGATCAATAGGATCTGTAGTTGGCCCTTTCTGGTAATGTGACTATGATGGGCTTGTGTTAGGGGGATGACACGATTCAGCAGGTAGCTTGAACTTATGCCATTAAGAGCTTTAAAGGTCATAACCAACCAACACCTTGAACTGCACTCGAAAGTAGACCAGTTCATGGAGCAGAGGTATAATATTGGCCATCTTAGTGGCCCCAAAGCCAGCTCTCATTGCACTTTGCACCAGATGAAGCTTTCTAATGGATTTCAAGGATAGCAATAGTCCAATAGTGCGATGAGAGATGACTAGAGCTTACTGAAGAAATAAAATAATAAATAAATAAGTAAATGAAGGAGGGAGGGAGGGAGGGAGGTCTTAATAAAGAATTTATTTACTTGTTATTAATTTCAAAAGGAATCTATAGCTACAAAAGGCTGGACAAAAGGTAATTTATTTCATTTTTCATTTTATTAAATTTATAGACCGCCCCCTCTCCCCGAAGGGACTCGGGGCGGTGTACAGACAGAAGCTAAAATACCGTATACACAATAAAAATATATTAGAAACCCCTTAAAAACAAATTAAATATAGAGTCTGCACCATAATAGTAAAAATTAAAAAAACAGCTTAAAAAGTGTACCCCCAGAAATTTAAAATACCGACCAGGAGGATTGGAGATTAAGACTATGATTGGGCCAGGCCAGCTAATTGGAACAGGTGGGTCTTGAGTTTCTTATGGAAGGAGCAGTAATGGTTGTGTTAAAAGCAACCTAGGAGTCAATAAAACTAATTTTTAAAATACATTCTAATTATGTAGCAACATTTCTATATATTTTTCATTAGAACTGGTTGCACGAGTGCTGCAGTTAAAAATATGCAACAACATTTATATGTGTTCTATGATGTGAAAGAGAACGAAAATGTAGAAAGTCACCTACCACACTCTAATGTAAGTTTGATCAATATTTTTCATACAATGTATGCAATATTGTGATAAGTTGCAGCTTTAAAAACTCATAAAAGCCCAAAAAGGATTTAATGTCTCTGTACTTGCTACATATTCTGAAAAATGCCTCCAGAGACATATTCATGTTATGCTGAATCTGTATGCCTGGCACCTTTAATATCAGTCTGGTGCACAATCTTAGTGGCAAATCATCAGGATATACAATTTAAACAAGTAAATGCTGGAACTTATTTTGTAGGTTTATTTCTTTCCTTTAGATTCAATGCTGCTTCATGTTACAAAAGGATAAACCTAAAAATTGCCAAACAAGAAATATCGTGTTTTGGAAAAAAAAATACACATAATGTGTGGGGAAGAGAAAAAACTGTATTTGAACAGAAATACCATTTTCTCTTATTCTATAATTAATTGTGTCATACAAGTTACTCATCATAATACAAGTAGTCTTTGACTTATGAACATAAGTGGGACCGAAATCTTGGTCGTTGACTGAAGAGGTTGTTAAGCAAGAGGTCATATGACTGCTTTGTTCAACTACCGCATTCTTAGCTCTCCCAAGTGCAGTCATTAAATGACGTTGCAGGCCATTAAGTAGACAGAATCCCAAGGAAGGAGTGTGGAGCGCCTCAAAGGGTTGGGCAAAACTCTTGCAAACCTCACATAGGTTGCATGCTATCCTCCCCACCAAGATCCAAGCAGGATTTTCAGCCCCTGGATACTAGCATGTAACATAAACTGGGACCCCTACTGACACCCCCCCCCACACACACGGCACCCTGCACTCCTTACCTTACTGCACTGCCTCCCTGCTCAGGGGCTTAGAATTCTGCTTGCATTTCAGCTCCCTCGTGTTGGGGACTGACTGAAAGAGCTCCCTGTTAAAGGATTTCAGTTCTGTGCAAGCAGGCATGAAGGATTTCAGCACCATGCAAGCAGGCACAAAGTGATCATCCTTTAGCAGGAAGCTCTTTTAGCCAGCCCTGAGAGACAAGAAGGGCAGGCGGCAGGCAACAGCTTGCAACCATTGATTTTCTGTGGAAACTGTCAGGAAGTTTGCAAATGGTGAGCATATGATTATGGGACACTTGCCAAGCAATTTTAAGTATAAACAGGTTGCTAAGCACCCAGATCACAATCACATGATTGCAGGGGGAAAGGGGACTTTGTGACATTTTGCAACAGTCAGGAGTGCTTTACAAGGTGTAAAGGCTCTAAAGCACCCCTTACAAGGCTGTTGTTAATTCAAACTGCTGTTGAGCAAATGGTCATAAGTTGAGGACTACCTGTTAATGAGAAAGGGATGTTTATGTTACAGTACAGAAGAGTAATTGGAAATATGTTCAAAGCTCAGATGAAACAAGGAACTTGAAAGTGGAAAACTTGAGAAAGAAAATTTCAAAAATTAGGAGAGCTTGACAGATAACAAATCAGGGGACACAGCATTGCAAAACAAATACTTAAATCTCTCTCTCTCTCTCTCTCTCTCTCTCTCTCTCTCTCACACACACACACACACACACACACACACACACACACACACGCAGAGCGCCTATACAATTATAAGCTGTCTAAAATGCCATTTTTTCCAAAAATATCTCTTTGCTTTGGTACTGCATAAATAAATTAATGTCATCTTCCTTAAAGCAAAAAAATGTCTCCATTTATAGCACATGCATCTAGTTTTTATAAAATTATAATTGTAAGATGTAAGTGTAGTTTTTAACTGCTATTGTTTGGTATGTATGGGTGACACTATGAGTTTAATTGGGTCATTATATTCCATATCTATAATTATTTTATGAGAGCTTGCATACTGTCTTATTAGTGCTAAAATTCTACTATAAATGTGATGTAGAAATCAGGCAGCACATTACTAAACAAAATTATTTAAAGCAAGTTAAGTGTTTACTTTGTTTCAGTTCAACAAGCACATTATTTCAAGAGCACATTATTTTGTACTATTTAGATGTCAGTATGGACCAACAATTCTAGATTATTTTTCAGAAGAACCCAAAAGCAGTAATGGGACATCTGTCCTATTATAAATTACATTATAAAACAAGTTTTCACTTTAAGAATTAATTCAGTGTTGCTACATTTTCCCCTATTGTTCTCTAGCAGTGAGTTTGCTTTTTCTTGGTAGCCACATGAACCAAATGGAGATCAAGCAAGCAGATCTTCAAACTCCAGAGCACCAATTAAGAACACATCTTTCAACCATAAAATTCTTACAGTTCTCTGCTTACTTTCCATGATGCTCATATCTTTTCTATTATGTCCAGATTTCATTCCCATAGATACTGTTTAGTGACATTTTGAAGCATTCAGTTATTATAGTTACTTCTTGACTGCAAGAAAAATTCAGTAGCTAAGAAGCAGAGCCTTTTTGTCATTCAAAATCCCTGAATTGCTATAATAGAAAACAAAATGGAATGGCTTCATTTGTGGATCACTATACCCTTCCTAGCATCAAAAGGAGAAACCTGTGCAGAGCCTAGGTTAATCTAGACTAGAGGATATAAATGCCACTAGCTCTTGGTTACATTTTTACCATTTCAAGCAATTCTTCATTTGTTATCTGTCCACTGGTGGGTTGCCAGCAATACGCCCCGGTACGGGGGTACTGGAGCCAGCCCGGAGCACCAGATACCATTCCGATACAGTGCTCTGGAGGGCCCACCTACCCACCCACACTCCTTACCTGTGTTTTAAAGCTTCTGTGCTGCCGTGCACATGCATGGTGCGTACAGCGTCTGTGTGATGCCCCACGGAGCAGCTGGAGTGTCGCAGAGCATCACAAAGAAGCTAGAATGCATGTGTGCATTGCGCACATGTGCGCACCACTGCACACGTCCATGAGGACACCGCCGGCCCGTTCCACCGTACCGGTTGGAACGGGATTTGAAACCCACCATTGTATCTGTCATATGTTTGCTCCTTTCCCCTTTATACTCTGGAGATGACTTGAAGTATTTCAATATCTCAAATAGGACAATGAGTAAAAATATTGTGTTAAATAAATGACTTACTGTCTTAAAATAATTAAGTTTGCTTTGACTCAAGTATGACTCCTGGTGATTGCAGTACAGTATATGTAACTTGCTTGGCAACCAAGTCTACATTCTTGATATTTCTAATAATCACCCATTCAAACACTAATCAAATCTAACCCTCCTTCACTTTTTAAAACCAGCCAAAGTTGCTAGGTGCTGCTCAACTCCTGTTGACCAAATCTACACCATACAGATTTCTTAGCAACAATATTGAAATAATTGCCTACTGCCTCCTTTCAGGACAGGTTAGAATGCAGTACTGCAAGCTAACTCTGCCCACAGCCAGGAAATCAGTCCTGACGGCTGCAAGGAGGACTCAGTCTTCTATCCTTCCGAACTTGGTAAAATGAAGACCCATGTTGTTGGGGAAGTATGCTGTTGTTAACCGTTCAGAAGGTGTTGTAAAGCACTGTGGAGTGGTATATTGATACTGTCACCTGCTTCCAAATCTGTGATTTTACATTACATTTTTCCTTTTCAGTAGCAAATGTGAAATTGAAAATTTTGTCTAAAATTTTGAGTAGCTATAGAATATGGTGAAGTATAATAGATCTAAAAGCAGAAATTAAAACATCATGACTTGCTATTTGGGAAGATGT